>NC_140579.1:803102645-803702645 GCF_964204655.1 Triturus cristatus | reverse complement strand
ACATTTGTGAGAGTAGCTGTTTTGTGGTTGAGTGCTTGAAAGTGTCAAACATTTGACTTACAATGGTATCACTTTCTGCTCCAAAACGCTTTCAAATTGATCCTACTTGTGGATTGCATTAATCATGTAAGTTAGTCCGCAGATATGGTCTAGAGCAGCTATTGCTGAAGGACAAGAAAGGTAGAATTTTCTGTTATCTGTTATTGATTTTTTAGGGCACAGAAATAAAACTCGAATTTGCTTTCAATTGCCAGCAAGCATTGTACGGTAAAATGACTTTCATCCAGGCTCAAACTCTTGTATTTATCATCTATAGCAAAAGCATTGTGTCACCTTTTATTGTAAATGTAAATCAAGAGGTGGTAAGACATAATACATAAGCTGAGAAATAGAAGAAGTCTGTTTGTGAAAGTATTGTGGAACAGGTGAAATAAACCATTAGTCTTTTAATTAGAATTTATCAAACTGTTCCTTAGACATGCACATTTTCCCTATTCCTGATAGAAAGAAATCACGTTTATTCCTTACTTATAAAAGGAAATCACATTACATTTGCAGTTGCGTTTCTGCACTATCTACAAATTTTTTATGTCTGCAAACCGCCATGAAATTGAAAGCTAGGCATTGTTTTTGTTTTTATAGTTATTTATGTATTGATGTAACTCTTGAAATAGTGTTACCTTATTTCCTTTGGAATTATACTGTGCGCTTATCTGCTCAATGACCATGCTTGGATACAATGCATTAAAGCACTAGCTAGTTCCAGTAGTTTTCTATACCAGCTCATGGTCAGTACCTTCTTTCCCATGTTTTAAACTTTGTCTTGAATTGCCATTTGAAACATAGGTGGACTTTGCGTATGCCTACGCAAAAACTAAATGTGAGTTAGGGTGATGCCTTCTGATATGCATCACCGGCCAGACGATGCTAGATTTATAGTACTGTCATTCTTATAAGTAGATAAGTAGGTTTTTGAACCCAATGCTAATTTTGGAAAATACATTTGATAGACAGGGATATATAACTTGAGAGTTTAAATGGAAAAGTGCAAACTAAAAAGAACTTGCACACTCCAGAAATAGAGGGTGATTTCCATGCTGCTACCTATAATATGCTGTGTTGGTCAGTCCTTGATTATGTCAGGACTGTCTGCAACTATTGCTTCCAAATTAAAATGGCCACCTATACATGCAGACATTTAGGGAAATAGCAGACCTTCGATGTGGTACATATTTGTTATATTCAAATATTTTTTAATGAAAGTATCTCAGTATCTGGATAGCCTCAAAAAATAGATGGGACATTTTGTTACTAGAAGATTTTGTGCTGAATGGGCATACCTCTTTAGGCAGTACACAATATGTATGAAAGTAGAGTATCTGCCTTGCTGACTTTCTATATAGTTCACTAAACAGCTGCAAAACATATACAAATCATTTGTAGTGCAAGAGAGAGGTGTTCTTAGAAGTACCATTGCTCAAAAATAAACATCCAATTATTGTGCCTGGTAGTAGCATGGACCAATAGATTTGAGAAACTATTTTGGTAATTTTAATATCAAGATGTGGAAATTGGGGTAGGAGGTCTTCATTAAAAAAGATTATTTTCTGGTAGACTAAAGATCACGCACCTGTTACCAGCTGCACGTTTATGTCAGTATCATAGAGACATACATATTTAAACAGCAATAGTTGGCAGTTGCTGGAACTTGCTTCCGTATTATAAAAAGTCTAAAGATTTTTTTTTTTTCCTGATTCCCTTTTCAGCTAGGCAAACAGTGGCCGTAGCCCTTATTACATCCAGGCTGGATTACTGTAATAGCCTCTATGTAGGAACTAATAAGCCAGTCCTACATAGGCTACAAATGGTGCAGCACGACTAGTACTGAAGTTGTCCAGGAAGTCTTCTGCATCTGCGGCGCTAAATACACTTCACTGGCTGCCAATCCATAAACGTGTTCTTTTCAAGGTTCTCATCATTACTTTTAGGGCCTTTCACTCCTTAGGCCCTCAATATCTTCACACGCGCTTTAAGCGTTACATTCCGTCCCAAAGTTTAAGATCATCAAAGGCCAATCTGTTAAATACCAGCTTTCAGATTGGCATCGAAGGGAGGAAAATCACTCACAGTGCTAGGCTAAAAGGCATGGAACAAACTTCCCTCACAGCTTTGCCAGATTACTTCTGAGTTCCATTTCAGGAAGGTCCTAAAAACCTGGATTTTCAGCGCATCTGATACTTTTTGCAAAACTCTGATCTGAGGGCCCTCTCTAACTATTAGCAGTCAACCAGGTTTTGGGTTTCCCCATCCCTGGGTTCCATTTAGCGCCATGATGATCCTCGGAGTGACTGTTTGCGCTCTATCAATGGACTATTACATTACATACTCTTACTCTACTTTTTATTAATATTTGTGACACCATTCACCAAGAGATGGATCACATAAATTGCACTGGTGTTGGGCAACTTTGCATTGCTATTTGCACTGACAACCAGTGTAAAAATTTAATTTGGATCCAATGATTAGTGTAAAATTTAGATTTTCTACCAGTTGGTTGGAGAAAATATTGTTTCAAAACTGTTACATAATTGCCCTACATCAGTGCTGAATTGTCTAGAAGTGGTTCAACCTCCATGACCTGATCCCATTTTTTTAAGTAAGAGTATCCACTGAGGCTATTGAAAGTATGCAATAAATGTTTGTATGTAGAACGTCTGAGTGACTAGGGCACTGCATTGGGAAAAAATAAAATTCGCAAAGTTCGCATAATATTACTTGAATAGGGATATAACATTGAAACTGATGCATCTTATTTTGCATGCTAAAACTGTTTGGTCTTAATCAGGGCCTTTGATTGGGATTTTGTGGCAGTGTTTTCATCTAAACAGATATGTAATTTCAGACCTAACACTACAGGCTGATTTTTAGATATAATATTTCGCTGGTAGGTGAGCCATGCTTTCCTTCTCGAGGAGCACATTGAGAACACTGGAAATGTCTCGTATAAAGAATGCAGTTAAGGGTAAAAAAAACTGTGGCATTGCTTTCTACCCCCTTTGGTATTATGACCTCAACAGAAGGGTGATAGACATGATTCGGAGCTTCCACTGCACCACCATTGGGTCTGTCAGGCCTTGGTGCGAGACTACCTACTTTTTAGGCTAACAGCTACCCTATTTAGGGTAAGCAGTCCAGCATCATTTTAGGTGGCATCATTGGCAAGATAAGACTGCATTCGCATGGTAGTCCTTCTTTGGAACAACTATTCGTGTGTTCAATATGTGGTGGTAAGTTTTCTCAGCACTTCAGTATCATTTGGAATGTGGCTACCAACAATGTAGCCTCACATATGGGGACAGCAGTTCCAGGGGCATGGTGGAATAGCTGTCACAAAACTTCCCATGGTGGAGGTAGTTTCTTCAGGAGTTGACATTCTAGCTGCTCTGGTGTCCCTTTATAAAAACAGTACACCTTTCCTCCCCAGTGTGGTATAGGGGTACCGCCCACTAAATGGAGATTGAAGCCCACTCAAATATTGTTGAATGAAGCCCAGTTTACTTTAATATGTTCACTGTTGCTACACTGGTTTGACTAATTCAGAGAGTCCTTTGTATTTATTGTAGGTGTACACAATACCAATGACAACAATTTAGACTAATTTAAATTCTAATGAAAGTTCTGCATTGTCAAAATATACTTCTCTTATTCTATGTAAGTGAATGTGTTTGCAACTGAACCCAAGGCAATAGCACTGGGAAATAATTCATGGATACTTAGTTATGTTCTGTTTTTTCTTAGTACAACGTTCACCCAATGACGTGTTAGTTCTGTGTGCAACACTATGAGACAGAGGTGAGAAACTACATAGAGAAAAGCCAGGTGGTAATGGCTTTCCAGAAGCCTGGGAAACATTCCACAGTCAGTCATGGTTCCAGGCAGTTATCTCGTAATAAATTGAATGGGTTGTTGAAAGCCATGACTGGAACACAATCTTCACATTGGTGAGCCTAAGAGCTAATGAGGGAGGTTAAACTTTAGTAGTGATTAAGTGGACTGCTAACCACTGCAGCAAAACTCAATACCTCGTTTTAAGTCCTATTACATGACTCTAATTCTCTCTAAACCTATGTGAAACTAATATAGCTTTTAGGAAGCTTCCAAAAACCCTAAATTGATTGTCACTGCGAAGGGAGAAGATGATACTTAACCATGAATCTAAAAAAAATATAGAAGTGTTTAAATTAATATTCTACATACCTTGTGCATGTTGTGCAATTGGACCTGCCTGTGGTCCAAAATTACCAAGGTATGATATTTCTAATAATGTTATATTTGAGGTTTAATTTGCTCCTTAATCCCCAATGTTCAGGACTCTATTGATGACCTCTAAAAATCAGTAAGTTAGAATCTATTTAGATATTGACTTTGTGACTTGAGTATCGATAGTACCTGCTAAAGAGATCCATAATAAAATGCATCTAAACCTGAAGTTAGTAGATTTATAAACCAGTGGCATTAAACAGCTTTTTTTGCTTCCGAGGTTGGTAGAGTAAGAACACACTTTTAGTAGCAGATATAAGGCACAACCATGTTAAAATATGGCAAATTGATTTAGTAGAGTATGAACTCCTACTATACGATTAATTTATTGTCTTACATATGTTAAAACAACTAGACATGTTATGCTTTGAAAAAGAGCATTACTCGTGTTGTCACATTCCCCAGAAGGTGACTCACCCTGTACATGTCAGATTATTGTTGAAAATCTGTTTGACTTAATATTAACATTGTTTAAGGGCATATTTGGATAAAGGGTGTTTTACAAGAACTACTTTTATTAGCAACGACGAGGATTGCTGAAGTCAACTCGATTGGCCCGGTGGTTTAAATAGATTGGACTCAGAGCAAATAATCGGTGGTTAGGATTCGAGTACATCACACAATAGGCCTCAGATGAGTGAAATATTTGAGATGTGTTCTTTGAGCCATATCTATTAGACCGACTATCATGCTGCCGAATCCAGTCAGAAGAGAAAAGGCTGTATTTTGTAGCTCAATTACATTATGCTGTATACCTGGTATCACCAGTTTGAAGTAGTGGTTGTGATTGCATTCTTGTAAAACATACATATCGTTGGCCCTTTTATACAATCAATTTAAGGCTTTCTACTTATTTCCTAACATCCTTTTAGTTTCCAGATGTGTGTGTCTGGTATATGCTAGGAACACACCTACATAACAATATATTTGTTTAAAACAATATATTAACGAAAGTCAGGTTCTTAAATAAGAGTAATGTTTTGGTTACCAACTCTTGCACCCTAGTCCTCCCTATTTTGAGCTAATCACTGCTGCATTTTTGCATGTCTAGTGTAAAAAAAAAAAAAACAGTTGATGACTAAAGTGTTTGTTCTTGGAGTACCATAATTATAATTTATTTTTGGGTTTTACATTTTAGAGTTTTGAAATGTTTGTAGTAAAAAGAGAAATGGAAAGAAGGCTTGTCAGTATCTGAATGATATTATATCTGCTCCGCCAACCTGCAAAATACCCTGCATGAATCTTCTTGCACCATGAAGAACAGACGCATAGCATTCTTAGTTAGAAGAAATCCTTTTTAGGAAGAAAAGAAAAACTCAAATGTAAAGTATGAGGGTACTTTAGCACTGTATAAAGACGTAAATATTTTTTAAGTGCTTTTACGTGCTGTTTGCATTGCTTAATAACTTAGGCAGTTACTTTAATTTTTATTATTGCTTTTGTTTTACAAAGCAGTAGAAAAACGCGACTAAAAGATGTTGCTGCCTTTTGGCAGTATGGCGACACAAAAAATATTTTTGGGGGTAGAATCCCCTGTTTGACTGACATGCAAGATTTGGAATTTGGTTATTTTTGGTAACCGTTTCAGTATTTTCAAAGTGTGTGGTGTGTCTTATTTGGCACTGTGTGATTCTTTACCGGAAGTGTTTGAAAGGAACAACAACATGCAATCATTTTAGGATTTAATTAAAGGGTTCCCGATGTGTACATCTGTAGAATGGTTGATACATTTTAACCAGACTGCTTCTTCAGACATATTAAATTATCGTTCTCAGAAAAATGTCAAATCTTGTGAAGACTCAAATGTTTCAAATCCAATGTGTTCTGTAAATGTTCTAATTATTTGTCTATTGCATTCCCCTAGCTAATTGCTGTGAGGTTTAATACCATGAAAAGTAATTGAACATGTCACTGAGAAATGTTGTCCAGTGCAAGTGATGCAGTTTCATTGAAGATATGGGATCATCAACCTAACTAGCTAAAGTTTATATTCTGGGTCTGGGTCTTGAACTTGCCTAAGTTCCATTAGGTTTTAATTGGGATTGGGTGTGACCTTGCCCTACATGCAATATTAATTCATTGCCTAAGTTCCATTAGGTTTTAATTGGGATTGAGATTGGGCTTGAGCTTGCCATAAATGCAATATTAATTCATATACTAAATTCCTTTAGATTTTAATTGGGAATGGGCATGAGCTAGCCTAAAATGCAATATTAATCCACACATTTACATATTCGTTGTTTTAGTGGGATAAAATACATTAATTTTGAAAATGCTGAGAATTCAACATTTTTATTAACTAAAAACACTGCTGTTTGATGTAGTTTTAATACTGATGTTCCCACTTGCGGTTTTCTCATTCTGTAATCATAGTCCATTTCCACGCCCGCTTACTGATTTAATGTGTCCTTGAGCCTTTAAAATTATATAGCATCCCAGTTGTTTAGTAAATTGTCCTGAATCTTTACATTATCCATGCTGAGTCTTCATAAGGAACTACATCCAAACTTAACATACAAGGTATTCTCACAAGACACTCTTTTGGATAAAAGTAGAGTGCCTCCAGACGACATTCCTGAAGTCATGTACAGAGCAGATGGTATGTAATGAGGATTCTGTGACCTTGAATACTTGCCACTTCCTACAAAACATACTGCATCAGCAGAAAAAAGAACATGTTCCAGAGCAGTAATGGACGCATTACTTACTTACAAGTAGTATCTTATCTGAAATGTTCCGCTTCACAGAATCAAGGTATGGGTGTGTTCTACTCAATTTTTAAGATTTATCGTGGAACAGCCTGTAAAATACCTTACAAATTTATATATGTTTCAGTAAATATCATTATTGACTTCCAAATGTTTTTCAACACAACTCTAAATGAGTTAAGAATTGGCACAAGTGAAGGGATGATCTTGACATTTTTTAGAAGTCTATTTAGCAAATCCTAGTATATCTGAAAATGTCCAGCAATAGTAACTCCTGATAAGGGCAAGCACCCATTTCTATGGTAATTATATATCTTGACATTAAACAATTTAGATCTTGTTTATGTAGCCCCAATCATGTTTCTTCCACTTCCTGAAGTCCATAAAGTTCAAGGAAATGCTAAATGCAGTTTGAAAATGTCGGTGTCAGTCAGAGGGAGTCCTTCCTGTACCCATTTTTTAAGGTGTTCAGTAAAAGAATAGCTGCTGCTTTCTTTTGACTATCTGATTGTAAAATAACTGTATTTTTAAAGACTGTTAAAGTCTGTTGTGGCTTTGTGTAGTTCTAGGATTGTATGAACCTGGTGTATGTTTGTTGTCCTGGTATATGGTATGGCATCCCAAACTCGTGGAATAAGCCGCCGGAAAAGGCAGCAAGACCATTCCTAACCCTTTCATTTTCTGTTTATATTCAGAAACCCAAAAAATGGCTTAATAATGGCCAAAATATTTGAGCATAACATTTTTTACTTCTCCATGATATCAACTTTTAATATGTATGTCAGAAAGGCATGTATGGCAGGCACTGCTCTTTGGTAGAAATCTTGCCTCTACAATCTTTGTTGATTAAAACAAACGCTTCAAACTGAAAAGTTTATAATGTAAATAATATTTTGATTTTTTTTCTTGAAAAAATCAATTAGGGTGAAATATTTTGTTGTTTGAGCATCACATGTTTCATTGTTTTTAGTTCAGTGCTCATTGACATAAAATCGCGTTAATAAGAAGTACTCATGGCAGACTTTTGTTGGTGAGATGCATTTTAGTTTGATAGGGGTTAAAACTGACACTAAGTATGCGAGTCTTGTATTCTAACCCCTACTTCAGATACACGTCCTTTGAATTAACAAGGATTGCTATGCCACTCACAAGCCCAACGTTTTCGCTTGTTTTTCCCTTTCTGCGTTTTACCTAAAGGAAAACCTGTATAAACTCACTCTACCTTAGCTTCATGTCTGTGAATGTACATATTGTATTGTGTGTTTTAACAACTGGTTTACACAGATTTTTGCTGTAAATGTGAATTTGGAAATAAAGTCATTACTATAAAATAAATATGGTGTACATCCCTTTCGTCACAAATAAGTGCGATTCATAAGGGGCTGAGCAGTGTGAGGAATAGTTTTGGATTGCAACATTATTTTCTGTTGCTGGTAGTGGTCCTTTAGAAGTGATGCCAGACTTTAGTATGAAACGCCTAGGCTCATTGTTTTGAAGGATAACTAGGAATTCAAGAGATTATGTAGTTCAAAACAAAAACAACATAGAAAGAAAATTATAAGCATGAACTAAGACAGTCGGCAGATGTTTGAATATTGAGAACACTAGACCGAATTAGTGGAATATAGGTACCAGTGCTTTAGAAAATACATGATTAATCGTGTAAGACAGAAACATTGTGTGGTAACGAACTCACTGATAGACAAGTTAATTGCCTGTGATTTATTGTCAATCGAAACCACCCCGGGCAGCTGGGCACAACTTCTGAAAGAAACACGTTTGTTAGATTCCTCACCTTAGAATATCCCCAGGCGTCAGGCTGGATCCGGAAAGGTTTTTCGTCAGCAATACACATTGCGCGTCGCTAGGCGTCGTCTGTGGCTCCGCGTCCGTCGTCGGCGTCGTGCGCCGGAATGACATCGTCGGAGTACTTAGACGCCGCCCTCGCGCGCTGACGTCAGCAGTTCTTTTTTCCGCACCAGACAGCGCCGATCCGGGAAGAGCTTACCCCTTAGTCACTTTTTGACTAAACTTTTTTGACTCTTTTTGGTCTTCTGTCGACTCGACTCTGGTGCCGGTAGGATGCCTGGTTTTAGTTTTAAGGCCTGTGACTGATGTCGGTGACGGACCACCATCGCCGGTGCCTTTACTGCCTGGGGCCCGACCACGATGCGGAGTCGTGCCACGACTGTCAGGCCTTGACCTCGAAGGCTAGGCGGGAGCGGTCCCGTAAGCTTCTCGAGCTTCGGCACTCGGCTCCGCGCCGTTCACGGTCCCGGTCCAGGAGGAGGTCCAAGGACCGATCGCGGAGCCGCAGTCACCATCCTCGCTCGTCGGGCTCGAAGTCTTCGGGTAAGTCGAAGCGCTCGAGGAAGTCCAAGAGGTGACACCGCTCTTTGGACTCCCCTCGCGCGACTTGGTCGAAGCTCAGGGTAGTCCCACCCCTGCGGCTCCGTCGGAGCCACGTCAGTCTCCATACCCGCCGGTCCCTGGGTCTGACGCGACTCCGGCGGAGATCAGCGCCTTCCTCTCGGCCATGAGGGGCCTGGCTCCGCCGGCGACGCCTGCCGGCGCGCCTTCGGGCCCCGCGGGCTCGACTGGGCGACCTCGCGAGCCGGCGGCTCCGGCCCCGGCGCCGTCAGCGACTTCGGTCCCGACGCCGCAGGTCCCCGAGGGATCCAGGCCTGGATCTCTGCTGGCGCCGGTCGACCTCACGCCTCCTCCGCCGGCGCCGACACCAGTTCCACCCCCGGCACCTTCCCCGGACGACGCCGTTCCCCGGTTTAGCCCCGGACCGGGCCCGGCGCTGCTCGATGCCGCATCCGACGCCGATGCATGAGCATTTCATCTATCGCCCGGCTCCGGTTATTCCTCCTGTTTATCAGGAATCGGATGACGGGGGCGACTGGGAGGGGTCTGAGGACCCTATGGCCAGACAGGCCGACCTTTCACAGGACTGGGCAGACGAACTGGGGGATGCCAGTGGTCTGGACACCTCCCCGGATGCTGGTTTCATCTCTCCTCCGACTGTGGCCTTGGAGGAAGGTGCAGCTTTTTCAGTGGTGCTGCGCAAGGCGGCCGATGCCCTTGGGCTGGAGTTGCCTGCTGTGCCCATGAGGACTAACGTCCTCACAGAAGTGCTTCAACCGTCAGCAAGCTCCACAGAGCCTCTGCTGCAGTTCAATGAGGCACTTATAGACGTTCTGCAGGGCACCTGGTCCAAGCCCTCCACAGTACCTCCTGTGGATCGTAACGTGGCCCGGCGCCACCGCCCTGCTCCGGGCGACCCCAGTTTTCTGTCCCAACACCGCACTCCAGAGAATCTGGTTATCCAGGCCTCGACTTCCCAATCCTCCTTCCCGTCCGCTCCTCCGGATCGGGAATCCAAGAGGCTAGAACAGTTCGGAAAGAAGCTGTTCTCTTCCCTGAGTTTGGGTCGGCGGTCCTTGAATACCGCTTGCCTCTTGGACCGTTATTCCCACTCTCTGTGGGATACGGTGGAGGACGTGCTGCCCCTGTGTCCGGAGGAGGCCCGGTCACGGCTCACCCAGTCGCTTGCTGATGGGCGAGATGCAGCACGGCATGCCATGCCATACGGTGTGGACTAGACACCACGGACTCGCTGGGGCGGGCAATTTCGACCACGGTGGCGCTTCGTCACCACGCCTGGCTACGGTCCACGTCTTTCTCGGGGGATGTCCAGAGTACCCTCATGGATATGCCGTTTGACGGCACTCGCATTTTTGGCGAGAAGGCGGATAGTGCGCTGGCTCGTTTCAAGGACTCCTGGGCTACGGCCAAGTCCTTGGGTCTCTCGGCCCCACGGCCGCAATCTTCCGCCTTTCGTCCCTTTTGTGGCCAAGGAAGGGGCGCCTCCTCACGTCCGCCTAGCCACCGGCTGTGGTAAGTTGGCCTGATGTATGATGTCACTAGTTCTAGTGTACACCTTATATCAGTCCAAACAACCCTTATGGTGATTGGTTGTAAAGTCAACCTTATAGACCAGCTATCCTAGTGGTAGCATGGACAAGAGCAGACTTAGGCTAAACTCTGAATGGCATGTGAAGCCAGCTGTGATAGCATATATAATCCCTTGAATACCAAATGAAAGGACACCACAACAGATATATATATAAAATAAAGTGTATTTATTCTAGTCAAACCCTCAGCACTCTTTATGAGATTAGAGGTAAGTACAACACAGTCTTATTTAAGCATACATTAAGTCACACAGGTAAGTAATACAGTTAGGCCCTAGGGGCCACGCAAACCATATACTAAAGAAGTGGTATAAGGACCACTGTCACGGAAATAGGATAGGCCTCGGCCTAGGAAATCGCTGGGGCTACACTACACTAGCAACAGTTAGGAAGTGGGAGGCCCACGGGATTCAGGTGCAGAGTGGAAACACTCACGCGTAATGCGTAAAAGTCGATAGAATTACTAGCAGTTAGAAATTAACAGTTTAAGGACACTTCTGAAGCAGCTAGAGAGTCGAGACTCGGAAACTAGACCCTAGGATAGTCACTAGCCTTGTGAGCACCGAAGTACCCAAGTTACCTAGCCCACAGGCTGCGGGTGCATAGGTGTGAACTTGCGTCGGGTTTCGTCGTGGACTTCTATGGATGCCTGAAGGAAAGATGCTGACAGGCAGTCAGTGAAGAGTGTCCGGTGGATCCCAAGGCTGGGATCAAGAAGAGAGGAGACCTGCAAGCAGAAGGGACAGAGTCAAGGTCACTAGCCAGTGACCACGTGGAACCAGGAAGGAACCAGGCGATGTCGTGAAGATTGCAGGTGAAGGTGAAGCTTGTCGCTGCAGCCACGGGGACCAGGAAACGTCGAAGACGACCAGGACCAGGAGGCGAGCTGTCCCACGAAGGCTCTTGCTGTCGGCGGTGTCGAAGTTGAACTAGGACTCACCAAGCCTTGGCAAGCGGAACCCACGAAGAACAGAGGACTTGCTTCTGTTGCAGACCAGGAAGGTCTGGGGTGCTTCTCTTTTGCAAGGAAGCGGGAGCCAGTCTGGAGGAGCCAAACCAGCAGTGAAGATTTCTGGGTGTGTCGTCACAAAGGCCACTAGCCAACGGGCAAGCAACCGGACAGACGCGGCAAGCAAGAAAATGCAGAAGGGCCCCACGCCGGACTCGTGGAGTGTGGGGGGCTGATCTTCGGTGCAGATGGTGCTTGGGGTTGGGGCTTCTCAATCCCCGGTGCACAACTTCGAGGGTGCCTCAGAAGCTGCGCTGGAAGATACTAGCCACTTTTCCCAGGTAGCCGGTCCCACGTCTCTCGTCGCCTCCACGGATCTCAGCTCGGCTGTGGATGTGGATCAGGGTCGGAGAAGTCTGGAAGTCAAGGCTCTGGTCGGGCTCTGCAGTCGGTCCCTCGTAGAACTTCAGCAGAGCAAAGGGTAGTCTCTTGATGGTGCCTGTTTGCACAGGGTAGCCACTCCTTGGCCACAAGAGAGATTCTTCAGTCTTCTTCTTTCGTCGAATGTCGAAGGTCCAGAGTTTCTGTTCAAGTTGCAGGTTCAGGATAATCTAATCTCCTGGGGCCCAGCTACCACTCTTATACTAATCTGGGGGGCTGGGTTACCTGCTAGGTCACGCCTTATGGGTGGGACCTGGGAGGGGGGTGGTTACACCCCCTTCCCTTTGTCCAGTTTCGCGCCAGGACTGGGGCTGGAGTGCCCCAGCACCGGTTTGAACTGGACTATGCACGGGACACCTTGTGTGCCCCAGGCATGTCTCATTCTTTTCATCCCTCCCTGCCCCAATACACTAAGGCCTGTCTAGGGTGGTGCTCCCACCTCCCAAGGCAGGAAACCTATTGTCCAAGCCTCCCTTGCCGGGATCACTCCCAGCAGCAGGAGGTCAGACTCGTGTCTGGCAGCAGCATCCATTTTGTGATGCTGGGGCTCTGGTTAACTTTAACTGGGTAAGTAGGTCACAACATGTCTTCTCCCTCTAGAAGGGAGGGATAATATCCTCATCCCCAGAAATGGCATGGGGGTATTATCCCACAGTGTTAGACACCTTACACAACATGTTTTGATAAAGCCAAACCATAGTTACCATAACCGTTTAAAATTATAAGGCACTTTAAGAGTATATGGTAGGCTATATCATAGAACAGCTATAAGAACATGGTTCCGAAAGCTGCAGACAGGCTCAGCTCATGCTAGAGCACCATCTCACATGTTACCAAGCACTCTGCCTCCAGGATTGTTAAGGCCTGTGTTAGAAATGGGATTTCTGGTTGGCTAAGGCTTGCGCCAAAGTCAGGCAGAAACCACCACTCTAGTCAGGGCAAGGAAGTTACACACCAAAGATAACCCCTGCTCACCCCCTTGGTAGCTTGGCACGAGCAGACAGGCTTATCCCTGAGGCGATGTGTAAAGCGTTTGCGCGCGCACCCAGCAACAACACCCAAGGCCCACCACAAAGGAAACTCCACACAAGGTATTCTATAAAAATAGCCTTTGTATTATACACAACACATTAGATAAAAACACACACTCTACAATGTGCCAACAGGCACGGGCAGAATTTACAAGGGATTATATATACAGGGGACAGGGCCACCTGGACCGCTGTCCGGAATTAGCACTCTTAGAACATAGGAATAATACTGTAGTATAAAATAACATATGTAGCACACAACCAGTAACTACTGGTAACCAGAAAGTACCACCTACGCAACCCTAACCACCTTAGGACAGTATTGCGCAGGGAATCAGGACCTCACTAGCACCACCTGTACTAGGGAGAAAACAACCACCTAAGTATCACTATACCTGTAGGGGTCTAAGCACATAAACACATGATGCATAACATTCAGAGGTGTAAAGCAAAGCACATGACGCAAAAACACATTCAGAGGTGCAGAACAGGTACAATGGCGCCAAAACTCACATTCGCCACCACCTGTGGCAGTCCCTAGGCCAACTGGCCTTGTAGGGGCAAGGACGCCCTGTGTCCAGAAAAGTCAGGGCGCGCCAGCGCAGGCTGCGCAAGCCAGGCGCACAATGCACAACCTAAACGTTGCAGCTGCCCACTAAGTGCTGGGCAGCTGTGGAACTGAACTGGGGCACCACTGTGCCTTGAACCCCAGTACCGCAGTCACCTGGGGCCTCTCTGGGCTCTGAAACAACTATGCCCCCTTGGGAGTCCCTCTGGACTCTAAGTAATGTTGCCCCCAACGTTGGAGCCTCTGGGGCTCGAGAACCATGCGCCTCTTTGGAGCCTCGTGGGCTCTGAAAACGAATATGCCCAACCGTTGGAGCTACACAGAGCTCGAGAACCATGCGCCTCTTTGGAGCCTCGTGGGCTCTGAAAACGAATATGGGGGCCAACGTTGGAGCGGCCCGCTGCCTTCCGGGGCCGCTCTCCCTCGTAAGGTCAATGCTCCTTTTCCGGGCTTCGGTACCCGACCAATGCGGCCCTCGCTGGAGCGCACTAGCGCTCTCACACAGTCAGGGCTGGCTTCGTCCTCGGAGCCTCGAGGCTCAAGAAGTACTGCCCCCCCTCCTCCTTCGATGGAGCATCAGGCGCTCCGAAAATAACCAGGCTGCCCCCACTCACCGGGACTCCTGGCGGCGCTTCGGTTCTTGGCGCGGGGCTTCGCAGGAATGCAGGGCTCTCCCCACTTGCGGGAGCCCTGCCGGGGAAGTCACCGTACGTCCTCACTGGAGCGCGGGGTAGGCTCCCGTCCGCTCCTCTTCCGGGCTTCGGCCCCGCCCCCAGGAAGGCCGGACTTCTCTTTGTTTCCGGGTCGCCGCAGGCAGCGCGGCGGCCCAGAGCTCCTGGTGACGGTGGCAGTACGGGGTGGGCTCCCGGTTACAGCGAAAAGAGTCCCTGGCGGGTAGACACCCGCCGCTGAGCGTCACGAAGCGGGGTGGGCACCCGCTTTCGTATTAAGGGCAAAGGTACGCAAATAAGCGGGGTGGGCACCCGCTAGGAGTGGCAATGTCCCTGGCAGGGTGGGCACCTGCCAGGGGACTTCAGGCTCGGAAAAGACGGGGCGAACGCCGGGTGGGCACCGGCTAGCAGAACTAAAGCGCTCCTAGCTCTACTGCCAACAATGAAAGCGCTCTAGAAGCGCTGGGGGTCCAAATAAAGCGCTCCTAGCGCTATAAGCCAAAGAAAAGCGCTCCCAGCGCTTAGGCATACAAAAAAGCACCACAAAGTCCAGCAGAGTTCTTCCCTGCATGCAGCAGGGCAGGGGTGGGGGGGGCAAGGCTGGACCCAGAGCCAGCTCACTGGGCCTCCAGGCAGGGAGGTAGTCCAGGTGGCGGTCCTCTGGTCCAGCAGCAGCAGCAGCCCCCCTCAGGTAAGATCCTGGCAGAGAACAGTTTCTGTGGGGACACAGCCCCATTTTTATACAGGCAAACCCTTTGTTCTGGGTTCAGGGTGAGGGGGAAAACCAGTCGCAGCTGGTTGGGGAGCACCCTTGATGTGCTCAGCCCCTCACTCTATTCACTGGCAGGGCTAGGGTCGTCAGTCGCACCACAGGGGGCGGGGCCAGCATTGTGTTTGGAAAACCCTGTCCTATTCAGGACCCAGGTGGACTCCTCCCACCCATCTAGCTGCTGATCTCCCCATTCACCACTGGGTGACTCATCCTGACACTGGGGAATCCCTAGCCCGTCACATGACACGACCAGCCAATCACGCGACAGACACACTGCACACAGAAGTGCCCACTTCTAGAAGTGGCACTTCCACACTAGGTACATGCACGCCGCACACATCATCGCGCAGCATTCACTCCCACGAGTCCGCACATACCAAACTCGGGCCTGCACACCCCACGCATCAGGAACTACTAGGGACACATACATTCCCCATGCATTCCTATGGGAGGGCAGGCCTATCTCACCACATGCACTCAGCGCACGCACGCACTTTACCCTGGGACACAGGGAAAGTGCGCAGAAACCAAAAAAATTACCACACCAAGTCACCAATAAAAAGCCAAAAAGTCCAGGGGTGAACCTGCCAGAAGGGCCAAGTCCAACACAACCCCCTTCCAGCCAAAACGCAGGGCAGACCAATCACCACCGTGATGGACTTCCCTGCTTGGGGCGATAGAACACGGACGCGGGCCCGCAACTGCATGGACACCCTCCGGTTCTACGCCACGGTGAACCCATGGAATTCTTTTTAACACCACTGTCCGGACCAACTGGGCTACCCCACTGGTACTCCCAAGCTGTCCGCGGCCAAGACCAGGCCCTAGGCCACCCAGGTGCCACTGGTCTTTGCCTAACCACAGAGTGGGGGGTAGTAACCCCTGGCACATAGCGGCCATTCTCCACTCTTCCTCTCTGAAAGACAGGACTAGACTGCCACTGGTTCTCCAGCCTAGGGTCTACACCCTCAGGCGGACCAGGAGTCTCAGGGAAGGCTCTCCTCCCCCTACCTCTTCTCCTAGGGTTCCTCCTCCTCTGGCGAGGGGTACACCTAGAACGCCATTCCAACCCAGGGTTTAACCCCTCAGGTTGTACCGGGGGCAGAGGTGGGCTCTCCCACCCTCTGCACCCCCTTCCAGAGCCCTGCTCCCTACCAACTGGGGCGGTACCTCTGGAAGAAGAACTGGTCGGGACGCTGGTTACAGACGTCCCACCCTTCAGGTCAGGCTGATCCCGAACCTGGCCTTCCAACCTCCGGCCTAGAACCTTTGGTGGAATAATTGCCTGGCACTCCAGGACTTCTGGGGATTTCCACTCCATCCCCCTGAGGCTATCAAAGGACACATACGTCAAGCGACTGTCTGTCTGGCGCTGATCTCCCGTCCCCTGTCCACCTGACAGTGCGCGGAGATCCCCCAGAACAGAAGTGGTGCCACCCTGGTCACTACACGAGATCCTAGCCCAACTGGGTAGTCCCTGACCCACAGGCTCTTCCACTGGGGAACTCATCCCCCAATCACTCCTCACACTGGACTCCTGTACCCTCCCTACCGGAGCGGTACTGCCAGACACTAGAACCACAGGAGCCCTGTTTACAGGCGCTCCAGGTCCTCCACTCACTAAGAGATCTTCCTCAAGTGGACTAACAGGACAGCCTAGGTCCCCAACTTGGTGTTCCCTCATGAAACCATCCAAGTCCTGAGGCAGGGTTTCGGGCGTCTGGGGACCCTCGGTCACCCCCTCACTCCTGCTCCACTGAGCCAGGCAGTGAGCCCCTACACCCTCCTCGCTATCCTGGGACCTAGCTGGGCTACACTGAGCCTCCTCCACCACGCTGGGCTGGAGGATCTCTGAACCACTACTGTTGGAATCACTCTCCCATTCCTCATCAGAACTTGGGACCCCTTCCCAACGGTCTGCTTTTCTTGCCAGGGTCCAAGGATCCAAGGCATCACATCCCAACAGGTGTTGGCGCAACCCGGGATAAAAACTACTGCATAGCTGTTCTTTGATAACCAGAGCATACAGTCCATCAAAATCCCGTTTCGTGTTTACACTTAACCAATCATCCAGTGCATCCTCACATTTACCCACAAACGTGTCCCAAGTCTGGTGAGACAGCTTCCTACTGCCCCTGAATTTCAACCTTAACTCCTCCTCCTGGGGAACAGGTACCAGACTGGGGGGACTGGGATTGGGATTCCCTACACTGGAATCTACATCGCTACTACCACTGGACTCAACCCTCCCTGGGGAGCCCAGAAAATTAAAACTGCGCGCAGGGGATAGTCTACCCTCCAGAGCTACTTTGCCTCTGGTGGAGGCCCTCTCAGCCTCCTCTACCCTCTCCCGCGCCAAGACCCACTCAGTCTCTCGCTGTTGCTTCCTGGCCTCCAGCTGCGCCATAGCCTGAGCATGCTCTAACCTGAGCTTCTCTAACGCCAGCTGGTGCTCCCTTTCTTTCCTCCTATCTTCCCACTCCTCTGGGGACAGGGAAAGGGATGAGGCGCTGCTTCCTACGCTGGACCCAGCAAGGGACGCCCTACCTATGGGGTCCTCACTCTCTACTGGCGTCCAGGTATTGTCATCCTCTACCTCCTCTTCTGACTCTTCAGGGCTCCCCACAGACCCACCACCCTCCAGGTGTGAGGCCTGGGCCCTTTCCGTACTGCGCTCAAGATCCCTTTGCCTCTTAACCCACTGGATCATGTGGCCCCTAAGTTCACACATAGTGTCTGACTCTCTCACCCCTATGCCTCTCTCTCTACAGAACCTTTCCAACTCCTGCATACTGTAATAAATTAGATCACTGAGATCAAAAGCAGGCTCCATTCTGGCAGACGTTCTAGAGAAAAGATCACACAGGGAACCTAGGGGTCTGCGTTTAACACAGGAGCACACAATTCACAAAAAGATTCAGCAAGCTCTCTAACCCAGAGAACTCACACTCACTTGCCTAGTGCCACACACCATTCATCCACACACACAACCCTCCCCTCGGACTGGTAAGGCAGTTTCTACCACCCCTGATTCCTCAACCTGACCACCACGTGACACAGGTACCAACTCTGGGCGCAGGGCGGGGGACAAATGTACAGGACACTATTACGCTGCCACCACTGGATCCCACCCTCTGGTGAATCCAGAAACACAATGCACTAAGGGGGATGATCTACCCTCCCGAGCTAGGGACACCTAACTCACAGTGCACAAAAACACATTTCCAAAGAAATGACAAGTAAAAACAATTTTAAAACAATAATCCCTATACCATGTGATTTATCTAAATGCAGAGTTTTGTAGTGCGGCCAGTTGCCGCTGCGGTACAGCGCAAACGCAAGTCCAAATCCCACCGCTGATCACCAATGTTAGAAATGGGATTTCTGGTTGGCTAAGGCTTGCGCTAAAGTCAGGCAGAAACCACCACTCTAGTCAGGGCAAGGAAGTTACACACCAAAGATAACCCCTGCTCACCCCCTTGGTAGCTTGGCACGAGCAGACAGGCTTATCCCTGAGGCGATGTGTAAAGCGTTTGTGCGCGCACCCAGCAACAACACCCAAGGCCCACCACAAAGGAAACTCCACACAAGGTATTCTATAAAAATAGCCTTTGTATTATACACAACACATTAGATAAAAACACACACTCTACAATGTGCCAACAGGCACGGGCAGAATTTACAAGGGATTATATATACAGGGGACAGGGCCACCTGGACCGCTGTCCGGAATTAGCACTCTTAGAACATAGGAATAATACTGTAGTATAAAATAACATATGTAGCACACAACCAGTAACTACTGGTAACCAGAAAGTACCACCTACGCAACCCTAACCACCTTAGGACAGTATTGCGCAGGGAATCAGGACCTCACTAGCACCACCTGTACTAGGGAGAAAACAACCACCTAAGTATCACTATACCTGTAGGGGTCTAAGCACATAAACACATGATGCATAACATTCAGAGGTGTAAAGCAAAGCACATGACGCAAAAACACATTCAGAGGTGCAGAACAGGTACAATGGCGCCAAAACTCACATTCGCCACCACCTGTGGCAGTCCCTAGGCCAACTGGCCTTGTAGGGGCAAGGACGCCCTGTGTCCAGAAAAGTCAGGGCGCGCCGGCGCAGGCTGCGCAAGCCAGGCGCACAATGCACAACCTAAACGTTGCAGCTGCCCACTAAGTGCTGGGCAGCTGTGGAACTGAACTGGGGCACCTCTGTGCCTTGAACCCCAGTACCGCAGTCACCTGGGGCCTCTCTGGACTCTGAAACAACTATGCCCCCTTGGGAGTCCCTCTGGACTCTAAGTAATGTTGCCCCCAACGTTGGAGCCTCTGGGGCTCGAGAACCATGCGCCTCTTTGGAGCCTCGTGGGCTCTGAAAACGAATATGCCCAACCGTTGGAGCTACACAGAGCTCGAGAACCATGCGCCTCTTTGGAGCCTCGTGGGCTCTGAAAACGAATATGGGGGCCAACGTTGGAGCGGCCCGCTGCCTTCCGGGGCCGCTCTCCCTCGTAAGGTCAATGCTCCTTTTCCGGGCTTCGGTACCCGACCAATGCGGCCCTCGCTGGAGCGCACTAGCGCTCTCACACAGTCAGGGCTGGCTTCGTCCTCGAGGCTCAAGAAGTACTGCCCCCCCTCCTCCTTCGATGGAGCATCAGGCGCTCCGAAAATAACCAGGCTGCCCCCACTCACCGGGACTCCTGGCGGCGCTTCGGTTCTTGGCGCGGGGCTTCGCAGGAATGCAGGGCTCTCCCCACTTGCGGGAGCCCTGCCGGGGAAGTCACCGTACGTCCTCACTGGAGCGCGGGGTAGGCTCCCGTCCGCTCCTCTTCCGGGCTTCGGCCCCGCCCCCAGGAAGGCCGGACTTCTCTTTGTTTCCGGGTCGCCGCAGGCAGCGCGGCGGCCCAGAGCTCCTGGTGACGGTGGCAGTACGGGGTGGGCTCCCGGTTACAGCGAAAAGAGTCCCTGGCGGGTAGACACCCGCCGCTGAGCGTCACGAAGCGGGGTGGGCACCCGCTTTCGTATTAAGGGCAAAGGTACGCAAATAAGCGGGGTGGGCACCCGCTAGGAGTGGCAATGTCCCTGGCAGGGTGGGCACCTGCCAGGGGACTTCAGGCTCGGAAAAGACGGGGCGAACGCCGGGTGGGCACCGGCTAGCAGAACTAAAGCGCTCCTAGCGCTACTGCCAACAATGAAAGCGCTCTAGAAGCGCTGGGGGTCCAAATAAAGCGCTCCTAGCGCTATAAGCCAAAGAAAAGCGCTCCCAGCGCTTAGGCATACAAAAAAGCACCACAAAGTCCAGCAGAGTTCTTCCCTGCATGCAGCAGGGCAGGGGTGGGGGGGGCAAGGCTGGACCCAGAGCCAGCTCACTGGGCCTCCAGGCAGGGAGGTAGTCCAGGTGGCGGTCCTCTGGTCCAGCAGCAGCAGCAGCCCCCCTCAGGTAAGATCCTGGCAGAGAACAGTTTCTGTGGGGACACAGCCCCATTTTTATACAGGCAAACCCTTTGTTCTGGGTTCAGGGTGAGGGGGAAAACCAGTCGCAGCTGGTTGGGGAGCACCCTTGATGTGCTCAGCCCCTCACTCTATTCACTGGCAGGGCTAGGGTCGTCAGTCGCACCACAGGGGGCGGGGCCAGCATTGTGTTTGGAAAACCCTGTCCTATTCAGGACCCAGGTGGACTCCTCCCACCCATCTAGCTGCTGATCTCCCCATTCACCACTGGGTGACTCATCCTGACACTGGGGAATCCCTAGCCCGTCACATGACACGACCAGCCAATCACGCGACAGACACACTGCACACAGAAGTGCCCACTTCTAGAAGTGGCACTTCCACACTAGGTACATGCACGCCGCACACATCATCGCGCAGCATTCACTCCCACGAGTCCGCACATACCAAACTCGGGCCTGCACACCCCACGCATCAGGAACTACTAGGGACACATACATTCCCCATGCATTCCTATGGGAGGGCAGGCCTATCTCACCACATGCACTCAGCGCACGCACGCACTTTACCCTGGGACACAGGGAAAGTGCGCAGAAACCAAAAAAATTACCACACCAAGTCACCAATAAAAAGCCAAAAAGTCCAGGGGTGAACCTGCCAGAAGGGCCAAGTCCAACAGCCTGCCATAGGAGTGGCTGATAGGTACACATGTGTCTATAGGTAAGTTAGGTATAGGAATACAACACCTAAGCAAGGAGTGATTACACAACCTTGCCCCAGCTGAGTGATCAGCCAGTTGTGTCATAATGGAAGGCCAGGCCAGGGGTGGCATAATACATGCTGCAGCCCCTGGTAGGCCTAGGGTACACCTATGCCCTGGGTACCTAATGTACACTGCTCAGGGGCCAATAAGGTGATCCTATCCAAATGGGTTATGCACCTAAAGTACATAGTATCAATTTAGAGAGAGAACAGCAGGGCTGTGGGTCTGATCAGCAGGCCCACAGCCACATCTAAGTCGAAAACCAGTAAAGCAAAAAGTGGGGGTGAACATAGAAAGCAGACCCTACTCTCCTACACAACCCCCCCCCCAACTTAGGGACATTAAACTAACCTTGACCAGTTGAGTCTTCATATTCTAAGTGGAAATATCTGGAGAGTCCATCTGCATTGGCATGGTCAGTCCCAGGTCTATGTTCCACTGTGAAGTCCATCCCCCGTAGGGAAATGGACCACCTAAGAAGTTTGGGATTTTCACCCTTCATCTGATTTAGCCACAAGAGGGGCTTATGGTCTGTCTGAATCTTGAAGTGAGTGCCAAACAAGTATGGCCTCAGCTTCTTCAGGGCCCAAACCACAGCAAAGGCCTCCCTCTCAATAGCTGACCAACGTTTCTCTCTAGGGGTCAGCCTTCTACTTATAAAAGCAATGGGCTGGTCTTGACCATCTACATTCAGTTGTGAAAGAACAGCTCCCACACCTAAATCAGAAGCATCTGTCTGGACAATGAACTCTTTGGAGTAGTCTGGACTTTTCAGAATAGGTGCACTGCACATGGCCTGCTTCAGGTCATCAAATGCTTTTTGACAGCTTACTGTCCACTGAACTTTCTTTGGCATCTTCTTGGAGGTCAAGTCATTAAGTGGTGTCACAATGGACCCATAGTTCTTAACAAACCTTCTGTAGTACCCAGTCAGGCCCAAGAAAGCTCTGACCTGAGTCTGGGTAGTTGGAGGAGTCCAGTCCTTTATGGTCTGGATCTTGCTCTCCAGTGGTTGAACCTGACCCCCACCAACTAGGTGGCCCAGGTATACAACCTTGCTCTGCCCTATCTGGCACTTAGTGGCCTTGATAGTGAGGCCTGCCTTTTGCAGGGCCTCTAAAACATTCTCCAGGTGGACCAGGTGATCCTCCCAGGTGGAGCTAAAGACAGCAATATCATCAAGATAAGCTGCACAATAATCATCCATTCCAGTAAGGACTTGATTCACCAACCTTTGGAAAGTGGCAGGTGCATTCTTCAAACCAAAGGGCATTACCACAAATTGATAATGTCCTCCTGGGGTCGAGAAAGCAGTTTTGGCCTTTGCATTCTCAGCTAGTCTGATTTGCCAGTAGCCTGCTGTCAGGTCAAATGTGCTCAAAAACTTAGCAGCTGCCAGTCTGTCAATGAGCTCATCTGCACTAGGTATTGGGTGGGCATCTGTCCTAGTGACAGCATTGAGACCTCTGTAATCCACGCAAAACCTCATCTCTCTCTTACCATCTTGGGTGTGAGGTTTTGGCACAAGGACTACAGGACTAGCCCACGGGCTCTCTGAAGGTTCAATGACTCCCAGCTCCAACATCTTTTGTACCTCAACTTTTATGCAGTCCCTGACATGGTCAGGTTGCCTGTAGATTTTACTCTTCACAGGCAGACTGTCACCAGTGTCCACCTCATGGGTGCACCAGTTTGTCTGACTTGGGGTCAGAGAGAAAATATGTCTGTAGGATTGCAGAACCTGTCTGCAGTCCTGTTGCTGATGGACAGTGAGGCTGTCAGAAAAGACCACACCATCAACTGAGCCATCATCAGGGTTCTGAGTCAACAGGTCTGGGAGAGGGTCACTCTCTTCCTCCTGCCCCTCATCTGTAGCCATGAGTAAGCCCATGTCTGCCCTGTCAACATATGCCTTCAATCTGTTGACATGAAGCACCCTGTGGGGGCTTCTGGGAGTCCCAAGGTCCACCAAGTAGGTGACTTCTCCCTTTTTCTCAACAATAGTGTGGGGTCCAGACCATTTGTCTTGGAGTACTGCTGGGGCCACTGGCTCCAACACCCACACTTTCTGCCCTGGCTGGTAAACAGTCAGCACAGCCTTTTGGTCATGCCAAGCTTTTTGGAGTTCTTGGCTTGCCTCAAGGTTTTTAGAAGCCTTCTTCATATACTCTGCCATCCTGGAGCGGAGACCAAGTACATAATCCACTATATCAAGTTTGGGTTGTCTGAGAGGTCTCTCCCATCCTTCCCTTACTAAACATAGGGGTCCTCTTACAGGATGCCCAAACAAAAGCTCAAAAGGGCTGTAGCCAACCCCCTTTTGTGGGACCTCTCTGTAAGCAAACAGAAGGCAGGGTAAAAGGATGTCCCATCTTCGCCTAAGCTTGTCTGGTAAACCTTTTATCATTCCCTTTAGGGTCTTGTTGAATCTCTCAACAAGCCCATTGCACTGTGGGTGATAGGGTGTGGTGAACTTGTAGTTCACACCACACTCCTTCCACAATGCAGTCAAGTATCCTGACATGAAGTTGGCACCTCTGTCAGAAATGACCTTCTTTGGAAAGCCCACTCTGGAGAATACTCCAAGCAGGGCCCTTGCCACAACAAGAGCTGTTGTGGTCCTCAGGGCAATAGCTTCTGGATACCTGGTGGCATGGTCCACTATCACCAGTATGAATCTGTGCCCAGATGCTGTTTGTGGGTCCATTGGTCCTACAATATCTATGCCCACTCTTTCAAAGGGAACCCCCACCACAGGTAGTGGTATGAGGGGGGCCTTTGTGGTGCCACCTGATTTGCCACTGGCTTGGCAGGTGACACAGGAGCGACAAAACTCCTTGGTATCTTCTGACATATGGGGCCAGTGAAAGTGAGGGACAAGCCTGTCCCAAGTCTTGTTCTGGCCTAAGTGTCCTGCAAGGGGAATATCATGGGCCAAGGTAAGAAGGAAGCCTCTGAACTTCAGTGGTATGACCAACCTCCTGGATGCACCAGGCTTGGGGTCTCTAGCCTCTGAATACAGTAGCCCTTCATCCCAATGCACTCTATGGGTACCTTGAGCATTCCCTGCAGCCTCAGCAGCAGCCAGCTGTCTGAGGGGTTCAAGAGAGGGGCAGTCTAATTGAGCCTGCCTAAGATCTGCCCTTGAAGGTCCCCCTTTACCAAGAAACTCAACCTGATCAGGTTCACGTTCTTCTAGGACAGTTCCTTCAGGGCTCTCAGAATCATCCTCCTGGGAGGGCTGATCCACCACCTGAGGCAGGGGGGAAGGCACAGCCTTAACCCTACTGCTCTTTCTCTTGGGTTGTGACTGGTCCATAGTTTCAGGATCCAGCACTTGTTCAGTGGTGCACTTTTTGGCCTGTGACCTGGTCACAGCAAGGACATGTGCATCTATCCCCAGCATTTCTGCATGGGTCCTATACTCCACTTCAGACCAAACTGAAGTTTCAAGATCATTGCCCAGTAAACACTCTACAGGAAGGTCTGAACTAACAACAACTTTCTTGAGGCCAGTTACCCCTCCCCAGGAGAAGTTAACAATAGCCTCACTATGGGAGGTAGTGGCATTGCTAGCGTTGGTCACTAGGTAATTCTCACCTAGTATGATCTGTCCAGGGTCCACAAAGGCAGGTGTCGCCATTGTGACACTAGCCCCAGTGTCCCTGTAGGCCTGAGCCATTCTTTGGTTGATAAAAGGAGTCTGTCTGTACTTGCCCAGGTTACTGGGGCCTACAGTAGAGGACAAAGCTAAGTCCCCATCACAGATCAGAACAGCCTGAGTAGGTATTCTGACTAGGCCAGAATCCTCCTCAGTTCCCAGGGTTAACCCTACTACACCCTTTTGCTGGGAACCACCACTTACAGCTGGACTAGGGGGTACAGTTGCCTTAGGGGCAATGGTGGCTGGGGGCTTATCCTTTTTGGTGCACTCACTAAACCAATGTGAGTTGGACTTACAATAGTTGCACCATGGTTTCTTTTGGCCATCTTTATTTTTATCCTTTTTGGGACCACCCTCCCCCTGAGCCTTTTGGGGGCCTGGTGAAGACTTCTGGTCTTTTTGTTTCTGATCATTACCCTTCTGGTCTGCCTTTTTCTGATCACCGCCCTGGTTCTGGTTTTTCTGCTTAACTCTAGACCTGACCCATCTATCTGCCTTCTTTCCCAATTCTTGGGGAGAAGTCAGATCAG
Organism: Triturus cristatus; assembly: GCF_964204655.1. Classification (NCBI taxonomy): domain Eukaryota; kingdom Metazoa; phylum Chordata; class Amphibia; order Caudata; family Salamandridae; genus Triturus; species Triturus cristatus. The sequence goes on along the minus strand of NC_140579.1, from coordinate 803,676,784 downwards.
AATCAATCAGGTGTTGATGCAGTAGCTGGTTTTGACAGTTGTTAAGGATTTGCTCTCTCGTGATCAAATTATACAATCCTGTATAGTCCTTAACCTTACTTCCCACTAGCCAGCCTTCCAGAGCCTTAGTGGCACAATCTACAAAGTCAGTCCAGTCCTGAGTCTGTGTCTTCTGGGTATCCCTGAACAACAACCTGTATTGTTCAGTGGTTAGGCCAAACCCATCAATTAGAGCACTCTTCAGGACAGTGTAATTATCTGCATCCTCATCACTAACTGTGAGGAGCTTGTCTCTACCTTTCTCAGAGAAGGAGAGCCACAAGATAGCTGCCCACTGACTTTGGGGTACCTGCTGTACTTTGCAAGCTCTCTCCAAAGCAGTTATCCATTTGTGGATGTTGTGGTAAATAATTTAATTACCGGGACTTAATTTGATACAGAAACATAATAAAATAGCTCAGTAAATAAGAGGCAGAATCCGTGGTATTAGAGGTTCGGAATGGGCTTTATTCCAATGGTCGATTATAATCGGTTGCTCCAAGTTCCATCACCTCGAAGGTTCAGGAAGTGAAGTACATACATTATTGATAATTATTCACTTTTATACAATAGGCATTACAGTGAAGTAAATGCAAGAGGCGTAACAATTGATAGCAAAGATAACATTTCACATGCGTAGCTGAAAAAGGCGTAATTGGGAGTAACAAGGAAAACGTCATTGGTTATGATGTCACATATGGGTGGACCTATGAAATAATTTCGCAATGTCAGCAGAAATACTTGGCAGAGATGCGCGCGCAGCAGCATGACGTGTGATTGACGTGCAGCTAGGGGGTGGAGGGGACTTGACATTTAGCTCTACATGTGGCGACAGAAGTCTGGAGGGTCAAGTCAACCTAATCCCAAATCATATCTAACATCCTATGTTTAAAGAACTATGTTATCCAAAAGAGAGGTCTCTTAGAGTAGAATCTTATTCTATACTGACTATACTGACTGTTAGTGCGTGTACAAGCGTCTAAGTGTCTACACTAGATGCGAGGGCAGGAATCTTCCATAGTAACAGGGCTATGAATTACTTGCATGAAGACAGAGAAGCCGGGCCTTTGCTCGGTAGCTGGAAGAATGTTTACTGAAACTACTAGACAGGAATGCATTGGGCAGGGATCGGAGCAGATAATTTTGAAGGTGAAATACAGTTTTTGGCAGGCAGCAGGCTGATGTCAGGCTTCGTGAGCCGCGCAGAGAATGAGACAAAGTTCATGGTCACAGATGCAGGCTCTGACTGGAGCTTCAGAGGCAGAAAGAAGGAAAAGCTTGATGACAGAATCAGGGCCTACTTGCCTGGACTGAAAAATAGCATAAGTGAACCATATAAAGCCGGTGGCCTTTCATACTTAGGAATGGAATATCCGGCCTATTCATGGCGGATCTGAAAGAGGACATGTTGACGGTGGACGCACATGTATTTGCGTCTTCATAACTGGAACTGGAGGGAACATACATGTACTTGTGACATGCACATAGAACCGTTGGGGTCCAAGATAGGGGACATAACTGACCAGGAAAATCCATATTTCCACATTCCCTCCTTGTCCCCTACTTGCCCGTCAAGAGATATCAATCTTCATTAATCCATTGATCTGTTCATATAGCATCATTTGTTCTTCTTTCTTCTTCCGGGATCTTGAACGAAAATCTTGATGTGGAATACACGATGTGGCACACAGACCACAAATCGCTGGTCCACATTGCAGGCATAAGCAGCAACTGAATACTATGAGAAGGCCAATACCTAGGAAGGATAGAACTCTCCATCCCCAGGCTGATAACACGCTCCAAAACCACCCGGACCAAGTCCAAGTGCCTGGATTCTGGTGTATCTGGCTCACAATCTTATGAAGGCGGGTTATAGCTTTATATACAGATGGCGAATTTTCTGGTATGAATACGCAGCAGCTTGATCCGATGACCCTACAAGCTCCGCCCCTATCGGCCAGGATGACGTCAAGGACAAGACGATTTTGAAGCACAACAATCCGCATAGCAGACTGCTCTTCTGTTAAATTGCCTAAGGCGGAAATAGTTTCGTTCACTACTGCTTCAAGGGTTCTAGTTAATCTACGTATCAGTTTACTATTAGTAACGGTACCTATATAGGGAAAGAGACCTTTATTGAAATCTGTGTATTTTTCCCATGCTGTTTCAGTGTAATCGACTATTGGGAGATCTCTCCTTACTCTATTATATACTAAATGAGTATTTCTGTGATAATCAGGAGGAGCTAGGAAAACAGGTGGCAAAAGGAATCCAATGTAGCAGGTACCATCCCAATCTAGAGGCAAACGTACATATGCCGTCTGACCACATATAAAATAGGAATGACGGGAAGCTCTAAATGTCGACTTGCCTTGATCACTAAATTCTATTACAGTGGTGCATCTACTATGGCCCATATGTATGGAACCATTCTTTCTTACACATAATTCACCTTTTACTGGAAATACTGACATGGCGGGCAAACTTGGAGTGACTTCGGATTCGACATTCAAGATCAAGAGATTAAGCGTAAAATTACCTAATCCATATACTTCGTTTTCTAGATCAGTTCCTGTTCTTTTGGGAAGTCCCTCCTTGTTGGGGTGGCAGACTTTAAGTAAAACTAAGTTCAGATTTCCCCATACCCAGTTATCTTGATAAACTGCAGAATTCGAATCTAGGGAATTGATTAAGCTAAACCATGCTCCACAGGAGCCGTTGTGTGTGAACGGGTATGGAAAGAGAGGTAGAATTCCTTTATAGTTCTGATAGGGAGGGAGTCGGCCACATATCCAACAATTTGTAGCATTGCTAACCTGATGGGAATGATGTAACATACTAATAAAAGTGTTATTGCGCAGCGCAAATCTATAAGACAACTCAAACGGAGGTAATTCACTAAAAGAATGTTCAGCAGTAACATTGTAAACATGTCTAGAAATAGGATAATATATGTGCAATAATATACTTGCAGTAATTATAAAAAGACTTAAGAAAAACAAAATTAATAACGTCACTATGCAATGACTCCGCAGTGATTTACAGTACGCCTGTCGTTTCAACATTTTTCGGGTGTTATCTCTATTCAGGTCCAAGGGATACATGTCAGAGACAATTCAACCGCTTCACCTCGGAGAGGACTTAAACAATCAAATTGCTTGACTGATTGGACCTGAGCTTTAGTTTATAATGTTCGGAATTACTCCTTTCAACAAGAGGAAGTTTTGAGTCAATGGGTGAAGACACACGAGGTGTGGTATTCACATCTGATTGTAGTCCATGAAATTTCTTGATATGACTTGAGTGAATCCAGCCTTTTCTGCCCTCGATCTTCACGGCTGTCCTTGTGGTGAGCAACACCAGCTGAGGCGACTTCCACCTAGGTTCCAACTGAGTCTTTCGATCAAAGTTCCTCACGAGGACCAAGTCTCCCGGAACTACGTCATGGGGTTTCACCTCAGTGTTGTCAGGAAAAGCTGCAGCTACCTGTGAACGACAAGATTGTAGTGCAGACATCAAGGAAGTCAAGTAATCTGTCAGCATATTACAGTCAATATCAGTTATTTTTCGTGGTATAGGCGTCCCCCACATATTTGGTGGTCTGCCGAAGATCACTTCATACGGGGATAGCCCTGTTCGAGAGTGTGCTACCATTCTTGTGTAAAAGAGTGCAACTGGTAACGCTACTACCCAGTCGACACCTTTCTCTCTGCATATTTTGGACAATCTAATTTTCAGGGTCTGATTATGTCTTTCTACGAGACCTGCTGCTTCGGGGTGTCGGACACAGTGGAATTTCCACTGATAGCCTAACAAAAGTGAAACGTGTTTCATTAATTCGGATGAGAACGGCTGGCCGTTATCTGAGTGAACAACACGTGGTAAACCGTATCGTGGGAAGAATTCTCGAACTAACTGTTTGGCAGTAGTCGGGGCAGTGTAATCTGAAACCGGGTATGCCTCCGTCCAACGGGAAAGAGCACAAACAACTACGAGAACATATTTGAATCCTCGACATCGTTCCATCTGGATATAATCCATCTGGAGGACTTCAAAAGGGTGATCAGGAGGCTGAAATCCACCCTGCTCTACGGGGATGCTTTTTCCTGGGTTGAACTGACAACAGATCATACAGGTACGAACTTTTTGTTTCGCTGCTGCTCGTAAATGTTTATTAAACCAAATGTATTGAATGCTATCTAGCATAGCTTTTTCTCCTAGATGTGCTGGACTATGTACAGTGTTAATTATAACCTGGACCATTGAATCAGGAAGGAACCACACAGACTTTTCCTTCATCAACCATCCTTGATCCGTTTGGATCCCTCCTAATTCAGTCCATTTCTTTATTTCTTCTGGTGTAGCATGTGTCTGTATATCAATTACGTCAAGAGTAGGATCTTTAACCGTCATACAATGTGTTGGCGTCGGGACTATTGTCTTTGTCATGTCGGATGTTTGAGTTTGAGCAGTCTGTTTAGCTGTTCTGTCAGCTAAATCATTGCCTTGAGAAATGATATCAGTAACTTTCGTATGAGCTTTACATTTCATAATTGATATTGCAGTGGGTAGATGTATTGCATCTAATAAAGCATGAATGAGGGGTCCGTGCTGAATGTGGGCACCGTGAGAAGTTAAATAACCTCTCTCTCGCCACAGCACGCCGAAGTCATGTACAACTCCGAATGCATAACGTGAATCAGTGTATATGTTGACTTTTTTATTTGTGGCTTGAATACAGGCTTGTGTCAGAGCGACGAGCTCTGCTGCTTGAGCGGACAAGGTATTTATGCAATTTGTTTCAATGATTTCAGTGTCTGTTGTGACTGCGTAAGCGGCCACTAGTTCTCCTGTACCTTTTCTCATACATGAACCATCTACATACAACGTCAGGTCTGGGTCTGATAATGGGACATCGGTTAAATCTTGTCTGGGTTTCGTCGTGATTGTAATAACATCAATACAGTCATGAGCTAGTGGGTCTGTTCCATTTACAGGTAAAAGTGTGGCAGGATTCAATGTGTTACAACGTCTGATTTCTATATGTGGCTGAAACAGTGTTAGTTCGTACCCTGTAAGTCTTGCTATAGTCAAATGTTGTGTTTGCGTTCGATTCACAAGAACCTCCACTGCATGTGGTACTTGTACTATCAATGGATGTCCTAACACTATGGCATCGCTTTGTCTGATTGCTAAAGCTGTCGCTGCCACTGATTTCAGGCACGCAGGCAGAGCCTGAGCTACGGGATCTAATGTACTAGAAAAATAAGCACACGGTTTGTGTGATCCTGCTTGTTCCTGTGTGAGTACTGACAAAGCAGTACCTTCTCGTTCTGTAACAAAGAGTGTAAAATGTTTTCTGTAACATGGTGTTGCTAAAACAGGTGCTTGGCATAGAGCTTTCTTTAAGCTTTCAAAAGCTTGTGTATGTTCCTGAGTCCAAGGGAGAACAGTCGATGTGGCTGCCTCCTGTGTTGTCAACTGAATGAGTGATTTTGCTAGAAATGCATACTGAGGGATCCACTGCCTACAATATGAAGTGAGGCCTATAAAAGCCCGCACCTCCTTTTGTGTCTTGGGTATTGGCATGTTAGCTATTAACTGAATGCGATCTGGTGTAAGCTGCCTTCCCTCCTTGGACAGCGAGTGACCAAGGTAAACAACTCGCTGGACACAGAATTGCAGCTTAGAAGGGGACACCTTGTGCCCCTTTTCGGCTAGAAATTGTAAAACTGTCAGTGATGCTTTCTCACATTCGGGTTCGCTTCTCGCGGTGATCAGCAGATCATCGACATATTGAAGCAAAGCAGTGTTAACTGGCATGTGGATACTGTCGAGTTCTCGTTTCAGTGCTTGGCTATAGATGCTGGGGCTTTCTGTAAATCCTTGAGGTGCGCGTGAGAATTTGAAGCTACGTCCATTTAAACTAAATCCGAACAAATATTGGCTTTCCGGATCTATTGGGACGCTGAAAAAGGCATTTTTGAGATCAATTACAGTAAAGAATGTTGCTTCGGAATCAATAGCTGTCAGTAATGATGAGATATCTGGAACCACAGGGAATTGTGGCACAATGCATTTGTTCAATTCGCGCAAATCAATAACCAATCGATATACTGGCGGGGCCTTCGGATCTGTTCGTTTAAGAATCGGAATTATCGGTGAATTACATACATTGGAGTCTGTTTCCACAACCACTCCTTGGGCAATGAGCTCGTCAATGATTTGTAGTAAAGCCACTACAGCATCTGGTGGTAACTTGTATTGTCGCATTCGTGGTAGTACCACTCCTGCCTTTAGTGTAACTCGATATGGTGTAATATTCATGCAACCAACATCAGTAGGGCCTTGTGCCCATAGATGTGTAGGTAAAGTCTGCAGTCGGGGATCCATGTCTCTAGACACATAGTGACCTTTGAAATCACGTAAAAACAATCTTACTCCTTCCGGAGAACAACATATTATAGCTCCTAGAGCTTTCAGTGTTTTTATACCTAACAAGTTTTCTGGACAGGATTTAGTGAGCAATAAATCTGTAGTTCGGGTCAAAGGTCCTATCGTAAGTGGAAGAGGCTGTGATACTTCATTAACAATAGGTTTTCCTGAAAAACCAAGGGAAATATTCTGTGAGCCTGAGAGGGGTGCCCCTGGAACTTCACTACGTTTTATGGTTGTTCGACTTGCCCCTGTATCAAGTAAAAATTTTCTATCTTGACCTAATAATTCACTATGTACATAAGGTCCTTCTTGGTCTACAGGGACCTCGATAAGGGGTAAGTCAACTTCCCTCTCTAGGCTGGTTCATGCGTATCGTTGATAATCAGGGTAGTCATACTGTGCGGTCTGGTACAGCTGTCGTGTCGTGGTTTGTGTGGCAGCAACAGGCAGCGCTGGTGCAGCTGGCACAAACTGTATAGACTGTGGTGGAACTGGCATGGACTGTGCATGCTGCGGGGCTCCTTGTTCATTCTGATCCTGTCTAGGTGGCCGTGGTCTTTCTTTTGTATTACCTATGGCGATATTATGTTTTAAAACTGGACAATCGTGTACGTAATGACCTGGCTTTTTACAATAGTTGCATGTCCCTTTTACAGGTCCTGTTGAATCACCGGAATGTGTCGTACCCTTTTTATGTCCTTCAGCTGGAACTGTCTGGGAGACGAGCATTTTCATTTTCGTGTCTTTCACGCGTCTTTGTTCATGTTCTTGTTCCTCTCTAATTCTATTGTGATGGTACTGTAACATTTGTAACATTTGTGATGGAGTGTTACCTTGCCAGGTACTCTCGAATTTTAATACTCTGTTCTTCACTTGGGGCAAGGAATTTTCCACTAATTTTGTCACAAACAGATGTGGGTATGACTCGCTACTTGCTTTTATACCACTATTTATACCAAAACATTTTTCGAATCGGGCATAGAAATCACTAGTGTCTTCATCTTGCTTTTGTTTACAGGCTGAGATTGCACCCCAGTCTTCCTTTTTCGTGGTTAATAAACGTGGCAGTACCTGTACTAGTAAACCTGGCAGTGCTTTAGTTTTGTCCCCAAGCCCCGAACCTGGGCCTCGGGCCTTTTCTTCATTTTCTAATGCTGTCCAATCTATCTTTTGGTCTCCCACCTCCCACTCTTTTTCCTTGAGTTTTTCATAAATGCCAGCAGGCATTAATACCTTTAATATTGTCATAATGTCGGGATAGGTATACTCTCCCATGAGTAACATGTCTTTAATTTCTCGGTGGAAACCCGCTGGGTCTTTGTCATGACTGGGTACCACTTTCTTCATTTCTAACAATTCTATTTTCGATATGGGCGTATATACAAATACACGTTTAAACTCATTGTCCTCGCCTTTTATTGGGTGCACTTCTCGTAAGGGATTCTGTCTGTCCATGTAATACGTGGTTCTTTCCTTGATGGCCAGTGAATCATGTTCTGGACATACAAAAAGAATGTACTGCTTTCTGGATTCTAGTATTTCCTTAATTAACTTAGTACCTGAACCTTTCCATCTATTCGTGAGTAATTCAGTCAATATATCAGGTAAGGGACCAGGATCTGAATGTTGGCTTTTATATAGTATAAGAAGTTGTTGAATCATATAAATCCCAGCTAAACGCTGTTCATCTGGGGTGAGATTCAAAAATGTGTGTGCTACTGTATCATCATCATACTTTCCGGGACTGTCAACCCAATGAACGGCTGACCTGGCTAATTCTTGTTCATCCATAGAATCGAGAAAATGATAACCCCTTCGTTCTCGCAGTAATTTGTCAGTGGTTTGGAACGAATGCTCGGGGGACCTTATATTTATTATAGGTGTTTGAAAATTCCTGTTATTTTCTAGACATATCGGACGTATCGGGTCAGTAAGACATCTAGTACTATTACAAGATCTTCCTCTACCTACATAGGCTATGGTTTCTGACTGTCCTGTGGGCAGTCCTGATCCTTCCTCCTCCTCATTTTGTTCAAACTGGTCTACCGCTAATCTTTCTTCGTGTAGACGTTCTATTTCTTTACGGATCTTTCTGCACATGGCTATTATACAGTTTTGCTTATCATGTCTCCCTTCTGATATATTCTGGCTCCATCTGGTAAGAATTTGCATTGCTTCCGGGTCTACCCCCGGTCGGTCTTGATTTCTGATCACACAATTTATGAGGAAACGTAACAGTTCCCCCTGTATTTCCACTTTCTGGTATTCCATAGCTCTGTTAATACATTCAGAATCTCGCCCTGTTTGGACAAAATGGTATATATTATCTAGATGCATAGTCATTCCTGGTAACTTCCCTAAATACACCGCGGCTCGTCTGATACGTAATGATGCCAGGATCATTTCGTCCTCTTTGCCGGGCACAGGGTCATATCTACAATCTATAAGAAGTTCCTTAAGTGTGCGGGCATTTATGAGTTTGGGGGTACGTGAATGTGCAGATTCTTGAAAAGTAAGTTTATTTATTCTGGGTGGCGTAGAAAAAATATTGGTAGCACCTCCCGTAGCCCCATCTGGGGTATCGGGCGTGAAAGGATTCGTTGAACGCGATACAGCAACTATAGGTGTAGACACAGCCATAGAAGTAGCTGTAGGAACAGATGTAGAACCAGATGTGCTTGCCGGAACTTGTGTCGGAATTTGTTGCTGTAGAGATACAGATACTGGATCTCGGTGTTGAACCTCTCCGGCCAACGGTCTATGTGGGGCGGGGTTAGCATACTCGGGAGCTGCGTCATCTAAATATGAGGAAAGAAAAACATCTTCTGCGGTTCTAGGATGCCCCTTGGGATGTACTTTTATTGGAAATAATGGGGGTGGCAAGTCTTTTGGTATCCCCGCAGTAGCCTTAGGTAATCCCTCGGCCAGAAGGGGATACATACCCTTCATAAGGGCATGTCTTTGTCTGTCTACTTGTTCTGATTTCACTCGTGCACCTTCTTCAATTAATAGGTTTTCTCGGACTTCATTTGAATTCTCTTTACTCTTCTCTTCCTGTCTACGTGCTTTTTCTGTACGTCTATACGATTCTTTACGCCATAATTCAATGGCGTCTTGCTGTGATTGTCTAGCTTTCTTTTTCCATAATTCTTCCTCTACTTTCACGATGCACTCTGCATCCCAGGTCCCAGCCGCGGGCCACCTCTGACTTTCTGGTAATTCCTTAGTGTAGTCTACCCATAAATCAAGAAATAATATAGCATCTAGGCCATGTTTATGATACATGAAGTACCCTGGAGTGTCCCTAGGAGGAATAGGAACAGCTTCTTCGAGTACCCCTTTTCTAGTTGTGATCTGTCTTAATTTCGAAAAGAGCGGCATATTGAGAACTGATCTGATACTTGATCTTGAACAAACTTAATACAGTAATCACAATAATGAACAGTCATTCATACCACAATATGCAGAACGTAATAAAAACATTTAACATTTAACATTTAACTGAGCAACAATGATGATGACGATCTAAGGAAAACTTAATCACTAAACATAATACTCGACTTGAACTGAATTATTCTGAATTTATATACTTGATATACTATGTGAGAAGTTGGCCTGGTATATGATGCTCACTAGTTAAAGTGATCACCTTGTACCATGCCAAGCAACCCTTATGGTGTGGTTGTAAGTCAACCTTTTCGGACTAGCTGCCCTAGTGGTAGCGTAGGCTAAGCAGTCTTTGAGGCTAAACTCGTGAAGCGTGTTAAGCCAGCTGTTTTACCAAATGTAACCCCCTTTTATACCAATGAAAGGACACCACACAGATATATATTCAAAATATATATGTATTTATTTCTCAAAGTAACCCCTAGTCTCTTTATGAGCACAGGAGCACCAATCGTCAAACAAGATTATCACAGAATACACAGAAGTTGCACGTTATATGGATAGGCCCTGGTGGCCACTCAAACCATATACTAAAATAGTGGTATAAGTACCACGAACAGAAAAGGGAAAAGGCCTAGGGCCTCTAGAATCGCTGGGCCTACAAGGAGCTAACGTCAGTTAGTGACCAGGAGGTCCACGGGTGGCGTGTGCAGAGCAAATAGTCACACGCGTGCTCCCATAGGTTTCAATGGGTGCGTAAAAAGTACAAAGTTACTGCAAAGAGGATCTTCCGGATGGACTAGGAACTCAAGATTTGGAACACAGGCACTAGAGATGTAATACTACACTTGGGCACAGGTGTGCCAGCTTTACCTCACCCACAGGAAGCGGGTGCATAGGCCTCGAAGTGCGTCGGGTTTCTTCTATCTGTTCCGTGGAGCTTGAAGACAAAGATGCTGCAGGCGGTCGGTCCGGGAGAGATGCAGTGGATCCAAGAGTGGATCGGAGATGTTGAAGACCTGTAAGCAGAGGGGACAGTGTTCACAGTCACTAGCCAGTGACCCGCGTGGCACCAGGTGGGTACCAGGCGATGTCGGGTGCAAACAGGTGATGAGGGGTAGCTTGTCTCCGCAGCCACGTGGTCCCTGAAGGTCGACGATGTCCAGGAGTCGGCTCACGAGCTGTCCCACGCAGGCTCTCGCTGTCGGCGGTGTCGGCGACTTGATCGAAGCAAACGAGCCTTGGCAAAAGCAATTGTAGGAGGATTCGGAAATCAGCTGTTGGTTCTGACCAGCAAGGTCAGAGGGATTGCTCCTTTGGAGGGGAGCAAGGGCCAGTCTGGAGCAACCAGACCAGCAGTGTATTTCGTAGAGTTCGTCGCCAAGATGGCCACTAGCCAGCGGGCCAGCAACCGGTTAGGCGCGTCGAGTGGCAAAATGCAGAAGGGCCCCACGCAGATCGTGGAGATGCTGGAGGGCTCACCTTTGGTGCAGATGCTGCTCGGGGGTTGGGCTTCTCAGGACCCAAAGCACAACTTGGAGGGAGCCTCTGTTGTTGCACTTGTCAGCTTGTCGTAGTCGTTCCAAGATGGCTGGCTCCACGTGTCTCGGTGCCTCCACGGGTCTCCTCTTTTCAGGGACTGTGGATCGGGCGGTGAGAGGTCTGGAGGTCCAGGTCTTGTCAGTCTCTGGGCTCGGGCTCCGGCGGGAGGCGGCGGCAAAGCAGACGTTGATTCGCTGGATGGTGCTTGCGTTAGCAAGGTGGTCACTCCCTGACCACAGGGGAGATTTTCTTCAGTCTTCTGTGCCGCAGAATGTCGAAGTTCCCGTCTTCTTCTTAGTTTCAAGTTGATTCCAGGATGTCTGAAGTCTTAGGACACAGCTCCTACCTTTAAGCGGATTCTAGGGGCCGGACTACCTGCTAGGTCCCTCCCTATGGGTGGGACCAGGAAGGGGGGTGGTTACACCCCCAATCCTTTGTCCAGCTCGCCCCAGGCCCGGGACTGGTGTGCCCCAGGACCGGTTTGAACTGGCATATGCACCGAGGCTCCTTGTGAGCCACAGGCATGTCTGGTTTCTTTCAAGCCCTACCTGACCAATACACAAAATCCTGTCTGGGGTGGTGCACGCACCTCCCCTGGCAGGAAACCCTTTGTCCACACCTCCCAAGCTGGAAGGACTCCCAGCAGCAGGAGGGCAGACTTGTGTCTGTGGTGGCAGCATCCATTTTGTGGAGCTGAGGCTATGTCTGATTTTACCCGGGTTTCAGGTACTGTACATGTCGTGTCCCTCTAGAAGGGTGGAATGCTAACCCCGTCGCCAGAATTGGCGAGGGGTTAGTATTCCAATTCGTATGACACCTTACTCGACATGTTTTGATAAAGCCAAACCAAAGATAGCATTTAACCGCGAGGTTCATAATGCACTTAAGAGTATATGGTATGACGATATCTGGAAACAGTAGAAGGAAGTTGTTCCGACCACTGCAGACAGGCTCAGCTCATGCCAGAGCACCATCTCACATGGAACCAAGCACTCTGCCTTCAGGATTGTTAAGGCCTGCCATAGGAGTGACTTATAGGTTACCAGGTGTCCCATTTAAGGTTAGGTATAGGTATACTACACCTAAGTAAGAGGTGATTACACCAACTTACCCCAGCTGAGTGATCAGCCAGTTGTGTCAGATTGTTAGGCCAAGCCTGGGGTGGCATAATACATGCTGCAGCCCCTGGCAGGCCTTGGGTACACCAATGCCCTGGGTACCTAGTGTACACTGGTACAGGGGCTGACAGGGTGATCCACTTCCAATTGGTTATGCACCTAGGGTGCATAGTTTTAATTTAGTAGAGAGAACAGCAGGCTGGGGGTCTGATTGGTAGGCCCACAGCCTCAATATGTCAAAAACCAGTGAAGCAAAAAGCAAAAATTTGGGGTGACCATAGGATAGCAGACCCTACTCTCCTACACAACCCCCCCCCAAACGCTGGGACATTAAACTAGCCTTGACCAGTCTCGTCTTCATGTCCTAAGTGGAAGTACCTGGAGAGACCATCTGCATTCCCATGGTCAGTACCTGGCCGGTGCTCCACTGTAAAGTCCATCCCCTGTAGGGAAATGGACCACCTAAGCAGTTTGGGGTTTTCACCCTTCATCTGATTTAGCCACAAGAGGGGCTTATGGTCGGTCTGAATCTTGAAGTGAGTGCCAAACAAGTATGGCCTCAGCTTCTTCAGGGCCCACACCACAGCAAAGGCCTCCCTCTCAATAGCTGACCAATTCTTCTCTCTGGGGGTCAACCTTCTGCTAATAAAAGCAATGGGTTGGTCTTGACCATCTACATTAAGTTGTGACAGCACAGCTCCCACACCCAACTCAGAAGCATCTGTTTGGACAATAAACTCTTTGGAGTAGTCAGGACTTTTCAGGATAGGTGCAGAGCACATGGCCTCCTTCAGGTCATCAAATGCCTTTTGACAGCTTACTGTCCACTGAACCTTTTTGGGCATCTTCTTGGATGTCAGATCATTAAGAGGAGTCACAATGGACCCATAGTTCTTAACAAACTTCCTGTAATACCCAGTCAAGCCCAAGAAAGCTCGAACTTGAGTCTGGGTGGTTGGAGGGGACCAATCCTTGATGGACTGTATCTTACTCTCCAGTGGTTGAACTTGGCCCCCACCTACAAGGTGGCCCAAATACACAACCTTACTCTGCCCTATCTGGCACTTAGTAGCCTTGATAGTGAGGCCTGCCCTTTGCAGAGCCTCAAGAGCCTTCTTCAGGTGGATCAGGTGATCCTCCCAGGTGGAACTAAAGACAGCAATGTCATCAAGATATGCTGCGCAAAAGTCATCCAACCCAGTAAGGACTTGGTTCACCAGCCTTTGGAAGGTGGCAGGTGCATTCTTCAGACCAAAGGGCATCACCACAAACTGATAATGCCCACCTGGGGTTGAGAATGCTGTTTTGGCCTTAGACTCCTCAGCTAATCTGATTTGCCAATAGCCAGCTGTCAAGTCAAATGTGCTCAAAAACTTTGCAGAAGCTAGTTTGTCTATGAGCTCATCTGCCCTTGGAATAGGGTGTGCATCTGTCCTGGTGACAGCATTGAGTCCTCTGTAGTCCACACAGAACCTCATCTCTCTCTTGCCATCTTTGGTGTGAGGTTTGGGGACCAGAACCACTGGGCTAGCCCAGGGGCTCTCTGAGGGTTCAATGACACCTAATTCCAGCATTTTATGTACCTCAGCCTTTATACAGTCCCTGACGTGGTCAGGTTGTCTGTAAAGTTTGTTCTTTACAGGCAGACTGTCACCAGTGTCCACAACATGGGTACACCAGTCAGTTTGACTAGGTATCAAGGAAAACATATGTGAAAATGATTGTAGAACCTGTCTACATTCAGTCTGCTGATGGGCAGTGAGGTTGCCTCCAAGGGTCACTCCTTCAACTGAGCCATCTTCAGGGTTCTGAGACAACAGGTCTGGGAGAGGGTCACTCTCTTCCTCCTGTCCCTCATCTGTAGCCATGAGCAAGCCCATGTCTGCCCTGTCAACATATGCTTTAAGCCTGTTAACATGGAGTACCCTGTGGGGACTCCTGGGAGTTCCTAGGTCCACCAAGTAGGTGACCTCTCCCTTCTTTTCCAGGATTGTATGGGGTCCAGACCATTTGTCTTGGAGTGCTGCTGGGGCCACTGGCTCCAACACCCATACCTTCTGTCCTGGCTGATACTCAACCAAGACAGCCTTTTGGTCATGCCAAGCTTTCTGTAAGGCCTGGCTTGCCTCAAGGTTTTTAGATGCCTTCTCCATATACTCAGCCATCCTGGAGCGGAGACCAAGTACATAGTCCACTATGTCTAGCTTAGGCTTTTTGAGAGGTAACTCCCATCCTTCCTTCACCAAACACAGTGGGCCTCTCACAGGGTGCCCAAACAACAATTCAAAGGGGCTGTAGCCAACTCCTTTTTGTGGGACCTCTCTGTAAGCAAACAGAAGGCAGGGTAGAAGGATATCCCATCTTCGCCTGAGCTTTTCAGGTAATCCTTTGATCATACCCTTTAGGGTCTTGTTGAATCTCTCAACAAGCCCATTGCATTGTGGGTGATAAGGGGTGGTGAACTTGTAGTTGACACCACATTCCTTCCACATAGCTGTCAAGTATCCTGACATAAAGTTGGTACCTCTGTCAGATACTACCTCCTTAGGAAACCCCACTCTGGAGAATACTCCCAGCAGGGCCCTGGCCACAACAGGAGCTGTAGTGGTCCTAAGGGGAATTGCCTCTGGATACCTGGTGGCATGATCCACTACCACCAGTATAAATCTGTGCCCAGATGCAGTGGGAGGATCCATGGGACCCACTATGTCTATTCCCACTCTTTCAAAGGGGACCCCCACCACAGGTAGTGGTATCAGGGGGGCCTTTGTTGTGCCACCTGATTTGCCACTGGCTTGGCAGGTAACACAGGAGCGACAAAACTCCTTTGTATCTTCATTCATATGAGGCCAGTGAAAGTGAGGGACAAGTCTGTCCCAGGTCTTATTCTGGCCTAGGTGTCCTGCTAAAGGAATGTCATGGGCCAAGGTAAGAAGGAAGCCCCTAAATTGCAGAGGTATGACCAACCTCCTGGTTGCACCAGGCTTGGGGTCTCTAGCCTCTGAATAAAGGAGCCCTTCATCCCAATACACTTTATGGGTACCTTGAGCATTCCCAGCAGCCTCAGCAGCAGCCAGCTGTCTGAGGGGTTCAAGAGAGGGACAGGATAACTGAGCCTGCCTCAAGTCAGCCCTTGAAGGTCCCCCTGTCCCCAGAAACTCAACCTGATCAGGTTCAAGCTCTTCAGGGACAGTTCCTTCAGGGTCCTCTAGATCAGCTTCCTGGGAAGGCTGATCATCACTCTGAGGCAGGGGGGAAGGCACAGCCTTGACCCTCCTGTTCTTCTTCTTGGTAGGTACTTGGTCCATTGTTCCAGGATCCAAGACCTGAGGTTCAGTGAGGCACTTTTTGGCCTGTGACCTGGTCACAGCAAGGACATGTGATGATATACCTAACATCTCTGCATGAGTCCTGTACTCCACTTCTGACCATAGAGAACTCTCTAGGTCATTGCCCAACAAACATTCTACTGGGAGGTCTGCACTAACCACAACCCTTTTGAGGCCAGTTACCCCTCCCCATGAGAAGTTAACAACTGCCACACTATGTGAAGTAGTGGCATTGCTGGCATTGGTCACCAGGTAGTTCTCACCTGGTATGTACTGTCCAGGGTCCACAAAGCCTGGTGTCACCATAGTGACACTGGCACATGTGTCCCTGTAGGCTTGAGCCACTTTGTCATTAATTAAAGGAGTCTGTCTGTACTTGCCCAGGTTACTGGGGCTCACAGTCAGGGACAAATCAATGTCCCCATCACAGATCAAGACTGCCTGTGTAAGGGTTCTGTCTAAGTCAGAATCTCCTTCAGTTCCCATAGTGATTCCCACTACACCCTTTGTCTGGGGACCAACACTGCTAACAGTAGTACTGGGAGCAGGTGCCTTAGGGGCAACAGTGTTGGGGGCTCCACCCTTTTTGCAATCACTAGTCCAGTGAGTTGTATTTTTACAATGATTGCACCAGGGTTTCTTCTGACCTTCTTTCTTCTTCTTGGACTGTTGGGACCCACCCTCCTTAGCAGTAGTTTGGGGCCCTGTTGAAGACTTCTGGTCTTTAGGTTTCTGATCTCCACCCTTTTGGTCTGTTTTCTTCTGATCACCCCCTTGGCCCTGGTTCTGGTTCTTTTGCTTAACCCTGGTTCTGACCCATTTGTCTGCCTTCTTTCCCAATTCTTGGGGAGAGGTCAGATCAGAGTCAACCAAGTGTTGATGCAGTTGCTGGTTTTGACAGTTATTTAAAATCTGTTCTCTCATCATCAAATTATACAATCCTGTAAAATCAGATACCTTACTTCCCAGCAACCAACCCTCCAAAGCCTTAGTGGCACATTCAATGTATTCAGACCAGTCCTGAGTCTGTGTCTTTTGGGTGTCTCTGAACATTAACCTGTACTGCTCAGTGGTTAAGCCTAACCCATCAACTAGAACACTCTTCAGGACTCTGTAGTTTCTGACATCCTCTTCTCTAACAGTGAGGAGTCTGTCTCTGCCTCTTCCTTCAAAGGAGAGCCAGAGGATTGCTGCCCACTGATCTTCAGGAACCTGCTGCACTTTGCAGGCTCTCTCAAGAGCAGTTATCCACTTGTGGATGTCATCCCCACTTTTGTAGGGGGGCACAACCTTAGACAGGTTTCTATTGTCGAAAACCCTATCTTTGTCCTTAGGGACAATGCTGCCACCAGTGGGTATAGACCCACTCTCTTTATGCTGTCTAGCCTTGCTAAGTTTCTCTTCCATCAGGGCTACTTCTAGCTCCTGCTTCCTGATCCTCAGCTGGGCCTCTTGCATCTTGGCCTCATGTTCCCTCCTCTGAGGGGTGGTCATCCTTCTCCTGGAGTGACCTTGAGAGCCTCTAGAGCCATGGGAAGCATTGGAGTCACCTGAGCGATTCCTTTGCCTTCCCAGCCCTGTGTTAAGTCCACTGGGGAGATCCAGTGGGTTGAACCCACTGTCAGTCCCCAATAGCCTTGGTTTAGCTGGGCCAAGTATAACACTTGGCACTGGGCTAGTTCTCCCTTCATCCTCACTACTGTCAGTATCCTTTTCACTCTCATCCTCTGTGGTAGGCATCCCATCTAAGGGGTGACTATTGGGAAGGGGTACTTCAGTGGCATCTTTAGAAGGGGGGCCTCCTGTTCCTGTCCCTAAGGGGGCTAACTGGGAAGCTTTCTTGAGTGCTCTCTGATTCTCATCATTCTGTAAGAGCTCTCTGAGCTCAGCAGAGTTTGGGTTCTTGGGCTGTTTAAGGCCTCTAAGAGTTGCCAAATGCCTGAGCTCATTCTGATTAAGGGTAGCAAAGCTGGATGGTGCCCTCTGGGGGTCACTCTCAACAGAGATGGGTACAGTGGACCCCTCTGCCCCGGCCATTGCTCTTAAGTGTGGGTGGATGTGTTGCAATCTACCTACACTTGGGTTTACCTACTAAACCTATCTAGTAGTTGTAGTCAGGGTGTGCTACTCCCTTTGCTCTACAACAACTAAGTTCAGTAGAACTTATGTATATCTAATCTTGTTTTATATGTACCTACAGGTACCTATGTGATCTTTCAATTGGTAACCAAGAGATTACAATGGTAAAACACAGCAAGCTCAAATCCCACCGCTGCCACCAATGTGAGAAGTTGGCCTGGTATATGATGCTCACTAGTTAAAGTGATCACCTTGTACCATGCCAAGCAACCCTTATGGTGTGGTTGTAAGTCAACCTTTTCGGACTAGCTGCCCTAGTGGTAGCGTAGGCTAAGCAGTCTTTGAGGCTAAACTCGTGAAGCGTGTTAAGCCAGCTGTTTTACCAAATGTAACCCCCTTTTATACCAATGAAAGGACACCACACAGATATATATTCAAAATATATATGTATTTATTTCTCAAAGTAACCCCTAGTCTCTTTATGAGCACAGGAGCACCAATCGTCAAACAAGATTATCACAGAATACACAGAAGTTGCACGTTATATGGATAGGCCCTGGTGGCCACTCAAACCATATACTAAAATAGTGGTATAAGTACCACGAACAGAAAAGGGAAAAGGCCTAGGGCCTCTAGAATCGCTGGGCCTACAAGGAGCTAACGTCAGTTAGTGACCAGGAGGTCCACGGGTGGCGTGTGCAGAGCAAATAGTCACACGCGTGCTCCCATAGGTTTCAATGGGTGCGTAAAAAGTACAAAGTTACTGCAAAGAGGATCTTCCGGATGGACTAGGAACTCAAGATTTGGAACACAGGCACTAGAGATGTAATACTACACTTGGGCACAGGTGTGCCAGCTTTACCTCACCCACAGGAAGCGGGTGCATAGGCCTCGAAGTGCGTCGGGTTTCTTCTATCTGTTCCGTGGAGCTTGAAGACAAAGATGCTGCAGGCGGTCGGTCCGGGAGAGATGCAGTGGATCCAAGAGTGGATCGGAGATGTTGAAGACCTGTAAGCAGAGGGGACAGTGTTCACAGTCACTAGCCAGTGACCCGCGTGGCACCAGGTGGGTACCAGGCGATGTCGGGTGCAAACAGGTGATGAGGGGTAGCTTGTCTCCGCAGCCACGTGGTCCCTGAAGGTCGACGATGTCCAGGAGTCGGCTCACGAGCTGTCCCACGCAGGCTCTCGCTGTCGGCGGTGTCGGCGACTTGATCGAAGCAAACGAGCCTTGGCAAAAGCAATTGTAGGAGGATTCGGAAATCAGCTGTTGGTTCTGACCAGCAAGGTCAGAGGGATTGCTCCTTTGGAGGGGAGCAAGGGCCAGTCTGGAGCAACCAGACCAGCAGTGTATTTCGTAGAGTTCGTCGCCAAGATGGCCACTAGCCAGCGGGCCAGCAACCGGTTAGGCGCGTCGAGTGGCAAAATGCAGAAGGGCCCCACGCAGATCGTGGAGATGCTGGAGGGCTCACCTTTGGTGCAGATGCTGCTCGGGGGTTGGGCTTCTCAGGACCCAAAGCACAACTTGGAGGGAGCCTCTGTTGTTGCACTTGTCAGCTTGTCGTAGTCGTTCCAAGATGGCTGGCTCCACGTGTCTCGGTGCCTCCACGGGTCTCCTCTTTTCAGGGACTGTGGATCGGGCGGTGAGAGGTCTGGAGGTCCAGGTCTTGTCAGTCTCTGGGCTCGGGCTCCGGCGGGAGGCGGCGGCAAAGCAGACGTTGATTCGCTGGATGGTGCTTGCGTTAGCAAGGTGGTCACTCCCTGACCACAGGGGAGATTTTCTTCAGTCTTCTGTGCCGCAGAATGTCGAAGTTCCCGTCTTCTTCTTAGTTTCAAGTTGATTCCAGGATGTCTGAAGTCTTAGGACACAGCTCCTACCTTTAAGCGGATTCTAGGGGCCGGACTACCTGCTAGGTCCCTCCCTATGGGTGGGACCAGGAAGGGGGGTGGTTACACCCCCAATCCTTTGTCCAGCTCGCCCCAGGCCCGGGACTGGTGTGCCCCAGGACCGGTTTGAACTGGCATATGCACCGAGGCTCCTTGTGAGCCACAGGCATGTCTGGTTTCTTTCAAGCCCTACCTGACCAATACACAAAATCCTGTCTGGGGTGGTGCACGCACCTCCCCTGGCAGGAAACCCTTTGTCCACACCTCCCAAGCTGGAAGGACTCCCAGCAGCAGGAGGGCAGACTTGTGTCTGTGG
This sequence comes from Triturus cristatus, assembly GCF_964204655.1. NCBI lineage: Eukaryota > Metazoa > Chordata > Amphibia > Caudata > Salamandridae > Triturus > Triturus cristatus. The sequence continues at coordinate 803,656,650 of NC_140579.1, read as the reverse complement.
TGGCAGCATCCATTTTGTGGAGCTGAGGCTATGTCTGATTTTACCCGGGTTTCAGGTACTGTACATGTCGTGTCCCTCTAGAAGGGTGGAATGCTAACCCCGTCGCCAGAATTGGCGAGGGGTTAGTATTCCAATTCGTATGACACCTTACTCGACATGTTTTGATAAAGCCAAACCAAAGATAGCATTTAACCGCGAGGTTCATAATGCACTTAAGAGTATATGGTATGACGATATCTGGAAACAGTAGAAGGAAGTTGTTCCGACCACTGCAGACAGGCTCAGCTCATGCCAGAGCACCATCTCACATGGAACCAAGCACTCTGCCTTCAGGATTGTTAAGGCCTGCCATAGGAGTGACTTATAGGTTACCAGGTGTCCCATTTAAGGTTAGGTATAGGTATACTACACCTAAGTAAGAGGTGATTACACCAACTTACCCCAGCTGAGTGATCAGCCAGTTGTGTCAGATTGTTAGGCCAAGCCTGGGGTGGCATAATACATGCTGCAGCCCCTGGCAGGCCTTGGGTACACCAATGCCCTGGGTACCTAGTGTACACTGGTACAGGGGCTGACAGGGTGATCCACTTCCAATTGGTTATGCACCTAGGGTGCATAGTTTTAATTTAGTAGAGAGAACAGCAGGCTGGGGGTCTGATTGGCAGGCCCACAGCCTCAATATGTCAAAAACCAGTGAAGCAAAAAGCAAAAATTTGGGGTGACCATAGGATAGCAGACCCTACTCTCCTACATACTAGATATACTGCTAAACAGTACAGATACACTGCTGAAACAGTGCAGACCGGATTTGTGTACCCAAACCCGTCTGGACCGGCACAACTTATGTGCACGCCAGAACGCCTCCCCAGTAATGGTACTCACCGGGTAGCTCGGAACGGAAGGCCTCGGAAACTGAACTGAACTTGAACCGGACTGGACTCGACTCGAACACTTCGGAAACTGGACTCGACTCGGGACTTCGGAAACTGGTGGGCCTCTGTATACCTCGGATCTTGCTCTCTCAGCTAGGCTCTGGTCGGGATACTTCGCACTTCTCACCGCCTCGTCTGGGTGTTGATCGCAGCCTCAGTCGCCCCCGCTTGACCGGAGGGAGATACAGGAAATCCTGCTGGTACGCGTTATTGTCCGTCCAGCTGTGGCAGGAGACCGGGCCTGCAACGCACCGCCGGCGCGTGAGATGAGAAAGTGTCCCTGTTCGGGCGCCATTCATGTGGTAAATAATTTAATTACCGGGACTTAATTTGATACAGAAACATAATAAAATAGCTCAGTAAATAAGAGGCAGAATCCGTGGTATTAGAGGTTCGGAATGGGCTTTATTCCAATGGTCGATTATAATCGGTTGCTCCAAGTTCCATCACCTCGAAGGTTCAGGAAGTGAAGTACATACATTATTGATAATTATTCACTTTTATACAATAGGCATTACAGTGAAGTAAATGCAAGAGGCGTAACAATTGATAGCAAAGATAACATTTCACATGCGTAGCTGAAAAAGGCGTAATTGGGAGTAACAAGGAAAACGTCATTGGTTATGATGTCACATATGGGTGGACCTATGAAATAATTTCGCAATGTCAGCAGAAATACTTGGCAGAGATGCGCGCGCAGCAGCATGACGTGTGATTGACGTGCAGCTAGGGGGTGGAGGGGACTTGACATTTAGCTCTACATGTGGCGACAGAAGTCTGGAGGGTCAAGTCAACCTAATCCCAAATCATATCTAACATCCTATGTTTAAAGAACTATGTTATCCAAAAGAGAGGTCTCTTAGAGTAGAATCTTATTCTATACTGACTATACTGACTGTTAGTGCGTGTACAAGCGTCTAAGTGTCTACACTAGATGCGAGGGCAGGAATCTTCCATAGTAACAGGGCTATGAATTACTTGCATGAAGACAGAGAAGCCGGGCCTTTGCTCGGTAGCTGGAAGAATGTTTACTGAAACTACTAGACAGGAATGCATTGGGCAGGGATCGGAGCAGATAATTTTGAAGGTGAAATACAGTTTTTGGCAGGCAGCAGGCTGATGTCAGGCTTCGTGAGCCGCGCAGAGAATGAGACAAAGTTCATGGTCACAGATGCAGGCTCAGACTGGAGCTTCAGAGGCAGAAAGAAGGAAAAGCTTGATGACAGAATCAGGGCCTACTTGCCTGGACTGAAAAATAGCATAAGTGAACCATATAAAGCCGGTGGCCTTTCATACTTAGGAATGGAATATCCGGCCTATTCATGGCGGATCTGAAAGAGGACATGTTGACGGTGGACGCACATGTATTTGCGTCTTCATAACTGGAACTGGAGGGAACATACATGTACTTGTGACATGCACATAGAACCGTTGGGGTCCAAGATAGGGGACATAACTGACCAGGAAAATCCATATTTCCACAATGTCATCCCCACACTTGTAGGGAGGGACAATCTTGCTCAGGTTTCTATTATCATAGTGCCTGTCTCTATCCTTAGGGATATTGCTGCCACCAGTGGGTTCTGACCCACTTAACTTTTGCTCTCTAGCTAGAGCAAGCTTCTCCTTGGCAAGGGCAAGTTCTTCCCTCTGAATCCTCAGATTAGCTTCCCTCATTCTGGCTTCATGCTCCTTTCTCTTAGGGGAAGTCATTCCCCTGTGAGAGGAAGCATTAGAGATGCTAGAGACATGGGAGTGGATGGATTCCCTTGAAGGGGATCTGTCCCTCCTGCTGCTCTGTGTAAGCCCACTTGGGGGTCTGTATGGGGGGACCCCATGCAAACTCCCATGTAAGCTTAGGTTAGCCTGGCTAAGTCTTCCTAATTGGCCCTGGCTGTCTACCTCTTCATCTGAAGTCCCATCTGACTCATCTGTGGTGGGTAGACCCTCCTTTGTACCTAGGGTACTGGCCTGTAAGGCCCTCAAAGCATCATACTCCTCTAGGAGCTGTACTAACTGAAGGAGGGTAGGGTTTGCACCCTGCTTTAACTTTCTGGAGGTACACAATTGTCTCATCTCCTGAAAAGTTAGGGTATCATATCTAGAGGGGGTCTTCTTCAGACCTGCCCCTCCTGAGAGAGCATCCACTTGATCTCCTCCCAGAGACATGATCTAGTGAGGGTGTGGTGTGTGCACCTACCTACACTAGTTGTTTCTACTAAACCTCTCTGGTAGTTGTAGTCCGGGTGTGTTACTCCCTTCAACCTACAACCACTAAGTCCAGTAGGACTTAAGTATTATAATCTATGTTATATGTACCTAAACAATATCTGTGTGATCTTTCAATTTAGTATCTCAAGATTACAATGGTATTACAACAGCAAGCTCAGATCCCAACCGCTGCTCACCAATGTGAGAAGTTGGCCTGATGTATGATGTCACTAGTTCTAGTGTACACCTTATATCAGTCCAAACAACCCTTATGGTGATTGGTTGTAAAGTCAACCTTATAGACCAGCTATCCTAGTGGTAGCATGGACAAGAGCAGTCTTAGGCTAAACTCTGAATGGCATGTGAAGCCAGCTGTGATACCATATATAATCCCTTGAATACCAAATGAAAGGACACCACAACAGATATATATATATAAAATAAAGTGTATTTATTCTAGTCAAACCCTCAGCACTCTTTATGAGATTAGAGGTAAGTACAACACAGTCTTATTTAAGCATACATTAAGTCACACAGGTAAGTAATACAGTTAGGCCCTAGGGGCCACGCAAACCATATACTAAAGAAGTGGTATAAGGACCACTGTCACGGAAATAGGATAGGCCTAGGGAATCGCTAGGGGCTACACTACACTAGTTAGGAAGTGGGAGGCCCACGGGATTCAGGTGCAGAGTGGAAACACTCACGCGTAATGCGTAAAAGTCGATAGAATTACTAGCAGTTAGAAATTAACAGTTTAAGGACACTTCTGAAGCAGCTAGAGAGTCGAGACTCGGAAACTAGACCCTAGGATAGTCACTAGCCTTGTGAGCACCGAAGTACCCAAGTTACCTAGCCCACAGGCTGCGGGTGCATAGGTGTGAACTTGCGTCGGGTTTCGTCGTGGACTTCTATGGATGCCTGAAGGAAAGATGCTGACAGGCAGTCAGTGAAGAGTGTATGGTGAATCCCAAGGCTGGGATCAAGAAGAGAGGAGACCTGCAAGCAGAAGGGACAGAGTCAAGGTCACTAGCCAGTGACCACGTGGAACCAGGAAGGAACCAGGCGATGTCGTGAAGATTGCAGGTGAAGGTGAAGCTTGTCGCTGCAGCCACGGGGACCAGGAAGCGTCGGACGACCAGGACCAGGAGGCGAGCTGTCCCACGAAGGCTCTTGCTGTCGGCGGTGTCGAAGTTGAACTAGGATTCACCAAGCCTTGGCAAGCGGAACCCACGAAGAACGGAGGACTTGCTTCTGGTGCAGACCAGGAAGGTCTGGGGTGCTTCTCTTTTGCAAGGAAGCGGGAGCCAGTCTGGAGGAGCCAAACCAGCAGTGAAGATTTCTGGGTGCGTCGTCACAAAGGCCACTAGCCAACGGGCAAGCAACCGGACAGACGCGGCAAGCAGGAAAATGCAGAAGGGCCCCACGCCGGACTCGTGGAGTGTGGGGGGCTGATCTTCGGTGCAGATGGTGCTTGGGGTTGGGGCTTCTCAATCCCCGGTGCACAACTTCGAGGGTGCCTCAGAAGCTGCGCTGGAAGATACTAGCCACTTTTCCCAGGTAGCCGGTCCCATGTCTCTCGTCGCCTCCACGGATCTCAGCTCAGCTGTGGATGTGGATCAGGGTCGGAGAAGTCTGGAAGTCAAGGCTCTGGTCGGGCTCTGCAGTCGGTCCCTCGTAGAACTTTTTTTTTTTTTTTTTTTTTTTAAATTTCAAAGACCTTTATTACAACAGTGCACAGTATTACAGCTCTACGCCTACAACCTCATGGGCCGGCTACAATTAAACAATCCTCTCCGTTCCACTCTCACATATACACAGCCAACAGGCCGACATCCCGGAACCACCCTGCATGCCTTCCAGTCCTGAGACACTGCGCTCTGAGGTCCATGAATTACAAAAAATGTCCCTTTACAACTCCCACCCCACAAAAAACAACTGTGACAGGAACCCTGGGGTAGGGGAGCCAAGAACCCCAACCCGAAATAGAGAGTCTTAATTGCTTGAGTCGCACCGGGCAGACAACTGTGGTTATTCCCAATACCGGTCATGAAACCAGAGGAGCCCCCCACACCTGAAGAACCCCCAACATTGACTTCTCGTGAACAAACAGCAAGAAAGGTCGACCCACCATGGGGACAGTCAACAGTACTGGCACCGCCCAATACTCCTCTCAGCCCTGTGGATAACCTGCTATAGCAGAGAAAAAAAAAACTATGTTGAAGCCAGGCCACAGCTCTCCACATCCCCTGTGCATCCCCCATGCCCTGCAAATCGCCCGCCTCTCGTCCGCACATCCTCAGTGTCACCGACTCCCCAGAGCCTCCTACAAATAGTAGAACTCAACAGCATACTATCCTCCTCCCCCGCCCGCCACATCAGTACCATAAATCTGCAAGCAGCCGCGTCTAAATTCCCTGTACTGCTGCCGGAGCTACATCCGCCGCCGCGTGGTGGATATCGTTCTCTGCAGTGGTGTGAACTGCCAGGTATTCCCTGAACGGATCCCATATGTCCCTAGCCCTACTGTTCAGGGGTTGTGTATCGGCGTATATCATGTTCTGGTCCTGACAATGCAATAAATCAGCGATCCACTCTTTGAATTTCGGAGCACGGCCTCTCCCCCACCTACAAGACACAGGCACCTACAACCCAGCAGGCCGGCGAAAGCTGTTCAAGGCATCGGAACAAAATGGCCACAGAAAGCCTCCTGACGTTTGGTAAACGGCCACGTAAGACTAATGGGAGCAGAATGGCAACAAACACAAACTCAGCTTAGAAGGATGCCAAAGGCCAGAGTGGTGCTCGACCTGCCGGTAATAAGAGGAGGGAGACTAACAGATCAGTGCTTCCTAGTGATGCCATTTCCATAAAAACTAAAACAAAGAAGAAAAAAAAACGAACACCCAAACCCACCCCCACTCATTCTCCCCAGTGAGCAGTAAATGAAGATAAGGAGGGAAGGGGCCCAGCCGTCCGCAAGGGAGCTAGTGTGGCCTTCTTGCGGCTAGAAGATCGAAAGTGTGACAGGATGCCACCGCTAATTGTGGGAGGTGTTGTCCTCAGGGATCAATTTCAAGAGTCAAAGATAGTTGAGACAGGTCAGTTCGCGAAATTCAGTAGAGAGAAGTTTGATAAATGGGGCCCTACTCTTAGTGTAATCCGCAGAGGTCCCCAATGAGGCCATCCAGAGACGCTCCCTACCCAAGAGGTACCAGAGCTGGTGCAACCATTGCCTATGATCCAAAGTTCTGTTTCCCCCTTCGCTCTCCCTCTGGTAGAGCGAAGGGGGAAAGTCAGCGCATTGGGCAAGCCTACAATAGTGTAGGCCGGGAGCCTGGGTATGGTAGTGGAGAAGGCCTTGTCGATGTTGTCCAGTACCCCTTCCCAATATCGTGTGAGCTTGGGACAGTGCCACATTAAATGGATGAGCGTACCAGGACTGCCAGAGCCTCTCCATCAAAGACCGTCACAGTTAGAATGCCACTTGGTAATATGTGCGGGGGTATAATACCAATCGGACGCGATCTTGAAGGCTGTCTCCGCATGACCCAGATAGTGTGCACCCCAACTCCGCCTCCCACCGTCACTGACCCGCAGAGTGGGTCCTTGATATGCCTGCCATGAGAAAGGAATATATTTCGGAAATGAGCCCGCGGCCGTATTTCTTGCGAGTGAGCCACTTCTCAAAGGGACGCATCAGCCTGTGTGCCAAGGGGAGCGTTGCGGGTCCCAAGATCCAGTGTGTCATTTGAGTGTGAAGGAAGAGGTCAGAGCCAAGAAGGTCGTAACTCTGTTGTAAATCCTTGAAGGGAATAAAGCCCTGTATATCAAACAGGTGCCCTAAGCGTTTGCAGCCGCCCTCTAGCCAGCATGCCGCGGCCCCCGAGTCCACTCCCGGTGGGAAGGCAGGATTGGAGAAAATCAAAATCATTGGTGAGGGAAACGTAGTAAGGTTAAGCTCGAAGGGCGACCCTGTCCCAAACTAGCATGGTGGGGCGGGTGACTGGAGAGGAGTATAGCCTCCAGGCGCGAGCAGATCACGAAAGCCGGGCATCGCGCCAGATATGGTGGCACGCCACCTTTTGGTCCATGAAGACCCAGTGTTTCTCGGTCATGGGGCGGTTCCATTCCACCATATACCAGAGAAGAGAGGCTTGATAGTAGCAGATAATGTTGAGGGAAGCAAGACCACCTTCCTTTTTAGAGCGCTGCAGTAAGGTCTTCTGCAAACTAGGGGAGACCGGCCCCCATACAAAGCGCTCGATTGCGGCCTGGATATGATGAAGGACCTGCGCAGGACGCTCCAGGGGGAGCGTCTGAAAGAAGTACAGTGCTGGCGGGAGTACGTTCATTTTGATAGTGGACAGCCTACCAAACCACGACAGGGGCAGCCGTCGCCAACGGGTCAAGTCCGCCCGGATGCGAGTGAGAAGGGTCGCATAATTCACTTCTGCCGTTTGCGCAAGACTCTGATGTAAGGTCAAGCCAAGGTATGCGATGCCATCCGACAGCCAGTCAAAAGCGAAATCGGCCTGCAGGGCATCAATTGTAGGTTGGGCGGCAGTGAGGTTAAGTACCTGGGATACCTGCATGTTAATTTTGAAGCCTAAAACCCGGCTAAAGGCCTGCATGTCTTCCATAATGGCCGGTATGGAGGCCAGGGGGTAAGCTACCGAAAAAATAACGTAGTCAGCGTAGAGGCTGATGAGATGATGGTCAAGACCAAAGGGGACTTCTTGCAGTCTTGGGTTATCCTGAAGCCGTTGAGCAAAGGGCTCCATGTAAAAAGCGAAAAGCAGAGGAGAGAGGGGGCAGCCCTGCCTGGTACCCCTCTCTACTGAAAAGCTGTTGGAAAGTTGACTGTTAACCCGCACAGCTACCGTTGGGGAACTGTAAATGCTCGCTATCCACTTCCGAAACCGGGGTCCAAGTCCGAATCGCTCTAAGGTAGCAAATAAGAACGGCCAGTGGACCCGGTCAAAGGCCTTTGCCGCATCGACCGCTAGTAAAAGGGCTTCCTCCTTGGACCGCTGAACTTTATCTATGATGTGGCAGAGTCGCTTGGTGTTATCCCCACACTGTCTATCCGGGATGAAACCCGCCTGGTCTGGGTCAACCAGACCCGGCATATGAGTATTCAAGCGGAAGGCCAGGATGCTAGAGAAGAGTTTTGTGTCAATATTAAGGAGCGAAATCGGGCGGTAAGAGCTGCAGAGCTCTGGGTCCTTCCCCGGTTTGGGGATCACGGAGATAGAAGCCTGTAACATTGAAGCTGTAAGGGATCCTGTATCTGTGAAGGAGTTGAACAGACGAGCAAGCAACGGGGCAAGCTCAGGACAAAAGGTCTTGTAAAAAAGTGCGCTAAAGCCATCGGGGCCCGGAGCCATCATGGTCTTCAATCGAGCAATGGCGGATATCACCTCCTCGACACGTATAGGAGCTTCCAATGCCTCAGCCGTGGGAAGGGGGGTGATCGCCGCACCCTGCAGGAACTCGGTGGGATCGGGCAATAGGGAGTGATCCACGGTGTACACATTTTTATAGAAGGAGCAAAATGCTGACAGTATACCGTCGTCGTCCGTAAGCTCAATGCCGCCGTCCCCCTAGATCGCCTTAACACGTTGCGCAACCTGATGGCTGCGTAGGCAATGTGCCAGCATCCGCCTCCCGCAATTGGAGCTGCATGTTCAGCTCGGTCTAGGTCTAGCCTCCGCAGCTGAAGGTGCTCCTTCTCCAGTTGCCGCCAGATTCTAGGGGCTCCAGTGCGTTTGTGTATGGCTTCTAATTCCCGGACACGGGCCTCCAGATTGGCACGCTTGGACTGCCTAGTTTTGTTGTCATAAGCCGCTTTAGCGATTAATGTCCCCCTCGCTACTAATTTAAGTGCCTCCCACACCGACGATAAAGGGGAAAGACCCACATCATTAGTCACTAAGTCAGTCAGGCAGCGCCTCAGGTCATCCACCACTGCCGGGTGTCGGAGTAATGAGTCTCGCAAGCGCCAGTGAGAGGTGGTCGTTGATCGCACAGAAGTAAGTTGCACAGTCAAGGTGATATGCGCATTATCAGACAGGTAGCGGGCCTCAAAGGTGAAGTCGGTAACACATGCCCAGGCGGCTGAAGGAACCAGAAAGTGGTCTAGGTGTGCGTACGTCTTGTGATCTGCCGAGTAGTATGAGAAGTCACGGTCGTCTTGATGCATGCAATGCCAAGTGTCAAGAATCCCTGCGTCGTGCAGCCAGTCACAACCCCCTAACAATAGGGCCCCAGACCCGCCCAATCGGGAGCCCGAGCGATCCTTTTCCGCATCCATGACGATGTTGAGGTCACCCCCCACCACTACTATCGGGTCAGGAGAGTGAAGGACATCAGCATAAGAATCTAAGAGAAGTTTTTCTGGTCGGTCATTTGAGGAGTAAATGGAGGCAATCGTGAAGTAGAAGTGTCTTGTGCTAAAGCGTAGTGCAAGTAGGCGACCCTTGATCTCCGCAATGGGACCCCGCACCCGGAAGTGCCTAGAGAGGAGAATGGCAACCCCACCCCTTTTACTAGTCCCAGAGGACCAAAACTGCGTGGGAAAGTGGCCATATCGCATGCGGTGTGTATCGCTGTGAAGCAAATTAGTTTCCTGAAGGAGACAGATATCCCCACCAGAATGCTCAAGAAGGGAGAGGACTGCCTTCCGTTTAACGGGGTTGTTAAGGCCCGAGCGTTAAAGCTGACTATCTTGAGTGCCATGGAGGAGAGAAAGGCCTGTCATCGTGTGTAGAGACCCTGAGGAAAGCATGAGAGGCCAGGCCGCCAGGGAAGCAGGACCCTTCAGACAAAGTTGAGGGCGGGAGAATAAAAAGCTCACTGGGGAGAGGCCACAACCGCAACCCAAACAAACCCCAACCCCAGAAACCCCAAAACAATACAATACCATACCTAAAAACAAAAAAGGATGCGAACAAACAAAACATGACCAAAGTTCGTCACAGTTTTGATAAACCAGGGGGTCGTGAGAACGACGACCGTCCAACCCAAGGAAAGTTCGAGACGTGACCGCCTCACCGGTGGGGCTCCGTTGGTGTGAAATACCGGTCCTCAGTGATTGCCCCTCTGACGCCCCTCTATGTACCCACTCCAGAGACAAGAGCTCATAGCTTTATGGGGTGGCAGGGCGGTCAGTAGCTTGTGCCAAAGAAGAAAGTACTGCCTCCTTCTCTTTGTCTCTTGTAGCCTGGTCAGGCTTTGGGATGGGTGGTGATCTTCCCACCCGTTGCCAGCCTGAGGCGCGATGTGCGCGTTGTGGCTGCAGCAACTTGCCCTGGTACTTAAAAACGAGTCGGAATGGGTGGCCCCAGGAGTAGGGAATATTGTTCTCACGGAAATGCGTGGTCACTGGTTTGAACGCCCGTCTCTTAATGAGGGTAGAGGCTGCCAGGTCTTGAAAGAGAGCTGGTTGGTGACCACAGAAGCGTATCTGCTGAGTCTCACGGGCTTTCCTAAGTATACGCTCTTTAAATTGGAAGTCGTGTACGTGCACTAATATGTCAGGGGGAGGTGCTTTATTACCTCGAGGGAGGCCCACATGTTGGACCTGGTCCATTTGAATGTCCGAGGTCGTCTCCTCCCCAAGGATGTGCTGGAAGAGCGCGCCGACATACTCTCTAAGGTCATCCCCTTCTTCCTTCCATGGGAACGCCCGAATTCTCACGTTCCACCTGCAGACCGCTGTGCTGCTCGCTAAGGCGCAGCACCTCTTGCTGTAAGTGGTGGATCTCTTCATCCCTATTAAGGTCATAGTCCTCGAGGGTCGCTACCCGCTCCCCTATCTCATCCACGTCGCAGTGCACCTACTTTAGATCTGAGGCCAATTGGGATCGCAGGTCTTATGTCTTCTTTGACGGCTGCGAACAGCTCCGCCATGAAGGCTTTAGTCGCCGGGGAGTCATCGCCCTCTGATGTGCAGGCCCCTTTGTCCCCTGGGGCTGCCGACTGACCGGGTTGCTTCAGAAGGAGCTCTTTAAGAGATTTCTCCTTACGTGCTCGGGCGGCAGCCATGGCGTCCACCCTCCTTCCGGGGCCCACAGCTCTCCTCTGCCTCTCGCTGTTTCAATAATGGCGCCGACCGCCTATCCTCCACATGCCTCACCAGCAGCGCAGTCCCGCGCACTCCTGCACACAGGGCCACTTCAGGGGGCTACCATCCACCGAGGCCTCACTCCAGGCACCCTCGCTGGGCCCAGCCCTCTGAGACCTTTCTCTGCCGCTCAAATCACCACTCTCGAGCCCCATCCGCTGACACCCGGACCGAGGGGGGGCTCACCACCAGCCCGTGTACACGCAGATCTGCAGGCCCGTAAGCGTAGGGCGCCCAGCAGACACAGCTACTGCATGAGGATCTCTTCAGGGCAGGCACCATCCGTCGATCTACGGACCAAGCAAGCCCCCTCCAGACCGGCCCTCACTATCGCATGCCCCCTATTCTGTTCTGCTTCACCAGGGCCTGTAGCCTAATGTGTTCCCAGCCGGGATGCCACGCAGCTATGACAGCACCCCAGGACCTCTCAGCCCGCAACACCCCTACCCCAGCGTCAGAGCTCCTCAGGCGTAAAGGTGCGCACGGTCAGCGGCCCCCACAGAACGTGCCGTGGGGCACACGGCCCCCCCGGTCCAGGGTAGGCTCCACTGCCCCCAGGGCGTATGTGTCCGCAGGTGAAGGGGACTAAGTCCGCACTGCCGCCACCCAACCAGGTCCTTGATGATCGCAGGGGATATGGGGCCCGCAGGGGGCTGGCAGGCTGCAAGCGGCGGGAGGGTGACCCACCAAATCACCCCTGTCTCTCTAGTCTCTCTGTTCACGCCTCTGGTGCTCGCGCTCAGGGACAGCACTCCCCATGAGTGCTCCCCGTCTGCGGACACACGGACCGAGTCCGCACCCTCCTGAGCCGTGCCGCGTCCACACAGGCCTGCTTACCGCTCTCACGCGGTCCACGGGCAGTCTGGTCCAGTCAGTGGCGGTTCAGCGGAGCCCCGGTCCGGCAGTAGGATCCCCACGCTCCACTGTGGGGGAAGTGAGAGAAGGCCACAGCTCAGCCTTCCCTCGAACGCCATCAGCCGTGCCCGCCCGAGCCACCAGGCCAGGCCCCTTGCTCCGCACAGGTCAGCAGCCGAGGTCTGCGAAAGGGGCACCAGCCCAGTCTGCCACGCTATGCTGCTGCAGATGGGGCTGTCAATCCTCCTACCGGGCAGCTGTTGAGGAGGTGGCTCGCTCGCCCCGATCGCCACCGCCCAGCCGCACCTCAAGGTCCTGGCTGCACTAAGGGGCCTCCGTCTGCCGGCCTAGTAGGCCACCGCCCCACGCTGCCGCCAAATCCACGGCAAGGAGGTTCCGACCTAAAAGACCAGGTGTGCCGATGCACAACAGGGCGACAGGGCCGTGTAAGCTCCGTGGGCGAGCGGATGGCACTGGAGGTGAGTGATATTGCAAGGCTTATTCCTGGCTGCGCCGGAGGGACAGGATTCTGCGTCCTATCTCGCCACCATCTTGGCCACGCCACTCAAAATTTAGAGTTTCGAAACAGTAGCTATTTGCGCATCTCTGAAATTGTGGGTACCCATACTAGCATGTGAATTATAGGACATTTTTCAAAGTGACTTCTTTTTTTATACATTGTCTTACATTTGGAAGGCAGAAATGCAGAGAAAGTCAACAGGTAATAACAGTTGCTCTAGAATACTGTGTTCCCCTAAGTCTCCTGATAAAAATGGTACCTCACTTGTGTGGGTAGGCCTAGTGCCCGCGACAGGAAACGGCCCAAAAAGCAACATGGACACACCACATTTTTACAGTTAAAACGGACCCTTTTTTTGCACAGTACCTCGCTGTGGATTTTGAACCCTAGCTCAATCGGCACCTAGGGAAATCTAGCAAACCTATGCATTTTCTTTTAACAAGACACCCAGAGGAATCCAGGATAGGATGATTTGAGTGGCTCTCACCAGGTTTTGTTACCCAGAATCTCTTGCAAACCTTAAACTTTGTAAACAAAATAACACATTTTCCTCACATTTCTGTGATGGAAAGTTCTGGCATCTATGTGGGTCCAAAGGGTCCACAAAATTCCACCCACCTCGCATTCCCCAAAGTGTTCCGATACAATTGAAACCTCACTTGTATGGGTAGGCCGAGTGCCCGCGACAGGAAACGGCCCAAAACGCAACGTAGACACACCACATTTTTACAGTGAAAACTGACCCTTTGTTTTTTAAAAGTGCCTAGCTGTAGATTTTGAGCCCTAACTCTGCCATCACCTAGGGAAACCTAGCAAACCTATACATTTTTGAAAACTAGACACCCAGGGGAATCCGAGATGGGGTGACTTGTGTGGCTCTCACCAGGTTCTGTTATTCAGAATCCCTTGCAAACATAAAACATTGTAAAAGTTCTAGAATCTGCGTGGATCCACAAAATTCCACCCACCCCACATTCCCCAAAGTCTGCCGATAAAAATGGTACCTCACTTGTGTCGGCAGGCTTTGTGCCCGCGACAGGCAAGGGCCCAAAATGCAACGTGGACACAGCACATTTTTACAGTGAAAACCGGCCCTTTTTTTGCAAAGTGCCTAGCTGTAGATTTTGAACCCTAGTGCTGCCGGCATCTAGGGAAACCTAGCCAACCTATACATTTTTTAAAACTAGACACCCAGGGGAATCCAGGATGGGGGGGGACTTGTGTGGCTCTCACCAGGTTCTGTTACCCAACATCCCTTGCAAACCTTAGGCTTTGTCCAAAACAAAACCTTTTCCTCACATTTCTGTGGTAGAAAGTTCTAGAATCTGTGTGGAACCACAAAATCCCACCCACCCCACATTTCCCAACGTCTCCCGATAAAAACGGTACCTCACTTGTGTGGGTAGGTGTAAGAAAGTAGGATCTGCTTCTCATGGTTACCCCTACTTTTTGGTTGATGTAACACTGTTTTTGACTAGTCTGACTGGGATCAGACCCCAGTCTATCTGTTTTCTCCCTAAACTGTTATGGCTGTGTACTTGGGTACACTCCAGATTGGATACTGGGGTACCCTTGTCAGTCCCTAGTATATGGTAAACATGTATCCAGGGCATAGGTACCTCAGAGGCCTCCCATTGGCTGAAGCATGTATTATGCCACCCATGAGAGGCCATGCAAAATGGAACTACAGGCCTTCCAAAGTTGGTGCATGCACCACTTACTTAAGATATAGGTTTACTATATCTAATGGTCACTGCACTTAAAACCTATAAGTCACCCCCTATAGCAGGCCTTTACAATCCTGAAGGCAGGGTGCTTGGTTCTAAGTGAGAGGGTGCCCCTGCATGAGCAGGACACCCCTGCAGCCTACGGAGTCCATTCTCCCGGGTTGTCAGTGAAGCAGCCTTATACTAACCTAGAGGGGCATTACGTGACCGCGTGATGACCAACTCTAAAATGGCCGAAACAAACCCTGTTATGTTTGGTGTCAAACATGTTGCAATCATACCCCACCCCACATCGGTAACCGGTGTGGGAGGTATGATTCCACCCCTCAGAAGCGTGCTTCGTGGGGTCCCTGGTGTTCCCGGTACCAGCCTTCTAGCTCCAGACAGCACAAAATGGTTGCTGCTGACCAGAGACACATTTCTGCCCTCCTTCTGCTTAGCCAAGCTCGAGCAGGGGAAGGCAGAACAATAGGCATCCTGTCACAGGGAGGTGTGACCACCTCCCTGACAGGATTTAGTGTATTAGAGCTGGGTGGGTGCGCTTCCCGGGACTGAAAGTCTGCATGAGGGGCACAATTGGTGTCCCTGTGCATACTCCAGTTCAAACCAGTCCTGGGAACTGTTGGCTCCCGCTCTGGCGCAAAACAGGACATGGGAGTAACCTCCCCCTGTCCAGACCCTCCCCTGGGAGGGTCCCCTGAATCTTCCCAACCCTCTCCCATGGGTACTTAAGGGGTTACCTGGCTGTAGGACCTTAGATCAGTCGTGGACAATATTCAGAACTGAAACCACTGCACTTTGACCGTCTGGGCACTCTGGACTTTGTTTGGGCCTGACTTCGTCTCTCACTCACTCTACTGCATCGTCTGTGTCTCTGCACCGTACAGGATCCATGTAGGACCTATGTAGCATCCAAGACACCCTAGGATAATCTCCCTTGGAGTGAAGGGGTCACTCTCCTGCATTTGCAGGCACTGCAACACTTCTGACTGGTCTGCTGACCCCAAGCTCCTACGGGCTCCAAAAGGCTCAGTAACACAGGAGATGGGTTTCTACGTCCCTCGAGGTCTGAGCTACCCTCTTACCAAGATTGAGGTCAGAATCCCTTGTGGGGGATGCCTTACCAGAACCCCTGTGAACCGCGTTCTTTTGCAAGTGAACGTGCTTGTTGGCAATTCCTTAACAAGTGCATTGGGGTCCGAGTAGCCCCAAACTCTGGTGACTTTCTGCACAAAGATCTTCATCCACCTCGCACAGAGTGCTCGTGGCTTGTTATTTTGTGAAGCTGTTCAAGGTCCTCTTGCGACTCTGGGGCCTCCGGCCTGTGGATCCATTTGACAGCCAACGTTGCTTTTCTGGTTGCTCCAGGCTTGCCCTGACTCCCCTGTGTGTGGCGAGTCTCCCGGACCTTGCTGGTTCGAACCATACACTTTCTTGACTTCCTGCGTGGGTTGCTGTTGCCAAGGCTTGTTGGTGCTCCCGCCGGACACCGACCCCCTCAGCACTCTACATCCTTCGTGGGACAGCTCGCATCTGGCTCCTGGTCGTTCTCAACATCGCCTGATACCCGCAGCTGCAGAGTCAAGGTCACTGTCAGCTATCCTGAAGCACCCTAGATTGGTGGGCATTCATCTATCGAGCCCTGGTCACTCCCAAGTGACCCAGACTCTGTCCACTTTGCTTTCAGGTACTCCTTGACAAGAATCTACATCTTTCTTCCAGCAGCAGCACTTTCATGAAGTCCTCCATTGGGTTCGACGGCCGTTACCGATGCCACTTCACACCTATGCACCCGGCTTCCCTGGGTTAGGTAACTTGGTTACTTCGGTATACACGGGTGGGGTGGCTCTCCAACCTTCTGTCTTCCATGGGGTTTCTTCGTAGTCCACTGGGAAGGGTCCTTAATCTTTAAAGCTCCAACCACGACTTTCACATAGAGTTGTACGGAGCACGTGTTCGTGTTCGCACACTGCACCCGTTCTCTATGGGGGTCCCCTCTACTCACCTTGGGTGGTGCCTTGGAGTCCCAGCGATTGTACGTCCTCTCAACACCGTCGTGACTCGAGTCTTGGTCCTTATGCCATTTTTTTAGTATATGGTTTGGTCGCGGGTACTTGACCCACCCACCCAAGTGAGGTACCATTTTTCTTGAAAGACTTTGGGGAATGTGGGGTGGGAGGAATTTTGTGGATCCACACAGATTCCAGAACTTTCCATCACAGATATGCGAGGAAAATGTTTTTTGTTGCTGTTTTTTTTTTACAAAGTTTGAGGTATTCAAGGGATTCTGGGTAACAGAACTTGGTGAGAGTCAGACAAGTCACCCCATCCTGGATTCCCCTGGGTGTCCAGTTTTAAAAAATGTTTAGGTTTGCTAGGTTTCCGTAGGTGCCGCCAGAGCAAGGGTTTAACATCTACATCTAGGCACTTTGCAAAAAAGAGTCAGTTTCAACTGTAAAAATGTGGTTTGTCCATGTTGCGTTTTGAGCCGTTTCCTGTTGCGGACACTAGGCCTACCCACACAAGTGAGGTACCATTTTTATCGGAAGACTTTGGAGAATGCGCGGTGAGTGGAATTTTGTGGATCCACGCAAATATCAGAACTTTCCATCACTCACAGCAATGTGAGGAAAACATGCTTTTTTAAATTAAGTTTGAGGTTTGTAAGGGATTCTGGGTAACAGAACCTGGTGAGAGGCATTTGTATGCCTATTCAGGGCAGCCCCCACCCCCACGCATAAGAAAAGCCAGCTTATTCGCTGGTGGCAAGTGGGCTCCCTGATGCCCACTGGAGGGGGCAGATCAGGGGCTACTGCCCCCATCTGTCTCCTGGGGGGGGGGGCAGAAAGACTGTGGCATGTTTTGGGGGGTGATTGGGGCACTGGCATGCCCATTCTGCGCAGCCCACACCACTGAATATAAAACATAAATATTCCATTGGTACCTATTGGGCTTTCTGCCCCCGGAGGCAGATAAGGGGCTTTTGCCCCTATCTGCCTCCCCGGGGGACAGAAAGACTGTGGCAATTGTTTTTTGGGGTGGGGGCATTGGCATGCCCATTCTGGGAAGCCCCACCCCTACGTATATAAAAAACAAATCCCTGGTGCCTTGTGGGCTTTCTGCCCTCTGGGGGCAGATCAGGGGCTACTGCCCCCATGTTCCTCATTGGGGGGCGGGCCAGAAACCTGTGGCTTTTTTGGGGGGGGGGGCCACTGGCATGCCCATTCTGGGCAGCCTCGAACTTTGGGGGGAAAATTCGCTGGTGCCTAGTGGGCTCTCTGCCGGGGGGGGGGGGGGGGGGGGTGAAAGTATTTTGCCTTCTTTGGGGTGGTAGGGTGGGGGCATTGGGATGTCTATTCTGGGCAGCCCCCACCCCTGGCCTATAAAAAAAATCCCTGGCGTTTAGGGTGCTTTCTGCGCACCTGGGAAGGCAGATTGGGGGCTACTGCACCGGGGGGGGGGAGAAAGACTGCCAAAAATGTATGGGGGAGCAAAGGCTCTGCTCCCCCCTCCCTTGTGCTAGTGGGTGGATCCCTCCTTTGGGATCGCCCTCCTGGGGTGATCTCCAAGCTGTGATCCACTAGATAAGGGTACCATTGGTAAGGGGAGATTCTCCCCTTTCCAACGATACCTCTCCCATGTTTTCCAGTGCTCGGGGGGCTGAGATAGACCCACAAGCACCGGAAGTGTGAAACTGAAACTGTTTCAGTTTTGTTTTCATTGTAATCACCATAGCGCGCCATGCGTGCATTCACCATTTCAAGGAAAAACAAAAACAGGTCTTGGGAGGTTGGGGAAGCTCTTCCCAACCTCCCATGGCAAAACAAAGGGAAATCCGTCTGCTGTCTGCAGCAGAGGGAGTTTCTGTGCCTATACTCATGACGGAATGGTTCCGTCATGAGCACTGGGGCACTGGTGCTCACGATGGAACGATTCCGTCATGAGCACCCAAAGGGTTAACTGACACAGGTTTCTTCGGGAATTGACTCTGCTGTAATCTGTGTGGTTAGGTCCAGAACCCTTTAGTTTGCTAGTATGCAGGGGTCCTGTTTTGGCACACTCTGGGCTCACATCAGAAGTGGTGGGACTATTGACCCACAGATCACTTTCAATTGGTGTAACACACAATAGGGCAGATTCCAGGTACTGATATATATCAATAAACATGGAATGGAACAGGAAGAAAATAATGTTTGTCTCATTATACTTGCCCCCAGAACTGCAATCAACTACTCTGTATCAAACTGAAATCTAATTCTGCTAACCCCAGAAACACTCTCGGGGGTAGATTTAGTAACATTTTGTGCCAGGTTTGACTCACAAAAGTGATGCAAACTGGTACAAAATGTTTATTTGAGATTTACTTTCCAGCAATGTTATTTGACTGGAAAGTAGCCGTAAAGTCACACAAAGTAGTTTTTTTTGGTAGTACTCCCAATTACAATTTTTCTTTCACAGTAATGCTACTATTGCTTTGCGTTGCTTTCCTTTAAGCGGTGTACCATGAGTGGTACATGGCATTTCCATGCAACCACCCATGGTATTTGACACAAAGCTCTTCTATTGATATCTGTAGATAGGCGCTTTTTAAAAACTTTTTTTTATTAAGCTTACAGCAAGCAATAATTAACAAGTACACCACAAGTAGTCGTGCATGCAGATAAGGAGTGAAAAAACTGCAGTCCTGTCGTTAATGATCTCACTCCCCACCTACCGGGTCTCTCCTGCCCTCCCAAATGTGTCAAGGGTGAAGCCCCAGGGAATGGTGGCTTCAGTAGCAACTGCAATAGGGGCTGTATAGGGGCTTCCTCTGTGAACATTTCACTTGCCCCAGCACCTTTCCCATGTTCCGGGGCAACCTGGGGTTTCATAAACCACTTTCTTGGCTGCCATGCAACAATCCATGTCCCTTTTCCAGTCCTTTAGGAGTTTTGCGGTCATTGCCCCCCATAGGTATGCTATGTTACGTTTGGCAATAGCCATGCCCAAGGTCATCCAAATTTGTTCCGTGCGACTCAAGTGAGTTGAATCCCACAAATTGAGAATGCACTATTTGGTGAAGGTCGACATGTCACTACTGTATACGTCATTCATGCACGCCACCACTGATACCCAGAAGGCCCAAACCGCTGGAAAACCCCAAATTATGTGGAAGAAGGTCCCTTCCAGGCTACACTGCCGACATTGACTATGCCAAGGCCTCCAGCCAGTCATAATCTGCTAGGCCTCCCAGTGGTCCCGCAGACGAAGGAGGGTATCTAGTGAGTTATTAATCAACATCCAGTAAGTAAGGAATATTGCTTTGCGGGTCATGTGATCATCGAGCAATCTATCCTCAAGTGGCCACAGCTCAGGGAGGTCAGCCCCCGGGGAATCACCGCCGGGAGAGCATGATGTATCTGGAGGTACCGGAAGGTCTCTGCGGTCGCCAGCTTGTATTCCCTCTGCACATCAGAGGAAGGGAACACCCCACCATGGGCCCAAAGGTTCCAAACTTTAGAGAGACCTATGCGGTCCCATTTGTCGAAGCCAGGTTGAGTCCCCATAGTGCCCACAATGGTGTGGCCTGGTTAATCCTATCCCCCCAGCCCAGTATTTTTAGTGTTGTGTGCCAGATTTGGACCATGAGTTCGGTGGGCCCCAGGGGGGTCATGTGTCTCAGGTTGGTATAGAGGGCTCATAAATATCCCCTGGGCATAGAACATGACTGTCCATGCGGTATGCTGGCTCATCCTCAGGGTGGTGAACCCACTGGTTAATGACTGCCAGCTGTGCCGCCCAGTAGTATTTCTGAATGTCTGGCAGGGCTACCCCCACCCCCATCGAACCAGGCCAGTGTTAATTTAGATAAAGTTATTTTGGGGGTCCTCCATCCCAGAGCAGTGGTCTGACTTCACCCTCTATGGCTTTAAAGTAAGCTGGATGAACTGAGAAAGGCGTGTTATGTAGCACATAATTGAAAAGTGGTAAGGCCATCATTTTGACCAGCTTAGCTCTCCCAAGCAGTGAGAGTGGTAATGAACTCCAGTGTTGGTCGCCACTCTTAAGTCGCATCAAATGGGCCTGAAGATTTTTGGCACTGAATAGGTCATGGTCGGTGGTGACATAAATGTCCAGGTAGCGCAATCCATCCATAGCTATTCGGCCCTCACATTCTGTCAGAAGGTCAGGCGTCCTGAAGGTCAGAACATATATGATGGATTTAGACCAGTTGATTGTATACTCTGAATAGTTGCCAAAGTTAGTGAAGATGTTCAATATTTTATGGAGAGAGAATTCTGGATCTGCAATGTACAGCAGGACATTGTCAGCTTAGTGAGATATCCTGTCTTCCCATTCCTCTGTCCAGCGCAGCCCGCGGATCAGAGGATCAGCACGAACCCAGATAGGTATTTGCACAAGAAATGCTTTATTTCTCATAACTTTTCTAACTTATGATCTGTGCTGGACTGTACCCAAATCCAAAGTGGGAAAAGTTTTAAATCTTGTATAATCAAAGTATTTTGTACTAGAAGGATACCCTTTAACTAAAAGTCTGTGCTAGACATATGCAGACACATTTGTACTATGCTGCCTGATTTGCGCATTCACTAGGGAGATGGCAGGGCACCGTCTTATCTTAGTAGATATGGCTCTGTCCTGCTCTCTCCCTCTGAAGCAATGCAGCAAAGCATCTTTGGTTGCTGCACTGCATTGTGACATCTTTGTAAATCAGCCCCCTGGTTTTAGGAGATGATTTCGATGAAACTATGCGGTAAGTAAGACCTGGATATATTAACCACAAGGAAACAACAGGGTGGAGGAGACAAACGCCTCTGTAATTTTACAAGAGCTATAGGACTAACAAATGTCTGAAGGCAGACGCTTCCAAATACATGGTAATATTCCTGTGCTTTAAATCTCAGAGGAGCATTTCCTAGGCTGGATTATATCTTTGTGCCACTTGAACATGGAGGGAGGTATGCTGATACAAAATATTTAGTGCGAGGTAGCTCAGATCAGTCCTACTACTAGGATTGAAGTGGCCACCACAACTAGAACGCCAACAGGGAGGAGATGAGACCCATGAGCATTAACAAATGGGAATATCCTAAAGAGCTTAAAATCATCTACAGACCTCTGCTTTAAAGAAAAGGTGGGGATAATCAGGTCAGAATTTATTTGATTGGAGTCATACAAGACTTTGAGAAAAGGGCAGGCTCCATTGGTAGTCACTGCTCATCGCAAGGTAAAAGGGGCTACAACATTGGAGTTGGAACAACAATTGGTTGGAGGCTGAGAAGTTGGGAAATCCCACAGCAGATCTATCCCACCGTATAGCAGTATGCCGAGGGAAGATTACTAGTAGAAAGGGAGGCAAGGACACAATTCCGGCAAAAACAACATAAGCTATATTAAGTAGGTAACAAAGCCAGTAAACATCTGGCCTGGTTTGCAAAGAGGTTAGTTCGAACACTGGGTAAGTAGTGGTGTCAGCTGAAGAAATTGTGCAATTGTTTGCACAGTATCTGGAGATATTATATAAATCTAAAATCATGCGTTCCGTAGATGAAGTAAGTACATGAAGAAGACCTCCGACTTAGGACTCTGTCAGCACAAGGTAGTAGGAAATTGGAGGAGGAGATGGGGTTAGAAGAAATTACAGAAGTTAAAAAAAAGCTTCAAAGTGATAAAACTCCAGGCCCGAATGTGCTACCTAGCGAGTTTTCAAGTGCCTTGCTGCTGAAGTAAGGGAATTTATCTGCCAGATCTTATTCAAGGCCTGGGAGGTGGGGAGCTACCTCTGGACCTTGAAACAGCATTAATACTGTTTATTGGTAAACAAGACAAACCATCTGAGGAGTGAACCTCGTATAGGCCTATCGCTTTTCTAAATATTGTGGTTATAATCATGGCCAGGGTCTTGTCCAATCAATTGTACATAATCATAGACAAGTTGATATGTCTAGAACAGTTGAGGTTTATGTCGAGACTATGGGGCATATGTATCAAGCTAAATTGCGATCGCAAACGCTGAAATTCTGCACATTTCAGCGATTGCAATTTAGCTGTGTGCAATGTATGGAAAAAAAAACATGTAGTGTATCACAAAATTTGCGATTCCCTATTTTGCGAATGCATTAAGAAATCTCAAATTGCGATTCCTTAAATGCAATGTAGGAAGCACAGAAAAATTGTGATTTGGCCTTAAGGAATCGCAAATTACCACCAACTTCAAGTTGGTAGTAATTTGCGATTTCTTTGAAAAATTCACTTTTGTGCATTTTTCAAAGTACCATGTGGCGCACATACATGCCCTTAGGGCCTGTATGTGCGCCTCATGTGCACACATACATATTTCAGGGGTGCAACAGGGTGCTCTTTTGGCACCCATGCAACCTTGAAATTGCATTCTCAATTTGCGATTCTCTAATTGGTAATCGCAAATTGAGAATGTCTTCCCATTCATTCCTCTGGTCCTGCTAGCCCATAGGAATGAATGGGAAGGTATTCCTTATTTGCGAATCAAAATTTGCGATTCACAAACAAGGAATATGTAGGATTTGCAAAATCTTTAGCAAATCCTACATACATTGCATTTTGCGATTATCTAATTGCGATTCTCTACAAATTGCAATTTGAAAATCGCAAAACACTTTTTGATACATATGCCCCCAAATGGTGTCGTACAGAGGGCACACAAGATACAGGAACCTGCAATGATATTTTCTTTACATCCTGAACAGGCATTTCACGCTTTGGAATGATTCCATTTCATATCCATTTTGGGAAAAATGGAATTCACCTGGAATTTGTGTCATGGAGTTCGCTCCTCCACACTCAGCCAATGTATAGGGTGGTCAAAAGTAAATGGTGGCATCTCAGGAGTCATCCCATTAGGATGAGACCCAAGATGAGTGCTCCCTCTCTCCCTTGATGTTTGTGCGGGCCCTGGCATCTTTTTTTTTAGTTGGGTGGTGGGGCATTGGTTAGAGAGCTTATATGGGACACTGATTGGGAAGATGTAGTTTCACTACACGTGGATGTCACCCTCCTTTATGTAGAACACCTGGACCTTTCCATTCCAGAATTCTTACAATTATAAATCAGTTTGTCGAATACTCGGGCCTCTGTATAAACTGAATCAAATAGGTCATCTTCCCCTTCACTGGATGCAGTTCCCCCCAACCGGATGGGCTTGTTCATTGCGACTTACACTAGACAGATTCGAATAATTAATAATTCATATTACCAAGGATACAGAATACTTTTTTTGAGACAATATTTAATGTCACTCTTAAGTTATAAGGCAGATGTGGAACCTTGGAGGGGGTTTCCAATCACCTTTTTAGGGAAAGAGATGCAATTCAAGAGGATATTTTTGTCTAGGTTCTTGTATGTGCTTCAACATACCCCCTATAGAATACTTTTTTTCAAACTCTTTTTATTGAGGTTTTTTCCATACTAGTTACATTTCCATGTACTGTTTTAACAATGCAATGACACAGGTACAATAAACATATCTACAGTGATATCGGCTACACATAACTATACATAGCAGCCAATGGTACAAGTTTGTTTCAGTAGACTGGAATGTCAGTTGTTCTCTGCTGTATAGGTTGATTGAGCTGTGGTAAAAAGGGGTAGCGATGTGATGTGGGCCCTGGCAAATGGGAGTGATGACAGCAAGCAATAATTAACAAGTACACCACAAGTAGTCGTGCATGCAGATAAGGAGTGAAAAAACTGCAGTCCTGTCGTTAATGATCTCACTCCCCACCTACCGGGTCTCTCCTGCCCTCCCAAATGTGTCAAGGGTGAAGCCCCAGGGAATGGTGGCTTCAGTAGCAACTGCAATAGGGGCTGTATAGGGGCTTCCTCTGTGAACATTTCACTTGCCCCAGCACCTTTCCCATGTTCCGGGGCAACCTGGGGTTTCATAAACCACTTTCTTGGCTGCCATGCAACAATCCATGTCCCTTTTCCAGTCCTTTAGGAGTTTTGCGGTCATTGCCCCCCATAGGTATGCTATGTTACGTTTGGCAATAGCCATGCCCAAGGTCATCCAAATTTGTTCCGTGCGACTCAAGTGAGTTGAATCCCACAAATTGAGAATGCACTATTTGGTGAAGGTCGACATGTCACTACTGTATACGTCATTCATGCACGCCACCACTGATACCCAGAAGGCCCAAACCGCTGGAAAACCCCAAATTATGTGGAAGAAGGTCCCTTCCAGGCTACACTGCCGACATTGACTATGCCAAGGCCTCCAGCCAGTCATAATCTGCTAGGCCTCCCAGTGGTCCCGCAGACGAAGGAGGGTATCTAGTGAGTTATTAATCAACATCCAGTAAGTAAGGAATATTGCTTTGCGGGTCATGTGATCATCGAGCAATCTATCCTCAAGTGGCCACAGCTCAGGGAGGTCAGCCCCCGGGGAATCACCGCCGGGAGAGCATGATGTATCTGGAGGTACCGGAAGGTCTCTGCGGTCGCCAGCTTGTATTCCCTCTGCACATCAGAGGAAGGGAACACCCCACCATGGGCCCAAAGGTTCCAAACTTTAGAGAGACCTATGCGGTCCCATTTGTCGAAGCAGGTTGAGTCCCCATAGTGCCCACAATGGTGTGGCCTGGTTAATCCTATCCCCCCAGCCCAGTATTTTTAGTGTTGTGTGCCAGATTTGGACCATGAGTTCGGTGGGCCCCAGGGGGGTCATGTGTCTCAGGTTGGTATAGAGGGCTCATAAATATCCCCTGGGCATAGAACATGACTGTCCATGCGGTATGCTGGCTCATCCTCAGGGTGGTGAACCCACTGGTTAATGACTGCCAGCTGTGCCGCCCAGTAGTATTTCTGAATGTCTGGCAGGGCTACCCCCACCCCCATCGAACCAGGCCAGTGTTAATTTAGATAAAGTTATTTTGGGGGTCCTCCATCCCAGAGCAGTGGTCTGACTTCACCCTCTATGGCTTTAAAGTAAGCTGGATGAACTGAGAAAGGCGTGTTATGTAGCACATAATTGAAAAGTGGTAAGGCCATCATTTTGACCAGCTTAGCTCTCCCAAGCAGTGAGAGTGGTAATGAACTCCAGTGTTGGTCGCCACTCTTAAGTCGCATCAAATGGGCCTGAAGATTTTTGGCACTGAATAGGTCATGGTCGGTGGTGACATAAATGTCCAGGTAGCGCAATCCATCCATAGCTATTCGGCCCTCACATTCTGTCAGAAGGTCAGGCGTCCTGAAGGTCAGAACATATATGATGGATTTAGACCAGTTGATTGTATACTCTGAATAGTTGCCAAAGTTAGTGAAGATGTTCAATATTTTATGGAGAGAGAATTCTGGATCTGCAATGTACAGCAGGACATTGTCAGCTTAGTGAGATATCCTGTCTTCCCATTCCTCTGTCCAGCGCAGCCCGCGGATCAGAGGATCAGCACGAACCCAGATAGGTATTTGCACAAGAAATGCTTTATTTCTCATAACTTTTCTAACTTATGATCTGTGCTGGACTGTACCCAAATCCAAAGTGGGAAAAGTTTTAAATCTTGTATAATC
The DNA here is from genome assembly GCF_964204655.1 of Triturus cristatus. Classification (NCBI taxonomy): domain Eukaryota; kingdom Metazoa; phylum Chordata; class Amphibia; order Caudata; family Salamandridae; genus Triturus; species Triturus cristatus. Next base: position 803,630,733 of record NC_140579.1, on the reverse strand, counting down.
AAAGTATTTTGTACTAGAAGGATACCCTTTAACTAAAAGTCTGTGCTAGACATATGCAGACACATTTGTACTATGCTGCCTGATTTGCGCATTCACTAGGGAGATGGCAGGGCACCGTCTTATCTTAGTAGATATGGCTCTGTCCTGCTCTCTCCCTCTGAAGCAATGCAGCAAAGCATCTTTGGTTGCTGCACTGCATTGTGACATCTTTGTAAATCAGCCCCCTGGTTTTAGGAGATGATTTCGATGAAACTATGCGGTAAGTAAGACCTGGATATATTAACCACAAGGAAACAACAGGGTGGAGGAGACAAACGCCTCTGTAATTTTACAAGAGCTATAGGACTAACAAATGTCTGAAGGCAGACGCTTCCAAATACATGGTAATATTCCTGTGCTTTAAATCTCAGAGGAGCATTTCCTAGGCTGGATTATATCTTTGTGCCACTTGAACATGGAGGGAGGTATGCTGATACAAAATATTTAGTGCGAGGTAGCTCAGATCAGTCCTACTACTAGGATTGAAGTGGCCACCACAACTAGAACGCCAACAGGGAGGAGATGGGACCCATGAGCATTAACAAATGGGAATATCCTAAAGAGCTTAAAATCATCTACAGACCTCTGCTTTAAAGAAAAGGTGGGGATAATCAGGTCAGAATTTATTTGATTGGAGTCATACAAGACTTTGAGAAAAGGGCAGGCTCCATTGGTAGTCACTGCTCATCGCAAGGTAAAAGGGGCTACAACATTGGAGTTGGAACAACAATTGGTTGGAGGCTGAGAAGTTGGGAAATCCCACAGCAGATCTATCCCACCGTATAGCAGTATGCCGAGGGAAGATTACTAGTAGAAAGGGAGGCAAGGACACAATTCCGGCAAAAACAACATAAGCTATATTAAGTAGGTAACAAAGCCAGTAAACATCTGGCCTGGTTTGCAAAGAGGTTAGTTCGAACACTGGGTAAGTAGTGGTGTCAGCTGAAGAAATTGTGCAATTGTTTGCACAGTATCTGGAGATATTATATAAATCTAAAATCATGCGTTCCGTAGATGAAGTAAGTACATGAAGAAGACCTCCGACTTAGGACTCTGTCAGCACAAGGTAGTAGGAAATTGGAGGAGGAGATGGGGTTAGAAGAAATTACAGAAGTTAAAAAAAAGCTTCAAAGTGATAAAACTCCAGGCCCGAATGTGCTACCTAGCGAGTTTTCAAGTGCCTTGCTGCTGAAGTAAGGGAATTTATCTGCCAGATCTTATTCAAGGCCTGGGAGGTGGGGAGCTACCTCTGGACCTTGAAACAGCATTAATACTGTTTATTGGTAAACAAGACAAACCATCTGAGGAGTGAACCTCGTATAGGCCTATCGCTTTTCTAAATATTGTGGTTATAATCATGGCCAGGGTCTTGTCCAATCAATTGTACATAATCATAGACAAGTTGATATGTCTAGAACAGTTGAGGTTTATGTCGAGACTATGGGGCATATGTATCAAGCTAAATTGCGATCGCAAACGCTGAAATTCTGCACATTTCAGCGATTGCAATTTAGCTGTGTGCAATGTATGGAAAAAAAAACATGTAGTGTATCACAAAATTTGCGATTCCCTATTTTGCGAATGCATTAAGAAATCTCAAATTGCGATTCCTTAAATGCAATGTAGGAAGCACAGAAAAATTGTGATTTGGCCTTAAGGAATCGCAAATTACCACCAACTTCAAGTTGGTAGTAATTTGCGATTTCTTTGAAAAATTCACTTTTGTGCATTTTTCAAAGTACCATGTGGCGCACATACATGCCCTTAGGGCCTGTATGTGCGCCTCATGTGCACACATACATATTTCAGGGGTGCAACAGGGTGCTCTTTTGGCACCCATGCAACCTTGAAATTGCATTCTCAATTTGCGATTCTCTAATTGGTAATCGCAAATTGAGAATGTCTTCCCATTCATTCCTCTGGTCCTGCTAGCCCATAGGAATGAATGGGAAGGTATTCCTTATTTGCGAATCAAAATTTGCGATTCACAAACAAGGAATATGTAGGATTTGCAAAATCTTTAGCAAATCCTACATACATTGCATTTTGCGATTATCTAATTGCGATTCTCTACAAATTGCAATTTGAAAATCGCAAAACACTTTTTGATACATATGCCCCCAAATGGTGTCGTACAGAGGGCACACAAGATACAGGAACCTGCAATGATATTTTCTTTACATCCTGAACAGGCATTTCACGCTTTGGAATGATTCCATTTCATATCCATTTTGGGAAAAATGGAATTCACCTGGAATTTGTGTCATGGAGTTCGCTCCTCCACACTCAGCCAATGTATAGGGTGGTCAAAAGTAAATGGTGGCATCTCAGGAGTCATCCCATTAGGATGAGACCCAAGATGAGTGCTCCCTCTCTCCCTTGATGTTTGTGCGGGCCCTGGCATCTTTTTTTTTAGTTGGGTGGTGGGGCATTGGTTAGAGAGCTTATATGGGACACTGATTGGGAAGATGTAGTTTCACTACACGTGGATGTCACCCTCCTTTATGTAGAACACCTGGACCTTTCCATTCCAGAATTCTTACAATTATAAATCAGTTTGTCGAATACTCGGGCCTCTGTATAAACTGAATCAAATAGGTCATCTTCCCCTTCACTGGATGGAGTTCCCCCCAACCGGATGGGCTTGTTCATTGCGACTTACACTAGACAGATTCGAATAATTAATAATTCATATTACCAAGGATACAGAATACTTTTTTTGAGACAATATTTAATGTCACTCTTAAGTTATAAGGCAGATGTGGAACCTTGGAGGGGGTTTCCAATCACCTTTTTAGGGAAAGAGATGCAATTCAAGAGGATATTTTTGTCTAGGTTCTTGTATGTGCTTCAACATACCCCCTATAGAATACTTTTTTTCAAACTCTTTTTATTGAGGTTTTTTCCATACTAGTTACATTTCCATGTACTGTTTTAACAATGCAATGACACAGGTACAATAAACATATCTACAGTGATATCGGCTACACATAACTATACATAGCAGCCAATGGTACAAGTTTGTTTCAGTAGACTGGAATGTCAGTTGTTCTCTGCTGTATAGGTTGATTGAGCTGTGGTAAAAAGGGGTAGCGATGTGATGTGGGCCCTGGCAAATGGGAGTGATGACTGCAAGTGATAAGTCAATGACTGTAAGATAACTTTCGGCCCCTTTAGAAAGCTAATGAAGGATGCAAAACCTCTGTGCAAGAATTGGAAGGTAAGAGGGGTTAGGGAAAGAAGAGAAGAATGGATCTTTGGGAGGGTAACTAAAACAAGCATTTGCAATGCAATAGGTCTCGCATTTACGCGAGTTTGAGCTATTGACATTATAAATAACAATGCCTTTTATTTTGTTTTTAAAACATAAATAAAAGGCATTGTCATTTACAATGCCAATAGCTTAAACTTGCGTAAATGCGAGACCTATTGCATTGCAAATGCTTGTTTAAACTTGACTCACAGACTCCTTTTTCACAATTAGTGTATGATATGTGCACATACGTGTATATTTGGTCAGTTGGTTCTAATGACAGAGAGGTCTTGGCCTGAGGTCAGTGCCTGGTACCCTGGGCAGGGTCTTGGGTCAGGGCGCTGTGGAGGCAGAGGGACCCCAGCACCCTGAGTCTGCAGAGCTGTTTACTGTATAGGGGTGGTTAAAGAATTCCGCTGGCGGAGTTTGTGGAGTTCCCAAAAACTCTGTGAAGTGACGCAGAGCTTTTTCTCTCAAACGGCTTGTCAACGTTAAGTTGGCGAGTGCTTGTGATAACAAATTGATTGCTAGATCTCCTCCTGGCAAGATTTCTGAACACGGGTGGTCGCGGCAGGTCGCGACCGCTCAGGTTGAGTAATCTGTCGCTTGTGTTGAGGAAGCTACCGCTTGAGTAGAAAGTCTACTTGAGCAGCAGAAAGTAGCAGCGCCCTCTGCTGTCCGTGCTGATTTTATAGCGCAGGACAAACTCCCAGTGCTAAAAAAAAAAAAACAGCGCGACTTAACAGACTGCGCTGCTGGCAGAACTCCGTGGAGCACGGCAGATTTTTTCCTGCACTTCGTAGATTTCCGTTGAGTAAAACTCAGAAAACTCCGTGCAGGCTTAGTGTTGTACCTCTGGTACCATGTGTTCTCCCACACAGTTGAGTAACATTAGCCACCACAGCCCCCACAATGTGGAGGAGCAGCGCTACCTCAAATCTCAAATGATTATTTTCAAACGTGGCACCCCCATTAAAGGTTACAAAATGATGTGAAACGAGAATCTGCTGTAGTCATTCCTTTGCAACAGAGAATTTACAAAATGTGCTCATTTCCTGCAGATACAAATTGTAGATCTGCGCAACATCATTTGCTGAATTTTAGCTGTTCTGGTTAACTCCAAGGCAGATTCTGCTTTTCAAGTGCGACCATAATTCGTTTTGAAGGAGTTTGGAACTTTCATTCAGCAATAGCTTCTCTGCTAGGGTAGCTGCTAGTCCTCGACATCAGGTCTTTAGATATTTATTCACTAAGGAGGCTATTTGCAAACATAACTTAAACTTGGAGTCATTTACATGTGTAATTTACTCTTTTCAATAACTTTACTTCTTCTGGCTATTCACAAAATCCGAGTGTAAACTCAAAAGTGAAGACATACATGTATCCACTCCCTGGAATAAGGGTGAAGCCAAAATTCCTAGTGTAATTTACTACTTTTAATTAATTCTATACATCATTATTAATGTATAATAAACAATATACATATATTTTATTTTTTTGAATTTATTTTAATGCATTTTCAAATATAACAAACATTCAGGGAATGGATACAAGTAGGGCTGCATGTGCTGGCCATAGTGCGTCATGACAGAATATATGTCACTTCCAAATCACAAACATAACAACCAGTTACAAAAGGAGCAATTCTTGAGCAAATGTACAATAATAATCACAATACAGCATTTCCATCACAGTAGTCATGACACTGTAATTAATACCGTAGATTTTGTTTCCATGTTAGTGGTTGTTTTTTTTTTTACCAGTCTCCCCACCTGTACCTATGTCAGTCCCACTAGTTAAGTATATCTCACCGTAATCTATGCATGTCGCCTTCAATCCTCGCCTATGGGGTAGTTCTGTAAATAGTTTTTGAGTGGCTGCCAGATATTACAAGGTGATGGGCAATAATGTGGCATAGACATCACTCATAGGGGGTATATTCTCAAGAACGCGGGATAGCCATCGCAAAAGTAACAACGCAACCTCCAACATCGCAGTCTATCGCGTAAAATTTACGCTGTGTTAACCAAGTATTCACAACACGTCAAATGGCCACGTTAGAAACAAAGCCACGCCACAAAAATGCAAAACACGAACGCAAAAAAAGCTGCGATGATGCCAAGCGCAATACAAAAAGCAGCAAAAACCAGCGGCAGGCCTGCAAATCCCACGCGTCTGGCGGGAAAATGCACTATAAAAGCAGAACAAAAACAACATACCAGAAACAATCCAAAGTGCGAAGTAACATGGATGCACCCTGACCGAGCGCAGAGGTCAACGTGAACCCCACAAGCCCCACAGACCACCAGTAAGGAACAACGGGGTCGGGGAAGGCCAAGGAGAAGAGGGAGAGGAAGACTGGGTGCAGTCTGCAGGAAAACCAGACCAGCGTCACAGAGGTCCCAGAACATTACCAGCAACTGACCCACAATCAGACCACCTTGAATGCAGTGAGAGTGACAAGGAGGTCAATGGAGGAAGACAAGAGGCGCTGGCATGACGTAAAAACCCAAACCAGGCCCAAAGCCACTGCAAACAGGAAGGCAGCAACTGCGACAGGTGGTGGGAGACCTGTGCCACAGGAGGAGCTGGAGGAATTGGAGGCTAGTCATCAGTGTGGAGACGGTGCAAGGAGGTGGGAGTACGGACACAGCTCGATAGGACCTGACACAACAACAACAGGGTGAGGATCCAACAGGGACTGTGGGGACGGGTTTGATGGGCACAATGGCACACATGCACAACGATGTGTAGCACACTGCACACACACAATTACCCAGGGTCATGTCCCCCATCCCCGTGGCACACTGCAGTACACACACATAGCAATCACAGCACATCCCATGACAATGTGGTACAAAGTGCAACACCGACACTGCAGAACAGGGGATGCAACTGGGTCCGCCCAAGCGCAGAAACAGGCCAATCACATTGGACAGAGCAGGGAACTGTGAGATGCATATGTACGGGTACAACCTCACATCAGTCATGTAGGCCAAATGTCCACTGTCCCAACTCAAATTGCCAGCACCGCCCAAACAGTCACAATGTACATTGTCACACAGTCTGCATGTCTACAAGGACAATGCGCAAAAATAAATGTCAACACAATGTCAACATGCATCTCCCCTTCACATTGCAGAGGGACAAACAACACCTCCAGCAGTTCAGACCAGACAACCCATCAGTGATGCCGGAGATGACCACCACTACTGCGACACCGACGCTCAAGAACAGCCCATGGACATCCCACGCAACCCACCACTAGAGCAGACAAGCTACATAGAGGAGACCCCAGCCCCTGCACAGACCACACAGCATTAAGCACCCGCAACCACGGCAGGCTCACAACACCTCACCTACCCACACATGGCACCCCAATGCCAGGTGTCACAACGCCAAAAGGAGGTGGCCGAACAGGTGCGGGTGTGGTCCGAACCCATGGAAGGCGAACTAGAACACATACATGGGTGTCCATTACCCTTCAGGTACCACCTACACCCCACAAAGGAGTCCCACACTGCCATAGAGATACATGCAGATGCACATTCCCAGTACAGAACCACGCCTAGGGGCACGCATATATCATTCACACACCCATGTTGGCTCTGCGGATGATGGCTCAGTCCACTCCCCATACGAATTGAGAGGGTGACGACAAAGCTACATGTCCAAGCTCCAACCCGCTGCCTGTGGTGACATATCTGCGTTCGCTGTACACAGCACAATGTAATGTCGTAGGGCCCAGGGCCCTCATGCACACAGCAAGACCACAGGGACACACGCAGATACTATGTCGAACTGGCTACGGGCACGTGTGCTTGGCCCCTTTATTGGCAGGGCCACATGTACAGTGACGCCTGTGCTGTATGTGTGTGGGGTCAGTGCAAGCCAGCCCTCAGTGAGTTGTAGGTGCTGGCAACAAATATAACAGTGAACACTATGAATACAGAAACATACAACACCAGCATGACAGGGACAACTGCGGAACATCATGGAGGTAGCCTGAACAAGTCCAGAGGGCACAAAAAGAGCAAACAGAAGTGTCCGTGAGTTGCAGCCCGCCGAGTCTGGGGCGCCAGAGCTGAGCGCTCTCATGTGAAGAAAATGTCTAAGATTGTGTCCCTTCGAGACCTACATAATGCAGTTGCAGTGGGGGGGGAGTCACACCTGCATCATCTTCCTCATCGTCCCAGATCTCCCAGACCGCCTGAGGTGACATTGCTGCATGAACTCTCCACAGTAGATAACCAAGACAGTAATGGGCCATGATTTGTGGTGCACTGAGTCAGTGGCACCTGGAGTGATGAGCAGGGGATCAGGCAGAAGATGGCATCCACAACATGTGCAAGCAACTCCGTCAGTCTGTCAGTACCACCGTTTCGACACTGGCATTTTGCGGTTGGAGTCGGTCCTGGTGGTGGTGGCGTATGCCTCCTGCGGTGATGCGATGTCCGGGCCGGTCAGGACTCGATATGATGTGTGAGCCCTGGTGGGCCGCTGTTGAGGCCAGAGACTGCGGACAGCGCAGGGCCACAGACACGTGGCGTTGATGACCCCAAGGCCATCGCCTCAGAGGCACAGCACAGAGTGAGTGGCCCCGGATGCACTGCGGCCGGCACAGGCACCCAGCCACAGGAAAATGACTTGTGGTGCAGTCAGAGGGGCCATGTGACCTGAGCGGGTCCTCATCAATGTCAGAAGTGTATGTTGCAGAAGGTTGCGGGGGACAGTGGAAGGTGTCCTCCAGGGCTTGATGCAGAGGGTGGAAGCTGTCCAGAAGCAGCAAATGGAGGAGTGGAATGCCACGGCATCGTTTTCACCACAAAGTCAGTATCACAGACACGATGGCAACAACAACCTCAAGTCCATGGACTCAGTCGTCACCAAAGTCCAACAGAAAGTGTCCATGGGTCTCGGGAAACAGACTTAGTGGCACCGGGGCTGAAAGGGGATGCAGTCAGCGTTGAGGCCTGTACAATGACATCAAGTCAGCCATAAATAAATCAAGGCGGAATTAAAAATTGTGTGTGACCTACTCGACTGCAGTGTAGGCGGAGGCAGTGGTCAGCAAGGACCAGACGCGGTTCAGCTAGCCCCTCCTGGAACTCTAACACACAACGTTGAGATGACATTGGCGGGTGACTTGTGGTTGACGGAGGCAAAAGCACCAGAGCCGAGCGGCTGTTCAGTCAGCGACGATGATGTGTCCTGCCCGGTACGTACTGGTGTGGATTGGCATGAGGCCTGCTGGACCACATTCTAGGCGACGGCGTAGTCATCAAGGGCCCACAGACACGGGTTGTTGGGAGGCCAGGCACATACTTGGTGTCACCACATCGAAGGGAGTACAGTGAAATAAACTCTTTGTTAATGTGCATACTCGGATAATGTATGATCAAGACTCGTTGTCTTGTGATGCACAGAGTTAGTGACACCAGGGCAGTTGTCGGTAGTGTTCGATCAACTCCGTAACAATGATCCTTTTTTTCCTCCTGACTGAACCGCATCTTCCTCCTCTCCTGGCGTGCAATGATTCTTACTCTGCCTTTGAATAAGCGATGTTCAGTTCCAATTCTGAGGCCTACTCGAGTGCAGCGTAGGCCGGGAGCAGTAGTCCCCGTGGGCCCACAGCCACGTGTCGTTGGGATGCTATGCACATGGTTGCTGCAACCTGATCGAAGGAAGTACAGTGAAGTACAGGCTGCTATGAATATATGGCCTCGGACATCATGAAATCAAGACTCAGTTCCAAATGTGTGACCTACTTGTCCGTAGTGTAGGCCGGAGGCAGTAGTCAGCAGGGGACAACAGACATCTGTCGTGAGAATGCCATGCACAGAGTTGGTGGCACCACGTTGAACGGAGTACACTGATGTAAAATCTGCAATGAACATATGTACTCTGCCATCGTGTAATCAAGACTCAGTTCCAAATGTATGACCTACTTGACCGTAGTGTAGGCTGGAGGCAGCAGTAGAGTAAGTCAACGAGAAAGGACTAAAGCGGGCCTGTGTCGCGGAGGCCATGATGGTCTGAGGAGCCTGCCAAGGTCGCAGGCCTCGGGCTTGGAGCTTGTGCCGGCACGTGGTGGGCCCTCCTTGACACACGAGGTGATCAGTGTGGTCTGGCTGAGCTGGGGAGGGCCTGACGGGTTCGGGGACCAGTGGCCCGGGGTACAGCAGGCGCACAGGATCGCAGGCAAATCCGCTCACGAAGACGGCGTCGGCGTCGTGGCGGGGTGAGTTGCGCCACCCTGGAAGAGACGTTGGGCATTCCAGAAGAGGACCACGCTCAGGGCTACGTGCTTTTTATTCACACCCCTATGCTGGCCTGGCATACGCAGGGCCATCACACTCTGCTCACGCTTACGGGGGGGACGTAACAGGAAACATTTCCGCGGACTCCCCTACTGGCTGGGGTGATATGGTTGTGTCCACTGTCCACTACACTCCATACACCAGCGGTGTATGTCGCCATGGATATGGGTGTGTTCTGCATACTGCGGTCTGTCCAGCACATCTCCGCTACTCTTGGCATTGTGTGCTTTCCCAATCATGCCTCCTTCACACATTCCTGGTTCCCACCTCTCCCCACATTCCGCTATTGTGTGGCTGAGTTGCCATGCCGTTGATGGCTCATGTTCACGGCTTTCCCAGGTTACCATAGTAAGTTGTTCTGTTGTGTCTGGTGGGCGGGCATGATGTTTTGCATGTTGTATGTGATTTTGTGACGTGTGCAGTGCCAGAGTTGTGAGTTGCATGTTTGTGGAGTTGAGGTGTTTGGGGTGTTCATTTGGGTCTTGCCAAGGGGCTGTGCATTTCCCTTTGTGCCATCCTGGGATCGCTGGTTGAAGTTGGACTGTCAGAGGATGATGGAATCATGCACACTGGTTGGGTATTTGGCAACGACATTGGTGGAGATTCCACGGTGTTAGGATGTTGCCTGCACATTGATGTGAGACGTGTGCTTTCTGTTGCGGTGATTGTGTGCTGTGTCACCAGGTGGCACAGGTAGGACATGTGTGCTATGGATTGGCCCCGACACATGCGTGCATCCAGCTATGGCGTATGGTCCTTGCTTGGTCTCCTGCAGATCCTGCACATTGTGTAAGACGTATAAATACTGGGGTACCAGGCTGATGGTGGCATCCAGGACAGGTGTGAGGGACTTGGATGTGGCTGGCTGTGAGACTCCTCCGACTCTGACGGGTGTTGTTTGGAGGGTACCAGAGGCCAACATGTGCAGCACAGCCAGCAGCTTTGTGTGGGGTGGGATGTTGGTTGTCCGCTGTGTTGGTGCCGTGGGCCTGTTGGGCGTTGATGGTCAGGATGCGTTGGATGGTTGTCCTTTTGAGCCTGTAGTGGGCGATGACATTGTCAGGTGTTGGGTCTGTGATGCTGGTGCGTTTCCTGGGGGTCCGCTGTCTTTGTCTGCGCTGCCTCTGTGGTGATCGGGGGGGGTTCCAGCTGGGGGTTGGGGTCCTGGGGGTGGTGACGATGGGTGTTGTGGCCCTCTTGTGTGTCCGGCACGCATGTTCTGAGGCTCCATGGCATCTGTTGTTCTTCAGGTGTGGCTCTGGGCTGGGCTCGCTTTTGTGGGCAGGCTGTGGTCCGACTTTGCACCAGGTCGGAGCAGGTGTTAGTTTCCTGGTGCTAACACGCCTTATCGCATGTTTTGTGATCTTATCGCCGATGTGGCTGGTCGTTGAGAATGTTGGGGTGTGGTGTTGTTCCGGCTTTTGGCACGGGAACGCCTACTCTGCATCTCATTAGCGATAGTTGCCGGGGTCATCTGTGACGATGTTTTTTGAGGATGCCATCGCCGGAAAACTGGTGATATCGGCTGTTTGCACCAGCTTGTGAATAGGGCGATGTATATAACGCGACTTTGGCTGCGCAAAAGTGCCGATAACTCGGCGAAATTTCCTTGAGAATATGCCCCATAGTGTGAAGGTAGATAAGGTTATGGAGCCAGGCTTTTATCATTGGCATTTGTGCTCTTCCCCAGTGCAGAGAAACTTGGCGTTTTGCTATGATTAAGGCAATCGCCGAGGATCTTCTAATACTTCTCCTGAGTGGTTTAACATAACCCAATAATGCCATCAGTGGTGTGGGTCCTATAGTGTGTTCCACCATGAGAGACAAATGATGAAAAACCTCCTCCCAGTACGCCCTCACAGGTGCACAGTTCCATGCAAGGTGCGCAAAATCCGCCTCTGATTACCCACATCTGGCACATGTGCCTGATACAGTTGGGTTCATTTTGGATAGTAGTTTTGGGGTAACACATTCTGTGGAGGTATCTGAAATTTAATAATTTGTGCCTAAGGTTATTTGAGATATACCGTTTGTGCGCAGAACAATATAACGGTACACTGTCAGTCACTGTTACGCCAAGGTCCCGCTCCCAGGATGCCGGCGCTTTGGTGCTCACTGCAGGGTGGAGGGACTGTGATAAGTGGTGCATAAGTGAGACGAGATGTGTACTGTTCGGCGAGCGAAAGCGGGGGGGAAATCATCCGGTTCTTTTGATGCATCTGGTATAGCTTCCAATAAAGATCCTCGGATTCTATGGAGAAGGAACCTATCCATATATGTGACGGCAGCCCGGGAAGCGAGGTCAGCAGCTGTGCATGGTCTTGAGTCTTTGAATAAGTCTCCCACCTTTTGGAGTCTATATTTAGCTAGCGTCTTTTTTAGTGAGAGTTTCAGTGGTGGGGGTATCCGCGGATTGTCCGCTAATGGTATATGCGGAGAATATAAGAACTTATACGGTAAGTATCTGCGTAATTTGGACCATGCCCAGTAAGTTGTGGAAAATGTTTGGATTTCTGTAGAGCATCGCAGTAGACCTCACGATAAGATCGTCAAGAGCGATCCAGGGTGTATCTGAGATCTTTTGGGTTTGGGGTATTAAATCCGGGCATCTGGGTGATACCAATAATATGTAAAGTGAACTTGTGCCACCAGGTAGTATAAATAAAAATCAGGGACCTCAAATCCCCGCTGTTCGTATGGCATTATCAGGGTGGTCATGCTTATGCTCGGCTGTTTGCCTGCTCATATCAGGTGAGTCAGCAGTGCTCACAGTGAATCGAAGAATTTTGCAGTCAGGGCAATTGGAATGTTTCAAAATAAATATAAGAATCGTGGCAATACCACCAACTTTATTATGGCAATCCTACCAGCCATAGAGAGGGGTAGTTTCGTCTATCTATCAATCTGTGTCCCAAGTTGGTCTATCGCGGGACCGTAGTTTAGACGAACAACCTCAGAGGTGCTGCAATGTAAATAGATACCAAGGTACTTAGGGGGGGTCATTACAACATCTTAAGGGAAACTCAAGATCCACTTGGGTAGTTGCAGGGGTCAGCGAAACAATTTCCGACTTGGTTCAATTGATGACTAATCCCAAGTATACCCCAAAGCGAACCACCTCTCTCAAGAGGGAGGGTAAGTTCTCGGCCAACCTCCGTACAAACAGCATTACATCATCCGCATAAAAGGAAGCGACAAGTGGGCCTGTGTGTAGTTGTAATGCACGATGGAGATGTCGTTCTTGTATGTGGCAGGCAAGTGGGTCCATAGCTACAATAAATAATAGGGGAGAGAGAGGGCACCCTTGTCTGGTGCCACGTGATAAAGTAAATTGAGTCGTTATTACCCCTTTTATTTTCAGCCGAGCCACCGGTTTGGAATACAACAGGTGAACGAGGTTTATAAAGCCAATAGATATGCCTAATTTCTGCCTCACTGTATATAGAAAAGGCCACTCGAATGAATCAAAGGCTTTTTCGGCATCTAGTAAAACAACTGCTGCCGGCAGAGTAGGCTCCATTTGATTTATTACTGGAAAAAACGCTCGTGAGTTGAGTGTCGTGGATCTGCCGGGGACGAATCTGGCTTGGAAAGGGCATAATGTGGTATCTACTAATAGCGAGAGGCGAGAGGCTAATATTTTGGCAAAAATGTTACAATCGTGATTGTATAGTGACAGCGGCCTATAGGACTGACATTGATGTGGTGGCTTGCCTGGCTTTAGAAATAGCGTAACTATGACCTTTTGAATAATTGGAGAAAGGGATCCACTCCCTTAAGCCTCGTCATACACCTCCAATAGCCGTGGCGCCAGTTCATTTTGGTAGGCTTTATAAAAATCCCCGGAAAGGCCATCAGAGCAAGGGGCCCGGCTACCTGCCAGATCTTTTATCGCCTGTTTTATTTCCTCTACATCTATCGGGATGCGAGGAATTCGCGCTGCCCCTCCTCCAGCCAAACCATAGCTATTTCCTGCAAATATTCCACAAGTGCCTGCCCCCCAGGAGGGTCCCGCGTTCTGTACAATTGAGTATAGTAGTCAATAAAGGTCGCAGAAATGTCTGCCTTTTTGTCAGCATATTTTCCAAGATATTTGACTTCTCAGGCGGCTGCATCAGTGAATTCTGCCATTAGTGTTGAGCGGTTCCGGAGTAATTCCGGTGAGGGAGCAGTTTGCACGGCTATGTCTATATCCTTTAGTTTCTGTTTTATTGTCCCTAACTCTCCCCGTATAGAGCGGACCACACCAGAGTGCTTTGAGATACAGACCCCATGGATAAATGCCTTAAAGGCGTCCCAGTGTACCAGTTGGGAATCCACCTTTCCCTTGTTTAATTCAAAATATTCCCTAATGGTGTCTACCACTTCACTATGGTACACTGAGTCCAGTAGGGCGGCTGCGGGGAACCTCCACAGTGGTCACTGCTTGGGGATCATGGGGAAATCCACCACAAGAAGGACTGGGGCATGGTCAGATATAGTGCAGGATAAATACTCAATTTTACGTACTTCCAAGAGTAGTTGCGGCGTAAGGTACCAGTGGTCTATTCGGGACCATGAACCGTGTGGGGCAGAATAAAAAGAGTAGTTGCAGATTCCCGGGTGGTTTGCGCAGCAGGAGTCTTCTAACAGTGCTGCTTGTAATAGGTTGAGGAGTCCCTGCGTGGCGTGTGGTTTTGTAATGCGCCCTGGGCCAGTAGTGTCGGTCGTGGGGTCAAGTGTGAGATTAAAGTCTCGCCCCATTAGAATAGTGTCTATGCTCATTCGGTCAATACATGCAGCTATTGTAGGGAAAAATTCTGAGGTGTCCATGTTTGGGGCATATATGTTAATAAGCAGTACAGGCTCACCCCCCAGCAATCCCTTCATCATGACATGCCTTCCCTCCAAATCCGTCACTACCTCCACAGCCTGAAAAGGAAGGGAACAGTGCACCAGTATACACACCCCATGCGAATATGAACTACAGCAGGAGAAGTAGCGGTTTCCACCCCATGATGACGCAAATCTATGTGTAGGAAGTGGTGCGTAGTGTATCTCCTGTAGGAAGGCGATCTGTATCGAGTGCCTGGCTAAGTATGCTAAAACCTGTCTACTTTTGGACTGGATAACCCCCTCACATTCTAGGAGAGACATCTAAGGCGCAGGCCGGCGCTACTTTTATCATCAAGAATCATCCAACCACCAATGGTCCCATCATGACATGCTGTAGATATGCGATAGTAACATACCGTACTGTCAAGAAAGGATGTGCTCCAGACCAACAAATATCAAAACTATAACCATAATACAGGAAAACCCCACCCTCACGCCTCCCCCAACCCCCATTGGATACTCAAAAACAAGGCACCCGGTGAATCCCTATCAAGGAACAGCACACTAGGGAAAGGGAGAGGGGGAGGAAGAGTAGGAGATCATCCTGAGTGGGATGGCAACATTCCAGTGGAGCCATCTGGGTGTAGGATAGTCAATGCCAGGGATTTGTCCACCCATCGCGCGTCAGCATCTTAGCCATAGCTCTGTTCAATTGGAAGGGGCAATGTAGGGACTCTCTACCTCCAGACATCTGCGTGGCGACTGACGACCCTTCATTGCAGGGTTTAGCGAGTACTCAAACAGTTCGCCACTCTCAAAAAGTGTCTCAAGTATATGGCGCCATATTGGACATCAGTGGGCAATCAGGAACCAGGGCTAAAGTCGCCGTTCTTTTGCTGCTGCTGATTTGCAGATTGTTGTTTTTTCCAATATTTTGCCACCTCGTCAGGGGTCTCAAAAATATGGGTTTTACTGCATATCTGAATACGAAGCCTGGCTGTGTATAGCATGGCATATTTGACATTCGCGTTTTGGAGGGATAACTTAACATCCATGTATTTGCGGCGTATGTCTTGCACTAATGGCGTAAAGTCCGGAAATAGGGAGATGTTCGATCCCTGATAATTGAGCGAGCCGGGTTCTCTGGACAGAAGGAGCACTACGTCGCGATCGTTATAGTTGAGGATTTTGGCTATTATTATCCTCGGGAATGACCCTGGCGCCGGGGGGGGGGCCAATGTCCGGTGCGCCTGCTGAACAGCAAACGACGCAGAGAAAGCCTCTCTACCGAACAACTCCACAAGGACGGATTCTATAAATTTGGCTATGGGCCCAAATTCGTGGTCTCGGCAATACCAGCAACGCGAATGTTGCTTCTGCGTGAACGCACCTCTAAATCTTTCGCTTTGGTGGCTAGTTGCTTGAGTAGGCTCTCCGCCCTCTCCAGTCTTCTCTGAACCGAGGGCTGTGCATCCTCGAGGTCCAAAATTCACTGTTCCGCACTGCCAATCCGGGTGTCCTGCGCCTCCTTGCGGCCATGTGTACCATCTAGTCGGCTGATTAGCGTGTCCAAACGGGAATCAATAGACTGAAACCCAGCCCGGAGCTAGGCCATTATGGTGGCAGTGCCCTCCAACTGGCTCGGTTCTGCTCCAGGGGCACTCTCGGCGTCATCCCGCCTAGGGGTCTTCCAACCATCAAAGTTTTAGTTGGCGTTGTCAGGGGTTGCTGCGGCCCATTGTGTGCTGCTGGAGCTAGGAAGGGACCTTCGGGAAGCGAGTTGCAGTCAAGACTGGCAGCCGTCGTAATAAGGGCAATATGGCTCCAGTTTCCCTATGTCAGGTCCCCACCATGTACAAACCACTCCAGGCAAAAGACATGTATGGAAATGCCGTCAGTATCTGTAGACCATGGAGGGAACAAAACCCGCCTCTCACATGTTGCTGTATGGCCAGAGGAGCAGTACTTGGGGTCGCTGGTGGTTAGGACGCAGCCAAACTTCAGGGCAGAGTTAAGCACAATGTTCCCTTGCCTCTCTCACTGGCGCGGAAACAGCCGAGCAGTCGGTCCTCCCAATTACAGTGCTGGGCAGTTTCTGCCTGCAGCTCCTGCGGCCTAAAAAGCGCAAGGCCTATTTAGTCTTATGGGAGCTCCCACCTCCCGCTTCGGCCTGCACTGGGTCCCGCCCTGTCTCACCAATTGTGGAGGCGCAGGTAGCAGCACAGGTCCACGGACACTCGAGGCCACTCCGTAATTGCCCCCATCAGTAGCGGCCGGGACGGGCACGGGCATAGAAATAGGACTAAATGTGCAATTAGGTCTCAGGGCTTCTTATATACAAATATATATAACATTACATATATATATATATTTTTTTTTTTTGTTCTTTTAAAAAAATCACATTACCTCCCATTCTTTGAAGAGCTCCAGGGTCCTGCTGCTGGTAGGCCTGGCTTTGCCCTATGGCCTTTGCAGCCCTGATTCACACCTCATTAAATCCTGCTGTGATGCTTAAATGAGGCGAAGCAGCACATCAGGAGAGATTAAAGAAGTGAACTTCTTTCCCCGTTTCTAAGAGAGCCGGTCAAAATGTGAGCCTGCATAACACTGTGATTAACGTGCAGGTTCAACCGACCCTCCCTTAAAAACCGGGACATTTCTTTAAATAACCCAGGCACTGCCCAAAAAACTGGACATTTCTTCAGTTTGGAGAAAAGTGTTGGGACACTTCTCCAAAAACTAGGACCATCCAGGGAAATTTCGAGACGTCTGGTCACCCTAGGGAGAAGGCACGAGGACAACGGTGAAGGAGGGAGGGCGGTGGGGGCCCGGGGTATTTTGAAGGCAAGGACAACGGGAGGGCAGGGGTTGGGTGGGGGGGTCGAAGGCATGGACAACGGGAGGGCAGGAGTGGGGTGGGGGGAGAAGGCACCAAAGCATGTTGTACCTGCAGTAGGAGAACCTCATTAACTAAAATAGTGCTCACAGTCTAAATAACAGTACTGTGTATACCTCGAAGTAAAGGGGCCTGTCGCCATGGAAGGTGACAAATGAAGAGGAGGCGGTACTAAAGAGGGACTAACAAGCCTATCGACGAATCTGAAGCCAGCATTTAGGACACACAATCCAATTGCATATATGGACGGAGATAGGGCGGAGCCTCTATTCACCCACTCCTCTACAATAAGCCTCTCAGAGCAGCACATGCGCGATGGCTCTAGGCTCGACCTAAAAACAGCACGAACGTGGTTCAAGAGAAGGTTGCAGGGGGATCTTTCCTGGGTAGGGGCTGTATCGGTCTGGTGGTGTCTGTCGCAGTTGCCTGTGGCACTGTATCTGCTACTGTGAAAGTGACAATGAGGAATGCGTGGCACTTCGTTGCACTTTGGACCAGCAGGACCTGCTCGGGGTGGGAGATGAAAAACGCGATTATGCGGGCAGCAAGTCGGGGGTCCTCCCCATGCACCAGCTTTTGGAACTGATTTAGCATTGTGTCCCAGGCCGATGCTTTAGGTTGTTTGCGAAACTGACCAGCTTCTTTGTAATGGAGAGCTATGCCCTCAGCTTCCCCCCCATCGAAGAAGCACCCTCTGCTACTGGGAGACAGCTGGAGGCTGGCTCACTCTGCAATGTAATGTGAGGGTCCGATTGGCCATTAAGAGGAGGGCCAGGTTTGCGAACCTCACTCATACCTTGTGATGTTTTTTGTACTTGTAAATGCCAGGGCAGTTGCCTCCCCTGCATCTAGAGTAGGGAGCACAATAATTGTGACCAGAGTGCTGTGGATGGTGTGCCAGTGGAGTGTGAGGGAGGGGCAGAACCACAGCATGTGCTGTAGGCAGGGCCGTTTCTAGGTGGTTTGCCACCCTAGGCGAGAATTGAAAAATGCCGCCTCCTCCTGATGAATACAAGCCCCAGCTAGGCCCGCAAGAGACAAGGGTTCGCTCTTCTGTAACGAAATCTATAAGGAAGTTGGCACGGAAACTGCAAAGTACAAAAACAACGTTTATTAACCCTTAAGGGTGGTCCTACAGTCCACACAACACTCTTCAGTATTGCAAGGAGTAGCACACAGAACTGGCGTACATTGTCCCCTTTTATACACAACAGAGGGGCTCATGAGTGGGTGGATACCACATGAAGTCGAAGAACATTACCATTTAGGGTCATTCTTGATACCAAATCAATACATGGGCGGAGCTAACACACTCCTTGGGCCCGCGAAAACACATGGTCAAGCAAAGCTAATTATAACAGATGTGGTCAAGTCTGGGCATGCGCCAGATGGACGAGAGAGAGCTATTTATAACTGTTGCTAGGCAGATTACAAGAGCAACTAACACAGAGGTCGGACTCTCCTCGTGGTGAGCACGTGGCAGCATGTCAATACAAAATGGAGTTCGGACTTCGGCCAACATAATGAGGAAGACACGATAAAAGGGAAACACTAATGTTTTCAGTGAATGCTTAATCACATTCTGCCTTAATTTACAACAGACGACCCTTTCAGCATTTACTGAAGACATCCGGTTTCCAAGAATAATCATCGTATATGTCAATTATCATCATTCCTTTAACCTCTTTAGCTAGACCCTTCTGGCGGGCAACATCGGCAATAGCTTTCTTATCTGGAATGCAAAATGAAATGCATACGGAACAGCACAATGGTCCACATTGAATACACATACAGAAAAGGAACAGAACTGCTATAATAATGCAGAGACCAGTTAAGACCTTCCATCCCCAGGCAGTAACCAACGCCCAAAACCATCCAGAAAAGGACCAAGTGCCGTTTTCCGTGTGGATTTCAGCTGCTATTTTATGCAGCTTATTAATGGCGTTATAAACGGATGGCGTATGATCAGGGATGAACACACAGCAGCTACTTCCAATAATTTTACAGGCTCCTCCCCGATCAGCTAGCATTACATCTAACACCATACGATTCTGCAATGCAACAATCCTGGTAACCTGTAATTCTTCCGTAAGATTCCCAAGAGCAGCAGCAGTCTGATTAGTCACAGCTTCTACCACTCTTGTTAATCTTCGGATCTTCCTACTATTCAAAGCAGCTCCAACAAAGAAAAACAGTCCTAAGTTGAAATCAATATACTGTTGCAAGCTAGTATCAGTCTGATCCACATCATCAGTCGATAAAGTACGTTTATATCTATTTACAGTCACATTATTCAACAACTTCAAATCCTTATGATAGGACGCGGGTGCTAGAAATACAGGAGGTAATAGGAATGATACATAGCATACCCCAGACCACCCAGCCGGCAAACGGTAATAACCTTTATTTCCACATACGAAATAGGTATTATGGGATGCTAGGAAGGTGCTGTTGTTCAGCCCATCGATGTTTAATACGGTTATACAATCACTGACACCGACAGGGATAAAACCCACACTCTGGACACACAGGTCCGCTTGGGCTTGGGCCACTTGGATCACAAATTTTTCCTTCCCCACAGTGTCTCTGGTATTCGTGAAGATATAGGGAATGGATTCATTGTCCGGTCGGTACTCTTCCCATTCCCAAATTGTTCCATTCGCTTGTGGATATCCACTCTTATCCTGATGGCATTCTTTATTAAGTCTGAAAAGCAATCGTCCTACTGTCGGTTTTCGAGTAGCAAACAACAGAGTGTACCATGCTCTACAAGAGCCATTGTGAGAGAAAGGAAGGGGTATGAATGGCGTACCTCCTTTCTTCTGATGGGCTGGCATCATCCCACATATCCAACAGTTCGTAGCATTTGTAGCAACGTGGGTGTGATGCAGCATCTGAATGAAAGTGTTATTCAAATAGGATTGTCGATGCTTCAACTCTTGGTATGGCAATGTGTAAAAGTAGTGCTCCGCAGGCACTGGAGTCGTCAACACAAGTGTCTCTCGGGCAGGAGTTGCCTCCTCCACAAACCATGTGGTTATA
Organism: Triturus cristatus; assembly: GCF_964204655.1. Taxonomy (NCBI): domain Eukaryota; kingdom Metazoa; phylum Chordata; class Amphibia; order Caudata; family Salamandridae; genus Triturus; species Triturus cristatus. The sequence continues at coordinate 803,610,368 of NC_140579.1, read as the reverse complement.
CCAATGATAGCTACTGTTAGCATGAACCCCAGTGCACAAAGAATTTTCTTCTTCTCCATGTCAAAGGAGAACAATACCCTGGTATCTTCCTGAAACTAAAAAAAAGTCTGTCAGAACTCTTCCCCTTGGGCAGCGGTTGATTTCTTCACCAGCGGGCCAAGACGGGTGTCACTACACTAATGCAGGGCTGATCCCCCCCCTTGCCTCATCGGCTCTCCGTTTCACTAACCCAAGGGCCGTTCTGACAGTATGTCCCGGTACTGGAAACCTCACTTCCTTGGTCGCAGATGATATCGCCTTCCTCCAGAAGTCGTGTGGTCCGAAAAGAGCTCCTCAGTGTCGTTTAGCCCCGCAGCACAGCCTGTCTCTGCCGCTAGGACTTCTCGTTGATCGGTCAGCACGGCAGACTCCACCAATCCGGGCGGTACCTTTCGACAGTGCAAGGAATGGATCCAATTCTTCCTGTTCGAGACTCGCACTGCCGTCCTCGTTGCAAGAAGGACTTGCTCAGGTCCGACCCATCTCGGCTCCAAACTGTTCGATCTGTCGAAGACCTTTATCATCACATGATCTCCGGGCCGGAGACCATGTCCTTCGCCAGTAGACCGATCAGGGAGCGCCTCTCGGACCTGTTGATGAATGGAAACCAAGTTATCCGTTAACTGTGCCAGATAATCACTCATCATCACACAAGGTACATCATACACAGCCTTAGGCCTTGGTGGACCCCAAATATTCATTGGGCGTCCAAATACAATCTCATAAGGTGTAAGGCCGGTTCGAGAGTGTGGCACCGACCTAATTGACAATAACGCCAGTGGCAAGGCGTCTGGCCAAGTCAAAAATGTTGAAGCTTGAATTTTGGCGATCTTAAGCTTCAGTGTATCATTATATTTCTCGACTAGTCCTGCAGACTGAGGGTGGAACACGGCGTGGAACTTCTGGGTGATGCCTAGGCCCTTCAAAACATACTTTATAACATCTGCTACAAAGTGAGGGCCATTATCACTCCACAGAAGTCTACAAACGCCGTATCGGGGGAAAAACTCTTTCAGCAACAGCTTCGCTGTAGTCATTGCAGTATTGTCTTTCGCAGGGTACGCCTCAACCCATTTACTGAAGGCGCAAACCACTACTAGAACATACTTCAAATAGTTACAGCGCTCAAGCTGGATGTAATCCATCTGCAGAACCTCAAAGGGTGCAGTGGGTGTCGCAAATCCTCCTGCTGGAGTTCGCGTACCTTTCCCTGGGTTATACTTCAGACAGATCATACAGGTCTGCACCACCCTCTTTGCTGTGCTAGCAATCTCTGGATGCTCCCAGACTTGGGTAAGCAATTTCACAATTGCGGAAGCTCCAACATGTGCTAGCCCATGTGCCATCTGGACCATAGGTTGTACAAAAGCCGTGGGTAACTTCCATCTATCCATTTGCTTATTTCTCCAGCAACCCTCGTCATCCAGTTCTCCTTCGCTAACCCATTGTTCCCGCTCTTTGTCAGAAGCGGTCTTTTGTATTTCTCGCACTTGCTCCTTTGCATCATGCCATCTCTCCACCTGTGACTTCACTACATACATGGCAGTAGTGCCGGGCTGCATCGCGGTCTCCCGTGCTACTCGATCCGCTAACGCATTCCCTTCTCCAACCTTATCAACCACTTTCCTATGGGCGCTACACTTAACAATGGCAATTTTCTTTGGGTATGTCAATGCAGTTAAAAGATTGTGGACTAACTCCCCATGCATTATCTGCACCCCATGTGACGTTAGAAACCCTCTCTCCTTCCAGAGTAGGCCGAAATCGTGCGCTACTCCGAAGGCATAGCGGCTGTCTGTGTAAACATTCACACACAATCCTGTACTAAGCTCACACGCTCGTGTTAACGCTATCAGTTCCGCTGCTTGGGCTGATTTCTGTGGTATGCGTGCTGTCTCCACTATCGTCTGTAACGTGGTAATTGCATATGCTGCTGAAGTCGTACCATCTGGCAGCTTCAGGCATGATCCATCTACCCACAACTCTCCATCTACATCTGAAAAGGGCGTATCCTGGAGATCAATACGACCCTTTGTTTGTTCCTCAGTCACAAGAATACAATCATGCGCTTTCTGCGCCTCAGGCTGGGTCTCGGGGTATGGCAACAATGTGGCCGGGTTTAATGTCACGCACCTTTTTAACGTAATGTGAGGAGCTAAAAGCGTCAACTCATATCCCGTTAAACGGGCACTGGTCAAATGCTGCGTCTTTGTTTGATTAAGCAGGGCATCAACAGCGTGGGGAACTAACACCAACAGTTTATGGGACAATACAATTCCTTCACTCTGCCGTATTGACACAGCTGTCGCCGCAACCGAGCGAAAACACCCCGGCAATGCTCGGGCGACAGGATCAAGTACAGCCGAGAAGTATGCACAAGGGCGCTGCTTATCACCATGCATCTGTACTAAAACTGATAATGCACATCCATCTTTCTCATGCACATACAACGAAAAGGGTTTTGCATAATCAGGGGTCCCTAACACTGGTGCTGAACAAAGGGCCTGTCGCAATTGCTGAAAAGCAGCGTCACATTCATCTGACCAGGGGATCGGGATGGGCGTGTCTTTTGTCAAGAGCGCTAGTAATGGCTTAGCTATGTGTGAAAACCCCAATATCCACTGTCTACAAAAAGAAACAAGACCCAAAAATGCACGCACATCCTTCTGCGTGGATGGTCTCGGTGTGTCCAAAATTACTTGTATACGATCTGGTGTGAGTGCACGCCCCTCCTGAGACAAAAGGTGACCCAAATAAGTCACCTTTGGTCTACAGAATTGCAATTTCTTCCTAGAGACCTTGTGATTGTGGGATGCTAAAAAGGAAAGTAAGGCTATCGTACTTTTCTCACACAACTCCAGGGTGTCAGCCGCCAACAGGATGTCATCGACATATTGAATGAGGGCGACCCCCTCGAGTAAGACAAAGGAATCCAACTGTCGTTTCAAAGCCTGACTGTAAATACTAGGGCTTTCTGTATAGCCTTGGGGAATTCTACAAAAACGATAAGATCTATTGTTTAATGTGAACCCAAAAAGAAATCGGCTATCAGGGTGAATGGGAATAGAGAAGAAGGCATTTTTCAAATCAATCACCGAGAACACGGTCGCCGTAGGCGGGACCAAGGTAAGCAACGTCGTGATATCAGAAACCACCGGGTACTGAGGTATCACGATCTTGTTCACCTCCCTCAAATCAATTATGAACCGATAAACCTTTGCATCCGTGTCCTTTTTCAGAATAGGGAGAATCGGACTGTTACAGATATTATAGGGAACTTCTTCCACTACCCCCACTGCGATCAAGTCTTGCACAATCTGTATGAGAGCCTCCTCGCCCTCCTGGGAAATACGATACTGTGGGAGGCGTGGTAGCACCGCCCCCTCCTGGACACTAATGTGGACCGGAGGAATCACCATTTGTCCGACATCTGTGTCCGAAGTCGCCCATAAAGCTTGGGGGAGGGTAGCCAACAACGCATCCTCTGAGATCGTACACATCCGCCCAGATCGGGGGTAGTTGTCATTTAGAATCACCCTCACACCCTCAGGGGAACAACGAATTGTAGCCCTAAAGTACTTTAACATATCAAGGCCCATAATGTTATCCGGTGTGTACGGAGCAAGCAAAAACGGACAAGGCGCAGAAAAACAATCCACTTTAAACGCAAGGGGCTGTGAAAGAGGGCTTCGGGAGAGTGTACCGTCAAACCCTACCGATGTAACTATTGAGCCGGATGGGGGAGCCCCCGGAACCAAGTACCTAGACAATGCACTACGTGTCGCTCCTGTATCCACTAGGAACTGATCAGTAGAACCTAAAACCTCAGCCGATACATAAGGACCCGTCTGATCGACCGGCACCTCAACTGATTCGGACCCCCATCCTACGCATTCCTATGCATGCTGAGAATCATGATATCCCGAGTGATCGATGTCCGATACATGATACTGATGCTGGCGATCAAAAACATTTGAGCTATCTCGGTGCTGTCCAGCGGTATCGAAACGGGCATTATCGTTGGAATTCCCTCTAAAGTTCGAGAAGCCCCCTCTACCTCTCGGCCCACCCGGAGTGTGCCCCTGACGCGAAGCACGCAACGCTGGGCAATCCCTGGCCCAATGGCCCAACTGCTTGCAATACGCACACTGGTTCCTATTCAAATCAGATCGGCCCGAAGGGGGACCATAAGATCCGCCCCTTCCTCTATTATTATTACCCCGGCGGGGCGGGCCATATACTTGTGCTAACATCACTTTGGTTTTAAGATCTTTCGATTTCTTCTCCTCCTGGCCCTTCGCCTCGTGCTCCTGACGCTCATAATACTGAGCGATGGTCAGAAGGGCCGTCGGTGTCGCAGAGGACCAAGAACTCTCACTCGCTTTTAACCGGGCCGCAACTGCCGGCAGCAGATTGGCGACATATTTGTCCGCGAAAAGGTGGCGGCCCGTGTCGTCAGTAAGCGACTGGCCACTAAAATCATGAAACGTCTCCTCAAAGCGCGTAAAGAAGTCCGCAACTGACTCGTCAACTTTCTGTTTACATGCAGCTAACATATTCCAGTCAATCTTTTTAGGGGGGATAATCGTCTTCAACTTAGCCACAATAGCCGCAGGGAGATCTAAAATATTCTGGGGTGGTTTCTGTGCGGGCTTCCGTTCCCTATCCTCATCCTCAAGGTCGGACCACCGGGCCTTGAAGGCAACCGCATCATCTACCTTTCGGACAGAGCGCCACGTATCCGGCGGTAGGATAAGGCCAAAGAACAGGTCTATATCCGCTAAGGTCATAATGCAAGAATTCAAGGCCCCCTCGACTTCTTCATAGAAGGCCGCTGGATTCTTGCGGGGGTCAGGCAATGCATTTTTTAATGCCATAACATCGGCCCTATGCCAAGGAGTATAAACCCAATTATACACAAAATATCCCCTAGCATCGGCGGAGTTAATGTCCGAGCTAGTCCCTGCTCCTTTCGGAGGGACATACAAAGGTGCCGCCTCTCGCATCGGTTTAGCATGCACTACATTATCCTTATCTGACTGGGAGGTGGATGAGTGGCCCCCTGCCGCAACTGAATCCGACCGCTTCTCCTCCTCCGCTCGTTGGCGTGCTTTCTCTCGAAGGGCCAGCACCTCGTCCCGCAAGGCGAACAGCCGCCGAGCCGCCTCAGGAGCCTTAGAGGGAGAAAAAGCACCGTTACGTATTGCTCTGGCATCCGAAGACACTTCGTCAGGCTCAAAAACATGAGAATATTTTCGGAAAGCATTAATCACTTCATCCGCGAAATGACCCAGAAAATACACTTTATCTCTCTCCTGCCATGGCCCCCAAATTTGAAATAATTCCTCCATAGATACCTTGCCTTTAAGCGCACGGAAGGAAATTTGCCGAAGCTCAGCCATTTGCTCGGCCGGCAACATGGACCGTGTGTCTACCTTACCCGAAGCCGGGTCAGAATCCTGCGGCCGCGGAGCGGATGCGCCAACATAAGGGGGCGGAGAGCGATCTAGCAAATAAAAATCATCATCAGGATTATTAAGGACAGGATAAAGCGGCTGGCGAACAACATATTGACCCGAAACTTGTAGCCTACGCTCTTTCTCTTGTCTGTCCATTTGCTCTTTGTCCTCCCGATGCTTCGCTTCCTGCGCTCGCATATGATCATTCTTGCGTTGCTCCTTATCAGCCAGTGCTTTCTCACGTTTCTCTCGCTCACGCACTTCCTTCACCCATAATCGCACACACTCAAACATATCCTGACGAGCACGTCGCTTACACATACACTGTTCCACATACTCAATCTTACGTATATCAAACGATCCATACAAAGGCCATCGCAACTCAGGATCCTTCCTAGTATATTTCCTCCATAACGTGCTGTACATTATGGAAGAAAGACCATGCTTCACGTACATATCCCTATTAGGAGTCCCCTCTGGGGGAGCTGGAGCAGATTCCTCGAGGTTCAACCGGTTATCCAAACAGCAGCACCACTTACGGAGTGCGCTAAAAGCAGGCATGCTAGGAATAATGCAAAATATGCAGTATTATCAAAAAAATGGCACTTAATCGTTGCGCCGTTCCAAGTTTACACAGCTCCGGAGAAATTTCTCCACATTACCTGCCTATATGTGTTGCAACGCATATATTTTCACAAAGACAAATTCAAAATATGACTAGTCACCATCAATCAAACTCAAATAGCCAGACCAGGCTTCAAAACTCGGAGCAAGTACCGTACAACGGTTCTTACCAATCAAGAGTCCAGGTTCCAACTGCCAAGCTCCACAATCGCCCAAACGGCTCTCACGGCAGGACCGACAGAAGAGGTCTCAGTCGATGACCGGCGCTACCCAGATGGTCAGTTCGGAAGGGAAGGAAGAAAAACCTCGGGATGCCAGGGCTAAGACGCCGCTGGCAGTGATCACGTCCCCGGCCAAACTCCTCACCTTCGTCGCGACCAGTCCTTCGAGCATCCGAGTCGCCGATGAGCCCCACGTGACGGGCGCCAATTGATGAATACAAGCCCCAGCTAGGCCCGCAAGAGACAAGGGTTCGCTCTTCTGTAACGAAATCTATAAGGAAGTTGGCACGGAAACTGCAAAGTACAAAAACAACGTTTATTAACCCTTAAGGGTGGTCCTACAGTCCACACAACACTCTTCAGTATTGCAAGGAGTAGCACACAGAACTGGCGTACATTGTCCCCTTTTATACACAACAGAGGGGCTCATGAGTGGGTGGATACCACATGAAGTCGAAGAACATTACCATTTAGGGTCATTCTTGATACCAAATCAATACATGGGCGGAGCTAACACACTCCTTGGGCCCGCGAAAACACATGGTCAAGCAAAGCTAATTATAACAGATGTGGTCAAGTCTGGGCATGCGCCAGATGGACGAGAGAGAGCTATTTATAACTGTTGCTAGGCAGATTACAAGAGCAACTAACACAGAGGTCGGACTCTCCTCGTGGTGAGCACGTGGCAGCATGTCAATACAAAATGGAGTTCGGACTTCGGCCAACATAATGAGGAAGACACGATAAAAGGGAAACACTAATGTTTTCAGTGAATGCTTAATCACATTCTGCCTTAATTTACAACACTCCTTTTTACTACCATCACTCTCTTCCCCTGTCACCCAGGCTAGAGAGGCACACCCTCTACTGCCGAACACTTCTATGTTACTCTAATTTACTATCAGGAAACACGATCACAACAGTCAGTCCTGCAAACGACCTCAACGAAAGGCCCAGGCCAGACCGTTACAGTAGCCATACACTCACAGAACTATGTACACGGATGCCAAAAAGAGCCTTGTGTTTAAATATTACCGAGTCGTCAAGTGCACCTCGTTTTCAAAACCAGAAACAGCCAAAAATAGTAACTTGCACCATCTTCCTAGGTCAGACCTAGTGGTTTTGCCAACGCTTGTTTTTTTTTTCACTGAGGCACCTGAAATAGTTATCATCTACCATTGTATCCATTTAATAGAGGCTGATCACAACAATTAAAAGATTTCCACGTCAGAGAGATTATAGTTCATGATGCTCAAATCTTCGCTAATCGGACGTGTGAGAAGTTGGCCTGGTATATGCTGTTCACTAGTTCTAGTGACCACCTTGTACCATGCCAAGCAACCCTTATGGTGTGGTTGTAAGTCAACCTTTTCGGACTAGCTGCCCTAGTGGTAGCGTAGGCTAAGCAGTCTTTGAGGCTAAACTCGTGAAGCGTGTTAAGCAAGCTGTTTTACCAATAGTAACCCCCTTTTATACCAATGAAAGGACACCACACAGATATATATTCAAAATATATATGTATTTATTTCTCAAAGTAACCCCTAGTCTCTTTATGAGCACAGGAGCACAAATCGTCAAACAAGATTATCACAGAATACACAGAAGTTGCACTTTATATGGATAGGCCCTGGTGGCCACTCGAACCATATACTAAAATAGTGGTATAAGTACCACGAACAGAAAAGGGAAAAGGCCTAGGGCCTCTAGAATCGCTGGGCCTACAAGGAGCTAACGTCAGTTAGTGACCAGGAGGTCCACGGGTGGCGTGTGCAGAGCAAATAGTCACACGCGTGCTCCCATAGGTTTCAATGGGTGCTTAAAAAGTACAAAGTTACTGCAAAAGGAATCTTCCGGATGACCTAGGAACTTAAGATTTGGAACACAGGCACTAGAGATGTATTACTACACATGGGCACCGGAGTACCAGCTTTACCTCACCCACAGGAAGCGGGTGCATAGGCCTCAAAGTGCGTTGGGTTTCTTCTATCTGTTCCGTTGAGCCTGGGACAAAGATGCTGCAGGCGGTCGGTCGGGAAGGGATGCAGTGGATCCAAGAGTGGATCGGAGATGTTGAAGACCTGTAAGCAGAGGGGACAGTGTTCACAGTCACTAGCCAGTGACCAGCGTGGCACCAGGTGGGTACCAGGCGATGTCGGGTGCAAACAGGTGATGAGGGGTAGCTTGTCTCCGCAGCCACGTGGTCCCTGAAGGTCGACGACGTCCAGGAGTCGGCTCACGAGCTGTCCCACGCAGGCTCTCGCTGTCGGCGGTGTCGGCGACTTGATCGAAGCAAACAAGCCTTGGCAAAAGCAATTGCAGGAGGATTCGGAAATCAGCTGTTGGTTCTGACCAGCAAGGTCAGAGGGATTGCTCCTTTGGAGGGGAGCAAGGGCCAGTCTGGAGCAACCAGACCAGCGGTGTTTGTCGTAGATTTCGTCGCCAAGATGGCCACTAGCCAGCGGGCCAGCAACCGGTTAGGCGCGTCGAGTGGCAAAATGCAGAAGGGCCCCACGCAGATCGTGGAGATGCTGGAGGGCTCACCTTTGGTGCAGATGCTGCTCGAGGGTTAGGCTTCTCAGGACCCAAAGCACAACTTGGAGGGAGCCTCGGTTGTTGCACTGGTCAGCTTGTCGTAGTCGTTCCAAGATGGCTGGCTCCACGTGTCTCGGTGCCTCCACGGGTCTCCTCTTTGCAGGGACTGTGGATCGGGCGGTGAGAGGTCTGGAGGTCCAGGTCTCGTCAGTCTCTGGGCTCGGGCTCCGGCGGGAGGCGGCGGCAAAGCAGACGGTGATTCGCTGGATGGTGCTTGCGTTAGCAAGGTGGTCACTCCCTGACCACAGGGGAGATTTTCTTCAGTCTTCTGTGCAGCAGAATGTCGAAGTTCCCGTCTTCTTCTTAGTTTCAAGTTGATTCCAGGATGTCTGAAGTCTTAGGACACAGCTCCTACCTTTATTCGGATTCTAGGGGCCGGACTACCTGCTAGGTCCCTCCCTATGGGTGGGACCAGGAAGGGGGGTGGTTACACCCCCAATCCTTTGTCCAGCTCGCCCCAGGCCCGGGACTGGTGTGCCCCAGGACCGGTTTGAACTGGCATATGCACCGAGGCTCCTTGTGAGCCACAGGCATGTCTGGTTTCTTTCAAGCCCTACCTGACCAATACACAAAATCCTGTCTGGGGTGGTGCACGCACCTCCCCTGGCAGGAAACCCTTTGTCCACACCTCCCAAGCTGGAAGGACTCCCAGCAGCAGGAGGGCAGACTTGTGTCTGTGGTGGCAGCATCCATTTTGTGGAGCTGAGGCTATGTCTGATTTTACCCGGGTTTCAGGTACTGTACATGTCGTGTCCCTCTAGAAGGGTGGAATGCTAACCCCGTCGCCAGAATTGGCGAGGGGTTAGTATTCCAATTCGTATGACACCTTACTCGACATGTTTTGATAAAGCCAAACCAAAGATAGCATTTAACCGCGAGGTTCATAATGCACTTAAGAGTATATGGTATGACGATATCTGGAAACAGTAGAAGGAAGTTGTTCCGACCACTGCAGACAGGCTCAGCTCATGCCAGAGCACCATCTCACATGGAACCAAGCACTCTGCCTTCAGGATTGTTAAGGCCTGCCATAGGAGTGACTCATAGGTTACCAGGTGTCCCATTTAAGGTTAGGTATAGGTATACTACACCTAAGTAAGAGGTGATTACACCAACTTACCCCAGCTGAGTGATCAGCCAGTTGTGTCAGATTGTTAGGCCAAGCCTGGGGTGGCATAATACATGCTGCAGCCCCTGGCAGGCCTTGGGTACACCAATGCCCTGGGTACCTAGTGTACACTGGTACAGGGGCTGACAGGGTGATCCACTTCCAATTGGTTATGCACCTAGGGTGCATAGTTGTAATTTAGTAGAGAGAACAGCAGGCTGGGGGTCTGATTGGCAGGCCCACAGCCTCAATATGTCAAAAACCAGTGAAGCAAAAAGCAAAAATTTGGGGTGACCATAGGATAGCAGACCCTACTCTCCTACAGGACGTTAATAAAGTTTGACGTACAACACAGAATGACCTGCTTCTTGGTGCTGTGAATAGAAGTTATTGACAAGCTTGTGCATGGTACCGCTATGAGAGTAATCCTGACCAGAATTTGAGCCGGTGCAAGGCAGAATGCACACTTCACCATAGTTGACAAATGGTTCCATGTTGTGGAACACCTTCAACCAATTCTGGGTTTGCAGGCACCTGTGCATTGCATTTTGGGATTTGTAGTCTTACTTTTAACAGGGTAAGCACTGGCTCAAAAATCCTAGCGTGGACATTGGCGCTGGGCTAAACAGTCACTACCGGATGACGGTATCGTGCATGACACTAGGCTAGTGGTCAGTTTTTTTGTTTTTTTTTTACCGAGTTTTATATAGCACAATCTTGACCCGAAAGTATCGGGTATCAGAGCGCTTTACATGAGCACAAGTTGCATTACATCATGAGGACACATTCATTTTTATTAGACACGAAAAGCCTATTAATATGACAACAGGCGAAAAGTTCACTGAGCTGCCAATATTTCAGCCCGGAATTCCGAAAGAGAACAATAACCATTTTTAATAGTTCAAGGCATGTTGAAGATGAAGCCAACTTAAGTGCAAATCTATAATCATTCAGTTGTTAAGCCATTAACCAGTTACAAGTAATGAACTGCGTAAAGGTTATATGTGATACTTACAGGACAAAAGGCAATTGCCATGCAGTTACTCTGCTCAACCTTCCAACAATGTCTTCAAAAAGGTACAGAGCGGTTAAAAAAAATATGAATACGGGTTAAAAAATAGCGCCGGCGCAGACCTAGCGCTGTGATAACTTCCACCTTTAAGTAGCCAAGCATGAGGAGGTGCTCGCCCTCTCCTCTGGGATTGAACTCTGCGCAGAGCTGATGAGAAGTTCCCGATAACTTTTTTAACTAAGTTGACCAACTCCATTTTATTGCACCTCTTTGGGGAAAAAGAACGAAAGTTCTCACACCGGCAACGGGACGTCCCGAGCGCCACAAAGCCCAACACAGCGCTCCGTGAAAGGAGCCAAGGAAATCCGAAATATTAGAGTCTAACTGAAAGCGGGAACTGCCGACCAGCAGAGAAAGAAGAGAGCGAAGTTTGGTTGGCAGAGTCCGCCTGCCCCTTTTTTAATTGCGCTTTTTTCAGCAACAAAGGAGCCAGTTAAAGCGACAGTACTGCAAAGAGCACACAATGCCCCGAAGGGCCCGGGCGCCTTGGCATCATTCCTAGACCCTGGGGCTGTGTTCATTGTTGTGCCCCGGGCGCTGGGGACGCGGTCTAGGGGCTGAACAAAGAGAGGTGTGGGGTGGAAAGACAAAGCAGGTTTTCATTAAACTCCGCAGTGACTTGTTGCAGGACGAGCACCAGGACCGTTTCTACCATTAGGCAAGACTAGGCGGGCGCCTAGCTTTACTTTCGTTGGTTCTAATAAATAAAAATCCCCCTTTTGCCGCCCTAGCCCTTTTGCCGCCCTAGGCGGCCGCTTAGTCTTGCCTAAAGGTAGAAACGGCCATGGCTGTAGGTCCATTCATGCCAACATTTTAGAAGAGCAAAGTGGGAGAGTTTTAAAAAAATGATCGGGAGAATGTATTTTTCTCCGTTGACTTCCATTAAGGCTTGAATCGGATCTATTGGCATGTATGGAACTTGCAAGTGTGCTGCTGCAGGATCGGATAACTGAAATCCAAACACGTTTTTTTTCCATATCTGTCAGGAGCACAGAGAAAGCGCGATCACAGGCATAGAGCATGACAAACATGTTGTGCTGCTTTGTACTGGCCTACAGATTACCTACCTGTAGTGCATACAAGACCTGTCCCTGTCGGCTAAAGCCTGCAGAAGAATAGGGTTTTTGCATGCAGAAATCGGGCGGCAGGGAGACTAGCCTTAAATTGGTAGTTTACCGTCTGAGTCGGGAGGATTGGCATGTATGTAGGTTAGCTACAGCGGATTGACAACTGGGGCAAGTGAGATGTGCTTCAGGGACAATGCGGTTTAGTCTGGTTGACGTAAGTTAAGTCCTGTGACGAATCATGTATAGTATGTTTTTGCATTGTGTGTTGCGTGAGATTATTTGTGGAGACTCCAGGGCCTTGTTTCACTCTGTGTCCTGGAGGAGACGGGCAAAGTCTTCTTTCCATGCCTGGCGAAGGAAGGCTAATGAGACCTTGGCTCTAAAAAGCTCTCTGGTGGCTTTTTAGAGCCATGTGATTAAAGGTCACCCGGCACCTATTGCATGTAAAAGTATGTATAACAGCGTGAGTGGTCCCTCATCTACTGTGTGCCATAGAAGTTGACATGCAGCTAGTAACTGCCCGAGCACGAGTAACTGACCCGGGGTGAGTTCGTAATCTTGACGGAGCTAGTCGAATGTAAGCAGCTGGCAGTCTTGAAAGAGGGAGCCCACTGCGTCTGTTGATTTGCTGTGCTAGGCCGTCTGCTCGTCCACTGTGAAGGATCCAGGAAACTTTAGTAGCCCCTGTAAAGGAATGTCAGGTGCATAAGGTAGTGGGAGACACGTCAATTGAAATATCCTAGCAAGGCCCTTCCGGGCCACCCAGACATGCAGAGACCAGAAGCGGTGAAGTTTGGTAATAGGAGCTGCCGAATAGTGTCAAGGGGAACAGGGCCATGATCTTCGCTGGTTTCATAGAGATTCTTGCCTTCAAGCCCATGAGACACCCATTGGAGTTGTACGGTGAGATAGGAGGATTTTAAGGAGGGGGTGCCTAATCCACCATACCCCACTAGCAATTGTAGTTTGTGAAGGGATACACTGCGCAGTTTTTTGTCCCAGAACAATTTCCCCAGCATTGAACCAAGTTCCCGAAAGAAGGAGCGGGGTGAGTATAGCTGTACATTGACAAAATAGTATAACAGTGGACGACCATTTTTGATAAAGCGATCCTGCTCGTTAGGGCCAGTGCTAGGTGCTTCCAGAACCGGGTTTGAGATTTTAGGGCGTTGAGTACCTACTTCAGGTTGCTGTCAAATAAGTTGAGTTGTGAATGGTAGAAATGGATTCCCAGGTATCCGACTGTAATTCCTTCCCACGTTGCGACAGCCTCACCTAACCGTATCGCCTCAGGGCTGTGCCTTTGCACAGGGGGGAAGAGGTAGGATTTGGTCCAGTTGACCCGAGGCCCTGTTTCAAAGTCTTGCAGTGTTGCATGGAACGTTCAAGTATCCGCTGTGTCGTCTCGGAGGGACAGATCATCTGCACACAATGACTGTGTAAATGATGCCGGATAGTGGGATGCTCCCTATCTGATAGAGATGTCTAGCCACAGATTCCTTAACTTAGAATATCCCCAGGCATCAGACTGGATCCGGAAAACTTTCCACAGCAGCACCTCTGCGTCAGCGGAGTCATATATGCCCCTCCTGGCGCGCTGACGTCAGTTTTCTTCTTTTCTGCATCCCAACACGGATCCTGGAAGACCAGCAGTTCCTTGGCCTAGTTTTTAGGCCTTTTCGACACCTTTGGTGTTGCCAGAACAGTGTGCAATGCCTTCAGGTTTTAAGGCTTGTGAAGCCTGTGCGCGTCAGATGTCTGGCACTGACCCGCATCTCATCTGTTTGTGGTGCCTCGGCGTGCACCACGATTCCAAAGAGTGCGACGCCTGCCAGAGGATGAAGCCCACGTCCCTCCGAGAGCGCCGTATGAAACTGCTGGCCGCACGGCTGTCCGGTCCAGCACCTTCGCGTTGCCGCTCTCGCCCTCTGGCTCGGGCTCCAGCCAGAGGTCGTTCCCGCAAACGTCGTTCGACGGCAGGTAAGCGCAAGCACAAGCGGTAAGCACGGAGGTCCTCCTCCCATTCGTGTACTGCTGGCGCCCGCTCCTCTCGCTCTATGCCAGGTAAGTTGCTTCTTCCATACCCTCCCTTTCCTGGGGTTGGGTTGACGTGTGCCCAAATGGAGGCTTATTCTATTGCACTCCAGTTGTAGTTTGAGTCCCCACCTCTCCCTGGAGCGCCTTCGATTCCCAAACAGGTGGAGGGCACTCATGTCGGGTCCTCGCCGGCGGATTCTTCCTCGGCGCCGGCTGTGTGTCTCGACTCTGGATCTGGAGACTATACGATGCCGGCAGGTCACAGCCAAGTGGGTCCTCCCAGTCTCCCGTCCAGCCTACCCCGTCAGTCTTCGCATAGCCCTGAGCGGCTTCCTGCGCTGACGTCGGGGGCGGCGCCGGCCCCGACACCCAGCTCGACGCCCGGCTTGACTAAAAGGGCACATTTTGCATTGGGATCGACTTTGGACGGCATCTGGGTCGAGTCCCCTCTGGAGGTCGACGACTTCCACACAACTCCAATCCGGTGTCGATTAACGCCGGTGCCACCATCCAAGCTTCCTCATGAGGTTGCTGCTCCTCCAGACTCCTCGGACGTCGCTGCAACCTCCACATGGTGTCGATCGACACCGGTGCCGGCAACAACGCCTCCTGGTCAAGAGGTTGACGCTTCTCTGGATCGGGGGCCCATGGTGCAAGTGCCTTGTGTTGCCTGGCCTTCGGGTCAGTCTCCGGCTCCTCCACTTTTGTTGTCCAGTGGACGGCTTAGTCTTCAGCCGTCTCCTACCGACGGCTTATTATCGTCTAGCCGGATGGCAACTGTAGCTGGGGCTGCTTACACACGTGCCATTCGCAGGGCGGCTGCTATTCTTTGTGTTCAACCTCCTGTGGCCCCCCGGCTGTCTGATCCCTTACTGGATCTGCTCCATGCGGGGCCTATTGAGGTGGAGACTTTGCGGCCATTTGGCAGCTCTTTATTTGACATTTTGCATGCTTCATGGGCAAGGCCCTCTTCTGGTGACCCTGTTGATCGGGCTATTGCAAGTAGGCACCGTCATGCTCCGGGTGATCCACTCTGCCTGTCCACTCACCCTACGGCTCAGGGGCTCGTTGTTCAGGCAGCTTTTAACTTACAGTCTTCATCCGCTTGCCATTATTACCTCCCACTAGGGAGTCTAGGTGTCTGGACGCGTGTGCTCGCCAACTTTTTGCTTCTACCAGTGCAGGTATCCGCGCATTGAATACTGCGTGTGTGTTCGTGTGTTCATCCTCGACCCTTTGAGACCTGGTTGAGAACCTTCTCCCTTCTATTCCAGAGGAGCGGCGGTCAAATTTGCTTCGGCTTCTGCTTGATGGCAGGGGGATGGCTCAATTTTCTCTCCGTTCTTCCCTTGATGCCACTGACTCTGTGGGACGAGCTCTTGCTCGATCTGTGGCTATGCGCCGCCATGCATGGCTGCACGACAGTCGTTTCCCAGATAATGTTCGGGATGCCCTCAGAGATCTACCGTTTAATGGTGTGGACCTTTTTGATCCCCACGCAGATTCGTCAGTCTCCCGGCTCTTGTCCGGGTTGCCATAACTTTTGCATTGTTCTGTGCCTTATTTTCCTACACCTCTATCACAAACGTGTATAGTAGGTTACCTGTCTGCTGTCCACGGCTGTTCAGCCTTCTCTGATTTCTTAGATTTCAGCCATATGGCTGGTTTAATCTTCTGTTCAGTCCTCTGACTGTGTGTTTTGCCGAAGAGGATCCCCTTATCAGGGGTTGACACTTACCCTATGTGGGGTATATGCTGGTGCTGGGCGACTGCCTTGCCTAAGTACGCTCCTATGGATTATTCCTCGCGGACATCCTTCTGGGTGTTCCTCCCTGTCTTTTGTCCTGTGATCCTATTATTAGCATTGCCCTGTCGCACTTCAGGTGCCTTTGGTCCCGCTTGTCTGTAGTGCTTCTGTCCTTGTTTTTAAGGCTCACACCGTCCCCGCCGCAGTGCGGCTATGTTTAGGATAGTAGCAACTTGGGCACGCAGCCCTTATTGGGCTCGTCCTCCAAGGTACTAGCTTAGCATTTATGTCTCCGCTGTATGTGGCCTCTTTTCTCACCACTTCTCCTACAGTGGTTTTTTCCACGTTCCCTGCTGACCCGCAGCGTTGTTTCCACACTTCTGCTTGGATCATACTGTGATTTTTTCATGGGGCGTATTTCTTTGGAATACTTGCTTCTTGTAGTCCGGGGCACTTACATTGATCCGGACTGTTTCCACTGTTGTGCCTCTAGCTTGCAGGGGACCGTGGTTCTTCCCAAGCAAGGGAGGGTTTTTGCCCTTTCCTTCATGTGGTGTCCGTGTTCACTGACCCGGTCTGCTTGTGCCACCGCCTCTATGTGGTGCTCGGCTGCCTGGTTCACCTTTTGGCCCGTTGCCCTCTTGATGTCCTGAGCATCAGAGATGCTCACGCTGCCCTGCAGGAGGCCTTTTCTTTCTTTGTGTGGTTCCAACATCCACACAATGTGCTTAGGTGCCTTCCGGTATGCTTCAATGTCTTACAGTGTTGCTCCTACTTTGACGCTCGGCTGTGTGCCATTATACTTTTTCCACAATTAAAAATATAAAACACATCATCATACACCCTCTGCAAAAATAACACCTTCAAGAACTCTTCTTATGCATTGGACATGTGTTGATGCTATAATTCATTGGTTTATCAAAAAATTGTTATTTAACATGTTAAAACTCAAACAAGAACTTACCCACTTAATGCTGCTGCTGGGCTTTCAACTGCCCATCAAACGCCGATAGGCCAACACAAGTATGCAGGCCATTTGGGGGGTCAAGGTGCGGCACACGCTCTTCCCATATTGGGAGGACTGTCCGAGCTGGAATTCAGATGACTTTTTGGTCCAGCGTCGTAGGTCCTCCCACCCATTGCGACAATGTATGCTGTGCCTCTTATAGACCCCAGTGTCTGCACCTTCTTGCAATGGCCTTCAATATCGTATTCTTCTGCTGGGCGTTGACCTGTATCAATCCAAGAAAGGAATGAAACAAAATAAATTGAGACTTTTTATTTGTCTGTATTGATTTTACACAATATTTTGTTTTCTCATTCGGATAAAAAAGTAAACAGCACATTTATAGTAACCTGTTGAGTACCCTTATCCCTTGTCTGGTCCTAAATTTCCTAATCTAGGCCTGTCACATCATCTAGGCAGGGGCCTTCAACATTTCTGCAGTGAGAGCTACTTCTGATTAGTGAAAATCATTGAGAACTACTGAAGGCTAAACAACTTGCGCATTGTTACCAGACACTCCCCAAACTCAGCTTCATATATTTTAAGCCTAATATCCATAGAGCTAGATACTATAGATTTTACTAAATACTATGACTTAGGGCACTGTGAAAGGGCTGCCATGTGTGTCAGTGGGAGTACCGTCTTTGGGAATGTATGAATATGTTTGCATATGGATGGGATATATTTGTATGGGTGTATGTACTTGCTGCACAGGACATATCTATTGCCATATTTTGCATCGTTACATGTATAACACAAACATCCAATCATTTTACTTAAATGGGAGAAATTTAAAGTGCAGACAAATATTCAGCCAATAAGTTAATATGGAACATTTCTCTGCACTTAAAAATTTGTACATTGAACGCAGCCTTCCCTTAACTTCAATAGGAAAGCATGACCTTGTACTTTTTATTAAAAATACTTAAGGCTGTGAGCTATTTTGAAGGTGCCTGGGAACTGCTGGTAGGCAGTGATTGACTGGTTGGAGACACCTGATTCAGTGGATTGTGATATAATACTGTTGGTCAGTAAGTCCCTGTCGTGTCATCTGGAAGAGAACCATCTTCTGGACAGGGATCAATTTGGATTTCGGCCATCGCACGGGACGGAAACCACTCTGACTACAGTACTGGATAAGCTGCGAATGCGTGCCGACAGTGGGACCTCTTCAGTGTTGGTCTTACTGGATATGTCGGCCGCATTCGACACGGTTAGTCATGCGGTACTGGTGGCAAGATCAGAGAGCATGGGAGTAAGGGGCTATGCCCTGAAGTGGCTTCAATCCTATCTGTCAGGTCGACAGCAAGCGGTCAGCATGACACCATTTGTTTCTCCGTGGTCCCCAGTATGCTATGGAGTACCCCAGGGTTCGGCTATCAGTCCGATCCTTTTTAATGTCTACCTCAGCCCCCTGTTTCCCATCATAAGATCCTTTGGGATTGATGTTGTCAACTACGCCAATGACATTCAGCTGCTCTTCTCTATCGAAGGAAAGCATGCAGTGTCCATGAACTCCTTTCAGGCGTGCATGGGGCAGATCTCGGACTGGCTGGGGGCTAACTCCCTCCAGCTTAATGCCGGGAAAACAGAGCTGCTGTACTGTGGTATAGCGAAACTGACTAAACATCGCATGGACGAATTTAGGTTTACATCAGAGGACGCTCCCATAATGGCAGCTAAAACGGTCCGCAATCTGGGGGTTATGGTGGATGAAGACCTTCAGATGCGAACCCAGGCCAATAAAACAATTGGCATCTGTTTTGCACTGTTGAGAGCCCTTCGTCAAATCCTCCCTTTACTTTCAAGTGAGGTGAGACCATTAGTGGTCCGCAGCATCATTCTGAGCAGACTGGACTACTGCAACTCCCTGTATTTGGGTGCACCCCAATATATTCTGCAGGGGTTGCAAAGAGTCCAGTCTATGGCAGCAAAATTGGCCCTTAAGAGACAGCGCAGTTCTTCTGCGACGCTGGCATTGAGGGACCTACACTGGCTGCCTATCAAGGATAGAGTCAGCTTCAAATCCCTATGCCTTGTCTACAGAGCACTACACTATACAGGCCCAGTTCCCCTACAAGAGCGATTCACCTGGTACATGCCCAAAAGACTCCTCCGGTCCACCAGCCAAGGTCTGGCGGCTGTTGCCAGAGTGAAACTGGCTAAGCTAGGAGGCAGAGCTTTTGGCACGGCAGCAGCTCGTCTCTGGAATGAGATTCCTCAAACCTCAGACAAGCTGACTCTATGCTCGTTTTTTAGGAGGAACCTTAAGACCTGGCTATTTGCTAGAAATGGCTAGTAATATGCTTGACTATTGATCTTGTCGCTCCGGTTGCTCTATGTCATCTGGGTCTCTAAGCGCCAAGATACCCGAGGGGTGAAAGCTGCGCTATATAAATGTTTATACAATACAATACAATACAAATAGCAATGTTTAAAAATAAAATATATATATATATGTTAATTTGTACAGAAATTGTAATGTATCTTCTTAAGTAACATGATGTTAATTTAGTAGATTTCACATGAATTTATCAATTATACATATATACACAGACAAGCACACCAAATACGATTTATAGCATCAAACACACAACACATACTAATGCTGTGTTGTTGTCTAAATATATTATGTTTAAAAATACACAGCATCGTTGTTCTTTCAATAATTTAATAAGAACATAAAGTCGCTACACTTCACTCAGGAACTAAAAGGGGCTTACTAGCCTATGTTTTAAAACAAAAAAAAGGGGCCGTGGCCAAGATACAGCGGAGCAACACCGAGCCTGAGGAGCTCCGCTCGGAGGCTGGGCACGAGGTGCGGTGCTTTTGGTGCTTGACCCGCTCATGTTTTGAGCGCTGGCAGATTACTGCAGCAGCGGCATCTGAGCATCGAAGCTGAGGCCTGCGGAGCATTGGGTCCTGTGTGGAGACAGCTGGAGGCGAGAAAGCGCCGCAGGCTACGTGGGGACCTGAGTCGACTCAGCGGGGAAAAATATGGTCGAGCGCTGCCTTCCGAGACTCAGAGAGGGTGGCGCTGCCAGACCGCAAAATAGCAGCGGCCAAGGCGAGGCCCACCGGGCGACGAGCGTGGGTGGACACCCTCGGAGCAGTGATACCACTGGACTGACAAGCTCCGGGGGGCTGACCAGGGCTACTCTACAGTGAGGAAGTAGAGGTGACCGGACCCCTTCCTGGTGAACAAGGCTCTCACTGAAGCAGCAGCCTGCCTCACTACAGCAACCCAGGTGAGAGGCGCAGGGTTTGACTGCGACGAGGGGGCATGTGGCGACGCCCAGTGCAGGCCCAACATTGTTAAGCTGGCAGATGTAGTGTCCTGCAGGACACAGTCTAGTGTTCCAATTGCTGTTGAACCCACACTAAACACCCACCCACCACAGGCGTCACCAGTCAGGTGACCCTGACAATAAAAGGGGCCGAGCGCACGAGGCCAGTAACTAACCATACATGCAGTGTCTGTGTGCTCCTTATCTAAGAATGCGGGCCTAGCGCCCCCACCACTTTACAATGGCGACGAGTGGGTCTTATCCCACGTGTGTGGTGGCCTTGCCTCCCCCGATCCTGGTGGGGGAAGTATGAGGGCGAGGAACACGAGTGAGGGGAAGAGAGCTGCCGAGTGGAATCGACACCTCCCCCCCCCCACCAGGGAAGGTGCCAGCCGCCGGAAGGCCTGCGGGGCATGTGGCGGAGCCCCGGGCCTGTAGGAAAAAGACTAGGTGACCGGGAGCCCACCCCGCACCTCACGAGCATCCCGCCGTGACCCCGGTGGGGAGTTGCTGGAAGAGGAGCGGACCGATCGGAGCCCACCCGCATCGGCCGCGACGCTGTGACCCTGCAAGCTGAAGTCGGGTGCCCACCCCGACCCCGTCGAGCCTGTCGCTGCGAGCCCCCGGTGGGGAAATGCCCAGGAGAGGCAAGCGGAGCCCACCCGCGTGAAGACAAAGGCCGTCGGTCGAAGGTGAGGAGCTGCAGGCGTGAAAAGAGAAGCCAGAGCGCCGTGGCATGCATCTGCCACTGACTTGAACAAGCCCTGGCACAAGCGGAGCCCACCCGCGATGAGAGCCTAGCATGGGGAGAAACCAGAGACTGTCTTTCCCCAGTGGAGCCCGGACCTCCCCCACCCCGCGTGGCGCGTTACCAGTGAGCTGGCGGCAGCGGGGTGGAGAAAGTTAAATCAACTGCTTTCCCCCCGCAAGAACGAGGCCGAGCGCTGGCCGTTAAGCACGCCGTCTTATGCACAGGGAGCCGTTGAAGATAAGCGGACGGGAGCTCACCCCGCCGCGCCGACGGAAACTGCATTGACCCCACCCGCACAGCGTGTGAAACGAGAGACTGCGGCGGGTGGGGAAAGCGTGGCGGAACTAGCCCTCAGTGGGGAACTGCAGAAAGTAATTCACCGCCGCACAGCGGGTGAAGTAGAAGCACACCAACACCCCCCCCCCTTCCCTCCGCACAGCGTATGGACAGTGAAGCCGCGGCAGCAAGGGTAAAGCATGAATGGCGTCCGGCGCAAGGCCGAAGTAAGAGGCACCAGCACCCCCCCACCGTACGGCAGGAACAACGAGGAGGCCTGCGGTGCGGGGGCGGGACAGACACCGAACTGAAACGTGCCTTACCGGTCGTAGAGCGGAGCCCACCCGCCGCACCGGATTAGCGACCCCGTCTCATCCGCCCGCACACACTGCCCTGAATATCGGCGCCAACACTCCCCCGCCCTGGGCAGCGTGAGAACGAATGAGCTGCAGCGGGCGGGGAGAGCGAAGTACAGGCAGCGGGTGGCCGGCGGCGCAGTGGAGCGCGATGGTAAATAAATAAGCGCGATGAAGCGCGAAGTGCCCCCCAGGCGGTAGTCACAGAAAACGTAGACAATGAAAGAGGGCTTCTGAGCCCGTAATTAACTACAGGTGCGCAAGGAGATAGAGACGCTCACCTGCAGCACCACAAACACACAGTCTTGACAGCATGAGTCCTGTGCCCTTAGCCCATGAGTGAGGCTCTGATCCCAGCGTCAAGGCTGCCCCGAAGTACAGCACCAGAGGCTGATCAGGAAAGGCCCAGAACGAGGGAAAGACTGCCGGTGCCTGGAAAGGCGCTATCCTGCCATCTGGTGGACACCTTTGGCACTGCAGACAGGAAAAGAAGTAAACAAGCATACAGCAAGCCAAGGAAACCCAGTAGCAACAGGAGACTGGCGGATTGGAGCACAAGGGAGAAGAATTTACAGGTATGCAAAAGTGAGTGCGCAGTAAAGCTGCCATGCCAGAGTGGCGCCAAGCCGTCACACAGCCTGTGAGGATGAAGAGACAAGGTGCCGGAACGCGCCAGGAGTGCAGGAACTCCGAGAAGAAAAGCAGAGCAAAGGCACACGCGCGCCGAGAGGAGTACCCAGGAGCAGGTCGACGGAGCGGTGGCGCAGACCACCAGAAACAACGAAGCTGAGACAGAGTGAGAGCGCAGCGGTACCTAGTGGCCACAGGTTGTCGCTGCAACAGTAAAAAGAAGGAGCACCACCAGACAAGCGAACGAAGATTCAGGAGCTCAGCACCCGGCAAGGGCGAAGATGTGCAAGAAAAGCAGACACTGCTCCAGGGACAAAGGAGATAGAGGAACGCGCAGCGAGTGCACCCGGGAAGGTAGCGGAACAGCGCCATCAGAAGAGCGCCACTGCCACGCGATTGCAGGGAAGAAGAGGTGGTTGCAAGTGCCACCAGAAGACCCGGGGAAAAGGTAGAGAAGAGGAGAAGCCGACCAGGCAGATGGTCGCCAGTGAGAAGAGGAGAAGCCGACCAGGCAGATGGTCGCCAGTAAGAAGAGGAGAAGCCGACCAGGCAGATGGTCGCCAGTGAGAAGAGGAGAAGCCGACCAGGCAGACGGGTGCCAGTGAGAAGAGGAGGAGCCGACCAGGCAGATGGTCGCCAGTGAGAAGAGAAGAAGCGGACCACTCAGATGGTCGTGAGAGAGGAGAGGCCTGACAAGCGGCCTGATCAAAAGAATGGAGAACAAGTCCGTGACGTAAAGAACGAAGAGGATGTCCACAGAAAGGACCCCAGGAATGGTCCGCGACGAGGACCAGAAAGAGACGGACGAGAAGCTTAATACTAGAAATTAGAAGGAGTCAGAAGAAGGTCGCAACGACCGGTCCAGTCACAGATTGAACAGAAGACAGTGTCCCATTGCCGGGACAAGACCAGAGGGAAACGTGTAGAGTGCACGCTACAAGGAGAAGCCTGGTGAGGAGGAGATAGAATGCGAGAGGACCAGACCGCGTCGCAAAGGAAAGAAAGAAGAGAAGGAGAGTGAGTGGCAAGACGCCATGAAGAGAGAAGAGGATGACAGGATGTCAGCCTACAAAGGAGGAAGGAACAGTGGCACCGCGCCACGGGCAGACAACCAACACAGGCGTGCGAGGGACCATGAGGCGAAGAGACCGGGCAGAGTACTCGCATCATCACCGAAGAGAACACCCCGAGTCATCGGACCGCCGCCTACTGCCCCATCAAAGGATAATGGTGATGTCATCAGCACCATCAAGGAGTCGCATAACACCCAAGGGAATCCACACACTCCAGGCCATCGGAGTCCAAGAAGGCAGGCCGCCCAGGAACCGTCTGTGCACCCCTGTCACCCTGTAGCATACGGAAGTAGAGCACAACTGAACATTTGAAGATCCACCTCTTGGGATAAAGCAAGACTAGGCCGTGGCCCTGTTGGGAGTCCTGAAGCGACCCCTACGCGCAGCCTACACGAAGGCCCGCACAGCCCACGCGGTCAAGTGGAAATCCAGGGGCAAGGGGCCTCGGCGGAATTCCAGTGAAGTTGGAGTCCGAATGGGAGAGATGTTTGACAGCAGCTCCTCGACATGCGCAGGATGCACGGAGGCCGCAACCGGAGACTGGTTGCCCGGCAACCCTGAGAGGAAGACACCGAACCGGATGGCGAAGACACCGAGATGGAACATCACCCTGGCGAACACATGAGCAACTAGGCTGTGAGTCCCGTTGGCAGTTCGGAAGCGACGCCTTAGCGCGGCCCACGCGGAGCCCGCACGGTCCACACGGTCCCATGACCGCCCAGCAGGAAAGCCCACACGGATGCACCGGTGAGAGAGGTGCCCAAGTGAGAGAGGCAAGTCGGAAGCAGCTTGGCCGTCAAGATACTGGAACAGCTAGCACGTCACCTCCAGGCGAAACCTCAGGCCAAGAATCAGCCGAGTGGATCTCATCACAGCTCCCAGTATCCTGATGAAGGACTCGTGTACATAGACATGGTTACTGATAGACCAGGTCGGTCTCCAGTAGTTGGCCAAGACGAACACGAACGTCACGGACAATGGTGGTCCAATAAAGCGAACACCAACGGACTGCGGCCTGAAGTTAAGGCTGTTTGGGGTTTTGTTTTGGGTATCTGTTTCCTTTACAGGTTGGACTCTGAACATTTCTTTTATCCAAAGTTGGGAGGGATGTAGTGTCCTGCAGGACACAGTCTAGTGTTCCTATTGCTGTTGAACCCACACTAAACACCCACCCACCACAGGCGTCACCAGTCAGGTGACCCTGACAATAAAAGGGGCCGAGCGCACGTGCTCGAGGCCAGTAACTAACCATACATGCAGTGTCTGTGTGCTCCTTATCTAAGTATGCGGGCCTAGCGCCCCCACCACTTTACAGCATGGGTCCTATGCTCAGTGCGGTGCACCAGTGACTAGCAGACGGGCCAGGTACGCGGAGACCGAGGAGGAGAGGTGGAGGGGCCAGCCTGAGACAGGTGGAGACCTGAGGCCCATGGGAGGGCCGAGAGACTGCTTGGTGGTGGAGGCGCACAGCCTAGGACCTAGTTGCAAAAGGTGCTTCTGGCCTTGAATCCAGTGCCCTGCCTGATTTGTCGCGCCTGTGCCCCTGCACCTTCAAGCAACCTAGAAGGAACACTCAACTGGAACAGTGGGGTACCCTCAGGACAAGAGCTAGTTGACAGGGGACGGTGTCTAGTACCTAGTCCCCGAGATGTCATCCCTCTGCTCCAAAAAGGATTCAACAATCAAAGACCTCCTGCAAAAGTCGGGCTCAAAAAAGGCGTACTCACTGGCAGCCAAGATGGTGGACGTGTACTAGGCATGCTCCGTCCAGCCTAAAACATGAATCCTGCATATTACCTGTCCTCCGATCCTTTATTGCACTCGGATCGTGTCCCTGGTGGAGGATGAGTGGAGGCTGCGTTTTGAGCCCGTTTTGACCCTGTACCTCGGCGTGGCGGCGGCCTGGGGTGCGGCCCGGGAGTAGCGGAGCTGCGCTGTAGCCTGGATCGGTAGCTCTCACACGAAGAGCGACGTACCTGGGGCTCCAGAAGGTCTGCCGAGCCGGTCGCTGGGTGTATGCTGAGGCGATGGTAGGGTGAGGGTGTCGGCGGCTTCTTGTAATCAGCCATGGGGGCCTCGGGCGAGGCCGTCCCCCTCCCCCCACTCTCCCACCGGAATTGTAGAGGAGCTGTCAGCGGCTATATCGGGCTGCGGGGGGGGGGGGGGGGGGCACCAGCCTGCTCCGTCGGCGGTCTCATCGGGCCGCGGTGGGTGCGCTGAGAGGAGGGGGTGCCGTGGACAGTGCCTGGTGATTGCTTTGCTGCCCTAGGGTCGACGTGGGGCCCGAAACACCCTGAGTCAGCGGACGTTTGGAGGGCCGCTCTTTGCCTCGCTCTGTATTGGTGACGCTGCGCACTTGCTCCGGCGGCCATATCGGGTTGCGAAAGTCAGCGTGGACGGCTCGGGGGACCGCAGGAGTTCTTGGCGGTCCTGAGTCATAGCTGAGTACCCCTTGAGGTAGGAGGGGACACTGCAGGAGGCCCTGGGGAGTGTGTTGGGGTCCAGGGCCGGACTGGGAACTGAAACCAGCCCTGGCAAATTTGCCAGACCAGCTCCCTCTGGCACGTAGCGAGCGAGGCCAGCGAGCGAGCCCGACCACTACTAGGGGGGTTTGGGGGGTTCCCCCCCAAGCAAATTTTGGAAAAAGACAGACCTAAACAGTGCATTTTACAGCACATTTTTCATTACAAAGCACATGGAGGTGCCCCCCCCCCCCATCAGGCCACCTCATAGCTCATAATGCAGTAGGTTTTGCCTTTTCTAAGAATTTTAAATAACGTGCTGCTATGAACTAATTTAAAGGGAGTCAATGTATCGACCTCAGAAGGCTGAATGGCTGAATTGGCTTTGCCAAGATTCGTACCTCAGATATAAGCCTTGTGGGCTTTTCTAGCCGAGACACATTGTGGCTTCTCACTTCTCCTTCCTCAATCATTCATTCTCTTACCGCCATCTTTCCCTTTTTCTTCTCTTCCATCATTGTTCCCTCCCTTTCTCATTGGTTTCCTTCACTTGTCAGTTTTCATTCCCTTGCAAACTCCCTTCCGTCTGTACTAAGCAGTTTTCTAGCTCTTCTCTCTCCAAGCCTATTCTTCCTTTCTTCTCTCCCTTCCCCTACTCCTGTCATCCCTCCGGACAACCCCTTGCCCTTCACTCTCATGCTTCATTTATCTTTCCCTTCGAGAAGTCTTTCCTCGCATTCTCTCTCCCTCCTTTACTTATCCCTTCCTCCCATCTTCATCTCTTCATCGCTTCCATCTTCTCCTCCCTCCCTGCCATTATTGCTGGTGTCTCCACTGCCCCTTTGCCTTAACATGTCTGCGGCAGTGAGGAGATGATTGCAAGCACCCCACCGCCCCCAATCTGCCCCCGGATCTGACTCTGATTCACTTTCAAAGCCTTTGATATCAGGGCGGACAATCCAAAGCCCTTCGTCTGTACACTGCTGACAATCCACAGCCCCACCACTGCAAACTGCTGACAATCCACAGCGTTTCATCTGCTCACTGCTGAAAGAGTTCACATGAATCCCCAACTCTGCACACATCTATCATGTCCATCCGTTAGAATACCAGAGAAGCTCTATCGCAAAGGCCCCCCGTTTTCAACATTTTGATCTGCCTAATCAAGATATCCTTCCGGTTATCCTTCCATCTTTCAACATACCTGAACTAAATATGGGCAGTATATTGAGTTAACATTTCAGATTAAATGTACGCATAATTGCCTATTAGTTTTGCCACAAACCCCCGTAGTTATCGGTTCGAATCGGCTCGCATTCAAATAATTTTTAAGACTAATTCACCTACTGTAAGTGGCTGACTAATTGCGCCGTTGTATTTGGATCTTTTTGGCTTTCTTTGTCAAGAGCAAAAAATATCTCTAGATGGTTATAAATAAGAAAATTACTGGATAAAGACTCGTTATATTATAGTGACAGAGACGTGAATATCATCTTTTGAGACTTCACTTTTATGCAATAGACGGTCCCCTGATGAAGGCACCTCTGCCGAAACGCGCGTAGTCTCCATCTGCCGCTATGTTTCCATCGACTACTATATTGACCGTGTCATCATTTTTTTAGGATATTAATCCGTATCAAAGTCTAAATTGGTGTTATTTTCTGTGTATTAGAAAGGGTACATGAATCATTGTCTCCTTAATTTGATGTTTTATTCTTACATTTGTATTTAAAAAAAAACAACAAATAAATAATTATAAACGTTCTATCATGTATGTGGATCTATATTGAACTTTATGAACTATATGCAGATATGCACCTGGTCCTGATTGGCAGCCTTTAGTATTAGTTTGCTATTGTCCTTTACCCAATAATGTTTCAATCCCTGCGTATAGCAAACCCATTTATTATGTAGGGGTCCCCTTCTTCCCAATAAATTATTGCTGGTGTCTCCACTGCCCCTTTGCCTTAACATGTCTGCGGCAGTGAGGAGATGATTGCAAGCACCCCACCGCCCCCAATCTGCCCCCGGATCTGACTCTGATTCACTTTCAAAGCCTTTGATATCAGGGTGGACAATCCAAAGCCCTTCGTCTGTACACTGCTGACAATCCACAGCCCCACCACTGCAAACTGCTGACAATCCACAGCCCTTCATCTGCACACTGCTGACAATCCACAGCCCCACTACTGCACAATGCTGACAATCCACAGCGTTTCGTCTGCTCACTGCTGAAAGAGTTCACATCAATCCCCAACTCTGCACACAGCTGACAGGGTCTACGCCACCCTGTGCACACAGCTGACATGGTCTACCACCACTAAGAGTCCACAGCTCGGGCTAATGTTGTAGCGGTGAGAAGAAAGGGTTATGTGTGCATAATAATAATTCTCCTCCCTGTCAGTGGTCGAAGTGGGAGAAAGAAAGTAGGGGAACTGTGGGCGGAGAATCTGAAGGCAGGAATAACCCATGGATAGGGTCAGTGGGCAGAGTCAGAGGTGTGCCGGAAATTGTTGGAGGCCAGGAAGCAGGCAGCAAGGGCTTTTAAAACCATATTATACTTGCAAACATGATGCCCCCAACTGAAGTCAGTACCAGCCGCAGGCCATGCAGGTTACAGCGGTGGGGAGGTGGGGGCGTTTAAGGGGGAATTTCGAAGGACGATGCAGAGGGAAAATTAATAATTTATTTAATTTTCCCTCTGCATCGTCCCTCGTAATTCCCCCTTACCCGGCCCCTCTGCCCCAGCGCTGATACCTGAACGGACCGCGGCTGGTCAGCGTCTGGTGTGGTCGCACGGCCCTCGCGTCACCCTGCTCAAGGGTCCTGTGACCTCAGTGACAGAATCACTGTCACTCTATGGTGTGGTGCTTCATAGGCCTGCCTGCAAGACTGGAGGTCAACTTCAGAATGAATTGTGGCAGACAGCCGTTCAAGGTTAACCCACACTTGCCACTGCTAGGGTCCACGTGCTGGTGCTAAGACACCAGGGCTTTTAAGATTTGCGGGCCTTGTAAGGTCTAGCATGGGAATGTGCTCCCTCAGGGAGAGTGGTCTGGTGGACTAGTCATGAAGGCTGACCTGGGTACCCAGTTCCAAACTCAGCAGCTCTGACCATAGTGCCACATCCTCTCTCCCACTGAACACCATACTGCCCCACTGAGAGAAACTTGCACTGCACTGACCCGCTATAAACACCTGGATGTGACTCAATTCAAATTACGCACTAGACAAGAGCAATAGGCTACCTAAAACAAAATTGACAACATTCTAGAAAAAGCAAACGCTTATGGGGAATGCAAGATTAAGTAAAGCATGTGGAATGTAAGCAGAAACAACATGGTTACCTTTTTCTTTTTATACTTCTTATTCAGAAATTAGTGAGTGCTTTTGCCTGAAAAGTTAAGGCCATGACTACAGGGCCCAGAAGGGACCCACTTCAATGCCATTGCCTATATTATCACAAAGCCTAAGCAGTATGGTTTAAAAAGACCACATTCCTGAACACAGAGCCGCGGTCCACATTTTGTTTACCAATTGACCAATCCAGCAGGTACTTCAGTACCTCCAGGAATAGTGCACTTTCCCACACAGGGAAAACAATGTAGTTGAAAGAGCAAAGAGAAAACAAAAGTACAGCTTCACCGACAAACACTGTAAAGTGGCGCTAATGTGTTCAGGTGTGAATAAATCCATCTGCCCACCTTGCAACCACTCTGTCTTGCTTTAGTTAGTTAGTTATTTTTCATATTTTTAATGTTTTATTTCTCTCCACCCCGAGACTGCACTTAGAAATTGAAAAATGTCAAAAAAGACTACGGGGCAGATTTACAAGCCCCTTGCGTCACTTTTGCACCGTTGTTGCGTCACTTTTCTGATGCAGCGGCAGCGTAAAAGTTGCGGCCCATTTACAACGTGACGCATCTAGGGAGATGCGTCACGTTGTGAAGCCCTGCGCCAAATTAAACCTGTGTCAGATTTAATGTATGCAGGGTGGGCGTTCTGTCGCAGCAAGCCCCGTAAAAGTGACGGAGTGAAATCTACAAGATTTCACTGAGTCACTTTTATGTCCATGCTGCGTCAAAACCCTGTGCCTGCTTGAAGCAGGTGTAAGGAGTGACACAGCATGTTAGGTATAGGGTGCCCCTAAGCATTGCTGGAGTTGCGTTGTGCTTGCGACACGACTCCAGCAATGCGTGACTTTTCCGTCAACAGATGCGTCAGAATTTCTGACGCATCTGTCAATCCTTGCGCCATGGTGCGCCGTATTGTAAATACGGCGCATCCATGGTGACGCAAGGGTATTGCATGTTGGCGCAGGGAAAGTGACGCATCTCTACAGATGCATCACTTTCTTGGAAATCTGCCCCTACGTTTCCAGCAAAAGTGTTTTTTTTCTTTTTTGGATCCATTTCACAGGGGAGCAAATAAAAGAAAGGAGGAAAGAGAAGGTAATACCTGTTTCTTGAAGTCTCGTTTTTTTCTAAATGAGGAGGAGAGAGACAGAAAGAGAGGGAAGATAGAGAACAAAGAGGGTGGGGGGGCAGCTGCCAGTGGCAGGAGAACTGGACACTATCCTTGTGTTCTCTGGGCAAGAAGGAAAAGACAGAGTCCTTTTCCTTCTCTGCCCATCCCCAAAAGCCGAGCCTTAACTATCGGCCTAGGCAACTTCTGCCCTCCGGGAGGCATGTTTAAAATAAGAAATTAGGGGAACGGACTCTATGTAATTAAAGAAGTAGGGGCACGCCGTGCCTGGCTGCCGATCCCGCCCACTTCGACCACTGCTCCCTGTGGCTATGTTCTGGGACAGTGCCCTCCCAGCGAGTGAATAGCTTGCAAGAGCGCCTTTTTTCACCCCCATCAGCACTATTTTGGAACAAGGTGTGTTTTTATTTGACAGCACAGGGCCAGTGCAGAATGTAAGTCCGTTTGCGGTCGGAAAGTGGTGGGGCTGTCCACCCTCCCGTGGTCCAGTCTCACAAACATGCGTCTCTCCTGATTGTGAAGCTATTCAAAATGTAAGCAGATTTTGTTTGGTGAACTCTGCACGATCTTCTATTGAGCCGGGAATGTTTTGTTAAATGCGAGGCTCGTTAGAAAGTGAAACAAATCTCCCTGAAAACGCACAGGCATCTTGGCACTATCACGGTGGAGGTATAACATGGCAGCCCTTTGCGCATTCACCCGATCTTTGAGTAACAGAGGGAAGCGTTCTGTAACTTATGGAATAGACCAGGAAGAAAGGACAATTTGTTGTCCAGAAAGTGGTTGGCAGTGGGAGCGGGAAGGCGGGGGGTTAAATCGGGGCCCTGTAAATAGGCTTCCGGTGTGCCAAGATAAAAGCGTGCGCTCATTTTCGGGATGCGACAGCTGTCAACGTGTGAGAGTTGCAATGTGGTCCCTTGTCGCTCAGACTATGCTGGAATGTTGTTTCAACTGCTGTGGGCAGTATGTTGCATGAAAGACGCTATTCCGTTCCTAGTGGGTGAAGTAGGGGTTGCCTAGTACAGCAGTGCACCATGCTCCAAGCGGTGCCCCTAATGCTGGTAGCTCATGTTCTGTGACGACGCTGCCTACTGTGCTTTATATTGTCAATGGGAGACCATGCCCCGTTACTTCACAGTACACGGAGCTCACTGCACTGGCTCCCCTGCTTTTGGATGTCACTGTAGGCGCTGATCTGTTGTGAGAAGTTGGCCTGATGTATGATGTCCCTAGTTCTAGTGTACACCTTATATCAGTCCAAATACCCTTATGGTGATTGGTTGTAAAGTCAACCTTATAGACCAGCTATCCTAGTGGTAGCATGGACAAGAGCAGTCTTAGGCTAAACTCTGAATGGCATGTGAAGCCAGCTGTGATACCATATATAATCCCTTGAATACCAAATGAAAGGACACCACAACAGATATATATATAAAATAAAGTGTATTTATTCTAGTCAAACCCTCAGCACTCTTTATGAGATTAGAGGTAAGTACAACACAGTCTTATTTAAGCATACATTAAGTCACACAGGTAAGTAATACAGTTAGGCCCTAGGGGCCACGCAAACCATATACTAAGTAAGTGGTATAAGAACCACTGTCACGGAAATAGAATAGGCCTAGGCCTAGGGAATCGCTGGGGCTACACTACACTAGCGTTAGTTAGGAAGTGGGAGGCCCACGGGATTCGTGTGCAGAGTGGAAACACTCACGCGTAATGCGTAAAAGTCAATAGCAATAGTACAGTTTAGAAAACGGTAGATTTAGGACACTTCCGGAATAGCTAGGAAGTTGAGACTTGAAAACTAGACACTAGGATAGTCACTATCCTGATGAGCACCGGAGTACCCAAGTTACCTAGCCCACAGGCTGCGGGTGCATAGGGGTGAAGATGCGTCGTTTTCGTCGTCGACTCCTATGGATGCCTGAAGAAAGATGCTGACAGGCAGTCAGGGGAGAGTGTCCGGTGGATCCCAAGGCTGGGATCAAGAAGAGAAGAAACCTGCAAGCAGAGGGGACAGAGTCAAGGTCACTAGCCAGTGACCACGTGGAACCAGGAAGGAACCAGGCGATGTCGTGAAGATTGCAGGTGAAGGTGAAGCTTGTCGCTGCAGCCAGGAGGACCAGGAAGCGTCGAGGACGACCAGGACCAGGAGGCGAGCTGTCCCACGAAGGCTCTTGCTGTCGGCGGCGTCGAAGTTGGACTAGGACTCACCAAGCCTTGGCAAGCGGAACCCACGAAGAACGAAGGACTTGCTTCTGGTGCAGACCAGGAAGGTCTAGGGTGCTTCTTCTTTGCAGAGAAGCGGGAGCCAGTCTGGAGGAGCCAAACCAGCGCAGAAGATTTCAGGGTGCGTCGTCACAAAGGCCACTAGCCAGCGGGCAAGCAACCGGACAGACGCGGCAAGCAGGAAAATGCTGAAGGGCCCCACGCAGGACTCGTGGAGTGTGGGGGGCTGATCTTCGGTGCTGATGGTGCTTGGGGTTGGGGCTTCTCAATCCCCGGTGCACAACTTCGAGGGTACCTCAGAAGCTGCGCTTTAAGTTACTAGCCACTTTTTCCAGGTAGCCGGTCCCACGTCGCTCGTCGCCTCCACGGATCTCAGCTCTGCTGTAGATGTGGATCAGGGTCGGAGAAGTCTGGAAGTCAAGGCTCTGGTCAGGCTCTGCAGTCGGTTCCTCGTAGAACGTGGGCAAAGCAAAGGGTAGTCTCTTGATGGTGCCTGTTTGCACAGGGTAGCCACTCCTTGGCTACAAGGGAGATTCTTCAGTCTTCTTCTTTCGTCGAATGTCGAAGGTCCAGAGTTTCTGTTCAGTTTTGCAGGTTCAGGATAATCTAAAGTCTTGAGGCCCAACTCCCACTCTTATACTAATCTGGGGGGCTGGGATACCTGCTAGGTCACGCCTTATGGGTGGGACCTGGGAGGGGGTGGTTACACCCACTTCCCTTTGTCCAGTTTCGCGCCAGAGCTGGGGCTGGAGTGCCCCAGCGCCGGTTTGAACTGGACTATGCAAGGAACACCTTGTGTGCCCCAGGCATGTCTCATTCCTTTCAGCCCACCCTGCCCCAATACACTAAAGGCTGTCTGGGGAGGTGCTAGCACCTCCCCAAGCAGGAAACCTATTGTCCAGGCCTCCCTGGCTGGGATCACTCCCAGCTGCAGGAGGTCAGACTTGTGTCGTGGCAGCAGCATCCATTTTGTGATGCTGAGGCTTTGGTCAGAGGCTAACAGTTGAAGTATGATTTTAACATGTCTTTCCCTCTAGAAGGGGGGAATAATATTCTCATGTCCAGAAATGGCATGGGGGTATTATTCCACAGTGTTAGACACCTTACACGACATGTTTCGATAAAGCCAAACCATAGTTACCATAACCGTCTAAGATTATAAGGCACTTTAAGAGTATATGGTAGGCTATATCATAGAACAGCTATAAGGACAAGGTTCCGAAAGCTGCAGACAGGCTCAGCTCATGCTAGAGCACCATCTCACATGTTACCAAGCACTCTGCCTCCAGGATTGTCAAGGCCTGCCATAGGAGTGACTGATAGGTACACATGTGTCTATATGTAAGTTAGGTATAGGAATACTACACCTAAGCAAGGGGTGATTACACGACCTTGCCCCAGCTGAGTGATCAGCCAGTTGTGTCAGAATGGAAGGCCAGGCCAGGGGTGGCATAATACATGCTGCAGCCCCTGGTAGGCCTAGGGTACACCTATGCCCTGGGTACCTAGGGTACACTGTACAGGGTCCAATAAGGTGATCCTTACCAATTGGTTATGTACCTAGGGTACATGGAGTCCATTTTAAAGAGAGAGCAGACAGCCTGAGACCCTGGATGGCAGGATCTCAGGCCAACTAAGTCGAAAAACCAGCTAGACACTAGGCAAAAAGTTGGGGGTAACCATAGTCAGATATCCACCTTCCTACACAACCCCCCCCTCAAACGAAAGGAGATAAGGCTGGCCTTGACAAGGTAAGCCTCTATTGCCTAAGTGGCCATATAAGGAAGAACCAGCACTGGCATGGTTACCCCCTGTCTCATGGTCCACTAAGCAATCCCTCATCCTAAAGGTATCATAGGGTCTCCACCATAGGGAATCTCTACCTTGGGTGTGTCTTTGCAAAGTAAAAGGCTGGTGTTGAGATGGAGTACTGAAGTGAGTGTCCTCAAAGTGAGGCCTCAGCTTCCTCCAATCATTCTCCACCATGGATGCCTTTCTTTCTTTAACTGAGTTGCACTGTGCTCTCAGGGTCAGCCTCTGGCTACCTAAAGCTGGAGGCTGGGTCCCTTTTGTGGGCTTACTGGAGGGACAGGTCAGGTTTGGGGCCCTAAGGTCCCAGGTTTGCCTGTGCCCAACAGAATCCCTCTGGGGGAGGTCCCTAACTACCTGTAAAGGGGATCCCTCAGGAATGTTTTTACCCATCACCTGGCTAGGGCTACTAGCCAGGCAATCCTCATTCTTTTGATGGGGGGGTTCTTGTGGACAGGGGCCCTCTTGGGGTCCACTGGCCTCCCTGACCTCTGCAGCCCTGGGCTGACTGAGGCAGGGTAGAGAGAGGCAGGCTACCTGCACCAGACTGGGTCCCACCTTGGAAGGGCCCACTGACATCAGAGGCTCTGCCAGGCCAGGCCTGGCTACCTCTGGGGCAGTTCCTTCACAAGGGGTGAGGTCAGATCCCTGAGGAGGCTGACCTTTTCCTAATGTCTGGGGAGAGGGAGATTTTTCTTCCTCCCCACTACTCTCTGTTTGTGTGGAGTGATCCATAGTTTCAGGCTTCACCACACCTATGTCAGTCTGAGTATGGGCTGAGACCATTACAGCCTTGCCAACCTTTTCAGGAAGGCACTCAGTTTGTGTTTGAGCTGTGACTGTCACCGCTCTGCCAACCTCTACAGGGAAGTCTGTCTTTGCCTGGGCTGTGGCTACCACTGCCCTTCCAACCTTTTCAGGGAGGAAATCTACTTGGACAGGGGTTGTGGCTGGCACAACCCCACTACCCTTTTGTGAAAGGCCTACCATTTTAGAATGGGTGTCTTGTTCAACTTCAGCCCAAGCTGAGAGTTCTAAGTCATTCCCCAGTAAGCAGTCCACAGGCAAGGTTGGAGACACTGCCACCCTTTTAGGGCCAGTGACCCCTCCCCAGCTGAGACATACCTCTGCCATGGGATGACTGTTCTGTTTGCCATCAATGTTAGTTACCTGGTATGAGAAACCAGGCAAAAGCTGCTCAGAGGGAACTAGCCTATGGGCCACCATAGTGATGCTAGCTCCAGTGTCTCTGTAGGCCTCAGCTTTTCTACCATTGATGTAGGGTTCCTGTCTGTACCTACCCAAAGTGTTGGGACAGGCAGTGAAGTTGGCAAACCCCATGCCACCATCACAGACAAGAGTAGCTGCTGTAGGGGAATTGGCTAAGCCAGAGTCCCCCTGTGTTCCCCAAGAAAACCCAACCAAATTTTTGGGGGCACTCCCACCACCTGGGGGATTACTGCTGACAGTAATAGGCGGTGTGACAGGAGTAGTTGGAGGAACAGTTTTGTTTTTAGCCTGTGGGCAACTGCTGTCAGTTTTCCAATGCCCAGGAGTTTTACACACATGGCAGTAAGGCTTTTTAACTGTGGTAGAGGAGGGAGCTTGGGGCCCACCACCATGTGTGGAGTTTTGGGGCCCTGAGGAAGATTTCTCTTTTGCTTTATCCCCACCCTTCTCTTGAGGCTTGGTGGTATCTTTCTTTTGGTCACCACCCTGATTTTTAGGCCTAATCCTGGTCCTGACCCATTTATCTGCCCTCTTTCCCAATTCTTGGGGAGAGGTCAAATCTGAGTCTACCAGGTGTTGATGGAGAAGCTGGTTCTGACAATTACGGATGTATGATAGTACATCGCACACCGTTTCAACGCGTGCTTTTACCACGCGGTTCCCACATCGCAAAGACTGTAACATCGCAAGTTTTCCCAACGCACGGCGTTTCAACGCCAATGCTGTTTACCCAATTGCGAAATCCATTAGATCGCACACTGAAATATCGCTCGCCGTTACAACGCGTATTTTGGTGCCGCTGGCTCCAACACCGTCAGATATGCTCTGAGGTGTGTGTGTCATACAGCGTTTGGGAGCTAACGAGTGATATGACCCTGCAGTGGAAAACAAGTTTGGTTTTCCTCTGTGCTGTGATGTAACTGCAGTGAATAACAGTGATTAGAAAAACCTGTTGATAATAGTGGACGGGAATGGAGCCCTTACATATAGTATTTCTTCTCAGTAGGAGGGGAAGCTCACGGTCAGGCATTTGTTGTAAGTGCTTAATTGGTGAACCAGTGAAACAAAGGTTCTATCTATCGAATTATGACTGAAATCTTTACTGACCGTATGGTATTTGCCGACTCTGGTGCTGGAACAATTTAACGCTAAGTAGACTTCATTTGGGTCTGGATTGAGCAAAACACATGTCATGGGTCCCCAAGTAATCACTGTATTCCCACAGAGGCTAATTTGCATGTTTGTCTGTAAACAAGTTCTGTCATCTTTATAAAGCGTTTTATTTAGGGTCATTTTTACACTATAAATTGGTACACTGTCCTTAATTTGAGTCTGTGATTGGCAGTGTTGCCCACCTCTATTTCATTTTTAGAGCATCAGATATTTACGGAGAGCAAGAAAAGGAGGTGTGATCAAACTCCACCCGCCCGAAGCTACACCCCTGTATTCGTCGCGCCAACATTCAGTTGCACCAGCTGCACACTTCTAAGAAGAGCTTTGAGCACCAGCACTCATCCTTTTGCAAGTTAAGGATTGCTGGTAGGGCATCAGCAGCTGCAGGTGTGTCTTCTGGAACATGAACGTTGTCTACATGGATGTCACAGATTTTTACCAGCTTTAGGAGGATTGGCAGTGCCTCGCTGTCTGGGGGGTGGGGGGAACTGTTGTGGCTATCTTTAGATGAGCTTTTTGTTGGTGAAGTTAAACCAGTACTAAGTGCACCTGTTGTCAACACACCGCACACACATATAATATAAAGATGAGTTTGAAAGGAAAGGATTACATACATTTTCCAGATCCCATCATGGTTCGTGCTACTCGACACGTCCACACGTCAGTTCCCGCCCAGGGGCCGACAGTCTGAAGGACCGCAGCAGCGAATACTTACTACTTCGGCAAGCCTTGCTCTAAAAGTCACAAAGAGTTTCACAATCTGTGTCTTCTGTGCGTCAACCAGAAGGAGCGTTAGATGTTTGTGGGTCGTGTGTTTTCGGCGAGTAGCACATGTCACAGTGCTGTCTGTGGCGGCATGGCTCACTCCTGGGTGGGATAACATGCATGTTTGGGTCTTTGCTGACTATTATCTGGTGTTGAAACTTGGCTATTGAACATTCTGCCGTCTTTCCTACTTATTTGCCCTTGCCAATCTTGATTCCTGTTTTCTCAGTCATTGAAGAATGAAAGGCCAGGTCAGCCCCTTCATGATTCAAGATTGTGGCATACATCTTACAAACAAATCTGTGCAAAAATGCATTAGCCCACTGAGCTGTCTTTTGCCCGCACTCTCCAAAGCAATGTTTTCTGTATGAAGCTGCATGGCAGAGGGCAGACGTGGGAACACAGAACAGCCCACACCATTGGGTAATACAGAAAGTATGGACACAACAGTCTTCCACAGGGGGAAGGGATTGCACCAAGTCCAAAGTCTCTCGCCCGATCACTCCGACATCCTTGTCTGTTGTCAGAAATGAAACCATGGTTACACAAAACACGACAGTCGTCACGGCAAGAGCGAGCTTGGATGTTTGGAAATGCCATTCAAGTCAATCGGTCCCCTCGCGTTTGCTGTGCTGCTGATGGGTGCACACCACACGGTTCCTACAGCTGTCATTTCGACTTTGCAGTGTTTCTATTTACCGTTTTGAGCCCGTTAAGGGTTTATCTCGAATCAGGATGCACCCGTAGGCAACGGGTTTAACATCTGCCTTCCCCAAATATTTGAAAAGTTTCTGCAGGCAAAGTCCTCCGCAGCTTGGGAAAACAATCCGCCTGCGATTACATCAAAATCATAAGCTAAATCTTGACAAGCCGACAAATGCATTTATCTAATTACCGACTCCTCGCCTTGCTTGCGATTTAAATGCTCGCGATGTAAATGTGCATGCGCATTACTAGCATGCGATCTAAAAGCATGCGGTGTCAAGCCTCCTGCGATGTGAAAACCGCGTTGCGATGGCAGCGCGTGAAAACAGAGTCGTTGTAATGGGTGTTTCCCGACAATTACTAAGGATCTGCTCCCTCATAATCAAGTTGTACAATCCTGTATAGTCCTGCACCTTGCTGCCATTTAACCAACCTTCCAAAGCCTTAGTGGCACAATCCACAAAATCAGACCAGTCCTGTGTCTGTGTCTTCTGGGTGTCTCTGAACAACAACCTATATTGCTCAGTGGTTAAGCCAAACCCATCTATCAGAGCACTCTTCAGGACTTTGTAATTGTTTGCATCCTCATCACTGACTGTGAGGAGCTTGTCTCTACCTTTGTCAGAAAAGGAGAGCCACAAGATAGCTGCCCACTGACTCTGGGGAACCTGCTGTACTTTGCAGGCCCTCTCCAAAGCAGTCATCCATTTGTGGATGTCATCCCCATTCTGATATGGGGGGACTATCTTGCTTAGGTTTCTATGGTCATAAGACCTATCCCTATCTCTAGGAATGTTGCTGCCACCAGTGGGTTCTAACCCACTTAACTTTTGTTCTCTAGCCAGAGCAAGCTTCTCTTTGGCAAGGGCAAGTTCTTCCCTCTGAATCCTCAGATTAGCTTCCCTCATTCTGGCTTCATGCTCCTTTCTCTCAGGGGAAGTCATTCCCCTGTGAGAGGAAGCATTAGAGATGTTAGAGACATGGGAGTGGATGGATTCCCTTGAAGGGGATCTGTCCCTCCTGCTTCTCTGTGTAAGCCTACTTGGGGGTCTGTAAGGGGGGACCCCATTCAAACTCCCATGTAAGCTTAGGTTAGCCTGGCTAAGTCTTCCTACTTGGCCCTGGCTGTCTACCTCTTCATCTGAAGTCTCCTCTGACTCCTCTGTGGTGGGTAGACCCTCCTCTGTACCTAGGGTACCTGCCTGAGATGCCCTAATAATGTCATACTCCTCTAGGAGTTGTCTTAACTGAAGGAGGGTAGGGTTTGCACCCTGTTTTATTCCTCTGGAGGTACACAAGTGTCTCATCTCCTGGAATGTTAAGGTATCATATCTAGAGGGGGTCTTTTGCAGACCTGATCCTCCTGAGAGAGCATCTACTTGATCTCCTCTCAGAGACATGATCTAGTGAGGGTGTGGTGTGTGCACCTACCTACACTAGTTGTATCTACTAAACCTCTCTAGTAGTTGTAGTCAGGGTGTGTTACTCCCTTCAACCTACAACTACAAAGTCCAGTAGGACTTAAGTATTATAATCTATGTTATATGTACCTAGACAATATCTGTGTGATCTTTCAATTTAGTATCTCAAGATTACAATGGTATTACAACAGCAAGCTCAGATCCCACCGCTGCCACCAATGTGAGAAGTTGGCCTGATGTATGATGTCACTAGTTCTAGTGTACACCTTATATCAGTCCAAATACCCTTATGGTGATTGGTTGTAAAGTCAACCTTATAGACCAGCTATCCTAGTGGTAGCATGGACAAGAGCAGTCTTAGGCTAAACTCTGAATGGCATGTGAAGCCAGCTGTGATACCATATATAATCCCTTGAATACCAAATGAAAGGACACCACAACAGATATATATATAAAATAAAGTGTATTTATTCTAGTCAAACCCTCAGCACTCTTTATGAGATTAGAGGTAAGTACAACACAGTCTTATTTAAGCATACATTAAGTCACACAGGTAAGTAATACAGTTAGGCCCTAGGGGCCACGCAAACCATATACTAAGTAAGTGGTATAAGAACCACTGTCACGGAAATAGAATAGGCCTAGGCCTAGGGAATCGCTGGGGCTACACTACACTAGCGTTAGTTAGGAAGTGGGAGGCCCACGGGATTCGTGTGCAGAGTGGAAACACTCACGCGTAATGCGTAAAAGTCAATAGCAATAGTACAGTTTAGAAAACGGTAGATTTAGGACACTTCCGGAATAGCTAGGAAGTTGAGACTTGAAAACTAGACACTAGGATAGTCACTATCCTGATGAGCACCGGAGTACCCAAGTTACCTAGCCCACAGGCTGCGGGTGCATAGGGGTGAAGATGCGTCGTTTTCGT
Organism: Triturus cristatus; assembly: GCF_964204655.1. NCBI lineage: Eukaryota > Metazoa > Chordata > Amphibia > Caudata > Salamandridae > Triturus > Triturus cristatus. Next base: position 803,569,813 of record NC_140579.1, on the reverse strand, counting down.
CGTCGACTCCTATGGATGCCTGAAGAAAGATGCTGACAGGCAGTCAGTGAAGAGTGTCCGGTGTATCCCAAGGCTGGGATCAAGAAGAGAAGAAACCTGCAAGCAGAAGGGACAGAGTCAAGGTCACTAGCCAGTGACCACGTGGAACCAGGAAGGAACCAGGCGATGTCGTGAAGATTTGCAGGTGAAGGTGAAGCTTGTCGCTGCAGCCAGGATGACCAGGAAGCGTCGAGGACGACCAGGACCAGGAGGCGAGCTGTCCCACGAAGGCTCTTGCTGTCGGCGGCGTCGAAGTTGGACTAGGACTCACCAAGCCTTGGCAAGCGGAACCCACGAAGAACGAAGGAATTGCTTCTGGTGCAGACCAGGAAGGTCTGGGGTGCTTCTTCTTTGCAGAGAAGCGGGAGCCAGTCTGGAGGAGCCAAACCAGCGCAGAAGATTTCAGGGTGCGTCGTCACAAAGGCCACTAGCCAGCGGGCAAGCAACCGGACAGACGCGGCAAGCAGGAAAATGCTGAAGGGCCCCACGCAGGACTCGTGGAGTGTGGGGGGCTGATCTTTGGTGCAGATGGTGCTTGGGGTTGGGGCTTCTCAATCCCCGGTGCACAACTTCGAGGGTACCTCAGAAGCTGCGCTTTAAGTTACTAGCCACTTTTTCCAGGTAGCCGGTCCCACGTCGCTCGTCGCCTCCACGGATCTCAGCTCTGCTGTAGATGTGGATCAGGGTCGGAGAAGTCTGGAAGTCAAGGCTCTGGTCAGGCTCTGCAGTCGGTTCCTCGTATAACGTGGGCAAAGCAAAGGGTAGTCTCTTGATGGTGCCTGTTTGCACAGGGTAGCCACTCCTTGGCTACAAGGGAGATTCTTCAGTCTTCTTCTTTCGTCGAATGTCGAAGGTCCAGAGTTTCTGTTCAGTTTTGCAGGTTCAGGATAATCTAAAGTCTTGAGGCCCAACTCCCACTCTTATACTAATCTGGGGGGCTGGGATACCTGCTAGGTCACGCCTTATGGGTGGGACCTGGGAGGGGGTGGTTACACCCACTTCCCTTTGTCCAGTTTCGCGCCAGAGCTGGGGCTGGAGTGCCCCAGCGCCGGTTTGAACTGGACTATGCAAGGAACACCTTGTGTGCCCCAGGCATGTCTCATTCCTTTCAGCCCACCCTGCCCCAATACACTAAAGGCTGTCTGGGGAGGTGCTAGCACCTCCCCAAGCAGGAAACCTATTGTCCAGGCCTCCCTGGCTGGGATCACTCCCAGCTGCAGGAGGTCAGACTTGTGTCGTGGCAGCAGCATCCATTTTGTGATGCTGAGGCTTTGGTCAGAGGCTAACAGTTGAAGTATGATTTTAACATGTCTTTCCCTCTAGAAGGGGGGAATAATATTCTCATGTCCAGAAATGGCATGGGGGTATTATTCCACAGTGTTAGACACCTTACACGACATGTTTCGATAAAGCCAAACCATAGTTACCATAACCGTCTAAGATTATAAGGCACTTTAAGAGTATATGGTAGGCTATATCATAGAACAGCTATAAGGACAAGGTTCCGAAAGCTGCAGACAGGCTCAGCTCATGCTAGAGCACCATCTCACATGTTACCAAGCACTCTGCCTCCAGGATTGTCAAGGCCTGCCATAGGAGTGACTGATAGGTACACATGTGTCTATATGTAAGTTAGGTATAGGAATACTACACCTAAGCAAGGGGTGATTACACGACCTTGCCCCAGCTGAGTGATCAGCCAGTTGTGTCAGAATGGAAGGCCAGGCCAGGGGTGGCATAATACATGCTGCAGCCCCTGGTAGGCCTAGGGTACACCTATGCCCTGGGTACCTAGGGTACACTGTACAGGGTCCAATAAGGTGATCCTTACCAATTGGTTATGTACCTAGGGTACATGGAGTCCATTTTAAAGAGAGAGCAGACAGCCTGAGACCCTGGATGGCAGGATCTCAGGCCAACTAAGTCGAAAAACCAGCTAGACACTAGGCAAAAAGTTGGGGGTAACCATAGTCAGATATCCACCTTCCTACACAACCCCCCCCCCCCCCCCAAACGAAAGGAGATAAGGCTGGCCTTGACAAGGTAAGCCTCTATTGCCTAAGTGGCCATATAAGGAAGAACCAGCACTGGCATGGTTACCCCCTGTCTCATGGTCCACTAAGCAATCCCTCATCCTAAAGGTATCATAGGGTCTCCACCATAGGGAATCTCTACCTTGGGTGTGTCTTTGCAAAGTAAAAGGCTGGTGTTGAGATGGAGTACTGAAGTGAGTGTCCTCAAAGTGAGGCCTCAGCTTCCTCCAATCATTCTCCACCATGGATGCCTTTCTTTCTTTAACTGAGTTGCACTGTGCTCTCAGGGTCAGCCTCTGGCTACCTAAAGCTGGAGGCTGGGTCCCTTTTGTGGGCTTACTGGAGGGACAGGTCAGGTTTGGGGCCCTAAGGTCCCAGGTTTGCCTGTGCCCAACAGAATCCCTCTGGGGGAGGTCCCTAACTACCTGTAAAGGGGATCCCTCAGGAATGTTTTTACCCATCACCTGGCTAGGGCTACTAGCCAGGCAATCCTCATTCTTTTGATGGGGGGGTTCTTGTGGACAGGGGCCCTCTTGGGGTCCACTGGCCTCCCTGACCTCTGCAGCCCTGGGCTGACTGAGGCAGGGTAGAGAGAGGCAGGCTACCTGCACCAGACTGGGTCCCACCTTGGAAGGGGCCACTGACATCAGAGGCTCTGCCAGGCCAGGCCTGGCTACCTCTGGGGCAGTTCCTTCACAAGGGGTGAGGTCAGATCCCTGAGGAGGCTGACCTTTTCCTAATGTCTGGGGAGAGGGAGATTTTTCTTCCTCCCCACTACTCTCTGTTTGTGTGGAGTGATCCATAGTTTCAGGCTTCACCACACCTATGTCAGTCTGAGTATGGGCTGAGACCATTACAGCCTTGCCAACCTTTTCAGGAAGGCACTCAGTTTGTGTTTGAGCTGTGACTGTCACCGCTCTGCCAACCTCTACAGGGAAGTCTGTCTTTGCCTGGGCTGTGGCTACCACTGCCCTTCCAACCTTTTCAGGGAGGAAATCTACTTGGACAGGGGTTGTGGCTGGCACAACCCCACTACCCTTTTGTGAAAGGCCTACCATTTTAGAATGGGTGTCTTGTTCAACTTCAGCCCAAGCTGAGAGTTCTAAGTCATTCCCCAGTAAGCAGTCCACAGGCAAGGTTGGAGACACTGCCACCCTTTTAGGGCCAGTGACCCCTCCCCAGCTGAGACATACCTCTGCCATGGGATGACTGTTCTGTTTGCCATCAATGTTAGTTACCTGGTATGAGAAACCAGGCAAAAGCTGCTCAGAGGGAACTAGCCTATGGGCCACCATAGTGATGCTAGCTCCAGTGTCTCTGTAGGCCTCAGCTTTTCTACCATTGATGTAGGGTTCCTGTCTGTACCTACCCAAAGTGTTGGGACAGGCAGTGAAGTTGGCAAACCCCATGCCACCATCACAGACAAGAGTAGCTGCTGTAGGGGAATTGGCTAAGCCAGAGTCCCCCTGTGTTCCCCAAGAAAACCCAACCAAATTTTTGGGGGCACTCCCACCACCTGGGGGATTACTGCTGACAGTAATAGGCGGTGTGACAGGAGTAGTTGGAGGAACAGTTTTGTTTTTAGCCTGTGGGCAACTGCTGTCAGTTTTCCAATGCCCAGGAGTTTTACACACATGGCAGTAAGGCTTTTTAACTGTGGTAGAGGAGGGAGCTTGGGACCCACCACCCTGTGTGGAGTTTTGGGGCCCTGAGGAAGATTTCTCTTTTGCTTTATCCCCACCCTTCTCTTGAGGCTTGGTGGTATCTTTCTTTTGGTCACCACCCTGATTTTTAGGCCTAATCCTGGTCCTGACCCATTTATCTGCCCTCTTTCCCAATTCTTGGGGAGAGGTCAAATCTGAGTCTACCAGGTGTTGATGGAGAAGCTGGTTCTGACAATTACTAAGGATCTGCTCCCTCATAATCAAGTTGTACAATCCTGTATAGTCCTGCACCTTGCTGCCATTTAACCAACCTTCCAAAGCCTTAGTGGCACAATCCACAAAATCAGACCAGTCCTGTGTCTGTGTCTTCTGGGTGTCTCTGAACAACAACCTATATTGCTCAGTGGTTAAGCCAAACCCATCTATCAGAGCACTCTTCAGGACTTTGTAATTGTTTGCATCCTCATCACTGACTGTGAGGAGCTTGTCTCTACCTTTGTCAGAAAAGGAGAGCCACAAGATAGCTGCCCACTGACTCTGGGGAACCTGCTGTACTTTGCAGGCCCTCTCCAAAGCAGTCATCCATTTGTGGATGTCATCCCCATTCTGATATGGGGGGACTATCTTGCTTAGGTTTCTATGGTCATAAGACCTATCCCTATCTCTAGGAATGTTGCTGCCACCAGTGGGTTCTAACCCACTTAACTTTTGTTCTCTAGCCAGAGCAAGCTTCTCTTTGGCAAGGGCAAGTTCTTCCCTCTGAATCCTCAGATTAGCTTCCCTCATTCTGGCTTCATGCTCCTTTCTCTCAGGGGAAGTCATTCCCCTGTGAGAGGAAGCATTAGAGATGTTAGAGACATGGGAGTGGATGGATTCCCTTGAAGGGGATCTGTCCCTCCTGCTTCTCTGTGTAAGCCTACTTGGGGGTCTGTAAGGGGGGACCCCATTCAAACTCCCATGTAAGCTTAGGTTAGCCTGGCTAAGTCTTCCTACTTGGCCCTGGCTGTCTACCTCTTCATCTGAAGTCTCCTCTGACTCCTCTGTGGTGGGTAGACCCTCCTCTGTACCTAGGGTACCTGCCTGAGATGCCCTAATAATGTCATACTCCTCTAGGAGTTGTCTTAACTGAAGGAGGGTAGGGTTTGCACCCTGTTTTATTCCTCTGGAGGTACACAAGTGTCTCATCTCCTGGAATGTTAAGGTATCATATCTAGAGGGGGTCTTTTGCAGACCTGATCCTCCTGAGAGAGCATCTACTTGATCTCCTCTCAGAGACATGATCTAGTGAGGGTGTGGTGTGTGCACCTACCTACACTAGTTGTATCTACTAAACCTCTCTAGTAGTTGTAGTCAGGGTGTGTTACTCCCTTCAACCTACAACTACAAAGTCCAGTAGGACTTAAGTATTATAATCTATGTTATATGTACCTAGACAATATCTGTGTGATCTTTCAATTTAGTATCTCAAGATTACAATGGTATTACAACAACAAGCTCAGATCCCACCGCTGCCACCAATGTGAGAAGTTGGCCTGATGTATGATGTCACTAGTTCTAGTGTACACCTTATATCAGTCCAAATACCCTTATGGTGATTGGTTGTAAAGTCAACCTTATAGACCAGCTATCCTAGTGGTAGCATGGACAAGAGCAGTCTTAGGCTAAACTCTGAATGGCATGTGAAGCCAGCTGTGATACCATATATAATCCCTTGAATACCAAATGAAAGGACACCACAACAGATATATATATAAAATAAAGTGTATTTATTCTAGTCAAACCCTCAGCACTCTTTATGAGATTAGAGGTAAGTACAACACAGTCTTATTTAAGCATACATTAAGTCACACAGGTAAGTAATACAGTTAGGCCCTAGGGGCCACGCAAACCATATACTAAGTAAGTGGTATAAGAACCACTGTCACGGAAATAGAATAGGCCTAGGCCTAGGGAATCGCTGGGGCTACACTACACTAGCGTTAGTTAGGAAGTGGGAGGCCCACGGGATTCGTGTGCAGAGTGGAAACACTCACGCGTAATGCGTAAAAGTCAATAGCAATAGTACAATTTAGAAAACGGTAGATTTAGGACACTTCCGGAATAGCTAGGAAGTTGAGACTTGAAAACTAGACACTAGGATAGTCACTATCCTGATGAGCACCGGAGTACTCAAGTTACCTAGCCCACAGGCTGCGGGTGCATAGGGGTGAAGATGCGTCGTTTTCGTCGTCGACTCCTATGGATGCCTGAAGAAAGATGCTGACAGGCAGTCAGTGAAGAGTGTCCGGTGTATCCCAAGGCTGGGATCAAGAAGAGAAGAAACCTGCAAGCAGAAGGGACAGAGTCAAGGTCACTAGCCAGTGACCACGTGGAACCAGGAAGGAACCAGGCGATGTCGTGAAGATTTGCAGGTGAAGGTGAAGCTTGTCGCTGCAGCCAGGAGGACCAGGAAGCGTCGAGGACGACCAGGAGGCGAGCTGTCCCACGAAGGCTCTTGCTGTCGGCGGCGTCGAAGTTGGACTAGGACTCACCAAGCCTTGGCAAGCGGAACCCACGAAGAACGAAGGACTTGCTTCTGGTGCAGACCAGGAAGGTCTGGGGTGCTTCTTCTTTGCAGAGAAGCGGGAGCCAGTCTGGAGGAGCCAAACCAGCGCAGAAGATTTCAGGGTGCGTCGTCACAAAGGCCACTAGCCAGCGGGCAAGCAACCGGACAGACGCGGCAAGCAGGAAAATGCTGAAGGGCCCCACGCAGGACTCGTGGAGTGTGGGGGGCTGATCTTCGGTGCAGATGGTGCTTGGGGTTGGGGCTTCTCAATCCCCGGTGCACAACTTCGAGGGTACCTCAGAAGCTGCGCTTTAAGTTACTAGCCACTTTTTCCAGGTAGCCAGTCCCACGTCGCTCGTCGCCTCCACGGATCTCAGCTCTGCTGTAGATGTGGATCAGGGTCGGAGAAGTCTGGAAGTCAAGGCTCTGGTCAGGCTCTGCAGTCGGTTCCTCGTATAACGTGGGCAAAGCAAAGGGTAGTCTCTTGATGGTGCCTGTTTGCACAGGGTAGCCACTCCTTGGCTACAAGGGAGATTCTTCAGTCTTCTTCTTTCGTCGAATGTCGAAGGTCCAGAGTTTCTGTTCAGTTTTGCAGGTTCAGGATAATCTAAAGTCTTGAGGCCCAACTCCCACTCTTATACTAATCTGGGGGGCTGGGATACCTGCTAGGTCACGCCTTATGGGTGGGACCTGGGAGGGGGTGGTTACACCCACTTCCCTTTGTCCAGTTTCGCGCCAGAGCTGGGGCTGGAGTGCCCCAGCGCCGGTTTGAACTGGACTATGCAAGGCACACCTTGTGTGCCCCAGGCATGTCTCATTCCTTTCAGCCCACCCTGCCCCAATACACTAAAGGCTGTCTGGGGAGGTGCTAGCACCTCCCCAAGCAGGAAACCTATTGTCCAGGCCTCCCTGGCTGGGATCACTCCCAGCTGCAGGAGGTCAGACTTGTGTCGTGGCAGCAGCATCCATTTTGTGATGCTGAGGCTTTGGTCAGAGGCTAACAGTTGAAGTATGATTTTAACATGTCTTTCCCTCTAGAAGGGGGGAATAATATTCTCATGTCCAGAAATGGCATGGGGGTATTATTCCACAGTGTTAGACACCTTACACGACATGTTTCGATAAAGCCAAACCATAGTTACCATAACCGTCTAAGATTATAAGGCACTTTAAGAGTATATGGTAGGCTATATCATAGAACAGCTATAAGGACAAGGTTCCGAAAGCTGCAGACAGGCTCAGCTCATGCTAGAGCACCATCTCACATGTTACCAAGCACTCTGCCTCCAGGATTGTCAAGGCCTGCCATAGGAGTGACTGATAGGTACACATGTGTCTATATGTAAGTTAGGTATAGGAATACTACACCTAAGCAAGGGGTGATTACACGACCTTGCCCCAGCTGAGTGATCAGCCAGTTGTGTCAGAATGGAAGGCCAGGCCAGGGGTGGCATAATACATGCTGCAGCCCCTGGTAGGCCTAGGGTACACCTATGCCCTGGGTACCTAGGGTACACTGTACAGGGTCCAATAAGGTGATCCTTACCAATTGGTTATGTACCTAGGGTACATGGAGTCCATTTTAAAGAGAGAGCAGACAGCCTGAGACCCTGGATGGCAGGATCTCAGGCCAACTAAGTCGAAAAACCAGCTAGACACTAGGCAAAAAGTTGGGGGTAACCATAGTCAGATATCCACCTTCCTACATCTGTGAACTCTGCCCTGTGCTTTGGGATGTTCCTTTGTGACGTCACGGTACATGGAGCCCTCTGCCTCCTGTGCTTTGTTTTGGAAGTTCTTTTGTGACGTCACGGTACATGCAGCCCTTTTCCTCCTGTGCTGTGGGACACCGCTAGGACACCTTATTTTATGTCGTGCTAACGTACGCCTTAGACACTTTGCTTTAGGACGTCACTGATAGAAGGTTTACTTAGAAGTGGCCAGGCCACAAATTCTATAGGGAGTATTAAGCCAGGGGGCATGGACCAAAATTCCAAAGCACAAGCCGAGCCATAAAACGATTTGGCATTGACAGCTGTTAAAATTAATAGTTACATTTAAACCACTTCCAGTGCCCTAAAAACGCTGCCACGAGCGAGACAGTAGACAGAACACTTCCCTCTGTTACTCAAACTGTTTCTGTTGATGTCACGTTGAATAATAACCACTGCTTCGGTCACGGAACCGAGACGGGGCCTAACCATGCTTTTGCTTTTAATTCCGGCCCGGTCGCGACGCATCCAGAGACAGTGCCTGGTCATAAATTAATTGATCAGGCTGGGGATAAAGATTGCATTTGCATTGCCGATCATCACTCACCTGCGGGCGCCGAGCGGCAGCCGACAGACACAGCCCGGGCAGGCTACAAATAATAAAATGAAGGGGTCAGCGCCTCCACACTCCGCTCCAGCCTCTCGTCGTCTCACTCTCAGGCCTCCTCTGCCTCTCGGTCACACGCACTTTTTATTGCGCGACCCCCAATGCGCTTGCGCATGATCACCAGCAGGTCCACCGACTCCAGACCCCCACCCTAAGGGTGAATGACGTGCCGCGTAGATGCGAAGGCGGAAACTGAAGACGCGCATGGAAGTGCAGTGCAGCCCAGTGGATTTTTAATAAATAATATATGCTCAGGGCTGCTAGCCTAAATGAAATAAAATTGGGTGAAGACATGACATCCACCATGGACATGTCACGGACGGTGCGTGCAGCACCACCAGGCAGCAGCTGCATTTTATGCAGATAGTTGTTGTGTGCTTGCTGTTTGCTCGGTCACACCAGCGCCCAAATCGGCCCCAGCAACAAAACCGGCCCCCTGTCATAAAACCGGCCCCCACCCCATCCAGCCTACCGGGGGATTGCCCGGTGCCCGGCATTGTCAGTCCGGCCCTGTTGGGGTCCCCTTGGCTCCCGGACCCTGCGCCCAGTTGGAAGCAGCCATAACTGTTGCTGGGATGGTGGGGGGGCCTGGACGCGGTAGGGCAGCCCTCTATAGTGGGCGGTTGCCTTGGACTCCAGTTTACCTGACTTTAGTCATCCCTTGGTGCCCCTTCCGCTCACCCCTTCTCCACTGTAGCCTGCTGGTGTTCCTGCGCTCGGCGGCCAGGTCAGGTCGCTCGGGATTCACGTCCCAGGGGCCTCCCTCCGCCTTGCTTACTCTTGCACCTGGGGGGTCTTGCTGGCCAGCTACATTCACATTAGTGTGACGCTTCATCCTCTACCCAGAGGTGCGTGTGGTCCTCGAACCCAGCCGCCTGGAGGCCTGGTGCCAGGTGACCTGGAAATGGGAAGGCTCAGTGGACGCAATGACAAGGGACAAGACGAGTGGGGGCTCAGCCAAACAGAGCACCCTTGACAAATATACGGGCCCTTGGGCTGCCGCTGCAGCACCTGGAGGGGCACAGGGGGCTGTGCCAGACATGCCGGACAATGCTGCACTCATGGCCACTATCACGCAGTCCAGAGATGTCCTGGATGCCAAAATCGGAGCGGTCGTCCCCGATGTCATGCTCCTCCGCCAAGGCCTGCGGAACGCAGTGGCCCACATCACGGAGACTGAAACACGGATCTCTGGAGTGGAGGATGAAGTTGTCACTCTGCAGAAGCGGGTGGCCATCCTCGTGACGACTCAGCGGGGCCTTGCTTCACACGTGGAGGATGCAGAGGGGCGGGCCAGGCCAGGCATAACAACCTCCGCTTTGTGGGCTTCCTGGAGGGGTGCGAGGGGGGAGATATGGAGCAGTTCCTTACTCGGTGGCTGGAGAGCTGGCTTCCCCCAGAGTCCCTGTCCCCCCTGTTTTGTGGTTGAGCGTGCCCATAGGGCCCTTATGGAGAAGCCTCCGCCTGGAGCCCATCCAAGGCCGGTTATCACAAAGCTGCTGAACTATCATGATGAGACGTCATTCTAAAACAGGCCAGAGCCAGGGAACCCCTGCTATTTGATAACGCACGCATCTTGATCTTCCCGGACTACACAAAACTGGTCCAGCAACGGAGACAGTACTTTTTGGTGGCCAAGGCTCGACTTCGCGAGGTTAAACTTCCATACGCTCTGCTGTATCCGGCCCGGTTACGGATGGTGTATTGATCCCAGACGCATTTCTTTGACTCACCGGAGGAAGTGTTTCAGTGGACAGATGAGAGAGTACGGTTGCGTCCCCATACACCGCCTCGGCGAGAATCCGACTCTTCATCCAGTGAGGCGGCTCGTAAGGATTGCAGACGTTCCAGATCCAGCCGTCGATCCCGCTCCTGCAGTGCATCCTCCCAGTCTACTTCGGCCTCCTAACTTGAGGGGGACATCGCAGTCATGTGTAACTTTGACACTGTTGCCTTGATCGGAGGAGCCTAAGTGTGGGCCGGCTTCTCTGTTGGTCCTTCCCACGGAGAGGGTGCCGGCTGATGTTGGGCTGTAACTTGGGGATCCATTGGTCGAGGTGTGCCGGGACTCCAGTTGGGGTCCGCTGGCAGCACCCGCCGCAACAGATGCTTCATCGTTATTGAAGGATAGGGTGGGGGGATTGTTGGGTTGTTTATGGTTCTGTCAATAAGTCGCACTATGCTACAGTATTGTTAGGCCTTCATACACACACCGCATACTTTCATTTGCACCAGCATATCTCGTCAGGATTTCTAATGGTTGACCCACCTAGTGGCCCCCGGGTATCTCCTGGGACTCTCAATATAGTGAGCTGGAATGTCAGGGGAGTATTAGATAAAATAATTCGAGGGGCTCTTCTCCAGCAGGCTGAGAGGGCTCATGCCGACATACTCATGCTACAAGTAACACATCTCATGGGTTCGAAGGCGCTCTACCTCCAGCGTTACGGTTACGCACAGGTGTTCCACTCGGGGTTTGTACAGGCGTCCCGGGGGGGGTGGCGATTTTGATTCACCGCCGAGTTCTATACACACATGTTAAGATGTGGTCAGACACCCATTGGTGATACCTGTTCCTGCAGGGCATGATCAGGGAGGAACCAGTGGTATTGCGCTGTGTCTATGCACCTCCTCCATTCTCATGGGGCCTGGTGGAGCGGCTTATGTCATTATGAGCGGATATGCCGGAGGGCCTGTCTGTGATTGGAGGCGATTGGAATGATGTGCTGGATGTTTCCTGGGACCGTTGGAGGCCCGGGGAGAGTGTGGCTGCTTACCAGGTTACGAAGGTTTCCTTGTTAGTGTCTGGGCTCGATTGGGTGGACCCTTGGCGCCGGATGCATGGAAACGCTCAGGTCTACACGTATCTCTCTGCGTTTCTCAATTCCTACTCTCGCCTCGACTGTTAGTTTGTTCCTTGGGTGGCAGCTGGTAGGGTGGTGGAGGCGGAGATCCTTCCGAGGGGGCTCTCTGATCATTCGCCGATTACACTTATGGTACAGATGGGCTGGGCAAAACAGCCCTTCCGCTGGCGCCTCTCGACCTGGAACTTCCAGAAGGCAGAATACAGGGAGTGTCTGGAGAGCCCGCTCGATCAATATTTGACGCTTAATGTGGGATCGGTTTCTGGGGCCGAACCTCTGTGGGAGGCACTGAAGCCCACCTTGCGGGGCGTAGATATATCTTTTTGCGTGGCAGCCCGCAGGACTCGGAGGGAGGCTCTGCCACAAGCAGAGGCTAATATTGCAGATCTTGACCTTCGTAGTAGAGGTGTCGGCGGTCACCAAGCACGGTAACAGCTGTTGCTGGTGCAACAGAACTATGCAGCTCTTCTTATGGATGAGGCCCACCTTACCTGGCTGGCAACGCGCAGTAGGGTTTACCAATGGGGGGGATAAATCTAGCAAGATGCTTCATCGGTTGTGTCAGGGTATGTTCCATTCCCAGCCCTTCCTGGTATAGTTGGCCTGAATGGAAAGCCCCTCAGAGTCTCCTGGGACATTGCTGAAAGCTTCTATACTTATTTTGCGGAGCTGTATGCCCCTCAGAGAATGTCTCCACGAAGAAGTGATAGGCCGGTTTTTGGACGACCTCCTGCCTCAGGCCCTGTCCGATGAGGCGAGTGCAGAGCTTGATCTCCCGCTCACGGAGGAGGAATTGGGTGCAGCCCTGGGAGACCACAACTCGGGTAAGGCTCCGGGGCCAAACGGGTTTACCTGTGAATTTTTAAAGAATTTTTTTTTTCTGCAGCTTGGACCCCACTACCTTAGAGTGGTGGAGGAGACCCGTGAGCGTGGGTGTCTTCCTCAGGATTAGCAACATGCGGAGGTTATAGTGTTCCACAAACTAGGCAGACCCCTGAACCAGCATGCTTCCTATCGTCCCATTTTGCTCCTGAACGTAGAAGCAAAAACTTTGGCCAAGGCATTGGCCAACCGTTTGCGGCCCCACATTTCTACCTTGGTACACCCAGATCAAGCCGAGTTTATGCCCCAGAGGGCGACCCAACATAATATTCACCGAGTACAGGTTGCTGTTGCGGCCATCCGTGCACTAGGTGAACGGGCGGCGCTCTTGCTGGCAGATATGGACAGGGCATTTGATTCCCTTAGTTGGGTATATCTATTCGCGCTACTAGGCAGATTGAATCGTGGACCGCGCTTTCTGCCCTACCTGTCCCTACTTTACACTGATCTTACTGCGTCGGTACGTGTTGCTGGCTCTTCCTCCTCCACCTTTTGTCTTCGACGGGGTACCCGGCAGGGCTGTCTCCATACTTGTTTGCCCTGGCGGTGGAACCTTTGGCAGCCTGGGTCCGAATGGACGCGCAGGTGACCGACTTTGAATGGGCGCACGGATTGTCGGATCGTATTGCATTATATGCCGATTATGTTTTGTTCTTTCTCACGGACGTACATCCGAAGGCTGCTTCGTATTATGCAGATTTTTGGGGAATCATTGGGTCTCTACTTGAGCACCAGTAAGTCTACCTTGTGGCCTCTTGGGGACACGTCGGGTCTGGGCGCCTGGGCCTCGTCGGTTTGGGATGTTACCGGCATGATGAAGTATCTTTATCGGACTCACCCACTGTGGCATGAGAAAGGAATTTGGTTCCGGTCTGGGAACGTCTGGGAGGATCTTAAGACATGGTCTCATATACCGCTGCCAATATATGGTTGATCGGCCATCTTCAAGATGGTCTCTCTACCCCGTTTACTGTATCAACTGCAGAATCACCCCTACCCGATCCCCCTAGATGGTTCAGGCAGGTCAATGCAGCTTTGGGTCAATTTCTATGGGCAGGGGGAGCGGTGAGAGTCGCCCTACGGACATACTTTCTCTCTATGTACTGTGGAGGATTGGTGACCTCTGATATACTATCGTATTACATGGCCTCACATTTACTGGTCTTAAGTGAGTGGTGATATGGGGGCAGAGATGACCCTGCTTATGCTGTAGAGCGGCATCTTATGGGGGACCTCTCCTTACGGATGTATGACATTACAACGCGTGTCATTACAACACGTGCAGTTACATCGCATGCGTTACAACGCATGCAAAGTTACAACGCTATGCCATTACAACGAGTCTTTACATCAACTTGCACTAGATGGCGTGCTAACATTAGAAAAGTGTAATTTACTATTCCAACTCCAGTCCACGTAACAGTAGGGAAGGTGTTGGAATAGTAAACTACACTATTTGTAATGTTAGCACGCCATCTAGCGCAAGTCGATGTAAAGACTTGCGTTGTAATGGCATTGCGTTGTAACATCGCATGCGTTGTAACGCATGCGATGTAAAAGCTGCGCGTGGTAAAAACCGCGTTGTAATGGCTGTTCCCCTCTCCTTACACAGGATTCTGTACTCAGCACCGATATGTAGATCTCTGCCGTCAGCGACCCAGGTAGTTTTCCAAATATGGCGACAGGCCTTGCGGAGGATGGGGTGGTGGAATTCGCTGACACAGGAAACCCCCTTAAGGAATAATGGCCGCCTTCCACAACTAGCTACTCTATCAGGGTTTCGTGGTTGGGACAACATTGGTATCTCTACCCTGGGGGACGTCATGAGGGGGCCGATCCTGAAGTCCTTTACAGATCTACAAAAAGATTTTCAAATGCCGAAAACCCAATTTTACAAATACCTTCAGTTTCGACACGCCGTCTCCCCTAGTCTGGAGGGATTGGAGTCACTGGCAGGGTTCAGCCCGATAGAAGCGAAGGTATTTATGGGGGACCTTCAGGATCATAAAATTTCTAAGATATACCAGTCCCTAGTGACTCACAGCTCCCCTACACTGCAGAAGCTTAGAGGGGCCTGGAAGGGAGATGTTGGCTCACCTAATGAGGACTGGACGGAGGCCCTGGCCTCCTCGCAAGGGGCGGCCATAGCGATACGTCTGAGCCTTGTCCAGTTTAAATATCTTCAATTAGTCTATTTCACGCGGGTCCGCTTGTGGAGGGCGGGTCTGGTGGCCTCCCCTGTATGTCTTAGATGTGAGCGGGAGGAAGGGACCCTGATGCACACGATTTAGCATTGTCTCTCCTTGTCACGGTCCTGGAGAAGGGTAGTGACCTGCCTTTCTGAGGTGTTCGGCTGGGACCTGCCCCATTTACCGAAATTGGTGCTATTTCATGTCATGGACGGGATTGTGGGTAATATTTATAAACGTCATCTTATGCTGCTAGGGTTTAGTCTGGCGAAGAGGGACATCGCTAGGGCGTGGAAGGCACCGGCACCACCCTCAGTGTCGGCTTGGAAGAGGGGACTGGACTTCTGTATGGGCTTGGAACTTCCTATTTTTACTGCAATGGGGTGCCCGCAGAAGCATTATAAAGTTTGGAAGCGGTGGGCAGACTATCGGGGCTTGCTATTGGAGCCGGATGATGCAGCAGGGCCCCTCCATCCAGTTTAATATTACCCTGCTGGTGCAAGCTGTAGTTTCTTACATTTCCGTTTATTGTAGCGTGCGGTGGTGGTGCAAAAGGCACAGCTAGGCTGTATGTGGGAGGCCATTAGTGCAACCAGGGGGGAGGGGGGTTGTTATGTGGGGGTTTGCATATGGTTTATTTCACCTGTATTGCTTTCCATTTTTCCTGATCTTATTATTGAAAAGTCAGTCATGAAGCTTTGTACTTATTGTGCAGATGCCTCTGGGTTACAGAGCCCTGCTCTATACGTGTCATTTGATGAATAAAATCTGTTTTCAAAAAATGAAAAAGGCGGACTCACACGTGACAGACAGGTGGCGGAGAAGGAAATGGAACCTGCACAAGACCCGACGGCGGAACCCATAACAAGAGGCTTCCTGGAACAGCTTTTTGGTGCCCTCAGGGAAAACTTTGTGGCACTGTGCCAAGAGATGGCCTCCGAGTCAAACAACTGAAGGCGGCCGTTCAGGAAATCAGGGATCGGGTCGACTCCCTTGAGCAGACGTGAGATCGCAGGGACGAGGAGCTCACGGAACAGACCAGGGAGCTTCTGGAGCTCAGAGCCCGTAATGAAGAATTGCATCTACGCCTGGAGGATTTGGAGAATGGCTCCCGGAAATCGAACATACGCACTAAAGGAGTGCCTCTGCAGGCTGATGGCGGGAACCTGGAAGAGTGGGTGCTGCGCTTCTTAAGACACCTTTCATTCATTTAAATCTTTATTTCGACGCATTAGCATCATAAAAGATACAATAAAAAAACATTTGTTATTTTAACAATTTAACATTTGCTAGCTCAAAAAGGAAAAAAGTAAGAGGATCAATTAAACTAACCTATTCATATATATCCGTTGCATCCGAGTACACAATATCTAATTACATAATTCTTTATCAAACACATTTGGCCCGGGCGAAGATTTTACAATAGTTAAAAATACAGTTAATAATAAATATAATTTAAAAACTATTAAAATAGTATTAAGTCACTAACCGCTAGGACATTTTTGTAAAAAGTTCATAAAAAACAACAACAACATCCTCCTGGTTGGGTAATAAAACATACAATTTGAATGTTTGATTGTCGTGGTCTTTTTGGAGATATCTAGTGAACAATAGTTGTGCATTTTTATATATGTTTTCCCTTTTTTTTTTTTTTTTTTTTTCTTTTTCTTTAAAAATGTAGGCCCAACTTTGTTCTAATAAAATTAGCAGCGAGAAGAAATCTACTAACTCCAAAAACTATCACCTGGCTGGTATCAGTTTTTAAAATTCTGCCAGCCTCCTTGTAGGATCTTGAACCAATTTTATGACAAAGCGGCACTATCCACTTTTTCCTTGGTATTACATAGCTGGAGCAAAATAGAAGTATATGTAAATCATCTTCCTTAGTACCATGAGTACATGAAATACAAAGATCACTTCCTGATTTCGCCCAGCTTTTTTCAAGCGCCTTCGTTCTAAGTGTACCATATCTAAATTTTAGGTACAAAGTTTTTGATAATGGCGGATGAATCTCGTCTAAAAAGGGTTCGAAAGATGCTACATCCTTAAACAATAAAAAGTTTTCAGTTAGTGGTCCATGGATTCTTATATACACTGACTCGTAGCTCACATATGACCAAAAGGATAGTTTAACAATTTTCCTAGAGCACGAGTTCATAGCCTCAGGATCATTCCAAAAGTGGGCTAATCCGATCATGCCTAACCAGTTTCTAACATGCTTGAACCAATAAACTTTGTTACAACTATCGAGATCCATAACTTCTTTCAGGCCTTTCTTGTAGTCAAGTAATTCTGGAGTCGTCCACAATCTAACCCACAGCAATAATGGTCTTAATATTGCATGTTGATCTGTTCGTTTCAAGTTTAGATCCAGAAGGAGGGGTGTCAATGGGGTATTAGTAGATATTTTTATCAACCCCCTAAGAAACTTGTTCTCAAGGCTTTCAAATGTATTTCTACATGCGGGTCCCCATAGTTCTGCCCCATATAATACCGCTAGTTGAACTTTATACTTGAAGATCTCTAGGGCAGGGGTCACTGCCTTGTTCAAGCATTCTTTATGTCTCTTGAGAATTGGGAGACAGTTTTGTTTGAAGACAATCTTATTCTTTTCTAGCTGTGATCTCCATGCTAAAGAAGAGTCTATAGAGACACCTAAATAAATAAAATTCTGCACATAATCAAGCTTCTGTCCATTTAACATTAGATTTTTCTTAAAATTCCTATGTGGGCTCAGTGCCATATATTTCGTTTTTTTAGTATTAATTTCTAAGCCCTTCGAGGAACAATACGACTGAAACCTGTTTAATAAATTTTGAAGGCCCCGTGGTGTTTGGGAAATAAGAATGGTGTCATCTGCGAACAAAAGGGAAGAAACCCGGTCGCCCCCTAGTCTTGGTGAATCATTGTCACTGCACTCCATGTAAGATGGAATATCATTAACAAACAGGGAGAATAGGGTCGGTGCCAGTACACACCCCTGGCGTACTCCTCTTTTTATTGGAATAGCTTTTGTAAGTTCCCCAGTAGGACCCCACCTAACCTTGGCATAATTATCCATATGCAATCCAATAACCAATTTTAATAGGTCTAGTGGGAGTCCCTGGGATTTCAGTGATTCCCACAAAAGTTCTCGCGGTATAAGGTCAAATGCGGCCCGTAAATCTACAAATGCCACATACAAGTGGCCTTTGCGGAGGGTGACATATTTCCAATACAAGCAACAGAGCCTTAGGACTTGATCAGTAGTTCCTGTTTTTACTGTGAACCCTGCTTGATATTTCGTTAAAATTGATTCTTCTTCCAACCAGGTATTAATACGATTTAATATATGCCTAGCATAGATTTTTTGGGTAATATCTAAAAGGCTTATAGGGCGATAGTTAGCAGGATTGCTTCTATCGCCCTTTTTAAAAATAGTAATAATTTCCGCTCCGTTCCATGTGTCCGGAATTGCTTCCCCAGCAGCAACAGTGTTGCACAAATGATTAAGGTATGGTACCCAGACATCTAATTCATGCTTGAACAGGTCACCTGGTACTTTGTCCAGCCCAGGAGCTTTCCCATATTTGACAGAGTTAATAGCTAGTTCTGTTTCCTCTAGATCAAAAACTATATGTGTAAGTTCGGCCTCTACGGGCAACAGAGCATGATCTTCCTGCACTGCACTATCAGCCCCTTGAGCGGCGTACAAATTCGTAAAATGGTCTATCCAAGTTGCTTCATCAAGAAAAACCTCTCTTGAGCCTTTGTCCCTTTGGTTACCCTTGGCCACTGTTTCCCAAAATAACTTTTGGTCCTTCATTTTAGCTGCCATCAGCATACAGGACCATAATTCCTCGTCCCATGAACACTTTGCGTTGGCCAGCACCTTATTGTATAATTTCCTACTTTCTTTAACTGCCAGAGAATTTTTGGTTTTGACCGAATCAATCAGAGCTGATTTTGCTGTTCGGCATTCTTTATTAAACCATGGTTTACCTATAGGCTGTAAATTCACAGCACCCGTTCCTTTTTTTGGTCTTCTAGTCATAAGTTCTAATAATTCTTTAAAGAACTCTTTATGTAATTTAAGAAATTGACCAGGTTCACTTTCGGAGGGATTATAGGTATCAAATATATTAGTAAGGCAGTTATAAATATTTGCCACTAAATCTTCTTGTCCCAGGATATATGCCCATTTAACAGACCGACGATTATTGCTTAATATAACATTATCTGGGGCTGGTTGATATCCTCCCTCTTTAGCTTCCAGCCCCATTATTAAGCTCTTTACAAAACTAATTTTGAGGGAATGGTGATCACTATCAGATCTAGCTTTGACCATCAGATCTTTTGTATATGGCCACAAGTCCACGGAAACAATAACATAGTCAATTATACTTTGACAATCACGTCTCATAAAAGTAGGTGCCTTGGGACTATCAGATGGGAGACGCCCATTACATGCCCTCAGTCCATGGCTTACCAGTACCCTTGTGATTTGGAAAGCTAGGGTAGTACCTACAACTGCCCCATTACTAGATAGGGATGGTATACCATTAACATTATCTTCATCCTCATACAAGTTATTCATTCCAACAATGGGCTCAAAATTACAGTTCATGTCCCCACATATAATCGTGCTTGCTTCCGGGTCCAGAGTATCCAGTATTGACTCTAGTTTGTCAATACATAGTGACTCCTTGTATGATGGGCATGGTCGATTATATACGTTAAAAAGATGGATCACCCGTTTATCAACGGTAACCATTTCCAGACCAAGTATATCTAAGGAATCAATTCTTAGTTGCTGGATGGCTATATTAATGGACACACTAACCCATATTATTAACCCTCCTGATGGACGGCCTCTTACTGATGGAACTGCGTCCAACTGATAAGTTCTATATCCAACCCTATGCATGGATGTCGTAGCCCATGTTTCTTGTAAAACACATATATCAAAGGAGTTTATGTAAAGATTCCACTCCGGATCACTTATTTTTGAGCCCACTCCTGCGACATTCCATGAAACAATCCTGGCCATAGAGAGGCCTTGATTTAAGCTGCAACTGATGGCCGATGAGGATTTGCTTAGTCTCTTCGGTACTCCTGACCTGGTACTATTCTGTTCATTTTACTCTCGATGCTCTATTCGATCAACTTTAAGTATTGGTTCTGGGGCTTCCTTGAGTTTTTTTTTAGATATGATATTTTCCCCCTGTATACCAGTTGATAACAATCGAGACAAGCCATTTGGTTGATCAGATGACCTATGTGGACTAGTAGCAGACGCGACTGAAATGACAGGTAAGACGAATGGACAGGGTGTAGATTTGTGTCCTTCCCCGTGTACTGGGAGTCAATCAATGGCCTCCAGTCCACTGAACCTATTGTAGCAGGGGATTAAGGGTTGAGCGAACTGTGGGCCCATCCATTCTCTACAATACTGAGTGTTAGCGTGTTGAGGCCTCCCGGCCCTACGTTGTATTATAGTCCAGCCATCGTCCCCCTCCCTTTCCCATCTGTTAGGATTTGGATTCCTTAACAACTCGCACCCAATTCCACCCCTAACTTGATTTGTGTCCCTTGTCCAGCTCCATGCGATGTCTGGGTGTTCCGTTGGTGAATAAAAATAAGCCAGGGGTCTTGCCACAATCAATGAACCGTTTTTTCTAGGCACTCCCGAACAAATATGTCCTACTACCGAGGGTCTTCAAATGATACAACCACACAGTCCCCTTGTATTCTTTTTCTATTATAGCCTACCCAGGGGACCCTCTCTACCATTAAGATATTACTTCTTATTGTAGGTGGTAATGGATGATTAATATTTAGCCAATGTGACACTTTGTTTTTAAGCGCCTCGTACGGTTCTAGAATTGATGGGCCTAATTCAGGGACCCCAGTTAAAATGACTACATAATCACATGCTTCAGGAGGTAGATTAATATTCCTGCGCTTTTCTGTGTGCGTGTTATCATCATTATGTGTAGGTGTACTACAAGGAGCCGGTTTTTTAACTGTTGTTCCACGTGTCATAATAGACTTTGCACTGTTTTTATCTACATCAATAATGATAGGATTAGAATTAGGGACCTTAGGGGCTGGATTACTTCCTTTTTCCATGTCATTATCAAGTGTTTTTGACACCTGTACTTTACTAATAGGGGCTGATACCTGAATGACCTTTTTTTGCTTGCTAGTGTAATCATCTTTTTTCTCTTTCTTCAGTTCTATAAGTTGTTTTTCTATCCCAGCTAATCTTGCTTCTATAGGAATGAGTAAGGTCTTAAGTATTTTTGTCAAGGTCGGTATAAGTAGATCTTCATTCCCTATACTTATACCTGTACTGTCAGCTGATAGATTAACTGAAAGAATGTCAGCTAGGGAGTTGTCTAAAAAACTATCATCTACAATATTCATAGGTAGTGTGTTGGACTTGGCCCTTTTTCCCTCATTTTTTTCGTTTTTGTAGTGTTAAGGTGCAGGTGCTTACTTCTCCCAAGATGGCTGCCACAGACCCCTGCTACTGCAGGGTGGTCGTTTTTCATAGTAGCACCCTAGCTGCCAGGAGCTGGCTGGGACCCACAACAATGTTGCGACACCAGCTCGCCTTTTTGTCCCATAAGTAGAGTGGGGAAGCTCCTGGAAGATGCTGGAACCTTCTAGAAGGGAGGTGGGGTTTTACTTTTGCCGCCTTGGCTAGAGGTCACCTGACCTAGGGCTACTTAAGAGTGGGAGGGAAACTTTTGTGGTGAGTTGGCCATTGGGGTGAAGCAGAGCTGGAAGAATCCACCAGGAGTGTAGGCGGTAGGGCCTAGCCAGGGACTTATGCCTCTGAGAGTGACAGGATTTAGGTACTGCCTCTTAAGTGAGTGAGGTGCCCTGTGAATCCCACTGATCTTGCCCAGTAGTAGGAGGACCCAGAGACTCTCTGCCAGCCTGACTAGGAAGGATCTAGTCGCCCTCTCCATTCCTACCCCCTGTAACAGAACCCCTTAAGGGCGTCAGATACATCTGCGCCACAAGACTTCATCTCTCAACTGAGAACTGAAACCTAACTGTAAGAACTGAGACTGCATGACAAGAGCGAGCTGTAAGCCTTGAATGCCAGAGCTGAGACTGCGTGTCCAAGCTGACCCATCAAACTAAATGCTAAGCCGATTGCCAAGCCACCGGGGATCGACCAGGTACTAGCGCTGTGACCCCCGTGCTCCCTGCCCTGGTCTGGGACCCCCGGCAGCGTGCTCCGCTGAGCACCCTATCCCCATCCTTAACTTGAGCCCCCCCCCTGCGACGACGAAGCCAGCGCACTCACCGCCGCGGCCTGGAGGCCTGGAGAAGTGCCCTGCTGTGTCGCGAGGCCCTGGAGAAGTGCCCTGCTGTGTCGCGAGGCCCTGGAGAAGCCCGGGGCCCCGTCGCTGCCGTCGCAGCCGTGTGAGGAGGTGCGCAAGGTCGGGGCCGAGTTCCCCCATCGTCGTGAGGACGGACGCCTGCTGACGCCGAGACGGAGGTAAGCCCGGAGGCCGAGATCCCCCCTGGTGCGCCCCCTGCTGGTCTGGGAACCACACCGCACCTGGCCCGGGTTGTCCCCTCCGTGGGAGTCCCCTACCCTGCCTGCGCGACGGAGAGACCCCGCCGAGGGATCCTGTCCGTGCCCCCCTCTCACGATACTGAGCGCGGTGCTCTGTGAACTGCACCGGAGCATAAGGACCCGCTCCTCAAGTCCGGTAACCCTCCCCGCTGGAAGCCGTCCCAAGTACGGACTGACATTACCCTCGGGTGGCGCTTCACACCACCGACTCCGCTTCCCCAGCCGGAGAGACCGGGACTGCGAGTAGCGTGTTATGTTGTATGCTCTGCTCGAAAGTATTTACATGCCGATGATCACGAGTAGCGTGTTATGTTAGATGCTCTGCTCGAAAGTATTTACATGCCGATGATCACGAGTAGCGTGTTATGTTATATGCTCTGCTCGAAAGTATTTACATGCCGATGATCACGAGTAGCGTGTTAGGTTATATGCTCTGCTCGAAAGTATTTCCATGCCGAGGATCACGAGTAGCGTGTTATGTATATGCCCTGCTCAAATGTATTCACAGGTAAATGATTGCGCGTAGCGCTTGGTTATATGCTTTGCTTCACAGGATTAGGGGCCATCGATTACGAGGAGCGCTCAGTTCTACAGGCTCCATGTTAATGTACCCGATGTCACCCATTACGAGTATCGTGCTGTGTTAGACGGCCTGTTCAGGGAAAGGCCTCACTTAGCGCGCACAGCGCTATAATCACCCGCACTTAGCCAACTGCCGTGGGTGTCTGAATGAGGTTAGGCACTGCATAAATATCGCCAAGATTGCCGTATTTACTGATGGATGGTATTATGATGCATGTATCGCCTTGTTACTTCCTGAACTGCAACTGACCAGCAATACTTGGATAAACTTGAAGTATTTGCATAATTTAAACGGTGTGGCGTCACTTATTGTGTGTGTCCCTAGTCCATGAGGAGTGTGTGGTGTATGGTTGCTTAACACATAGCCCTCTGGTTGCCCGACCGGCTCGCGCCACGTTACCGCCCATAGGGCCTGGTGACCCCAGGTTCCTACATAGTGTTTTAAGGACAACCCCTCCTTTCCCAGGTTCGTGGCCCTGGCTTTCCCTTGTCGCTCTTACAATGGCTGTATTATTTTCTTTACACTTTCCTATCTTTACAGCTTTGGTAGTTTTGGTAGCGGGATGTTTTTTATAGAATCGCCTACTTGTACTTTTTTGGGGGATAGCTCCCTCCCTTATCCCTTTTCTTAAGATATTGTTGTTAGGTGTCTGGCTATCTAACTGTGGGGCTAGCGAGGTGCTTTCTATGGTTGCCAAACCCCGTGAATCAAGAGCACTACAATCTTGAGAATCAGAATGTGCACTGGTAGTACCATGAACCTCTGCATTAATATGTAGTGTGTTAGAATTAATTAGGGTGTTCTCAGGGGTTCGTACTGGGGTTCGAGCTGTAGCAATATGGCCCATAGAGGACCTTTTAGCTAGAGCAAGATCTTGAGAAACCCTCCTCTCCATAAGGACAATACCCTGGTCTATTAGTGTGTTTGTACGAACTATGAAATCATCTAATGTTCCAGTTAATTTTGAGCTACCTGCCACAGCTTTACTGCTTCTTGTTTCGCGTGAAGTCATATCAGTATGATCTAAGTAACTAAACACGAATGAATAAAGAATAATAAGCGAATTTTTAGGTCTTTTAAACTAATAGCTATGGCAATAATAATGATAATAGCAGTGGAATTCCTTTTAAATCGATGAAAGTAGAACACCAATGTCTATTATCTTCTATCAATTCTTTCCACATCTACATATAGCACTATTGTATGACTGTCCTGGAATAAAAACTATTAACAATAATGTGCTTACGGTGTCCGATGTTTATAAGACGAAACGACCAAAGTCCCTGGCCCAGTCCAGTCTCTTCAGGCCTCTGAGTGCCTCAGAGGGCCCGCTCTTTGCCCGGTCTTAGCCCCGTGCTGAGACCCGCGCGCGTCCCGCTAGCGCGTGTAGGCGTGGAGACGTAAATATAATGAAGGGCAGCGGTGTTGGGGGAGGAGTCAGGAAGAGGACCAGGTGCGGCTGTTCTGCTTCACGCGCAGCACCCTGGTCCTCGCAGTCCTGAAAACGCCGGTTCTTCACAGCAATGGCAGTAACCTGTAGTGTCAGCGCACCAAGAATGCCCCGACTGACAGCAGCAGAGTCCCGGTCCCTCGAGCGGCTCCCGCGAAGCGGGGGCCGCGAGGCGCGGTAGTGGTAGTGGTTCGAAATCTGGGGTGGGAGTCCAAGCAGTCCCTCCGATGGCCAGCAGCACCAAGCAAGTTCGCAGACGGAGCCCACAATACGAGAGCTACACCGCCTGATTAAGATGTTGGGGGAGGAGTCAGGAAGAGGACCAGGTGCGGCTGTTCTGCTTCACGCGCAGCACCCTGGTCCTCGCAGTCCTGAAAACGCCGGTTCTTCACAGCAATGGCAGTAACCTGTAGTGTCAGCGCACCAAGAATGCCCCGACTGACAGCAGCAGAGTCCCGGTCTCTCGAGCGGCTCCCGCGAAGCGGGGGCCGCGAGGCGCGGTAGTGGTAGTGGTTCAAAATCTGGGGTGGGAGTCCAAGCAGTCCCTCCGATGGCCAGCAGCACCAAGCAAGTTCGCAGACGGAGCCCACCTTAAGACACCTAGCCTTGGAACTTGAAGATGGAAAAATCATACTCAATCGCACACGCCACGCTGGGCGACCAGCCTCAAGCCCAGCCAGCCACAGGATAACCTCACCTGCCTCCACTCATGTAGGCAAAAGACCTTATTATGAAAACGACCAAAGATAAAACCACCATTAACTTTGAGGGCTGTCAGGTGGGAGTGTACCAGGACCTCTCACCCCTCACCCTCCAACGTTGCAGAGAGCTGAAGCCACTCACCTCTCTCCTGAGAGACAAAGGTATAAGATACCGGTGGGGCCATCCATTTAGCTTATCCTTCACATGGGAGAACGAGCTGCGCATTGTGCGCTCTATGGGTGATGCAAAGGAGCTATTGAGTGCCAGTCTGACCATGGAGGACTCTGACATCAACCAGCGCCAGCCTGGGGCACCCAGGTGGGAGACGTCAGAAGAAGACATCAGAGACCAGCGAATGTGCAACCTGCGAAGTCTACAGAGCTTGAACGGCAGCAGGAGAGAGAGGCCCTGCTCCGCCAGCTGCAGGGTAAAGATGCAGCGGACGATCCCAAAGGGGACTGACTAAAAGGCATTATGTAGGCCTCACAACTATGGCCTTGTACGGTCCCGAGAGGGCCCCATCCTTACAGTATTCGGCCACAGCCGGGAACCCAATATCCTTGATATGATGACTGACTGCCGGCAGAATGAATCCTTGCACGTTGAAGTGCCTCAATCCTGTTGGAGAGTATTTCTTGTGCTCCCGACTTGTTTTTTTCACTACATTGCTGCATTCTCTCTCTCTCTCTCTTTCTTGTCTTTTTCTGGCTCCTCTGCAGTTCTTCTTCATGGGGTTAGAGGTGAGCCTATCAAGGGGCAGTGTGATTGTGCAGAATAGAGGTCGTATTGGGGGAGGGGGTTCTACTAGGAGAGGGTGGGGGAAGAAGTGGGCCCTTGGAGGCAGTTGGGAGATCTGATGCTTGCAATAGGCATCCAGCCGCAGATTGGGCCTAGCGACACCACTTGGATTCCGTGTCGACACTTACGGTAGGCATTTTGAGCCTCAACGTCCAAGGCCTCAATTCCCCGGTGAAGAGGAGGGCGCATTTGGCACTCCTGCGAGAAACGGGCAGCGACATTTGCCTTATACAGGAGACTCATTTATTGCAAACAGACTGGAATTGCCCCCGCTCCCGGTGTTTTGACAGACAATACTTCTCATCCTCGGGAGACACGGCGGCGGGGGTAGCGGTCTTGTTCACCACACACTCCCAGGGCAAGGTGTTAGGGGTGCATACGGAGGAGCCAGGGAGGGCCCTAGCTCTGAGGGTGGCGATGGGCAGACACACATATGCTATAGCATCCATCTACAGCCCAAACGAGCATCAGGAGCTATTCCTCAACAACACCTTGAGCGCTGTCCTGAACTCCAAAGATGAGGGCCTAGTTATAGAGGGGATTTTAATATAGTGAATGATGCACAGTTGGACCTATCCCTACAAAGACAAGGCCACGCCGGGGCACTTTCCGACTTTATGAGGCAGAAACTGTCAGACTTGGGACTCTCGGACGTGTGGAGGACAGGAAACCCTACGGCTAGGGAATACACATGCTTCTCAGCAGCCCACCAGACCTACGCCCGTATTGACTGGTTCATAACATCTCCGAGATTTACTAGGCCTACAAGTGGGGCTTCAATAGGAACCGCGGAAATATCAGATCATTCTCCAATTAGGATTGAATTGCGTTTCCAAGGGGGCTCCCGGACTGCTCGAATATACCACCAACATTAAAGAACTATGAGATACAATTAAGACGTATCTCAAGACTAATAACGATGGAGGGATTTCGCTCGCTCTTCTATGGGACGCGCTAAAAGCTGCAGGACTCAGCAGGGATAGGAATGAGAAGAGGGAGTACCTCGAATCGCAAGTAAAGGAACTGGAGGGGGGTCCATCAGAGAACGGGCTCCGTTCAGGTGCGTCGGCAACTTAATGCGGCTAGACAGCAGCTGAATACTCGCTCCTGCGAACCAAGCAGCGTTATTACGCTGGCGGTAATAAAGCAGGGAAACTTCTTGCAATCCTCCGAACTCAGTCAACCGCTAGGCGCATCGAGGAGATTAGAAGTACTCAGGGTGAGATCTTACGGTCTGAGGGCGACATAGCGGGCAGATTTGAATCTTTTTATACAGAATTATACAGGGCAGGCAACTTAGATCTGGAAGCGGCCAAACAATATGTGCAAGATGTCCCGGTGACGCCCCTTCCTCACCTGGAGGCAACAAATCTAGGCACAGATATTTGGTCGGAGGAGGTTCTTAAAGCCATAGTGGGACTAACCTCAGGGAAGGCACCGGGGGGGAACGATTTCTACAAATCCTTTGCCCAAGAATTGGCCCCGGTTCTGGTTCGCTTATTTAATTCCTTTAGCGATTCCGGTAGAGTAACCCCAACTATGACCATGGCTGAAGTAGTGGTGATTCCTAAGCCCGGCAAAGATCTGAGGGATTGTGCTCGTTATAGTACCATTTCATTATTGAACGTTGACCTCAAAATATTCACTAGCATCCTGGCTGCCCGCTTAGCGCCGAATATGCTGGGGTTGATTGACCCCGACCAATCGGGATTTATTCCAGAACGCAACTGCAGCGATGGGACCTGTCGGATGTGCCACTTGCTGGACAAGACCCAACGTACTCAGACGCCCACGGTGCTCCTTTCGATCGATGCTGTGAAGGCATTAGATCGGGTACACTGGCCGTATCTGCAACAGACACTCCGCAAATTCGGAGCGTGCGACCACTTCCTGCAATGGCTGGACTGTATCTATAGGGATCCTCAGACGCATAATAGGGTTAATGGTGTAACATCTCAGCCAATTGGAATTTGGAGGGGTACGCGACAGGGTAGCCCTCTCTCGCGCCTACTCTTTGCATTGTTAATGGAACCGTTTGCATAGAAAGTGCGCCAGAACACAAGAATATCTAGGATCCGAATGGGGGGATAGGGAGCATAAAATTTCATTATATGCAGATGAAGTAATATTGTTCTTGACCCGACCAGCAACCTCAATACCCCCTTTAATGGAGGAACTAGATCTTTTCAGTCTAGCATCGGGCTTTAAGGATAACATCCATAAAACTCAAGCTCTAAGCCTGATCTTCCCTCAAGCAGAACAACAGGCCCTAGCAGTACAGTTCCCATTTAAATGGGCTGCAGAAGGCATCCAGTATCTAGGTTTGCAGCTGTTCCCCACCCTGGTCAAGACGGCCCAAGTGAATTATGCTACTCTCCTGGCTGGAGTTAGGAATGAGCTCTCCAACTGGAAGAGGCACCTCCTGTCCTGGCAGGGTAGACTGGCGGCAGTTAAAATGACTACTCTCCAGCGGATCCTCTATGTGATGCAGACGTTGCTGCTCAGACCGCCACTCAATATGTTGCCTCAGATGCAGCGTCTTATCAACAAGTTTGTTTGGGGAGGTAAGAAAGCGAGACTAGCCCGTAATTTGACATATCTGAAGCAGGAAGACGGGGTTTTGGTGTCCCATGTTTGGAATGTTATTATCTGAAAGAAACACGTTAGTTAGATTCCTCACCTTAGAATATCCCCAGGCGTCAGACTGGATCCGGAAGATTTTTCGTCAGCAATACCCCTTGCGCGTCGCTAGGCGTCGTCTGCGGCTCCGCGTCCGTCGTCGGCGTCGTGCGCCGGAATGACGTCGTCGGAGTACTTAGACGCCGCCCTCGCGCGCTGACGTCAGTTCTTCTTTTTTCCGC
The DNA here is from genome assembly GCF_964204655.1 of Triturus cristatus. NCBI lineage: Eukaryota > Metazoa > Chordata > Amphibia > Caudata > Salamandridae > Triturus > Triturus cristatus. The sequence goes on along the minus strand of NC_140579.1, from coordinate 803,541,245 downwards.
GCCAGTAAGCGCAGATCCGGGAGAGCTACCCCTTTTAGTCTTTTTTGACTAACTTTTTTGATCCTTTTTGATCTTGTCTCGACTCCGGTGCCGGTAGGATGCCTGGTTTTAAAGCCTGTGCTGACTGCAACCGCTTGATGTCGGTTACGGACCATCACCGCCGGTGACTTTACTGCTTGGGCCTCGACCACGACGCGGAGTCGTGTTCGGACTGCAAGGCCCTGACCTCGAAGGCTAGACGGGAGCGGTCCCGTAAGCTTCTCGAGCTTCGCCACTCGGCTCCGCGCCCCTCTCGATCCCGGTCCAGGAGGAGGTCCAAGGATCGGTCGCGGAGCCGCAGCCGACGTCATCATCGATCGTCTGGCTCCAAGTCTTTGGGTAAGTCGAAGCACTCCAAGAAGTCCAAGAGGCGACACCGCTCTTCGGACTCCCCTCGCCAGTCGCGCGACTCGGCCGAGGGTCAGGGTGGTTCTACCCCCGCGGCTCCAGCGAAGCCGCAGGCGCCGCGCAAGTCCCCATACCCGCCAGTCCCTGGGACTGACGCGACACCGGCGGAAGTCAGTGCCTTCCTCTCGGCCATGAGGAACCTGGCTCTGCTGTCGACGCCCGCTGGGGTGCCTTCGGGCCCCGCGGACCCGACTGGGCAACCTTGCCTGCCGGCGGCTCCGGCCCCGGCGCCGTCGACGGCTCCGGCCTCGACACCGCAAGTGCCCGAGGGACCCGTTCCCGAGTCCCCGCCGGTCGACCTCGTCACGCCTCCTCCGCCGGCGTCGACACCGGTACCACCTCCGATGCCGGCTCCGCTCGGCGTCGAGCCCCAGTTCAGCCCCGCTCCGGGCCCGGCGCCGTTACGGCGTCGATGGACGCCGCGTTCGGCGCCGCTGGAGACACATTATGTCTATCGCCCGGCTCCGATCCTTCCTCCTGCATACCAGGAATCGGATGACGGGGGCGAATGGGAGGGATCCGAGGATCCTATGGCCGGTCAGGCTCAGCTGTCACAGGACTGGGCAGATGAACTGGGGGAGGCCAGTGGTCTGGATACCTCTCCAGACACTGGATTCATCTCTCCTCCGACTGTGGCTTCGGAGGAGGGTGCTGCTTTCTCTGTGGTGCTGCGCAAGGCGGCCGCAGCCCTTGGGCTCGAGCTACCTGCCGTGGCTGTGAGGACTAACGTCCTCACTGAGGTGCTTCAGTCTGCAGCAAGCTCCACTGAGCCTCTGCTGCAATTCAATGAGGCCCTCATTGACGTTCTGCAGGGCACCTGGTCCAAGCCCTCCACAGTCCCTCCTGTGGACAGGAACGTCGCCAGGCGCCACCGCCCTGCTCCGGGCGACCCCAGTTTTCTGTCCCAACACCCTACCCCCGAGAGCCTGGTTATCCTGGCCTCTACCTCCCAATCCTCCTTCCCGACCGCCCCGCCGGACCGGGATTCCAAGAGACTGGAACAGTTTGGCAAAAAGCTGTTCTCCCTTAGTTTGGGCCTGCGGTCCTTGAACACCGCCTGTCTCTTGGACCGTTATTCCCACTCTCTGTGGGATACGGTGGAGGACGTGCTGCCCCTGTGTCTGGAGGAGGTCCAGACACGACTTACCCAGGCTCTGGCCGATGGGAGGGATGCAGCACGACATGCTATCCGATGTGGGCTTGACACTACGGACTCGCTGGGTAGGGCAATTTCTACCACGGTGGCGCTTAGACGTCACGCCTGGCTGCGGTCCACGTCCTTTTCGGGTGATGTCCAGAGCACTCTCATGGACATGCCCTTTGATGGCACTCGCCTTTTTGGCGAGAAAGCGGACAGTGCGCTGAATCGCTTTAAGGACTCCCGGGCTACGGCCAAGTCCTTGGGCCTCTCGGCCCCGCGGTCGCAAACTTCCGCCTTTCGCCCCTTTCGTGGCCAAGGAAGGGGTGCCTCCTCATGTACGCCTAGCCACCAGCCGCAGAACCAACCTGCGCGCGGTCGCGGACGTGGTTTCCGCCGAGGCGGTTCTGGAGGACTACGCGGTCAGCCCACATCCACCCCGGCAGCATCCGCCTCAAAGCCTTCCTAGTCCGAGCTTTCAGGCCCATTCCACGCCAGTGGGCGGCAGAGTTCGCCATCACCTGCTCCACTGGCGGTCCATCACATCGGACAGGTGGGTGCTGCAAATCGTCCGAAGGGGCTACTCCCTCCCCTTCGAGACGACCCCTCCAGCCATGCCACCGCAGCACCACCGTATCTCGAGGGATCATTTGAATCTTCTCCACGAGGAAGTTTCGGCCCTCTTGGCCAAGGGGGCCGTCGAGCGCGTTCTGAGCCCTGAAGTAGGTCGTGGTTGTTATTCCCACTACTTTCTGGTTCCCAAGAAGGGCAAAGGGGGCCTACGCCCTATCTTGGACCTCAGGAGCGTCAACACCTTCCTCCGGAAGGAAAGGTTCAAGATGTTAACTTTGGCTCAGGTTCTAGCTGCCCTAGACCCGGGAGACTGGATGGTAGCGTTGGACTTGCAGGACGCATATTTCCACATCCCCGTCCTGCCGGCGTTACCTGCGGTTCACGGTGGGTCAAGAGCACTTTCAGTTTACCGTGCTCCCCTTAGGCCTCACCAGTGCCCCTCGGGTGTTCACGAAAGTGATGGCGGTGGTTGCAGGGGTTCCAGTCTTCCCCTATCTCGACGACTGGTTGTTGAAGGCGGGCTCGCCCCAGGCAGTCGTCTCCCACCTCCAGACTACGGCGGATCTCCTGCATTTGCTGGGATTTTCCATCAACGTGCCGAAGTCACACCTGAGTCCCTCTCAGAAGCTCCTCTTCATCGGAGCGGTTCTCGATTCGGCGCAGTTCCGGGTCTATCCACCGGAACAGCGGGTCCGGGATATTCAGGCCCTGATTCCCATCTTTCGGCCTCTATCCTGGGTTTCGGTCAGGCTAGTGTTGCGGCTTCTGGGGCTGATGGCCTCCTGCATCCTACTAGTGCATCACGCCAGGCGGCACATGCGGGCTCTGCAGTGGGACCTGAAGTTTCAGTGGGCCCAGCATCACGGCAACCTGTCCGACCATGTCTTGATCTCGGAGGGCACTGCACAGCAGTTGCAGTGGTGGCTCACGGACCGCGATTGGGTCGAGGGCAAGAGCCTCTCCCTTCTCCAACCGGAGCATGTCGTAGTGATGGATGCGTCCCTCCTGGGATGGGGTGGCCATATGGGAGAGGCGGAGATCAGAGGCCTCTGGTCTCCGGCGGAGTCTCGTCTCCACATCAACCTGTTGGAGTTGAGAGCGATCCGACTTGCACTGAAAGCCTTCCTTCCCTCTGTCAGGGAAAGTGTCGTGCAGGTGTTCACGGACAACACCACCGCCATGTGGTATTGCAACAAACAGGGCGGGGTGGGGTCGTGGACCCTTTGTCAGGAGGCTCTGCGCCTCTGGACATGGCTGGAACACCAGGGCGTCACCCTAGTGGTTCAACATCTGGCGGGCTCTCTGAACGCCAGAGCAGACGAACTCAGCCGCCGGTGCATGATGGATCACGAATGGCGTCTGAACTCCGAAGTGGCGCAAGGTCTCTTTCAGCAGTGGGGAGAGCCTTGGTTAGATCTATTCGCCACCGAAGAGAACGCGCAATGTCAGCAGTTCTGCGCGTTGGAATTTCCAAGGCGGCACTCGCTCGGCGACGCTTTTCATCACGAGTGGAGTTGCGGTCTGTTGTACGCCTTTCCGCCTATACCACTTCTGCCCAGAGTGCTGAAGAAGATCAGGCACGACCGGGCCCAAGTCATCTTGGTGGCTCCGGATTGGGCACGAAGGTACTGGTATCCCGAGCTACTCAGTATGTTGACCGATCCTCCGATACGTCTGCCCCTTCGGGAGGATCTTCTGTCGCAGCAGCAGGGGACGGTCCTCCACCCGAACCTGTCCAGCCTCCACCTCCATGCGTGGAGATTGAGCGGCGGCAGTTGATGCCATTTGACTTGCCTCCTGAAGTCTGTGATATCATTCTGGCAGCCAGGTGTCCCTCCACAAAGACGGTATACGCCTGCCGGAGGAACAAATTTGTGGCATGGTGCACAGCAAAGGCTGTGGATCCCCTTTCCGCCCCTCTTTCTGAGGTTCTGCTCTTTCTTCTTTCTTTGGCCCGGCAGGGCTCTGCCCTGGGCACCTTGAAAGGTTATCTTGCTGCCATCTCTGCCTTCTTGCGGCTTCCTGATCAGCCTTCTCTTTTCAAGTCCCCTGTAGTTACACGCTTTCTAAAAGGCATTACTCACACTGTCCCTTTTGTAATGCCTCAGTGGGACTTGAATCTTGTTCTCACATTTCTAATGTGCGCTCCCTTTGAGCCTCTTCATAATTGTCCTCTTCGTCTGCTGACGCTTAAGACTGCTTTTCTGGTAGCCATCACCTCCGCTAGACGGGTGAGTGAGCTCCAGGCTTTATCATGAAAGTCTCCTTTTCTCTCTGTTCATCCGGACAAGGTTGTGCTTCGGCCTCGTCCCTCCTTTCTTCCAAAAGTGGTGACCCCCTTTCATCTTGGGCAGTCTGTCACCTTGCCCACCTTCTTTCCGCCTCCGCATCCTTCCAAAGAGGAAGAGAGGCTCCACCGTCTGGACCCAAAATGTGCGCTCTCCTTTTATCTGGACCGCACGAAGCAGTTCCGGGTGGACGACTAACTTTTTGTTGGATACGTGGGTGATAAGAAGGGGAAAGCTGTGCACAAATGGACCATCTCTCGGTGGGTCGTTTTGTGCATCAAAATTTGTTATTCCTTGGCAAAAAAGGACCCTCCTGTTGGGCTGCGCGCCCATTCTACTCGGGCCACAGCGGCTACTACTGCTTTGGGACGGGGTGTCCCTTTGCAGGACATCTGTCAGGCGGCGACGTGGGCTTCGCTACACACGTTTGCCAGGCATTATTGCCTTGACAGCCAAGTCCGGAGGGATGGCTTCTTTGGCCGTTCTGTCCTCCAGGACTTTCTGGTGTGATCTTGGTTCGCAGACCCACCACCGGGGATGGTATTGCTTGGGTATCTATTCTAAGGTGAGGAATCTAACTAACGTGTTTCTTTCAGATGAACAAGTTACTTACCTTCGGTAACGATGTATCTGTAAGAAACATTAGTTAGTTAGATTCCTCACCGACCCATCCATCCTCCCCGTTCTGCGAACTGACATCTAGGGTTAAGGTTATCCTTCTCAGGCCCCTAGATTTTATTTTTGGCACCAGTGTCGGTCTTTGCATGGCTCTGCGTTCCTGGCGCGGAAAGCTATGTACAAGAACTGACGTCAGCGCGCGAGGGCGGCGTCTAAGTACTCCGACGACGTCATTCCGGCGCACGACACCGACGACGGACGCGGAGCCGCAGACGACGCCTAGCGACGCGCAAGGGGTATTGCTGACGAAAAATCTTCCGGATCCAGTCTGACGCCTGGGGATATTCTAAGGTGAGGAATCTAACTAACTAATGTTTCTTACAGATACATCGTTACCGAAGGTAAGTAACTTGTTCTTCAGGCAGCACAACTTAAATACATGCTTGAGTGGTATAAGCTAGAGTCGGAGAAGCACTGGTGTTTTATAGGCTGCTCGATAGCGGGTATGCACATTTGGAAGGTCCCGTGGCTCCCCCGGAAACACCGCCCCAGTGGAGTGTATGTATCACTGGTCCTAAGGACCACCTTGGGAGTGTGGGATCGGGTACAGGTACCATACGGCCTCTCGACCCCATTTATAGGCAACCCTGACTTGCCACCGGCCCACACAGGGGAGGGATATCTCCATTGGCAAGATGCCAATTGTAAACGCATTGGGGACCTCTTTGAAGAACACAGGGTAATGGACTTCACTAACCTCATAGACAGCTTTGGGATCCCTCGTAAGGCATATTGGCAATACCTGGCTCTCCATCATTGGGTAACCCAGCCACAGATAAAACCACATGCAGGTTGCTTTTTAACGAAGTTTGAGAAGTGGTACGTTACTAGAACATCAGAAAACGGCTGCTGTCTGATATTTATGCTTTCTTAAACACCCCCAGACAGCCTAGTAAGTCCCCAGTGCATCATAGGGGGAAATCTGAATTGGAGCGTGAGTTCTCCCCCAAGGGATGGGGTCGACATCATACATAGGGCCAGAGGTAACTCATGCAGCACAGCAGGCAAGGAGATGTTTTTGAAAATTGCACATTATTGGTATTACACACCAGCGAGAATTCCCAAATAGAAACCGGGTGGGAATGGGCAATGTTGGCGGCAGTGCAGTTCGCAGGACACACTCACCCATATCCTGTGGTCATGCCCAAAGATACAGGAATACTGGAAGGTAATCCTCCGGGATATAGATGACATATACCATACTGATTTACCTAAATCCCCCTCATACACACTCTTGGGACTCCCGAATGCCCTGATGTACCCTCTCGGATCTAGCCGTGGTAGAGCATTTACTTTTGCGTTGGGAGCCGCCAAGCAGGCCCTTCTGGCTAGATGGGGCACGGCGGAGATTCCCACTCGTCTGGATTGGCTATATACTGGGGATGGAAAAGATCACAGTGGGCCTCACACGTTCCCTCCCTAAATTCGATAAAACATGGGGTACCACAATAGAATTCTTGTCCAATGAATTTGTTGAACTTACTTGCCCGAAATACCTGAGAGTGCTCTGCCTCACTGGGGTCCCCCCTCCAACGGCCTAAGGATAATAGATGGCCGTCCAGCTCAGACCATCTTGTTGACCCTTGCTTGTTGCCCCACACACACCTATAGGGGATAGACCTATTTACCCTCCTTTATCTCTTCTATTCTTTCCTTTTTCTACCTTTATCTTCAATTCATACGAATGTTCCCCACTGGCCGGTGGATGTAGGTGGTAGCTGTTGTAATGCTTGTCTTTTCAAAATCAATAAAAGGATTTAAACCATAAAACAGAAAAAAGTTAGTCAGAAAACAAATATTTTTTAAACAGCCATAGAGCTGGCTGTACAGGCACAGGACCTCAGTAGCTAGCAATTTATTTTTTATTTATTTATTTGCTTATATAGCGCCTGAATCACCCCCTAAGGGGTATCTCCGCGCTTGCGGGCAAATAGGGAAGAAGACGGTACTGAAAGAGACATCTAAAATAAAAATGTTTTCAAGGACTTTCTGAAGCGGAGGTAGTCCGTGCATTGCCTCAGTGTTAACGGAAGCGAATTCCAGTTCCGAGGGGCAAGTTAGGAAAAAACCTTCCCCCCGGTCCTAGCTTTGTAGATGCGTGGAACTTTGAGAAGTGATTTTGTGCTGGATCGCAGGTCTCTAAGGGGAGTGTAATGACACAGCTTCTCCGTCAAGTATGTTGGCCCGCTGCCATATACTGCCTTGTGAGTAATGCAGCAGACCTTAAATACTATTCGCTTGCGCACCGGGAGCCAGTGCAGTTTCCGCAGTAGCAAGTTCGACGGAGATCTGTAGGGGGCGTTCAATACCAGACGCGCTGCTGTGTTCTGCACCACCTGTAAACGATCCAGCGCATCCTCATTGGCCGATATCAGTAGGGCATTACAATAGTCAAGTCGACTTATGACAAGAGACTGGACAAGAGTCTTCCGTGTGTGATCATGAAGAAACGGAAACACACGCCTCAAAAGGTTTAATACATGAAAGCATGAGCTAACCATTTGAGACACCTGCTCCTTCATGTTTAATCTCTGTTCGATGCGCACCCCAAGATTCTTTACTAATGCCTTCGGGGCGGGGAGGGCGCCTAGCTCCCTGGGCCACCATTCTGGTGTCCACAACAAGGTGGCTTCTCCAAAAAACATAATCTCATAAAAACACAATTCCAGCTCCTTTGGCGAGAAGACTGGTGTTAGGAATCGGGCTGATACTGGTGCTGTCGGTATGGTCTGTTTCATATGTAACCAACCCAACGGTCCATTAATGAATCATGTTCTTCTGCCCTTCTAAATATTAGCTTGAGTCATGTTCTCCTGCTCTCCTAAGTATTGTTTAAATCACGTGTTTCCTAGGTACATTAATACTTGCTTTTAACAATGCTTTATTTATTTCCTTGTGCATCTTGCATGCTTTGTAAACACCTTGGGGAATGTCATAACCATGTGGTCCACACGTGTTCTAGTAGCTGTCATGTTACATTTCTGCACGTTCACTCACCACGCGTAACAGAGGCTATAAATAGACACGCAGCACTTGGCTTTCTGTCCCCGCCACTGGAAGCGTTCGTGAGGATTCTTTGCTGCAGAGATTGGAATCTCCACGGCGCGTCTCTGAGAGCAGCTGATCTCCGGTCTTCATCTCGCGCTCCTGAAACAGCTGATTGTTTGCATGCGCCAGCTACGAGGAAAAGGAAGCAGCGTGTCAATTTCATTTTCCACTGAAAGCCGGCTTCAGCAAGACATCGTCCGGACAGTTCAGAGCTAAGTCAGCAATTCAATTACTGTATTGTTTTAAGGAATTTTTGTTCTTCACATTATTTTCACTAAATAAGTCAATCCTGCAGTAGCCTTGATTCCCATCAATTTAGGTCCTGAAGAAAGCCGGGTCAGTTGACCATATCGGCTGAAACATGTCGACCTCACGAGACCAAGTCAGGAAATAGTCAATTTTTTCAAGACTATTTGTTTTTTTAGACATGACACCTGGTCAATCCTTAATAAACATATTTTTTGCCCATGTAGTCATTTTTAATACACATTCACATTAGAGCACTGCACATTTTTTGAGTCTTCACAAGTTGGAATACACACTGTGGCAGGAGTTCTTTCCACCTTGGGATCATTAGGTCGGGCACCCGGCAGGGCCGGCTGGCTCGATATTGCGGGCCCAGACCTTGACCCCTCAGAGTCTCAGATGATGAAGCTCCGCCAACAAGGGTGGGCTGATGGACTCTTAACTCCAGCCTAGTGATGTACTAACTATTTGAAGAGGCCTTCATTTTGTTTACAGCATCTAGTGGCTTTCTGTTCTTTGTGGTTGGACTTAACACCTTCTGTTAGTTGTTTTCTGTGTTTGGGAGAGCACCATGACTCCGAAGATTGCGGCTCTTGCCAGAAGCTGAAGCCAAAGGCGCTTAACGAATGCCAAATGAAACTGTTGGCACCGTGGCTGATGCGGTTTTTGGCCACTTTACATCGGCCTCGTCTACTTCTCATTTGGAGGCACGGGGTCATTCCCGGAGCCATTCAAGGTGACACCATTCTCCATCGACTAAAGGTTAGCTTAGGCAGAAAAAGTCAAAGCATCTCTAAACTTTGCTGTGTGGAAACTCGGTTCCTCATGGCTCTTCCCGCTTGCTGGTTTAGGAGTCCAGGCAAGACTCTGCCCGCGCTTCCCCGTTTTTCTGGGAGCTGGGGCATCAATGGCCCAAATGAGATAATACTATAATTCTCTGCATCTCATATTTGGGCCTCCTCCTCGTTCCTCTAGAGCACCATCAGGGCCCCTTGGAGGAGAGAGGAGCCACGCCGGTGGGTTCGCCCTCGGTGTCGGTTGGACCATCTGAGTCGTTCAGTCGGTGTCGCCGACTACATTTTGGCGCCAGTGCTTAGCCCTTCAGGCTTTCCACCTTCGGTGTTTATTTTCGATCAGCCGACTCGGGCATTGACGTCGGCAGCATCTGTCGGAGCCATTCTTCCTCCTCTTCTCTGCATCAAGGTGTCGCCTTCTCGGCGTTGGGTGTGGACTCAATTGTGTCTTTTGCTTTCTCGCCCTAAGTGCGCCGGGTATGCCTAGACATAGGTCCCGGGCTCACTGTGCCACTGGATTCAAGCTATCCTGGCTGAAGAGGGGTGAAACCCCGAAACCGGTCCTAGGATGCTTGTTTCCGGTCCAGGGAGGACCTGACTTGGCAGTTCGGGCTAGACTGTTCCCATGAGGCAATGGGTCAAGACTGATTTGCATATGGCCAGGTCTAAACTGGGGTGGCATGGTGAGCAAAAGAATGATGGATTTAACCCAGATCTCTTAACTGGGGGAGAATGTTTTGATATGTTCTGAGTTCCGTCCATCAATTGTGTGTCTTTTGTGAACTCAATGGAGCCAACTTGAGGGAATGTAGTTTTTCCACTTTCCTCTCATGCTGGAGCTTCTGAAAGAGGTAATATGGAGGAGTCTGGGCTATTTCAGCCTCTTGCTGACACTATTCCGCTGCTTGTAGAGGACAGTTGGCTTTCTGCACTTTGTGAGGCTAGTGGGCATGAGTCTTCACCGGCCTCAGGACTACTGTCTTCTCCTAGTCTTTCTACTGAGGCAGGATCCTCTTTTGCAGATATGTTAAGGAGAGTGGCTATGGTGTCGGAATTATTTTTTCCTACGGTGGAAAAGTCCTCTGATCCCCTGATTGATGTCCTTTATCCAGGGCTGACAGGGGGAGCCTGTTCCCCCATAGAGTGAGGCCCTGTACAACATATTATTGGGCTCTTGGGCTAAGCCTGATACGGAGGTCTTGGTGGTGGATCATGCTGTATCTCACAGGCACTTGCCTGCTCCTGGAGATCCAGCTTGTATCCTCAAGCATCCTACTTCTCATAGTTTGGTAGTTCAGGTGGCTTCAGCATCACAGGGTATGGATTCTCTACCCAATGTTCCATCAAATAGTGACTCTAGGAGGCAGGATTCATGTGTCAAGCATATATTTTCCTCAACTAGTTCTGCTTTAAGGTCCACTAACATGACTTGTGTTTTTGGGCGTTTATCTTACGCTTTGGGGGATTCCTTGCAGCCTATGTTGCCGTCGCCTCTGATCTAATGTAGAACAGTTGATTCGGGATGGCCAGCAGGCAGCTAAACTGATTATTAGATGTGGCATGCTTACCACTGATTCAGTGGGTTGGGCCTTGTCATCCTCTGTGGCGCCATGTCATAGTACCTGCTTAAGTACCTCAGGTTTTTCAGAGGCTGTCCATGCTGCTTTGGTCGATATGGCCTTTGATGGCACCCATCTTTTTGGTGCCCAGGTGGACTCAGCTTTATGGCGTTTCTGTGATAGAAGCAGATTCCTAATTTCTCTTTTTCTAACTATATACCTCTTTGATTGTTTTCCCTATACTGGAGTTGTATGAAGGATATTAATCTTTTGTTTCTTACACGGCTGGCCATGTTATGGCAGTGCCATGGTGGTATAAGTTCTGCCTGTTGGTGACACCCGATGTGGTGTTCCTGCGGTTAGCAGATATTATTGTTTCTATACTGTCTTTGACGGGATACAAGGATACCTATTGCATGAGTTTTTCCCTTCCCTTTTTTCCTCTGATGATGGGCTTCATGCTCAAGAGGTCATTTGCTTGTGATGTTTATTCCAGTTAGGAAGTTTACCTATGTCTCATGCTTCTTTGGAAACAGTTCGGTATGCTGGTATGGCATTACTTTTGATTTTTAGTAACTCTTATAGGGACATCTTGCTTATGCACTATGCGAGACCTCTTATACAGATAGTATGCTTATTCTTTAGACCTACTCTGAATTTCCACTTTAGTGTAATTCTGGGTCTGGTTTGACCAAGGTTTCCACCAGGACATTTTTGTTTGATCGGTCCTTCATTTGATTGCAGTCCTTTTCGCTAGCTTTGACGAGGTGCACTTTGCTCTGAATTCAGGTGGTAAACGGATTGCTTTTGCGTTAGGTGATTTTTGCAAAGGGTATGCTGCCCTATGAGGGAGTTATGCCAACTTTACCACGTTGTGCGGTCCTTGCCTGCGCATGGTGTTTTGTCCCTAGATATGTATTTCCCTTTCTGGGAGGTGTTGCATATGGCAGGTTCAAGGAATCTATTTTGTATTCTTCTAAATTATTTTATTACTAACGTTTACCTCTATTTATGGACGTTCTATAGTTTCCTACTTTCATTCTTTGAACATGGTTGTTCCGTGAACACTGCTTGTAATGTTATCTGGAATGCAGTGTCAGAATATTTTAACCCTAGGGGGTTAGCTTTTTCGGCCATGTCCAGCATTTTCTGGGAAGATTTTTCTTTTCTTAAAGAGAATGGTCACTTCTATGGTTCTTCTCTTCCTTAAGAATATACTGAGTTTTCCTTTCCATATACTTTGATATGCTGTTGTGGTTACACTTTTCCTGTCGGGAGGCTGAAATTCCTCAGTCTCTTTGGGGACATTTTCTTCCTCTAATGTGCAATTGCTCTTTTTGTGACGGACAGTCCTTTTAGGGTTCAGCTTTAAGAGTATGGGCTGTTACTTCTTGTGATCTTAAGGGTCTATATATACATATATTCCTTCGTCTGATTTACGGTCAGATTTCGGTTCAGTCTTGTACACCTTGTCGTCAAATATTCCAACTGGATACCTCTTTTAAAGATTTCCATGGGTTGGGTTGTACTTTATTTTACCCATCGGGCCAAGCGTGATTGTAAGTGGTTTCTCTTGGCAAGGCTTCATTTTCCTGTGTTTTCATTTAGGCTGATGGTAGTAACAGCCTTTCAGGATACTTTTCTTTTTTTTTAAACTGTTTTATTGGTAAAAACATAAACAACAGCACAGCAATGCATTGAGGTTATGGCATGCATGAGGTGTACATGTATACAGGCATTATGAATTGGTCAATATTACACTAATAACATTATTATAAATTACATCAATAACATCACAATCCTCCATTCGGAGGTGACCCATCAATAGTAAGCGCATTGTCAAGTCTCATCTTTCAGGATACTTTTGGGAACTCAGCATTATCTTAATGCCAAGTCACCCAGGGTGTGTTTTAAAGGTGTGATCTTCCTTTTAGTCCTATTTCAATTTTCTGTTGTGTGGGTATGATGGACTAGTTTTTCAGTTCCACTTTATCTGTTTGGGTATATGGCATATACACAGGTGTAATGTATCTCTGTTGTGCATATTTAGATATAGCTCTACTATATACAGTAAGGCAGGATATGTATTTTATTTTTGCAAATCTTACCACGAGTTGCAGTTTGCTTCTCTCTCTTCACTAAGTTGTATCTGTGACTGTATATCAGACCTTGTAGATATATATCTGTAATATGGCTCTATATATGTACGTAGAGCACAGACTATATAGATTTGGGAATGTTTTGTTCATTATTTATGGCATATTCTTTCTGTATAATTGCCATCTTTGCGTCTCTATGGGTTTCATGGGCTACGGGACCCTTGTAGCGGTCATTGTACCTAATGACGTTCTCTTCAAGAATAGACTTTGATTTGCATACGTTTTTGCGCTTAGTTTGGGCTTTACGATGATTGTGTTTATTCATCATTGTGTGGATGAGTTCTGGAAGATCTTTTTTGTGGATTTTTTGGGACAGATTCTTTTGAATACTTCCTTACTGGGGTATGGAACGGTAGTTTACATTATTGCATTTGAACCTTCAGTACAGTGGCTCATTTCACCCTTTACGGGTCATGTACTACTGTTCTACTGTTGTCTTTTGACACAGTATTATTTAGCTGCTCTTGGAGCGTGATTTTTTTGTGCATGTGGGGTTGTTTTTATTTACGGTGCTTGCGGTCATTGCCACAGTTTTTACAAGGAGCTCATACTCCTTTTCATCTAATTCTTATGTACATCTGGTTTATTGTTAATTTTGACCGGCTGGTTCTCTTTGATAACTTTTGAAGGATTAGTTCACAGACCCTCCCCCGGATGGCTATAGCTATGGTATTTACTTCAAAAGTTAAGGAATCTGCGGCAAGATGTCTCTATCAAATGAACAAGTTCCTTGCCTTCGGTAATGCCTTTTCTGGTAGAGACATAGTCTAGCCACAGATTCCTTACTACCCTACCTATCCTCCTGCTCTGTGAACGATCTGTAGTGTAAGAGGTATTTCCTTTTCCAACCCTGGTTTATACACCAGTGGTCAGTGTTTCAAGTATCTCTGTGCTTCATCAAACGATTTGATCTTTCCTTATAGACCATACTTGGGTGTAAGGGTTATACCCTTTTTCAGCACTGGTTTTATACACCAGTGATCACTGTTTCATGTAGTTGTGTGATTTAACGAACCATTTGGTCTTACCTTGTAGATCTTGACTTGGTATTACCATACCATTCATTTCTGTTTTCTAGTTATTGTTTCAAAGATACATTGATCTTTTTTGTCACACTGTTTCCACAGCCAGTTTCTATAGTGTCTCCGCATTGTGGTGCAGAAGGTTTCACAGAAGAAACTGACATCTGTGCACCGGAGGGGTCATATATGACCCCCCTGACGACACAACGTCATCATGGAGTCATACGACACCGTCCCTCGGCGTGCAGAGTTACCGCTAAAAAATGTCTGTATCCAGTCTGACACTTGGGTAGAATCCAAAAGTTAAGGAATCTGCAGCTGGACTATGTCTCTATCAGAAAACAGTATCGCTCCCGAGCAAAGAACAGATTAGCTTTCAGAGTTCAATCATATCAAATAATCAGTCCAATAAAATGCCCAAATTCAAAATATGCTCAAATAGTTATCTTCTTTATTTCTCTGTTTCCTTTGTTCTTGTCACAATTATAGATGTTTTTATACATTGATTCTTAATGGTGAGTTGGTGTAAATGACATCACCAAATGTTGCCAAACAGCCGACACGTGTTTCGTCTCGGGGAAAATCACCCGACGACTTCCTCAGGGCCACAAGAACAAACAACAAAAAATATGTGTGCACTCAAGATAATGTTCAACTCAGTTTGTAAGTATGTCAATAAATAATGTTCATCACCAAAGTTTTTGTGTGAACATAAAGGCTGAAAAGTGAATAAGAGCCAAAGACCAATAGTCACCAGAAATTCACCCAGTGATGCAAACACACCAATCATATTGTGCAGAAAAAAAGAGAAAAGATTAAAACTCAAAACAATAAAACCAGAAGAGTCGCAGAGAGAAATGTGAGACATCTACACTGAAATAATATTGTCAGTGTCTCAAGCGTCTAAGCGTGTCATATCAAGTTGCAGATGCCCTTTCCTCGGATAAAGTCCAAGGAATTAAAGACCATACACAAAAGAATCACTCACCAAACACAATTCTCTGTAAGTAAATTCACCACAATCCAGGAAAGGCCTGTGTGTGGTCCCATAGAACATGGGTCTGAAGATAGGAAAAAAGAAAGAGGAAGATCAAGGTTCTACAGCAAATCCCTATATATCCCTACTATGGGCAAGAGAGAACCTATAATCATAGAGATAAGAATGCGAAGTGTCTACCATATCAATATATATACAATTGGCTAATAGCCGTGATATACATTTAAAAGTAGCTAATCTTCCTATCAATGCCAATAAGGCACCAAGTAAAGACCATCCCTTATGATCATAGGATAGCACAAGTTGATTTACCTAAAACATATAGTTCATATGCGGTGCGTATCCTTCAGCGTTCTGACGTATTTTGCCACAAAGTATCTAAAGCTAAAGAGAACGAGAGAAAATACAAATAGATGTCATTCAGTAGTAAAAATTCTACATCAACGTTAGCTATAATGCAAAATGTGAGCCCTCAATCTGCAATTTAGCACAAAATATCATGCGCTATTATATATAATCACAGTACCATCCTTCCAATAGTAAAAGAGGTATCACCCAATAGCTGAGCGCAAAAGCATTTAGGTAAGAGATACAGTTATTAAAAGCAAACACAAAATTACCTCGAACGGACTGATAACCTGGTCCAGATAGGTATAAATGGAATTAGTTCTAAAATCAAAGGTCAGAAATGACGCGTTAGTCATATATATCGTATTGAGCTCCTAAAAAGGTCTCACTTGTGGCTATCCACGTAAAATGCACCGCAAGTATCTGACATGGGGTTTTAGGAGAAAGCTAAGTAACATAAAAGTCTAGACGTTAATCATCGTCTATACATAACACAGGCTGTAATATCACCAGGCATAAAGGTCAACTAGCCATTTAGAAACAACGCATATTTCAGGCAAACAAGTAACGTGGGGTACAATTATAGAAACCTCATGAAAAATACATGAGAAACCCCTTTTATCTGAAAATATCACACAGGTCAATTATTGGGCGGTAAAGAAAAAAGCAATTAGATTAAGCGTAACAGACCCCAATAAATAACTGTATGTCACAAATCTTACCATATCGAGGAGAGTGCTCCCACCGTCATCGTCGGTTCAAAAAACGTAAGTGAAACCGAACATACTTGCTCACACGTTTAGATAGCTCGCTCCGTCAATTGGCGTCCATCTTTCAAGTGGTAAGTAAAGACAGACTCCCTAATTTACTTATATATACAATAGTCGCCATCTTGGAATGGTGTTTAGACTCACTGAGTATTATTATTATCATGTATAAGTCATTTATGCTTATTTTCACAAATCGTATCACCACATATATGTATAGAGTGGCATTCTCAGTTCATCATTCGCCGAAGATTGAGGGACTATAATATTATAATTCACCCGTAATCATGAGGAGAAGCAATACCCACCTATTTTGATAATAAAGAGGTGGGTTCATATACCAATTGTAACGATCAAAGCAATTAAATTAATAGCAGACACTATATAAACTATTATGAACTATCCGTCCAATAACGCAATATGTTGTGCATTTGAAATGTATATCAGACAGTCAATGTTTATTACGCAAAGTAACACATGGGCTGGAAATTTATACAGTATGTAAAAGGACTAGGGAGGTTGAATAGATACTCAGAACGACTTGAGGAGCCCCATCATTTTGCAGCTAAAACGATGAGGTAGCATATAACATAATGGGATTTCTCCAAGTTGTAGAATTTCACCAAGATGTGTGCACCCCAACACCAATCATGTTATTATTTTGGTGGTCAAAAAGAAACAGAAGAAGAACAAAAAATATGTATAGAATAGTAATACATATCTCATGAAGGGTTAGTAGGTATTTTAAACACATTTTTCAGTATATATTTCCAACAGACACAGTTTGTGTCATGGCACAAGGTATAGTAATATATACATACAATCACTGTAAGAGTCACAGAGAGTCCAATTTAGATAGCATTAACAAACACTTATATCTTATTCACTTAGGTGTATCCACACCCACTGTAATGTTATAATAAATGACAATGTCTGTATCACTTCTGCATCAGTCTCCGGGTAATAATTACACCCACAGAGCAAAAGACATGTCAAGAGTCAATCATTTAAGACAAGAACATCAAATGAACGTAATGGAGAGCAATTCAGACATATGAATTCATGACATTAAAAATTATTCATACATGTAGAAAATAATGAAGTTCATGATCTACATTAATTCCACACTCTACTGCTCGAAGCTTCAAAATCCATCGTGCTTCACACTGTCTTAGTTTAAGCTCTCTATCCCCACCTTTTGGGTCTTTATGAACAACTTCTATGCCATGAAATTGAAACCCAAGTGAAGTTCTTTGTTCTGGGCATATGTCAGTGTGGCAACCTATTGGATATCTCACATCTAAATTTTTTAGGGCACGGAAATGTCAACCATTCTTTCCTTGAGTGGACGAATAGTGCTTCCCACATAGATTTTCTTACACTTGCATTGGATCACATACACCACATATTTAGTTAGACAGTCTATATGTTCACGAATCTGGAATTTACGTGAGCCATTATACTCAAACTCTCTCACCCCTTTTCTTGCCAGTCTGCACATACTGCACTTACCACACACATGAGATCCAATATTAAGTTGTCTAAGCCAAGTTGTTCTAACTGGCAACTGTGCTGGGTAACTGGCGCTTATAATGCTTTGGATCGTTTTACCCCTTCTGTGTGTGATGCTAGGAGATTTAGAGATATATTGTTCCAAGGATTTGTCCTCCGTAAGCAGAGGTCAATTTTGTTTGAGTATTGAGAATAATTTCTGTGACCAGGGATGGTAATTGGTAACCAATCGGACATTTGTGTTTTTGTTCTTAGATGCTTTGGGGGTAAATTTCAGAGTGTCAGGGCGTACCAATCTCAGTGTCTCTCTTTGGCTTTCCGTATTGTTTCTCCCGCGTATCCCCTTACATGGAATCTCATTTCAATGTCTCTCAGATTATTGAGAAAATCTTCGTCCCTACTGCAATTCCTGTGGGTCCTGAACATTTCTCCATAGGGAATAGCATTAATCTGACTCCTTGGATGGGCACTGCTGGCGTGCAATAGAGAATTGCACACTGTGCTCTTTCTATGCATCCTCCTCTGTATTTTCCCTTCACAATAGAATAATTCCAAATCAAGAAAGACAATCATATTTAGGTCTGATGTCATAGTAAATGTCATATTGTTGACATTATTGTTCATATGATTCCGTTAGATTCTTCTCAGTTCCCCTCCAAATCAGTAAGCAATCATCAATATAGCGGCCGTAATATAGAATATATTCCTACCACTTAGCCCCCGATGGGCCCCAGATATGCCCCGCCTCAAACCATCCCATAAAGAGACAGGCAAAGGACGGAGCAAATCTGGAACCCATCGCGGTTCCGCAGATCTGGAGTTACCATTCACCATTAAAAAGAAAAGCATTGTTTTTGAGGATTAGCCGTGACATCTCAATAAGCATCTCAGAATGTTCTATCAATTCCACTGGAAGTCGAAATAAGAAATGTTTTAAAGCCTGCATCCCATGTATCAATAAACAATCTTTTTAAATTTTACTTTACAAAAATGCATGATGGGAGTAAAAAGTAGTTAGCAGATTGAAAAAAAAATACAATACCAGTCTTTGACTTTGTTTATTTTGATTTAATCTACAAAACCAAATGAACTAAAACAGGATGAAAAGAACAAAGCAAACACAATATTGCATTATCAATCATCGATCTAATCAAGCCACACCTCCCTGTACTTACCCGGGTGTCTAATTTTCAGAAATGTCTGGGTTTGGTAAGTTTCCCTAGATGGCTGTTAAGCACGGGACCAGAAACACAAGTGCCCCCTTGCAAAACCAGGTTATTTTGTGATAGATAATTTTGATGTCTCCACAGTACGCTTTAGGCCGTTTCCTGTCACGGGCACTAGGCCTAGCCACACAAGTGAGGTACCATTTGTATCGGAAGACTTGGGGAAATGCTGGGTGGGTGGAAATGTGTGGCTCCCTGCAGATTCCAGAACTTTCCATCACAGAAAGTGAGGAAAATGTGTTTTTATTTTTTACAAAGTTTGGGCTTTACAAGGGATTCTGGGTAACAGAACCTGGTGAGAGCCACACAAGTCACCCCATCCTGGATTCCCTTTGATGTCTAGTATCACTTCTGCATCAGTCTCCGGGTAATAATTACACCCACAGAGCAAAAGACATGTCAAGAGTCAATCATTTAAGACAAGAACATCAAATGAACGTAATGGAGAGCAATTCAGACATATGAATTCATGACATTAAAAATTATTCATACATGTAGAAAATAATGAAGTTCATGATCTACATTAATTCCACACTCTACTGCTCGAAGCTTCAAAATCCATCGTGCTTCACACTGTCTTAGTTTAAGCTCTCTATCCCCACCTTTTGGGTCTTTATGAACAACTTCTATGCCATGAAATTGAAACCCAAGTGAAGTTCTTTGTTCTGGGCATATGTCAGTGTGGCAACCTATTGGATATCTCACATCTAAATTTTTTAGGGCACGGAAATGTCAACCATTCTTTCCTTGAGTGGACGAATAGTGCTTCCCACATAGATTTTCTTACACTTGCATTGGATCACATACACCACATATTTAGTTAGACAGTCTATATGTTCACGAATCTGGAATTTACGTGAGCCATTATACTCAAACTCTCTCACCCCTTTTCTTGCCAGTCTGCACATACTGCACTTACCACACACATGAGATCCAATATTAAGTTGTCTAAGCCAAGTTGTTCTAACTGGCAACTGTGCTGGGTAACTGGCGCTTATAATGCTTTGGATCGTTTTACCCCTTCTGTGTGTGATGCTAGGAGATTTAGAGATATATTGTTCCAAGGATTTGTCCTCCGTAAGCAGAGGTCAATTTTGTTTGAGTATTGAGAATAATTTCTGTGACCAGGGATGGTAATTGGTAACCAATCGGACATTTGTGTTTTTGTTCTTAGATGCTTTGGGGGTAAATTTCAGAGTGTCAGGGCGTACCAATCTCAGTGTCTCTCTTTGGCTTTCCGTATTGTTTCTCCCGCGTATCCCCTTACATGGAATCTCATTTCAATGTCTCTCAGATTATTGAGAAAATCTTCGTCCCTACTGCAATTCCTGTGGGTCCTGAACATTTCTCCATAGGGAATAGCATTAATCTGACTCCTTGGATGGGCACTGCTGGCGTGCAATAGAGAATTGCACACTGTGCTCTTTCTATGCATCCTCCTCTGTATTTTCCCTTCACAATAGAATAATTCCAAATCAAGAAAGACAATCATATTTAGGTCTGATGTCATAGTAAATGTCATATTGTTGACATTATTGTTCATATGATTCCGTTAGATTCTTCTCAGTTCCCCTCCAAATCAGTAAGCAATCATCAATATAGCGGCCGTAATATAGAATATATTCCTACCACTTAGCCCCCGATGGGCCCCAGATATGCCCCGCCTCAAACCATCCCATAAAGAGACAGGCAAAGGACGGAGCAAATCTGGAACCCATCGCGGTTCCGCAGATCTGGAGTTACCATTCACCATTAAAAAGAAAAGCATTGTTTTTGAGGATTAGCCGTGACATCTCAATAAGCATCTCAGAATGTTCTATCAATTCCACTGGAAGTCGAAATAAGAAATGTTTTAAAGCCTGCATCCCATGTATCAATAAACAATCTTTTTAAATTTTACTTTACAAAAATGCATGATGGGAGTAAAAAGTAGTTAGCAGATTGAAAAAAAAATACAATACCAGTCTTTGACTTTGTTTATTTTGATTTAATCTACAAAACCAAATGAACTAAAACAGGATGAAAAGAACAAAGCAAACACAATATTGCATTATCAATCATCGATCTAATCAAGCCACACCTCCCTGTACTTACCCGGGTGTCTAATTTTCAGAAATGTCTGGGTTTGGTAAGTTTCCCTAGATGGCTGTTAAGCACGGGACCAGAAACACAAGTGCCCCCTTGCAAAACCAGGTTATTTTGTGATAGATAATTTTGATGTCTCCACAGTACGCTTTAGGCCGTTTCCTGTCACGGGCACTAGGCCTAGCCACACAAGTGAGGTACCATTTGTATCGGAAGACTTGGGGAAAATGCTGGGTGGGTGGAAATGTGTGGCTCCCTGCAGATTCCAGAACTTTCCATCACAGAAAGTGAGGAAAATGTGTTTTTATTTTTTACAAAGTTTGGGCTTTACAAGGGATTCTGGGTAACAGAACCTGGTGAGAGCCACACAAGTCACCCCATCCTGGATTCCCTTTGATGTCTAGTGTTAAAAAACGTATAGGTTTGCTAGGTTACCTAACGTGCCGCAGAGCTAGGGTCCAAAATCCACAGTTAGGCAGATAGCAAAAAAAGGGTCAGTTTTTGCTGGAAAAATGTGATGTGTTCATGTTGCGTTTTGGGATATTTCCGGACGCTGGTACTAGGCCTACCCGCACAAGTGAGGCACAATTTGTATCAGGAGACTTTGGGGAATGCTGGGTGGCTGGAAGTTTGTGGCTCCCCACAGATTCCAGAACTCCCCTCACAGAAATGTGAGGTTTTCTTTTTTACAAAGTTTGAGGTTTGCAAGGAATTCTGAGTAACAGAACCACACCAGTCATCCCATCCTGGATTCCCTTTGATGTCTAGTTTTCAAAAATGTACAGGTATGCTAGGTTTCCCTAGGCGCCGGCTGAACTAGGATCCCAAATCCACAGCTAGGCACATTGAAAAAAAAGGGTCAGTTTTATGTGGAAAAATGTGATGTGTCCACGTTGAGTTTTGGGACGTTTCTTGTCACGGGCACTCGGCCTACCTACACAAGTGAGGTACGATTTTTATTGGGAGACTTTGGGGTATGCTGGGTGGGTGGAAGACTGTGGATCCACGCAGATTCCAGAGCTTTCCATCAAAGAAATGTTGTTTTTTTTAAGTTTCAGCTGTGCAAGGGATTCTGGGTAACAGAACCAGGTGAAAGCCACACAAGTCACCCCATCTTGGATTCCCCTGGATGTCTAGTTTAAGAAAATGTATAGGTTTGCTAGGTTTCCTTAGGTGTCGGAGAGCTAGGGTCCAAAATCCACAACTAGGCACATTGCGAAAAAAGGGTCTGTTTTCACTGAAAAAATGTGGTGTGTCCACGTTGCGATTTGGGCCATTTTCTATCGCTGGTACTAGGCCTACCCACACAAGTGAGGTACCATTTTTTTCAGGAAACTTTAGGGAATGCTGGGTGGCTGTTTGACGAAGTTTGAGGTTTGCAAGGGATTCTGGGTAACCGAGCCTAGTGAGAGCCACACAAGTCCTCCCATCCTGGACTTCCTGGGTGTCTAGTTTTCAGAAATGTATTAGTTTGCTAGGTTTCCCTAGGTACCGGCTGAGCTAGGGCCCAAAATCCACAGCTAGGCACATTACAAAAAAAGGGTCAGTTTTCACTGGAAAATGTTATGTGTCCACATTGCATGTTGGGCCATTTCCCGTCTCAGGCACTAGGCCTACCCACACAAGTGAGATACCATTTTTATCCGGAGACTTAGGGAAACACAGAATAGTAGAACAAGTGTTATTACCAATTGACTTTGTTCGCATTTCTGCCTTCCAAATGTAAGACAATGTGTAAAAAAAAAGTCATTTTTAAAATTGTCCTCTAATTCACATGCTTGTATGGGTACCCGCAATTTCGGGGAGGTGCAAATAACCACTGCTTCTAAACTCTATATTTTGTTCCATTTCAGAAATATATAGGTGTCCTTGGTACCTATTTTCACTCTTTATATTTCACCAAATGAATTGCTGTATACTCAGTACACAATGAAAAACCACTGCAAGACGCAGCTCAGTTATTGGCTCTAGGTACCTCAGTTTCTTGATGAAACTAGAAGTCCTATATATTCCCGCAACCATAAGGGTCCAGGGACGTAACAGTATATTGCTTTAAAAAATCTGCCATACTTAGACGAAGTTACAGGTGAAAACGTTGGCACATATGGCTGTTTTTTCCAACTCAATTTCAATATTTTTTTTATTTCAATTGTCATCTTCTGTAGAAACACCTTGAAGGATCTACACAAATTACCAAATACTGAATTTTGTCTACTTTTCAGAAATGTATAGTTCTTGGGGATTCATTATTGCTTTCACACCCATTTCTACCACTAACTGGAAGGAGATTGAAAGCACAAATATAGGAAAAATAGGCTATATCCCAGTGAAATGCCAAAACTGTGTCGAAAATTTTGGTTTCCTGACAAAAGTCTGCCTGTTCCTGAAAGCTGATGATTTTAGCACCACAAACCTTTTTTGATACCTTTTGCAGGGAAAAAAACAGTTGCTTTCTTCTGAAGCACTTTTTCCCCATTTTTGCTAAAAAACCCAAAATCAGCTGTATTTTGGCCAATTGCTCGGTCCCCTCCAGAGGAATCCACAAACCCTGGGTACCTTTAGAATCCTCAAGATGTTGGAAGAAAGGGACGCACATTTGGCATGGATACCTTATGTGGACAAAAAGTTACAAGGGCGTAAGCGAACTACCCCAAATAGCCAAAAAAATGTTTCAGCACGGGGGGTAAGCCTAGCAGCGAAGTTGTTAATGACAAATACAAATGTTTATAGTCTGGATCATACATCAAAATATTTAGAAGCTACAAGATGATGCAACCTAAAAGTAAAAAGCAAAACATTATGATGATTGAACCTTTCACAGTTGTATGATAATAGGTTACACAAACAGTTAAAATGACACACAAAACTACTTCAAAACAGCAAGTGAAAAGATGTCCTGAAATGCAAAAAGATGATTTGAAAGTCTACCTAAAATATACCAAATATTTCACACAACACAGTACAGAGGCAAAATGTGATATAAACCATTCTAAGGCCTGGCAGCTAATATTCTGATATTTATACAACTTGGAAGGATATATAGCATTAGTCATTCTATGAACATTGCACAGTACATTTTCACTGATATGACCAATTATATTCAGCATACCAAATTACATACCTTAAATTTATGAGGAAATACATTTTATCAAATAGCAGGGCTAGAACGACATACAAAATTCAACCCAGAAGCATTTAGAAACATAGCATGAGATAGGGTTTGATAATTACCTGACACTATGACATATGTGAAATGTTTTAGGAAAGAGAGTATGAGCCACATAACTTTGACAAAACAAAAACAAGGCATCATGGTAGTTATAGTCATTTCAATTAAGTATTAACAACACTTGCAAATTTGTAAGATAAACATACCTAGTGAAATTATGCTGTTAAAAAAACAGACATTTAACAATGTAAAAAATATATGCAATCTGATATTTGCTGAAAAACTCTTACAAGCAACATTACATCATGTGAAATGTTATGGAGCTTGAAACCTGTAATCTTATTTAGAACAAAATAGTTTCAAACAAGACCACAGGAGAATTGATAAAAATAAATCTATGCTTGTATGTTTCAAAAAGGTGCAAACCACACTAGAAACAACTAACTGAAAATCTAAATTTAGATTTATGTAGGTGACACATTCAAAAGTGTAACTTACCAGTCTCCACTCCACCAGGGATTCCTTTAAAGTCTTCAGGATGTAGGATCTGCAAGACTTTCTCCTCCCAGGAAAAAATGTATGAGGGGGACTGGGAGAACTACCACTAGTCTTCTTGGCCTCCAGATGACACTTGAAGGCCAGGGAACGCATTCTCCTCTGCTGGTCATTCCCCCCCTTCCTAATTTCCTCCTGTTTGAGCAGGTTGTTTGCTGCATCATTCACTCTGTCAAGTATTCTGACCCACATTTGCCTTTTCTGAGATATGGTAGTATTTTGCACTTGGGATCTAAACAATTGTGGCTCTTCTCTAATAATTGTATTCACCATGATTGCCAATTCCCCCTCTATAAAATAGAGATTTCTTCTTCCTGGCATTTTCAAACAAACAAAATTAAATAACTATCATGACCCAACAAGAAAATTAATTAGAGAACAAATAAGGGACAAGCAACAGAGAAATCCCCCCAAAAATCCTGACTTAACTGACAAGAGTTCTGCTTGTAAATGTTGTGGTGCAGTGGAATGGCAAAGGATCATGGTCTGAAATGGGGTGTGTTTTATAGAGTGGTATGAAGATGAACACAATCAGGCAAAACACATCAAGTGGACACAGTAATAGTACAATGTTGACCGCGTCCCGAACCCGAATCACTCCATCGGCAACCCACCTCTAGAACACCACCAGCAGGACTGTGAAATCTAAATAGGCTTGGTGCAATCCTGCCACCCTGACAGCAACGGAGTAATGTTAGCCAGCAAAGGTGTCCCCTGTGTCGGCAGCAGTGAACAGTTTGCGCAACAGATAACACTCTGTCACCGCGGATGACACTTCAGCCAGCACCCATCTAATTTCAGTGGGTGCGAGTCCGTCAGCTTGGCAAAGTACTTGTAAACTCTACCACGGATGGACGACGGGAGTCATGCCAAGATCTAAATCAGGCCCTAAGAGTTCAATAATATGGAAAAGGGGTGTTGGGTATTGGGTGGGTAATCCAAATGCATGACAGTTTTAGTATGGCTGTTGTAATCTACTAGCTGCGGGATGCTGTGACCGTTGATTGAATAAGGAGCCATCCAAAGCAGTGGTGACCCCCCAGCAGATGGCTGGCAGCCCAGCAAGCGTTGCAGACAACGCGATAAGGCAGACTCGGGGGCCGCTATCATACCGAGTCATGCAATGCATCAAATTAGTTTTTTCAGCTGTCTGTGGGGTGACCTGGGGATTGGGAACAGTCTCTGAGTGAGGGAAGGGACCTGAGGAGTCCTTGTCAGAGCTGTTGATGGAGTTCGAGTTAGGATCCATTGGTGGGAAGACTGGCGGAATGCCAGAGCTATGGCAACGGCTGATTGCCGCTCCCTCCGCAGCTTCTGCTGCGAGGACACCCTAGAGCCCGTAAGTGGTGTGTCAGAAGGGGAGATGCCATGGCCCCATCATCATTTGGCATGTGGTGGTCTGTGCACGTCAGCGAGGTGGTCGTATGTTGCCATCAGTGTAGTTCCCAATCCAATCCCGCACCTTTGAGGGCTTAGTAAAAAAGTGAGTACGCTGGCGGTGGATTATCTTCCGCTTCCCTCGGTAAAGCAGCAGATATTTGATGTGCAAATCACTGAGCTTCACATTGAAGGAGGAGGAGCGCTATTGTTGCACAAGCATGGTTTAATCGGGGCCACGGAGATCTTGCTGGTTTCGAATTCAAGTGGGGATTTCTGTCGGGCAGTCTGCAGTATGGCATCCCTGTCCTTTTAGTGAAGAAGTTGTGCAACTACAGAGCGGAACCATGAGCCCAGTTGCAGATGTTGGGGGGTATACGATTTGCCCTCTCAAAGGAGAAGTATTGAGATAGGGCCGACACAGCGTGAAGGATTTCGACCAGTCTTCTAGGAAAGTGATCATCAAGCGGTCGTTCTCGGCCTCCTCAGGGAGACTCACCACTTGCGTTTTGTTGGGTTCACTCTTCATCGCTCACTTGGGATGCAAGGTCTCTCAGGGAGTGTTCTGTTTCTGTCACTCTGCTGGCCAGTTTCCTTTGGTCGTCTTGCAAATTCCACTCGGATGTCCTCGATCTTGGTTTTTTATGAAGTGCAGGGGTCTCAACCAAGCTCTGAATGATCTGTTTAATGGCTGGTCCAGGCATCTTCAGGTACCTGTGCCTGCACCTGCCCCAACCAGTAAACAGATGTCACTGTCTCAGGCTCCTGCTTGATTTGGGAGTTGGCATAAGTGTTTAATTGTCTATTTTTCGATATTGGTATAATAAAAAAGAGACTAGGAAACAAGGAGGGTAGAGCCCCGATGCCCGCAAATTCAAAATGACACTGATTTCGCAGTTAATACACTGAAACACTGCATATAAGGTAATATTAGAGATTGTAGGAGACACTTTGAATGCATCCAGTTACCTACAGAATCTTGAGAACGTGGTGAGGCTGGCTTTATAAACATGAGATAAACTTTGCAACTACCATGTGCGCATTGACTAGAGAAGGAGATACATATTCTTTGTAACCCTTGTACTGGTCTTTTATTTAAGTTTTTAATGTGCTGCAGAGAGTAGGGTGAGATGCTATTTAATTATCACCCCACCAGATTGTGATCAGAATCACAGACCTGTTAGAGATTTCGCTGGGAAAGCATCTTTGCAGAGCAATGACTGCTGTTTCCTAGCTGGATGGCCCTGAATGCTAAAAAGTGGAAGGATTCTGCAACACAGGCGTGATCATGCGATACTATAAAAGAGAGTGTGACCAAGATGACAGCCTAGTCAGTGGGAGTCACCAATGCAACATAATCAGATACAAAATCTAAATTTTTACTTTGATCTCTGGCAGCTCATAGACAAAGAGAATTAACAGATCTGAGAAAATTGTTAACCCGAACATCCATGTGATGATGCTTAGATGAGTATATCAGACCTGGCGACAGCACACCAAACAACTTGATTAATTGAGAAATGCAGTCAAGAAATTGGGAGGAAAGTTCATCAACTTGGAAGACCAATCTTGTAAAAATAATGTACAACTCTTTGGACTACCCGAGGGCATGGAAAAGCACTCTGCTGAGGTGTTCCTGAAAATTTTCATCCAACATTGTTTTATGATCAAGAGGTGGCCAAATCCAAGTAAACCATCTGCTGCTCCCCAATTATGGATATGATTCACCTACAGAAACATAGGGATAAGATGAACATTCTCTTGGCTACACGCTAGCAGTGGAGCAAATGTATACTGGCAACAGACTCCCATTTTATACCAACTTTGGTATTGGTACACAGAAGAAAGGCAAAACCTCTGAAGAAGTTAAATGCAGTTGTGTGAAAAGATTGTATATGCAACCGACCAAACATAAGATAGGTGTCTAAGGCTAGAGAGACTGTGTTGATCAGCCTCAGGAAGTAGGAAGATATGTGGAAGCACTTTGGAAGTTACACACAGCTACTGGATAACTAGACATATGTTCACATAACCGCAGACAAGCATAACAATTTGAAAGATGGGGACCATGTTCATAATTTCTCTTGCTCAGTTCATAAACGATAACGTGGTGAACACTTAGATGTTTTATTTCTTTTCTTGTTCTGACAACTCGTCCTGAACAGATTAAAATGTGCGGGGTCAATGCCATGCTGTGGTTCCTTTCTTCATTTGCCAACTAAAAATGCCTCTTCACAGCTCTCTCCATGGTTCGGAGCAGAAATGATTCCCATATCATGTTGGGGTTGGTAACGGTGTTGAATTTATGGGGTTGAATAATTACCTGTCTTGTTGGAGGTTGGAATGGGCTGCAAAGGATCTTTCTACATTGTTAGAGCTCAGACTGGGGAATATTTACCATAAGTAGGGAGGCGGTTTGTTATTAGGCATTAGATTGAAGGTGCATTGGCTAACTTGTGCTGGTTCCACATCCATGGCGCATATGACTACACAGACAGTACAGTATAGGTTTGAAAGGCAATCAAGGCCATGTATAGCATGATCTATGGAATGTTAAGGAGTAGTCCACCAGAATAGAATGTGGTTGTATCTGAGGAGCTGGAATGTCAAGGTCACAATACTGCAGGCAACCCATCTGACTCATGTCAAGCATATCAAACTAAGTTGTATGTGAGAAGGATCACATAAGCGCTCAAAGTACACCACATCAATCAGGGAAGTGCTGTTATGGTTAGTTCAGAAATTCTTCAGCAAATTACAGACACTTTCAGATATAGCTCTGGGAGATATGTGAGAGGGGATGCACACTAATTTGAAGAATGAGATTATTGATCAATTACTATGCCTTCAGCATTGACATTTCAGACTTTTTGGAACACCTGGTAATTCTAGTAAATTAGATTGACCCTACTATAATCTGTATGTGAGACTTCAATTGTATATTGGATGGAATTGTCAACAGTCTTGAAGTAGGTTTCAGACTGCAAGGAAGAGCTACTGTCTTTATGTAAATACTGGACAGACCCTCTTATAATCATCGAAGGCATTCCACAATACTACTAAATATTGCTCCTTTATTTTCTTGCCCATGGGACTTAATCCAGTTTTGGTTTTGTACTAGTTACTGGGATATGCTCTGCTAGATTATGTTAGGTGGAGTACTGTGACTGCTGCTTATCTGACCAGATAGGTGTCATTATTATACAAGGTCACAGCCAGTGTCAAGATGGATTGTCAGGTATCAGAGGCATGGCTAGTGTGTCGTGTAACGAAGCACCATTCTTGCCAGTAATTTTTGCATTAATCACTGTGGTATAGTTGTTGTGAATCAGATATGCACATGATGGGGTAATACTTACGCGTTGAAAAACCAAAATATCGCTGTACACTAATGACATGCTCCTGTATGTGAAAAATCCAGAGACAGTCTTCCCACAAAAGCTCAATAGGATTGACAAAGGGAGAATGGTCTCAGGATTCCAAGTGAACTGAACTAAGTCGATTTTTTTCTAGCTGTTAACTTACACCTGCTGATACTAGTTCACTGGTTGATACATGTTTATGCACCTAGAGGATACACTTTTTAAACTGGGGAAATGAGAGAACACGTACAACTCAAGGTACCATTAGGTTCACCTGAGAAACTGGAGGTGAAAACCGGGTTTTGGGATAAAGGTCCTAAACAAGAGATTAAACTTATTTCAGAACTAGTGAGCACATGGTCTCAACAGGCTTCCATAATGAAAATAGCCAATATTCTAGGCATGGTGCTACCTATAGACGTGGCCATACTAGGCACTGTAGGGCAACTAAAATTCAGGGATATAAGGAAATGTAAATATCCTTGCTAACATTGTAGAAAGCACTGATTTCCCTCTTCAAAACCCCCTTCATGGTTCCAAAAGATGTGGGGCATCAGCACCATGCTAACACTTTCAAAATATATAACAAGAGGGACGACAGATAAGCTTTGCAGACTTCTAGAACGTAATATATGCAACAAACTACTTTTGACATACACAATAACAGTAAACAGTATACGCAAACCGTAGGCAGAATTTACCGGTGAGTCAAACACTAATGACAGGGAACAAGGTAGAAGATTGATACTGGAGCATTATAAACTATTGTGTACAGTGAAAATAGTGGGAAGCTGAACTGAACGAGCAAACAGAACACTCCCTAAGGCAGAATATACAGTATGTAGAATGCAAATTATTCTAGCCAGTTGGTGAAGCAGAGCCCTGATTTTATTAAAGACAAAGTAGGCATATATTAATCAGTCTCTTTGCTTGATGTTTTATTAATCACAGCACATTTAAAGTAAAATGCATTACTATAATCCTGCACCCCTCTAGGCAGGAGGTAACAACACAAACGGGAGCGCTAGGTGGCGCCTGACCGTCATGGAAGCCTTTCAGTGAGGCTCCCGGCATCGGTCCCCGCAAATCCTGCTGATTCCTCTCCTGGACTGCCCTGGCCGGCTCGCTCGGAGTGCGGGGGCCTGTGAAGCTGCCCTGCTGCCCCAAACCTAATCCTGGGGCGCTGCGGACATCGGGAGCCTGCCTAGACGTCGCGGAACCTGACCGACGACGGAAGGTGGCGGCTGTGGAGCCGCGGCTCGGGCGAGCTGAAAATTTAGCCCGCGGCGCCCACGAGGGGCGCAGGCCTGACCCTGCTGGAGTTGAGGACGCGGCGGCCGCGAGGCTGTCGCGGGTGCTGTTGGTGCTGGCCGGGCGCTGCCCTGCTCCGCTGATGCTATCCGGAGCCCCGGGAGTGCTGGGACGGACCCCCCCAAGCGGCATAGAGTGGCGGATCAGGCGGTGAGTGCGGCTGGCTGCGACCGCTTCACCGGGGCGGCTGTGGGGTTGGGTGCGGAGGGGAGACCCCCCCCCCATCGGGCCGTGCGTCGGCGGCCGGGGGGCCCGGGCCCCCAGCCCCCCCCCCCCCTTCTCCCTCCCTTCTCCTCCTGGCTGCAGCGCGGAACCGGCTCCATCGGCCCGAGACTGGTTGCGGACTCCGGGTGCGGGGGGGCGTTCCTTGACTTGGGCCGCACATCGGCGGCCGGGGGGTGTGTGTGCTGTCCCCCCCCCCCTTCCATCGTTTGGGCCCCCGGCCGAGGACCCCGACAAGTGGCACTGTGCCCCCCCCCCTGGGGACCGCGGGGAGACTGAACTGGCGAAGCGTCCCCTTGGAGAGGTGGGCTGAGACAGGGGTTGCGGCCTTGGCGACTACCGGCTGAGGGGCTCCCGAGTGACGGTCCGGTGGCCTGGAACTGTGAACTACGTTGCTGGGCCTCGCTTTGTTGGGGGGAGCCTGCGGGCGCACCTGCGACCAGGGGCTGGACGGGCAGTCCCGCTGAGATGCCCATCGGGGCTTGACCGTTGAGGTTGGTGGTACCCAGCCGTTTCCAGCCGCGGGACCTCCCGGCCATACCTCCTGCTGGTCCCACGGCAGCCCGAGCACCCGTTGCCATCCTGCATGTGTATCGCCAGCCCGTTGCCCTCCTTCGCTGACGGCCGCCCCAGAAATGGGTAAGGACAGGGCCACCAAGCCGGCGTCCGGGGCCACCCAAACCAGGATGGACAGATTCACGACCTCCGACAAGGGGCCCGGCCTCACGGGCGAGCTGGTCCCGGCCCCCGCTACAGACCTGGCTGCCATCCTGCAGGCCATCAACTCATCCCGCGCCTCTCTCGAGGGCATGGTGGGAGAGGTCAAAGTGGACGTCGCTCTTCTCCGGCAGGATCTGAGGAATGCCACCGCCCGCATTTCGGAAGCCGAGTCCCGGATATCCACGGCTGAGGATGACATCCGCCATCTACAAGACCAGGTTCGGGAGCTGACCACCCACTCTAAGGAGCTACACCGCCGGGTCGAGGATGCAGAAAACCGCGCTCGGCGCAGCAACCTGCGCTTAGTGGGATTCCCGGAGGGAGTCGAATCGGGCCGGGCGGACGACTTCATGGAGCGCTGGTTCCGGTCCTGGATGCCGGCGGACAGCCTATCGGCTTCGTTCGTGGTGGAGAGAGCCCATCGCTCCCTGGCCCCCAGGCCCCCCGGTGCGCCCCCCCGGCCGTTCATCCTCAAGCTCTTAAATTTCCGTGACCGAGATGCCATTCTCCGCGAAGCCCGGCGCACGGACGCCCTCCACTACCAAAACCACAAAATCATGATATTCCCGGACTACACCCGCGAAGTCCAAGAGCTGCGTCGCTCCTACACTGAAGTGAAACAAAAGCTGCGCTCCCTGGGACTCCAGTACCAGCTCCAGTTCCCGGCCCGCCTCCGGGTTGTCTTCCAGCATAAGACACTTTTCTTCGATACACCACGGGCGGCCTGGACCTGGTTGACAGAGGAGCACCCCCTGCAGCGCTCTGGGCGCGGATCGCCTACGGATATGCGGGGGGGGGCGAGGGAGGCCCCGGACATCGAAGACCCGTCGGCGGCATCGCACATTACCCCGGGAGCGCACAACGGGGGAGGCGATCACTACGCACTCTGGGGGACGGCCACGCCGGGGATCGAGAACCTCATCTGCCTCCTCGGCCACACGCGCCAGTCCCGTGGCTGACGGGCGGCGGGCCGTGTCACCCCGGCTCACGGACCCTGCAACCCAGCCTGCCGAATTGGTGGACACTTCAGACCTCTCTCGCAGCCCTAACATTTGACTCTCTTTGTTTCTTTGGGGGGGGGGGGCTGGGGGGTGCCCGGGCGGGGGGTAGAATGCTCCGCTGACAGTGTTGCTCTTGGCCAGGGCAGGCAAATCAGGCTTGACTGCAATTGTATCAGGGGTCCACCAGCGCTCAAGCCCGAGCGTTTTAGCTTGGTGTTTCTTCCATTTGGTTCGGGCGACAGATGCTTCTGTTTTCGAAGTATAGGGTGGGGGGTGGGGGTTTGGGGTTGGTGTG
This sequence comes from Triturus cristatus, assembly GCF_964204655.1. NCBI lineage: Eukaryota > Metazoa > Chordata > Amphibia > Caudata > Salamandridae > Triturus > Triturus cristatus. The sequence continues at coordinate 803,508,346 of NC_140579.1, read as the reverse complement.
GGGTTGTTTCTTCCCCGTTGGGGAGATTTTGTTGGTGGGGGATGACTCCCTCTTATTTGGTGTGCCATGGTATCATGTACTTTTTGACCGGCTTTCCTGCCCGATGTCCCGCTGTCCTTCCTCTCTAGGGGCGCATTCAGCCGCGCCTCCACTGGCCCCGTCTTCTGTCCTGGATTATGGCTGACCCACCTGTCCCTAGGGCCGCCATGCGCATATTATCCTGGAACGTCAATGGTCTTCTGGACCGTTTCAAACGCATGGCGGTCCTCAAATATGCGCAACATACAGAGACCGATGTGCTCCTCCTCCAGGAGACTCACCTGTTGGGCAATAACTGTCCCTTTCTTGGCCGCTATGGTTATGACAGGGTATGGCATTCAGGTTTTGCACGGGGATCCCGAGGGGTGGCCATTTTGCTTCGCAAGTCCTTCCCCTTTGTCCTGTCCCAGGTGCAGTTGGACCCCCAGGGCATGGTGGTGGTGGTATGTGGCACTCTGGAGGGGCGACCCCTTACCCTGATGTCCCTCTACGCGGCTCCATCCCTCCTGCCGTCGGCCCTCTCCCGCACAGCGGATCTCCTCCCGACGGGTTCCCTCATTCTCGGCGGAGACTTCAACGCTGTCTACTCGCCTCACCTGGACTCGACGGGTCCGGTATCCTTGGCCCGTGCCGCCCGCGCAAAACAGCTCTCGTCCTGGGCTGAATCTCAGGGCCTCTGCGATGTTTGGAGGATTTGGCACCCGCAGGCTCGCCAATACACCCACACATCGGCGGCCCATCATTCCCATGCCCGGATCGACCTCATCTTCGTACCATCTACCGACTGCGCAGGGGTGCAGGATGTGCGCATTCTTCCGAGGGGCCTTTCGGACCACTCGCCAGTGCTCCTTGCTCTCGGTCCCCCCCCCTCTCTGCCTGTCCGCTTTGGCGTTTGAACGCCTGGTTCCTTCACGACAAGGCTTTTCGGAAGGTGGTCGGGGGGGAGATAGCCGATTACTACTCTCACAATGAGGGCTCTGTCCCCTCCCCTGCCGTCCTGTGGGAGGCCGGCAAGGCGACTGGTCGGGGTGCCGCTAAGGGGCATCTGCAGCGGCAACGACGGGCTCAATCCCAGAAACTCGCGTATTGCGAGGCTCAAGCCTTGGAACTGGAGCGCAATCTGGGGGACTTGAATGATGACACGCGCTCTCGTCGCCTGGCCTTCCTACGGGAAGAGATTCGCTTACATTCCCTGGAGGCGGCAAAGATTCTGTGGCGCTCCTCGGTGGCCCGGGTATACGGCTGGGGAGACAGAAATGGCACTCTGCTCCACCGGCTGGCTACTTACCCCCAGGCGGGTAGGATCATTCCGGCCATCGCGGACTCTGCGGGTGGCCTCCACACAGCCTCGGTGGCGATGGCCCAGGCGTTCGCTGACTATTATTTCCGGCTGTACCGTCTCCGGACGTCCACGCTCTCCCTAGGGGAGTTGCTGGGGACGACCGGGGCGACGCTTGAGCGGCTGCGGCCTGAGGTTTCTGAGACCCTCGAGTCGCCTATCGCGCTGCAGGAGATTGAAGAGGCGATCGGCTGCCTGGCGCCTGGGAAGACCCCAGGACCCGACGGGTTCCCCCAGGAATACTACGCTCACTATCGTGAGACTCTGGCCCCGAGGCTTCGGGACCTCTTTGCGGAGGTGGTGGAGACGGGCTCGTTCCGGCCCGAGACGGACACAGCAACCATAGTTGTCCTCCCCAAGACTCAGCCCCCCTCGCGGTCCTGCTCCGACTACCGGCCTATATCCCTTATCAACACCGAACTCAAAATCTATGCCACGGTCCTAGCGCAGCGGTTGCGCCCGTCTCTTGCCTCCCTGGTCCACCCGGATCAATGTGGATTTATGCCGGATCGGGGGACTAGACACTGCCTGCGGCGCTTGCACGTCGCGATGGCGCACCGCGGCCGCCTTTCCCCCTATCTGGCCCCTTCTGTTGGTCGACTTTGAAAAGGCCTTCGACTCAGTGGGATGGGCGTACTTAGGTGACGTTCTGGAGCGTATGGGTTTCGGTCCCCGGTTCCGTGCCATGGTAGCGGTCCTGTACGCAAGCCCGCGGGCCCGTGTGGTAGTCAATGGGGCTCTATTTCGCCCGTTTCCCATAGGTCGGGGGACACGCCAGGGATGTCCGCTCTCGCCCCTCCTTTTCGCTCTGGCCATGGAACCCCTGGCGGTGTTGATTCGTTCCGACCCCGTTCTTCGCGGATGGGACTGGCCAGGTGTGGCCCCTGATAAGATTGCCCTCTACGCAGACGATGTCCTCCTCTATCTTTCTGATCCAGCGACCTCGGGACCTCAGGTCCGCCGGATTCTCCGTCGGTTTGGCCAAGCGTCGGGTCTTCATCTGAACCCTAAAAAGTCCGTTCTAGTCCCGTTACACCCGTCACGGGAATGTTTCGACTGGCAGTCGGATATTCCCCTCCGGCAACTCTCCTTTAAGTACCTGGGGATCTGGGTCACCCTCCTTCCGGAACTCTGCTGGGCCCTCAACGTGGCACCTGTAGTCAACAAGACCAGATCAGATATGCTCCGGTGGCAGTCCCTCCCGTTGAATCCGCTAGGGAGAGTCGCCCTATATAAGATGATGATCCTCCCCAAGTTTTTGTACATGCTACAAAACACTCCGTACCCCTTTCCGCGCCCGTGGTTCCGGGACCTGGATAAGATGGTGACCAAATTTCTCTGGGGCGGTGGTAGGCCTCGGCTGGCCTTAAATCGATGCAGGGTTCCCTCCTATGACGGCGGCATGAGCATGACTAACCTATATCTCTAATATCTGGCCACCCAGCTATTGGTGATCCATGACTGGTTCTCGGGTGGTTGGGGCGACCCGGCGTATCGACTCGAGGTGCAATGCCTCGGGTTCTCCCTTATCCAAAATATGCTCTATGGCACAGCGATCCCCCTGTCGCTTCCCGGCGTCGTTCGGGCCCCCTTTCTCGCGTGGCGCGCAGCCTTGCGACACACCAGATGGTCGGGGACGTTCACGCAACTCACTCCGCTTTGGCAAGGGACATGGCTGCGGGAGGTGGTGGGCCTAGCGGGCTTTCGGCAGTGGGATCTTCTCGGTATCTCCTGTTTGGGCGATATATGGCGTGGAAGCCACATGTGTTCCTTCCAAGAGCTCCAGGCCCGCTTCTCGCTACAGCCGTCTCAATTTTACCGTTACCTTCAATTGCGCCATGCGGTCAGGGCCCACGTCCCTCTAGAGTCCAGATTGCCCTCCCATAGTCCACCGGAGGCTCAGGTGATGTTAGGGTATCTGGGGAAGGGGGGTATATCCCGCATTTATAAATCCCTGATTAACAATACCCCAGTGGACTGGAGCGGGCTAAAACAGCGCTGGGAGGCCTGGGTGGGACCCCTGGATGACGCGGACTGGAGGGACGCCCTTATGGCCCCTCGATCGCTCACCTCCTCCGCTAGGCTGCGGCTCATCCAAATCTATTACCTCCACACTGCTTATCTGACCCCGGACCGCCTGTATCGCGCAGGCCTCCGCGTGGATGCCTCCTGCGCTCGCTGTGGGGTAGCTCCTGCGGACTTCTTCCACATGGTGTGGTCTTGTTCCCGCCTGGAGGCCTATTGGGCAGCGATTGAAGACGATCTAGCGGAGGTCCTGGGTTGGGAGGTTCCCCATGAGCCTAAAATGGCCTTGCTGGGCATCACGGACGGGATGGATGGGTCCCATAACGAGAAATATTTCCTCACTGCTGCCCTTATGGTGGCTAAGAGGGATATCGCGGCTGTGTGGTCACAGCCAGACCCGCCCAGAAGGGCTACCTGGAGTAGAGGGGTGGATTGGTGTGCGGCCCAGGAGCGGGCGTTATACGCTGCACGGGGCTGCCCCAAAAAATTCCGCAAGATATGGGGGAAATGGCTGGGGGGCCTGTTTTGAAGGGTGGGGGCGCAGGGGGCGGGGACGGGGGATGGGGGAGGAAGAGGGGGTCTTTACAATTGCTTGCTGATACATCCCGGATTGAACCTATTGATGCCATGTTCAATGCACTTCTGTATATCATTCTTGATGTTGTCTCTCATGCTGCAAAACTCAATAAAAATTTGTTTATCAAAAAAAAAAAACAACACAAACAAAGGGCAGCAAATAGTACAAATAGGCGTAGTCTTTATTTAACTTCCTCTTTACTTGAAGACTACTGTTGAAGTTCATGAAAAAAAATGAAAGAATATAAGCAGTTATAAAAAAAGAAACAAGAAGAACTTATTAGTTCTTCTTGGTTTTCATTCATGGTACAAATTTCATCCGTCCGAAAGAAATGCCTACTTACCAAAAGTCTTAGATCTTCTGCCTCATGCTGCTGTTTGTTTAGTTGAGACCAGCACTGAAAAGAATTTTAAAAAACTCATTAGCATCTTATTATAGGGCAGGTTACCTCCAAGAGGAGGGATAATAGTCATCTACTTTGTCTTTAATAAAATCAGGACACTCCTTCACCAACTAGCTAGAAGAATCTGCACTTTTATTACAAGACTTAAGTCTTTATTATGCATGTTCAAAGCATCTTGATTACTGCCATTGCTCTATGTTGAATTGGCTTGCAATAAAAGGTTTTAAATGTAGACATCCTAGACCAGTCTGCGGACTTGACTGTGTTCTCCAACCTGCCCCCCCCCCCCAAAAAAGCTTTTGAAGTCTAGCCCCCCTAATGAATAAGCTCCATAATGCTTAGTACCCACCACTGCCAGGGGCAACACTTTTTAGCTCTCGACTAGGCAGCGCATGCGCGGTGGGGTTTGAGCAAGTCCAATCGATTTTGATTTGTTCTTTTCTATGCCCTTCTAAAAACCTGGCTTTTCATTGGTGCATTGACTTTTTTTTTCCCATCCTTTTGGTGTTTGGTTCCCTTCCATGGCTACTGGCCCTATTACATGTACTACTCCCCTCCTGTCTATTTGGGTTAGGTATGGTGCACTATTTATTTCTTCTGCTCGAGCAGGGTAGCTCTCCTTAGGTACAACTGCTCTTCCTGCCTTGCCAACTTGAGCGCGAGTGAAAACAGGCCTGTAAATCTTGTCCTGGCGCCTGCTTTAATGTTTAGCCATTGGGTTCCTTTTATTTAATCATCAGGCCCCCCACAGCTGCTCCGTAGAGTCAACGCTGTGGAGACCAGATGATTTAGCGTGCCTTTCTGCATTCCTTCGCTCCGACGGAGCGTGCACTTTACAGTGCCCCCGGGGCACAAGCAGAGACCAACTAGAGTGCTCCTGTGTCAGCATGCACTCTACCGTCTCCCGGGGATAAAAGCAGGCATCCATTCCAGTGTGCCTTGTTTCACGTTTTTAGAGTGACTTGTCTTAATTTTTGAAAGTGCAAATTGTAAAGACAGGAGGTAAAAGTTGTGGTGCTGTTAAGCTAATCTACATGTGAGAAAATATTACCGCCTGCATTTAGCACCTGAAAATACCAATAGGACCCACAGCGGTATCCCCGCCTACCCCGCTCTTAACCTAGACGAGTGTGTAATGGACAAGGAACAGCATGGGCAATGGAGGGTGCGCACTGTGGCCCGAAAGATGCATTACCAAGTCAATAAGTGGCAACTCGCCCCTGAGAGCGTCAGTTCTGCGACTCGTGATTGCCTGTTTGACAACTCATTGATGCATGATTTTGTATTTTTTTATTTTATTTAATGCATTTTTATATAGCACGGACTTTACCCAAAGGTGTCAGAGCGCTCTACAATATAACCAAGTATGTTACATGAGGAGAATTTTACAAATCTACACGTTACAGAAACAAATGGAGAAAGAAGAAAGTAAAATAAATCAATAGATGGCAATCACACAAAACAAAAACACATTAGGGTGAAGAGCGTACAGGCCTAGATTACAAATTTACAATATTGAAAGAACTGACTTGAGGGACATGAAAAGGAAAGGGATGTATTAGTTCTGGAAGAGTCTTTGGAAGAGAAGAGATTTGAGGTCAGTTTTGAAGGTCCGGGTAGAGGTGGTACTGAGTAGTGGAGGAAGCAAGTTCCAGATTCTGACCACATTGCCTGAGAAGGATTGAGCCATCGATCTTTTCCTTTTGAAGGTGGGGGGCTCAAGCAGTACATTTTCCGCAGTTCGAGAAGGTCTAGAGCCTCCAGAGATTTTAAGTTCATTCGCCAGGTATCGAGGTGAGGAAGTGTGCAAGGCTTTGCGGGTGATACAGGCAGTCTTGTAGATTGATTTTGCCTCGATGGGAAGCCATCGAAGAGAAGACAAAATGGGTGTGATGTGGTCACTTCTTTTGGCCCCAAAGACAAAACAAGCCGCTGAATGGAGAACGGATTTAAGGGGGAAATGTGGGATTTGGGGATGCCAGTAAGAAGAGAATTGCAATAGTCCAATCTAGAGAGAACCAGAGATTGGACCAAAGTTTTTAAGTCTTGCTCCGGGAAGAAACATCGAATCCCCCAGAGAAGGCGCAGTGGGTATTGTGCATTCTTTGCAATGGAATTTATGTCAGAGAGTAGATCGAGCCTTTTGTCAAGTATGACACCAAGGGATTTTGCGCTGTCGACAACAAAAGGTTTATTGTTGAGTAAATTCAGCTGATCCATCCAAGATTGAACAGGAGGAGGAGGAGAGAGTGAGATAGAGAGGAGGAGGAATTCAGTTTTGGAAGGATGCAGCAGAAGTTGATGAGCTAACATCCAATTTTGAATAGAGTTTTTTTTTTTTTACTTTATTTTTCATTTTACACATACAAAGACAAATTAACCATGATACAGCATATAGAGGCATACCGTTGATATTATTAATGATACGTGGTACAGGTGTTAGCATCGGGGGCAAAACGGCACAATGGGGTTACATATTTATTCATAAGCATAGTACAGTGATAAAGAAGCATGGGACATACCACTGGCTCTCAAGGTGCACATTACTGGGATTGATCGTCTCGCTCCACATCATGGTTAGGGCCGTTGTCTACATCTGACCCACTTTCCCCGCTGTCAGTTGCATCCTGGGTGGAGGGCTCTCCCTCTCCGTCAACCCGGAGGTGCACATTTCCCGCCAAACCATTAGGTGCGCTTGTAGCTTCTCGTCCCTACGGGTGAGTTTTTTATGGGCTTCCTTGGCTAGAGACCACTCTCGGACATCTCTGAGCCAGATCGGCACTTCCGAGCCCCTCTGCCCCACCCAAGTTATAGCTACCATACGCCTAGCTAGCACTTGCATTAATTGTAGGAGCTTACAGGGGAGTTTTGTTTTCTTGGGCTTCCGAACAGATGCAAGTAGACAACTCAAGGGTTCCGGCTTCACCTGAAGGGCCGTGGCCGCAGCAATCCATCCCACCACCTCTGCCCAAAACTGCTGGACCACCAAACACTCCCAGGCCAAGTGTAAAAAGCCCGCTTTCTCCATGCCATATCTCGGGCAGCTATCCCCCCTGTCACATGAAATGCGTTTTAAGGATACCGGGGTTAGGTAGGTGCGATGCAAGAAGTTAAAGTGCGTTATTTTAAATCTGGCATTACAGGAGACAGTGCATGTGAGGGAGCCTATGTGTGTCCATTGTTTCTCATCCAGCTGAACGGCTAGATCCCTCTCCCAGGCCGCCCTGGATGGCGGCACCGGCGGGGGGGGGGGGAGGGGGGGGCGGAATCCTGTTTCATAGCTTTAAATAGGAGAGGGATTTATTTGCGACCGGCTCCACACGTGAGCAGGATATCTAGAGTGTGTGTCAGAGGTGGAATGTCTGGGTACTGCGGCCAGGTGATCTTCACCACCTCCTGGAGTCCCTGATAGTGTAGGAATTGGCCCTGCCCAAGGCCAAAGCTCTCTTCCGCATGTTTGTAAGTAATAAATGTCTCGTTGGGAAAAAGGTCGGCAAGAACTTCGCAGCCACCCTCCCTCCAGGGTTAAAAGGACATGTACCTCCCCATGTCTATAAAGGGTGCCAGTATCCAGATCGAAAGCTCCCTGTGAAAGGGCACTTTCCGTAAGACTTTCTTGGCAAACCGCTGCCATATGCCGGCAGTATGTCTCACTACATAGGGAAGAGTTGTCTCTGTCCCCCTCCCCTGCATCAGTGTAGTGTCTGGGCGTCCACCCTGCCGGAAAGAAGGCGTTTCTCCCAGTTGTCCGCGTCAGTCAGCCAACGTGCCGCTGGCTGTAATTGGGCCGCGTAATAATAAAATCGAAATGTGGAGCTTCCAGGCTGCCCTCTTCATAGCTGCGTATAATAGTGTTGAGAGCTACCCTACTGCACCGGCCCGCCCAGAGCAGGGACGTGAGGAGCATGTTCAGGGTTTTGAAGACACGCGTCGGTAATGGGCATAATGAGTTCTGGAGAACATATAGGGTCCTGCCTGGGAAGTATCACTATCTTAGAGATGGCCAGCCTACCCATCAATGATAGTGGAAGGGTGTTCCAAAATGTCACCGACTGCTGTAGAGACGTGGTTATCCGGTCTATGTTCCGGGCCAACGCCTGTGTATCTGTTGGCGCTTCCTGTATCCCCAGGTATCGGAAACCCAGCCGTTCCCAGCTGAACCCCAGGTCCGGGAGATCCCCCAGGGGCACCGAGGCCAGTCCTGCCAATGGAAAGTTCAGGGACTTACCGCGATTGAGTCGCAAGCCAGAGACCTCTCCAAACCTATCCAATTGGCGCAGCAGTACAGGTAGTGCGTCCCGGGGAGAGGCCAAGGAAAACAGGGCATCGTCGGCATATAGGGAGATAACATGGCTTGTGTTACCCACTCTAATTCCCCACTGTTCCATTTCCGTCCTGACTCGGACCGCAAATGGTTCTATGGCCAGGGCGAACAATAGAGGCGAGAGGGGACACCCTGGTGAGTGCCCCTTCCCATTTGCCAGTCTTCTGATTGCGCGCCCCCAAGCTTTACCCTCGCGTGAGGTGCCGTGTACAATATGCAAATCCAGCAACAGAATTTGGGACCCAGCCCCACAGCCCGTAGGACCTCCAGGAGATACCCCCAATCCACCGTGTCAAAAGCTGTGGTGAGGTCAATGGATACCGGTACCATCTGTTCCTCCCAACCGCGTACCTCATGCATGACATGGTTAAGCCGGCGCAGATTCATAGCCATGTTTCGTCATGGACCAGGTGCAGCATGTAGGGGCCTAACCGAGTGGCCAAAAGCTTACATAGAATTTTAACATCTGTGTTAATAATAGTAATCGGCCGATATGACGAGGGCTCATGTGCATTCCGTCCCGGCTTCAGAATCATACATATCTCCCCCTGTTTCATGCTGGGTGGGAGAACTCTGCGTTCAAAGGCCTCGAGATACACCTGCAACAGTAAGCGGGGAAGCGTGCCTGCAAATTCTTGATAAAACTCAGGAGGGTACCCGTCACTACCCAGGGATTTAGCTTGTGGTAGGTCCTGCAGTGCGGAGAGCACCTCCCCCAGTGTTAGGGGTTCGTCGATCTCCTTCTGTGCCAATTTGGGGGTAGAACGTAGGGTCAGGTCGTGAAGGTAAGGTAAGGGAGGTAAGCTGTCTCGCTGATTGCGGGGTCCGCGGCATACACTGCAGTTTTGAATAGAGTTGAGGATTGAGATATTGTGGGCGGAAGACACCTTTTTTTTACACAAACTTTATTAAGCATGTAGGATAGTTCAGGTAACATTACTTATTCCATGGTATATCATTTAAGACATTTTCTATGACATATTGTGTACATCTGAATCAAATTCCAAACACATTCTGCTGAGTTTACTGCTCCAAGGCGGAAGACACCTTAAGGTAGATTTGAGTGTCATCCGCATAGAGATGGTAAAGGATCCCAGATTTACTTAGGAGATTTCCCAATGGTTCCTAATAAAGATTGAACAAAGTGGGTAGAACCTTGAGGGATGCCTTGACCTACCGCCAATGAAGACGAAAGACTGTTCGCTATTTTGATCATTTGAGATCTGTCTGAGAGGAATGAGGCAAACCATTTAAGCACTGCGCCTTCCAAGCCCATTCTCTGTTCAAGAGTGTTAAGGAGAGTGTTGTGATTAACAGTGTCAAAGGCTACAGAAAGGTCTAGAAGAATCAGAAGACAAGACTCCCCCACATTGAGTACACACAGCGCATCATTGATCACTTGCAGAAGGGCTGTTTTGGTGCGGCAGTTTTGAATGAAACCAGATTGGAAATTGTCAAGAAGATTATCCTTAATATGTAGGAAAAGTTGTTTTGCTACACATCTTTCTGTGATTTTCGCAAGAAAAGGGAGGTTAGTGATGGGGCGGAAGTTGTTGAGGTCGTTCGTATCAGCGGAAGGTTTTTTAAGAAGTGGGGTAACCTGTCCTGTTTTAAGGGCAACAGGAAGGGAGCCTTGGCTGAGGAAGAGGTTAACCAGACTGGTCCAATAGAAAAGAGTATGGGTGTAGAAATCAATGGCATTGTCACTAGGGATGGGGTCAAATATATGGTTTGAAGGTTTTGTTTTGAGAATGCATTTGAGGAGGGCATCTTCAGAGATGACGTCAAAGTTCTGCCAAATGACTAAGGATTTGCGGTCCTCTAGGGGGGTAGGATTAATGACCTGCTCCACCAGTGATTTAACTTTTTCATCAAAGAATATAGCGAATTCTGCTGCTTTCTTAGGAGAGTCGTCAGGCTTGGTGGTTGAGGGAGAGCAGTTTGGATTTTTGATGAGGTCAAATAGTTTTTTGGGTCTGTTTTTGACTGAATCAAGGAGGGTTCTGAAGTGTGATGTTTTTTCATGGAAGATGTGTTTGTGGTATTTTGATCTTGCTGAACGTAGAGTAGAAAGCTTAGAGGTGGATGGGGATTGTCTCCATTGTTTCTCCAGGATTCTCAGGTTCTTCCTTTCTTCATAAAGGGATTTATTGCACGATGGTGCAGAAGAAATAGGCCTTTTCCTTTGAAGTGGAGCGACATTATCAATTTCAACTGCAAGGACTGAGAGGCATTGGGAGGTAAGATCGTTGACATCCAAGTTGGGATCTAACCTTGGAAGAGATAGCATAGAAGAATCACAAAGAGTGTCAATGTCAATGTTTTTGGTGTCACTAAACCAGGTAGTAGTCCTTTTAGGTTGGCCAAGAGTTATAGAGTGTGATAGGTGAAGAGAGAAGGGGATGAGGAAGTGGTCAGACCAGTCTACTTGAATAGAGATAGCAATAGTAAGCATGTCTGCTTTAGATAGAACAAGGTCCAGAATTGAGCCCTTAGAGTGTGTCGATTCAGTGCAGTGTTGGATAAGATCATTTGCTGAGAGAAATGTGGCGAGCCTATTGGCAGCAGAGTCTTCCAAAGAGCCCCACTGAAGATTAAAGTCTCCCAGGAAAATCTGTCTGTCGCTTTGAGAGTATTGGTCGCTGATGAAGTCGGTGAGTTCCTCCAAAAAAGAAGAGCAGTCACCAGGCGGGTGATAAATGGCATGAAATCAGAAGGGGGAGCAGTGTTAGACTTGAAGCTCCAGCGACAGGCATTTGATTATACAGAAGGAGCTGGTAGGAAAAGCCTTAAGTTGAAGGGAGTTTCTGAAGATGATTGCAACACCTCCTCCAACTTTGTCTGTTCTGTCATTTCTAAAGATAGAATAGTTGGTGGGTAACAGAAGATCAAAAATAGTATAAGAGGTGTTGTTGAACCAGGTCTCAGTGAGGAATAGAATGTCAAGATTGTGGAGAATGATGGTGTAAGAAATTTCCAGTTTGTGTTTAATTGCAGCTCTGCAGTTGTGGAGCAAGCAGCGCAACACTGACGAAACTGTTTTGGTGGTGGGCGTTTGGGCATTTAGGGGTGATAGGGATAACGTTCTTGTAAGAGGTTGCAATGGCAGAACGAGGCTGGTGATTAGTTCTGACAGAAGGGATGATCGGAAAAGTGCACAGAGTAGACTTACTTGGAGAGGAAAGTGGAAGGGGGGTGGCGTTAGAAGTCTTGTAACTAGCCAGTAGGTTAGCGAGGTCTGCAGAAGACAGATTGTGATTGGCTTATTTGGGGCGCGGGAGCATGGTACTCCTAGGAAGTTTGAGGAAGTGAGTATTTGCCAAGGAAATTGGGTTGTCTGGAAAGGTGGATATCCAAGTGCTTTAAAGTGAGATAGTAGCTTCAAGTTGGGAGATGGAGGAGCTGATAGATCCTAATTTGTTTTCAAGAGAGAGTAGGGCTGAGAAAGGAATGTTAGGTGGCTCGATGGATGCAGGAGGGAGTGCAATTGGTGATGGAGGGTCGGGAGAGGTAGGGGTGCGGGTGGGTATTGGGGTGCAAGACTAAAAGATGGAGATAGAAGGTGGTTGAGAGAGGTTGTTGGTGCATCTGAGGTAGAAAGAGAGTTATCTTTGCTGAAGCTGCGCAGAGAAGAATTGAGATCACATTTAGGAGGAGACAGGTGAGGAACGAGGAGGGAGGGCGGAATGCGGGGAGGGGAAAGAGGGGAATCATAGAATGGCAGGAGGTTTGGGGAGAAGAGAGGAGAAGGGGTTGGAAAGGTCCCGTAGGCTAGGAGAGGTGAATGATACACCCGTGTATGTACACCCTTGTATGTACGAGACGTACCCCCACCCGTGAATGTACACCCGTGTGTGTACACCCATGTATGTATGAGACGTACCCCCACCCGTGAATGTACACCCGTGTGTGTACACCCGTGTATGTACACCCGTGTATGTACGAGACGTACCCCCACCGTGTATGTACACCCGTGTATGTACGAGACGTACCCCCACCCGTGAATGTACACCTGTGAATGTACACCCGTGTATGTACACCCGTGTATGTATGAGACGTACCCCCACCCGTGAATGTACACCCGTGTATGTACACCCGTGAATGTACACCCGTGAATGTACACCCGTGTATGTACGAGACGTACATACACGGGTGTACATTCACGGGTGGGGGTACATCTCGTACATACACGGGTGTACACACACGGGTGTACATTCATGGGTGGGGGTACGTCTCATACATACACGGGTGTACACACACGGGTGTACATTCACGGGTGGGGGTACGTCTCGTACATACACGGGTGTACATACACGGGTGTACATTCACGGGTGGGGGTACGTCTCGTACATACACGGGTGTACATTCACGGGTGGGGGTACGTCTCGTACATACAGGGGTGTACATTCATGGGTGCACATTCACGGGTGGGGGTACATCTCGTACATACACGGGTGTACATACACGGGTGTACATACACGGGTGTACATTTACGGGTGGGGGTACGTCTCGTACATACACGGGTGTACATACACGGGTGGGGGTACGTCTCGTACATACACGGGTGTACATACATGGGTGTACATACACGGGTGGGGGTACGTCTCGTACATACACGGGTGTACATACACGGGTATACATTCACGGGTGGAGGTACGTCTCGTACATACACGGGTGTACATACACGGGTGTACATACACAGGTGGGGGTACGTCTCGTACATACCTTCCGGCCAGTGTTAAAGTGACAGTGCATAAATTAACAAACTAAGGTGCCGATTCCGATCCTGGAAAAACCGGGTACGAACCGTCGGTCAGAGTGTTTTCTCCGTCCGACTCGTACCCGGGAAAAAAACCCTACAAACTTGCAAGTACGATTCGTACGGAAACACCATTTCCGTACGAGTCGGACAAAACACCGACCGACAGTAAAATACATACGAATGTGATCCGGGACACCGCGGACGTGACGTCCGGACGGAGTTAGGCATGTTTTTACGTACCAGCAAGTACGATTCGTACCGACAGCAGTCCGGACGGCAATATTTTTACGGCACCCAAAAAGTGCCGGAAAAGGTAAGTACGCCGCGATGCGAGCGGTATAGGGGGCCCGGTACACGCCGCCACCCCCCAGCCCCCGTATGTACGCACCGTCCCCCCCCAGCCCCCGTGCATGTACGAGACGTACCCCCACCCGTGAATGTACACCCGTGAATGTACACCCGTGTATGTACGAGACGTACCCCCACCCGTGAATGTACACCCATGTATGTATGAGACGTACCCCCACCCGTGTATGTACACCCGTGTATGTACGAGACGTACCCCCACCCGTGAATGTACACCTGTGAATGTACACCCGTGTATGTACACCCGTGTATGTACGAGACGTACCCCCACCCGTGAATGTACACCCGTGTATGTACACCCGTGAATGTACACCCGTGAATGTACGAGACGTACATACACGGGTGTACATTCACGGGTGGGGGTATGTCTCGTACATACACGGGTGTACACACACGGGTGTACATTCACGGGTGGGGGTACGTCTCATACATACACGGGTGTACACACACGGGTGTACATTCACGGGTGGGGGTACTTCTCGTACATACACGGGTGTACATACACGGGTGTACATACACGGGTGTACATTCACGGGTGGGGGTACATCTCGTACATACACGGGTGTACATTCACGGGTGGGGGTACGTCTCGTACATACACGGGTGTACATTCATGGGTGTACATTCACGGGTGGGGGTACATCTCGTACATACACGGGTGTACATACACGGGTTTACATTTACGGGTGGGGGTACGTCTCGTATATACACGGGTGTACGTACACGGGTGTACATACACAGGTGGGGGTACTGTAACGCCCTGAACGTCTCAGGATCGTTTAACAGACACGATAATGAGAATGCAACCACTTGTGAATGTTTCGTTATTTTAATGAAGGCAAAAATAATACAAGGAATAAACAAAGGTTATAGTCACTGGAATCCTCCAGGCTAAGTACGTTACCAGCCCACAGCACGGATGGTCCTAACCGTCCTCTGCATATACGCCGATCCCGGCGTATGCCAACAGAGGGCAGGAATGAAATGGCCGACAATGCCAATCGGTAGGCTGTGAGGGGCACGAAGAGTGTTGGGGAGAATCGAGGAGTCAGGGAAACACCCAGCCGGGGTCTCTACCTGAAGGGAGCAGCCGCTCAACCTCTTCCTCAGACTGCACCGGGACGCGGAGTCACCTCCTGGTGATGCGTCACCGATACCCCAATCACAAGCAAAGAAGACTGAACCGAGAGCAGCCGCTCGATCGATCCCGTGGACTTCCGAGTCTGTAACGCGGCAAACACCTCCTGGTGTGCGTTACAGCTGGCAGTCCCTGTATCTCTGGTCGGGCTGGGAGTTACGACTCCAACCAGCAAAAGCACCACTGCGCTTTGACTCAGCCGAGTCAAAAAGCGAAGCTCAATGGTTATCCGGTAGAGCTTCCGGGTCCTTCACAGGTGACGATGGGGCAAGACACGGCCCAGGGAGTAACGACTCGACCTACCTCCGTTCTTGCCTTACTGGAGCACCACTCCGGAACACTGCTCTTCACTAAGCAGGTACGTCGGTGTAAACACAATATCCGACAGCGTTGTACCTCCCGGTTCCTCCCTTTATAGGGCGTGTTTTCCTTGAGTTATGTAACAGCTCTCCTGTTTACATAAGGGCGTGTTTTCCTTGAGTTATGTAACAGCTCTCCTGTTTACATAAGGGCGTGTTTTCCTTGAGTTATGTAACAGCTCTCCTGTTTACATAAGGGCGTGTTTTCCTTGAGTTATGTAACAGCTCTCCTGTTTACATAACCTCTCAACCGCTAAGCATCCTGGGAGATGTAGTCCGTTTTCGCTGGTTACCGTTTTCCTCCCCTCGCATGACAGGAATTCTTGACAGTACATCCTCCCTCTCAGCGGCTCCCCACGGGTCCAGCGCTGGCAGGAAAACGCCGATGGAACAAGGAGACCAAGCGCGGAGCATGAACCCCTTCAGCCGGTTCCCATGACTGCTCCTCCGGGCCATAGCCTTTCCAGGCAACCAGGTACCACAGCTTCCCCCTGCGCCATTTGGACGCCTGTATGCCCGACACTTCATACTCCACATCCGACTCCACGCATACCGGCCTAGGTGTCCCAGACGGCTTGGAGGGTGCTGGTTTGAGCAATGATACATGAAAGACAGGGTGTATCCGCAACGACTGGGGCAAGCACACCTTCACGTTCACGGGACCCATACACTTGGTAATTCGATAGGGGCCCATGTACTTGGGATGGAACACACTGTTCTTTCGAAACCTCATGTTTCTTGTGGATATCCAGACGTAGTCTCCAGTGCGGTACAGTGGCCCGGGCCTTCTCTTCCTGTCTGCCGCAGCCTTGTATCTTCTCTTGGCCTCTATTAGGACAGCCCTTGAGCGCATCAATGTGTCTTTTATGTGTGCCACCCTGTCCGCTGTGGCGGGAATCCTGTCCTCTCTGAACGGATGTAGAAATGGCAAGAACCTGGGATGTTGGCCATAGTTGCTATAGAACGGAGATGACTGTGTGGAGCTGTGAGTGGCGTTGTTATAGGCTATCTCTACAACCCATAGCAAGTCGACCCATTCTTCCCTGCCCTGATCCACAAAACATCGCAGATACTGTTTGAGCGTTTGGTTCAGGCGCTCGGTTTGGCCGTCCGTTTGAGGGTGGTAGCTGGTGGACAGGGTGGTCTTAACATGCAGCGCAGTGCACCAAGTCTTCCAGAATTGCGCAGTAAACTGCGACCCCCGGTCCGACACGATCACCCCAGGTAATCCATGCAGTCGTACCACATTCTTTAGGAGTAGTGACGCCAATTCCCCGGCCGTAGGGACTCTCTTGCAGGGGATGAAGTGCCCCATTTTCGTCAAGTAATCCACCACCACCAGTATTGCCGTCATCCCTTGGTCTACCGGTAGGCCCACCACGAAGTCCAGTGATATGCTATCCCATGGTCTATCCGGGGTCGGAAGTGGATGTAAGAGCCCTTGGGTTCGGCCATGGTCGGCCTTCATGGTAGCACACGTAGGACACTCCTGTCCCCACCTCCTGACATCCACTCTCATGGTTGGCCACCAGAAATGCCGTCCCATGCTAGCCACCGTTTTTTCAAAGCCCAAATGACCTGCGCATGGAGAGTCATGGCACCAGATGAATGCTTGTTTCCTTAGCCTAGGCGTGGGTATCAATAGGCACCTGCCCTTCAGGGGTATCCCATCCTTCAGCTGCCATTCTCTGTGACTGAGGAGCCACCTCCGCCATGCGAATGACCTGATCCCTCTCTTTATTCCCCTCAGGAAAGTATCCGGTTGGATAACCCCCAATACCATCCTCGGGGAAATGATGGAATGCTCGGTCGCAGGCAATGGTTCCTTAACTGCAGATTGACGGGACAGGGCGTCCGCCTTCCGGTTTTCCGTCCCCGGCCGATATGTGATGCGGAAGTTGAACCCCGCAAAGAAGATCATCCACCGCAGCTGTCTGGGAGAAAGGTGTCTTGTGGCCGTCATGAACTGTAGGTTCCGATGGTCCGTGTACACCGATACCACATGTCTTGCCCCCATCAACCAATGCCTCCATTCGGTGAAGGCGTCCTTGATTGCGAGAAGCTCCTTCTCCGCAATATGGTAGTTGCGTTCGGCGTCGTTGAGTTTGCGGGACATGTACGCAACGGGATGAAGCACTCCTGTGTCGTGGTTGCGTTGGGACAAGATAGCCCCCAGCGCCACATCCGATGCGTCCGCTTCCACCACGTAGGGGAGATCCGGATCGGGGTGAGCCAACACCGGCGCCTTACCAAAGGCGCTTTTCAGGGCCTCAAAGGCTGTGTTCGCTTCAGGGGACCAGACAAACTCCTTGGACTTCCTCAGTAGCTGTGTGATTGGGGCCACCAATCCTGAAAATCCATCTATAAACCGCCTGTAAAAGTTGGCGAAGCCAATGAAACTTTGGACGTCCTTCACGCTTTGGGGCACCGGCCATTCTTTCACCGCCTTGATCTTTCGTTCTGCCATCTCCTGTCCCTCTGGACTCAGCATCACTCCGAGGAATTCCACGGATGTGACGTGGAAGTCACACTTGCTGAGTTTACAAAACAACATGTTTTCCCTCAGCTTTTGGAGCACAGCTTTGACGTGGTGTACGTGCTCCTCCACACTGGACGAATAGATGAGGATGTCGTCGATATATACGACCACGTAGATATCCAACTCCTCTCTGAATACCTCATTCAAAAAGTACTGAAAGGCTGCCGGGGCGTTGCACAGACCGAACGGCATGACGAGGTACTCAAAAAGGCCGAACCTGGTTTTAAAGGCGGTCTTCCACTCGTCTCCGTCCCTCATGCGCACCAGATGGTATGCCCCTTTCAAATCCAACTTGGTGTAGATACGAGCTTTCTTGACCTGTTCCAGAAGTACACTGATGAGAGGCAAGGGGTACCGATTCTTTACGGTTATCGCATTCAATGCCCTAAAGTCCACACAGGCTCTCAGCTCCCCATTAGCCTTCAGGATGAAGAAGAGTGGCGAGGCGGCCGGAGACTTGGACGGGCGGATGAATCCTAGCTTGAGGAGTTTATCCAGGTACCCCCGGAGATGCACGTTTTCAGGCTCCGTCAGGGCATACAGCCTGCCGCTGGGAACGCTGGCCCCTGGCACCAGGTCGATCTGGCAGTCAAACTGTCTATGTGGTGGTAGCACTTCCGCCTTCACCTCATCAAATACATCCTCAAAACTGTGATAAGCCTGGGGGAGAGCCACATCTTTTTCTGCCGCTGTAGCCACCGTCTGACTCCCGCTCTCATCTGCGTCAAGGGATTCCGTTCTTATTCCACAATGCAGGATGCAATACGGTGACGTCAGTTCGATGCGATGTGTTGGCCAATCCACAGAGGGGTTGTGTTTCTGTAGCCACGGCAATCCCAATATGATGCCATATTGGGGCGCTCGGATGATGTTAAAATCGATTTGTTCCAAATGGTTCCTCCCACATCTCATCGGAAGGACCCCCGTGTGCTGCCCGATGGGCCCCGTCACCAATCGCCTTCCGTCTACAGCATAGACGTCTTCGGGTACAGCTTTGGGAAGAAGCACTAGCCCTAGCCTGCATGCCTCGTTGTGGTCCATAAACATGCCAGTGGCCCTTGAATCCACCATGGCCACAACGGGTATCCACTGGTCATGCACTCCCACGTGCACCGTGAGAAACAGGTGTCGTTGTCCCTTAGTGACCGAGTTGGAAAGTGAAGGGATGGATGAGTGACTCCGAGATGCCCCTTCTTTGGTCTGGGAGTCCTCTAGTTTTCCGCCGGTACGTCCACCACGGCTGTTACCGACCGGTTGGCCCGATAACGTGACGTCTTCGGTTTGGCAGGGCATTCACGTACGTAGTGGCCTTTTTTGCCACAATATAGGCACAATCCTTGTTTACGGCGTGACTCTTTCTCCGTGGCTGTGAGGCTCGCTCGTATTGCGCCGATGTCCATGGGTTCTCCCTTGGATGCGGTGGCAGTTTCAGGACTTCCCACTGTCACATAGGATGGAAGGGATTTTCCTTTTCTCCCATGATCCCCCTTTCTTTCACTTAGCCTATGTTCCAGCCGTAATACCAGGTTGATAAGGCCCTCACATGTCTTGGGTTGTGGGTCAATATGAGCCACGGCGTCCTTGAGCTCATCGCACAGCCCGTGATGGAAGAGCGCCGTCTGTTTAGCAACAGGCCACTTGGTTTCCGCAACCAGCCTTCGGAACGCGTTGAGATACTGCACCAGGTCGTTGGATCCCTGTCTCAACTCAAGCATTTCACGGTCCGCCGTGTACGAGTCAGCCCTTCTGTCGAAGACCTTCAGGAATTCCTCGCGAAAAGCACCCCAATCACATAAGATGGGGTCGTCCCTGCTCACCAGAGGTACGGCCCATTGTGCCGCGTTTCCAGCCAAATAGGATATAAGGAAAGCCACACGAGCCTGACTCGTGGGGAACGCCCTTGGTTTGCACGATAAATGTAGCGCCACTTGTGTGAGGAATACCTGCACTGTGTTAGGATCCCCACTGTACCTCTCTGGTGTTGCCAAGGGGACGGCTACCGGCATTTCCACTACTACCGCAGGGGTCTGGTTCGTGAGGGAGGTGCTGGGCGTGAGCGGGTCCAATTGGATAGCATCCAGTCTGGCTTTTACATCGGCTGTTTCTTGCCTGGAGGCAGCCAATTCAATTTGCACGGTCGCTAAAGCAGCCAGCACATCATCAAGTGTTGCCATGTCTGTTATCGACCGGGAGACAGTTAGTGTTATTAAGGTCGGATATTTTGTAACGCCCTGAACGTCTCAGGATCGTTTAACAGACACGATAATGAGAACGCAACCACTTGTGAAGGTTTCGTTATTTTAATGAAGGCAAAAATAATACAAGGAATAAACAAAGGTTATAGTCACTGGAATCCTCCAGGCTAAGTACGTTACCAGCCCACAGCACGGATGGTCCTAACCGTCCTCTGCATATACGCCGATCCCGGCGTATGCCAACAGAGGGCAGGAATGAAATGGCCGACAATGCCAATCGGTAGGCTGTGAGGGGCACGAAGAGTGTTGGGGAGAATCGAGGAGTCAGGGAAACACCCAGCCGGGGTCTCTACCTGAAGGGAGCAGCCGCTCAACCTCTTCCTCAGACTGCACCGGGACGCGGAGTCACCTCCTGGTGATGCGTCACCGATACCCCAATCACAAGCAAAGAAGACTGAACCGAGAGCAGCCGCTCGATCGATCCCGTGGACTTCCGAGTCTGTAACGCGGCAAACACCTCCTGGTGTGCGTTACAGCTGGCAGTCCATGTATCTCTGGTCGGGCTGGGAGTTACGACTCCAACCAGCAAAAGCGCCACTGCGCTTTGACTCAGCCGAGTCAAAAAGCGAAGCTCAATGGTTATCCGGTAGAGCTTCCGGGTCCTTCACAGGTGACGATGGGGCAAGACACGGCCCAGGGAGTAACGACTCGACCTACCTCCGTTCTTGCCTTACTGGAGCACCACTCCGGAACACTGCTCTTCACTAAGCAGGTACGTCGGTGTAAACACAATATCCGACAGCGTTGTACCTCCCGGTTCCTCCCTTTATAGGGCGTGTTTTCCTTGAGTTATGTAACAGCTCTCCTGTTTACATAAGGGCGTGTTTTCCTTGAGTTATGTAACAGCTCTCCTGTTTACATAAGGGCGTGTTTTCCTTGAGTTATGTAACAGCTCTCCTGTTTACATAAGGGCGTGTTTTCCTTGAGTTATGTAACAGCTCTCCTGTTTACATAACCTCTCAACCGCTAAGCATCCTGGGAGATGTAGTCCGTTTTCGCTGGTTACCGTTTTCCTCCCCTCGCATGACAGGAATTCTTGACAGGTACGTCTCGTACATACACGGGTGTACATACACGGGTGTACATACACGGGTGGGGGTACGTCTCGTGCATACACGGGTGTACATACACGGGTGTACATTCACGGGTGGAGGTACGTCTCGTACATACATGGGTGTACATACATGGGTGTACATACACGGGTGTACATACACAGGTGGGGGTACGTCTCGTACATACACGGGTGTACATACACGGGTGTACATACACGGGTGTACATTCACAGGTGGGGGTACGTCTCGTACATACACGGGTGTACATACACAGGTGTACATTCACGGGTGTACATTCACGGGTGGGGGTACGTCTCGTACATACACTGGTGTACATACACGGGTGTACATTCACGGGTGTACATTCACGGGTGGGGGTACGACTCGTACATTCACGGGTGTACATTTACGGGTGTACATTCACGGGTGGGGGTACGTCTCATACATACACGGGTGTACATTCACGGGTGTACATTCACGGGTGGGGGTACGTCTCGTACATACATGGGTGTACATACACGGGTGTACATACACGGGTGTACATTCACGGGTGGGGGTACATCTCGTACATACACGGGTGTACATACACGGGTGTACATTCACGGGTGGTGGTACGTCTCGTACATACACGGGTGTACATACACGGGTGTACATTCATGGGTGGGGGTACGTCTCGTACATACACGGGTGTACATTCACGGGTGTACATTCGTCTCGTACATACACGGGTGTACATTCACGGGTGTACATTCACGGGTGTACATTCACGGGTGGGGGTACGTCTCGTACATACACGGGTGTACATACACGGGTGTACATTCACAGGTGGGGGTACGTCTCGTACATACACGGGTGTACATACACAGGTGTACATTCATGGGTGGGGGTACGTCTCGTACATACACGGGTGTACATTCACGGGTGGGGGTACGTCTCGTACATACACGGGTGTACATTCACGGGTGTACATTCACGGGTGGGGGTACGTCTCGTACATACACGGGTGTACATTCACGGGTGTACATTCACGGGTGTACATTCACGGGTGGGGGTACGTCTCGTACATACACGGGTGTACATTCACAGGTGGGGGTACGTCTTGTACATACACGGGTGTACATACACGGGTGTACATTCACGGGTGGGGGTACGTCTCGTACATACACGGGTGTACATACACGGGTGTACATACACGGGTGGGGGGACGGCGCTTACATACGGGGGCTGGGGGGGACGGCGCGTATGCGGGCACATGTCTCCATGGTTGCTATAGAAGTTCGCTCCGTACGGTGTTTTTTCCATACGGTTGTACAATCGGACGCACGGGACGGATCGTACTTGCGCGCTCGGACTTCAGTTTTACGATTTGTACGGAAAATCGTCCGGGGACGTGTTGGACACTTTTCCCGACCCGAGGACGTGTCGGGGAATTTTCCCAATGCGATTCGTATGTATTTTTTCCCATACGAATCGTACTTGCCAGTTTGTATGGTACTTGTACGATTCGTACGGAAAAAAATCCGGATACGATTTGTACGGGGAAAATTTCTCCAGGATCGGAATCGGCACCTAAGTGTCTCTTTTGGGGTATGTATCTTGCCGTTACATATTGGTCAAATACCTGATACAAAATTTGAGGACCAGTTGTACGATACCATGTGTGAATACATACAGATGTTGGTGTTACGGTTATTACACACAACAATGTTGTTAGTTCTAGATAAACCGTTTGGCTAATCTTTATAAATACATAAATAAATAGGTATGTATAAATAACATTTTTATCACATGTACATAATTATAAAAACCATAATTCCAGTTTTCATAAAAATCGATAAAAGAGGAGAAATTAAAAGTGGAAATCCACATATTTTAGAATCTCATTGTGATTTGAATATCAAATCTGCTCTGTTTTATCCATACATGTGTTTGCTAGATGTTGATAATTGGTTCTCATGTGTTGTATTATTGTGCCATCTTAAATACCCCAAGTAAAAAAATGTTGTTGATATACAGTGCAAAGAAATTTGCAAATAAGTGCAAATCATCTGGATTTTTGACAAAAGCCTTTGTCAATTATATTTTAATTTCTACAAACACCTAAAAAAAACCTTTAAAAATGTGTATATATAGTAAATGAACTGTGAGGCTCTCAGTTGCTACATCATGTTGGTTTATTTTACCAAAAAATTCTATTGATGTATAGCAAAATAAGATAAAAGAAAACAACAGCATGTATCTATTGTTTGCCAATACTTACTAACAAAAAGAAGGTTTCAGAAAGGCGGTAAAGCCATGTGGTATTTGGGTACTTTGAAGTAATTTAGGGTAATTTCTGCTGATTTACAGATAAGTGTACATATCATCTGTTGCATTAAGACCATTGGGACTTTTAGAATCAAGTTCCAAAATGAAACGGGTCTCCAATTGTCTCAAAGTTCTCTCTCTATTGCCTCCACGTTTGTTGAATGGCACACTGTCAATTATAAAGTATTTGAGATATTTGGGATCGGATTGGTGGTGTTCCATGAAATGTCGGGCCACCGGATAGGTTGGGTCTTTATTGGAAATTGCTCTGATGTGTTGTAGAATCCTTTTGTGCCCCTGCAGCTTAGTACTTCCCACATATCTAAGCCTGCAGAAGCACTCGAGAACGTATACAACAAATTCTGTTTTGCAGGAGAGGGCTTTATTAATGATTTGTTCATGTTCGCTAAATGCAGTTCTATATGTTGATGTGTTTATGCCGCATTGACAAGCTTTGCAACTACTGCATTTGAAAAAGCCCTTTCTCTGACTTAGCCAATTTCCTTTTGGTTTAACAATCGGATTGTTCTGTACCAATCTGTCGCGCATGTTAGGCGCTCTTCTGTTGGTTATGGAGAGTTTGGAAGGTACGGTGGGTCCTAAGATAGGGTCATTTTTTATCAAAGGCCAGCTTCTCTGTACAATCTGATTTATTTCCCGGCTTTGTTTGTTAAATCCCAATACCATCCGAAATTCATCTTTTTTGGGGCTAGATGTTGTGTTGGATGTTTGGCCAGACGATTCATTTGTTTGTATTTTGAGGAGAGTATCTCTTTCTATCATGGCGCATTTTGAAATGGCTGCTTCTATACATTTTTTGGAGTATCCCCGTTCGAGGAATCTCATGCGGCTATTATGTTGGGCTTTGAGTAGTTCATTATTGGTACTACAAATTATTTTTAGCCGGATCATCTCTCCATATGGGATACTCTGTATGAAAGGTTTGGGATGTAAGCTGGTTGCATGAAGCACTGAGTTAACTGCCGTGGGCTTTCTGTGAATTTTAGTTTCAATACTCCCATTATCTATGAATATTTCAACATCCAAAAACGTGACTTTTGAAGCACTGATCTCGTATGTGAAATTCAGATTGATGTCATTTGTGTTTAGTTTGTCGACAAATGTTCTAGCCTCAACCGCAGTACCATGCCATATCAAAAATAAATCGTCTATGTAACGCCACCAACATTTTACTTTGTTTTCCAAAATATCAGAAAAGTTTCTATGTAGGACCAGTTCCTCACACCACCCCATGTGGAGGCAGGTGTAATATATATATATATATATGTATATATATATATATATATAATTTATTTTTTTCAGAAACACAAAGGATGCCGAACTCCTGAGACTGGTTTCAGAGTTGCTTCATTTTCACCACGACTGGTGGTAGTGGTGGTGAAAATTAAGCAACTCTGAAACCTGTCTCTGGAGTGCGGCATCCTTTGTGTTTCTGAATTTAAATATCAGGCAAGGATTCTACCCGTTGCTGCCTGCACCAGGTATTGAGCGCGCTGACATTGGGAATTAATTGTTATATATATATATATATATATATATATAAATATTTATTCACAGAGATGTTTCTCAGTGCTGAAAATATGAGACTGTGAAAGAACTATAATGAATCTCTTTGAAGTTACCTGAAAGGCAGTAAGGTGTGATACTACTGCAGAGTAGAACATTTTTTATTTGATAGATAGAGATATCTGACTTTTGTCTAGTGGCAGTTTTGACGCCTTAAAGGGTATGCTGAAAAGAACAGATCTGTATTATGTAGACAGCTAAGTGGATTAGTAAAGCCATGCAGTAGAAACACTTTGAAACAGATTAAATGTATGTGAGAGAGGGGCTATGGAGAGATGAGGGGCACGTTTGCAAGGATGGTAGTGGGCGCATCAAAGGAGGTCATAGTGTGCAATTGTAAAGCACACGTTCACCCGTAGGCATCTTGGTGCCAAAATGATGGTCGCACTGGCTTCCACCAGCGCTAAAAGGCTGCGATGATGAGTATGTGGCAAAGTAAAGTAATACTGTGTCTTTTTTCTCTCTTTCTTGGTCTTTTTGGAGAGCGTACGGATTTTGCAAAGGTAAGGTGACTTCGTCATTATTGACTGCTAAACACTTCATTCACGCACACACCCACCTACACTTTAAAACCAACAACCTATCTGCCTTCTACGTAGGATAGTGTTTTAAAAGGATAGTTTTAGGCACTAGCACAGATGGCGTATCGTTGGATGAATGGTGCCCAGGCCCTAAGTCTGGTTCTGGAGTCCATCTCTGAGGCAGGATCAGAGACTGAGACAGCAGATACTGAGACAGCATCTGAGGGAGAGGACAATGGAGGCGAATCTGGGAGTGATTTTTCAGTCAGGGCAGTTCCATCTGATGACTCATCTTCCAGCAATTCCGAAGGAGACGATGTCAGTCGTTCTGTCCCTTTGCCAGCACAGTCTGTGCAGCAGGACACCAGTAACAGGTTAGAGCAACCCAGAGTGCAGGCACGTGCGGCCGCAAGCACAGACGGAGTGCTGTCTTGGCTGCTTCCCAATTTAGTTCAGCCCCAAATTCCGCCTTTCACTGGTGACGCTGGATGTAAAGTCGATACGGCAAATTTTTTGCCAATTAACTACTTCCATCTCTTTTTGAATGGTGACTTCCTTAATGAAATTGTGCAGCAAACAAATTTGCGTGCCAAACAATTTCTGAGGGAGCAAGGAGGCACCTCTTGGGCCTCATTCTAGGGCACGCAAGTGGACTCCCACTTCTTTAGCGGAGTTGAAGATATTTTTAGGCCTCACGGTTAAAATGGGGCTAGTGCATAAACCAACCTTGCTATCCTACTGGTCTACTCGCACTGTTTGGTTAACCCCCATCTTCGCACCATACATGAGCAGAGATCGTTTTTTGCTATTGCAGCGCATGCTGCATTTCAATGACAATTCTGCTGCATTGCCCCGGGACCATCCAGACCATGACAGGTTGTTCAAAATTCGGCCTGTCGTGGAACATTTGTCTGCCAGGTTTCCAGAGGTTTATACTCCTGGAAAGAATATAGCCATTGATGAGCCCTTGATCTTGTATGAAGGGCGGCTGCTGTTTAGGCAGTACATTCCGAGCAAACGCGCTCGCTATGGCATCAAGCTGTTCATGCTGTGTGAGAGCTCGACTGGCTATGTGTACAGCTTGAGAGTGTATACGGGAAGGACACAAATCTTAGCCCTGTAGGTTGCCCTCCCACGCTAGGGGTCACAGGAAAGATCGTATGGGAGCTTGTCCAGCCACTTCTTCACAAAGGTTATACCCTTTATGTGGATAATTTCTATACAGGAGTAGAGTTGTTCAGTGAGCTCTACAAAGCTGGCACCATGGCTTGTGGTACAATTTGTTGTTGCCGCAAAGGATTCCTGCAGGAGCTTGTTTGCAAGAAGCTCCAGAAATCACAGAGCACTGCGTTGCGTTCCAACGAACTGCTCGCAGTCAAGTTCTCAGATCGGCGTGACGTGTACGTGCTCACTACAATTCATGCTGAGAGCACTTCCCCTGTCACGGTTTGGGGTCAGATGGCCGAAGTACACAAGCCCACCTGTATACTTGATTACAAGTACATGGGCGGAGTGGACAAGAACGACCAGGTTCTTCAGCCATACAATGTGAGTCGTGAAACTCGCACTTGGTATAAGAAACTGTTTACGCACCTGATCCAGATGGCAACATACAATGCGTATGTTGTTTATCGTGAGACCACCACAAGAAGACTCATGTATTTCCTTGACTTTCAGTTGTCTGCGATTGAAAGCTTCAAAGCTACAGAAGCAGCAGCCTCCACTTCATGTGTTCTGGAGGACGTGGCAAGGCTGCAGGAGCGACAATTTGCTGATAAAATTCCTGCAACACCCAAAAAGGAGCAACCATGTCGTCATTGTAAAGTGTGCCCGATGCAAGGAAGGAGGCAGGAGACTCGTGTTTACTGTCCCCAGTGCCCAAGTAAGTCTGCCTTCTGTTTTCCTACTTGCTTTATGTTGTATCACACTAAAGCAAAATACTGGTAAATTGACTGAGGTGGAGCTGCCAATAGGTAAACCGTTCAATTGGTGTGAATGGATACCTACTGTCTGTGGGCCACTCCTTCACTACGCAAGCAGCTGCAGAATATTTCATCCTCTACTTCAGGAAATCATGGACTTCTCAACACCTTTATCTGCTTTCAGAACGTGGTCGTTATTCTGTTCGCCAATTGACAAGTGCATTATAGTCCTCACACTGCACATACTGGTGGACAGAACATATGCCACGTTGTCATGGAGTACCCGTGTTTCATATTCAACCGTTCTTCGTAGTTTATGATGTTCTCTTTAGGAAGCTTTAGAAAATTTCCAGCATGTTTGCCTTAGTTTCAAAGGTAGATATGCTTGCTCAGCTCGAGAAATGTTTTTGCGGCATACTCGGGCACCCCCCAACTTGCATCCACAAACTGTAAGGAGTTGGATAGAGCATTGTGAGAGCATTGATAGCACTTGACAGAAATGTTCACTCAAGCTTCATGTAGCTAGAGATGGAAGGCATTAGTATAGGGTCTCTTAACAATTGGACAGGATTAGTCAGGACTCTGAGGACAGACACACGAACGGGTTAGAAAAGCTTCCAGTAGGTGCGCTTTCCGAGGAATATTGCAAAGGTGGAAGGCAGAAAGTAAAGGTAGTATAGATACATGTCATGACTTCATCTTCACCCACAGATTCAAATCCATTGCTGCCACACTCACACTGAATTTACTATAGTACTTATGGGTCAATGCTGCTTGCCATGTTCATCCTCCGTTAGAACTTAGTAGATGGTCAGCTTGCTGTATGATAAGTGCATTACAGTCACTGCACATAACGGTGGATTGGACATATGCTACGTTGTCACGGACTACCCGTGTTTCACATTCATCCGTTCTTCATAGTTTATGATGTTATCTTTTGAAAAGTTCCAGCATGTTTGCCTTAGTTTCAAAGGTAGATATGCTTGCTCAGTTTGAGATATGGCCTATAAGGATACTCGGACACCCCCCAACTTGCATGCACAAATTGGAAGGACTTGAATTTAGCATAGTGAGTGCCCAAAGGCGCATGAAAGACATGTCTTCCTGAGCCTCATGTGGCTGTCTTGAAAGCCAGTAGTAAAGGTTTACTCTGTATGCGTTCGGTAACGTTCAGGAAGAAGGAGGGGGGGACTTGACAGGTGGTAAAATGTAGTCAAATTCATTATGTCTTGTGGCATATGAATGTGATGGGCCCTTGCATGGCGGCGGTATGTTTGTGTGGGTGGAAGTGATTTGGTTGTTTGGGCCCGTGGCTGGTTTTATGGAAGTCTTGTGTGTGGTGTGTGAATGGCATGTGAATGGACCATAAAGCGGTTGGTGCTGTGAAGTGGTATGGCTCACCTTCAGAAGGCTTGGCTTCAATATTTTTATACTTTGATAAGTATTTGTGCTTTGAAGCCAGCATTTCTGGAGGTGCTAAAACCAACCAGTGTAAGTGGTGGATTAGCTTTATCAAATTAGTGTTAGATTTATATTTGTGGCGGTTTAATGGCCTTTTGTAAGATTTTTTTATTGTCAAAATGGGTAGCAGGGGACTTTCTGCCCTAGCTCAGTCGTCACCTAGGCAAACCTTCACATTTTTGAGTAGTAGACAAAAGGGGAAGTACAAGGGTGAATGACTTGCGTGGCTCTCACTGCTTTTTTTTTACCCAACATGCCCTGCTAGCTTCATATTCAGTTGAAAAAAAAACTCTTTTTCCACACATCAAAATTGCCTATCACAAAACAACCTGGTTTTGTAAGGGGGTCACCTCGGTTTTTGGCCCCGTGCTCGGCTGCCAGTTAGGGAAACCTACCAAACCTACATATTTCTAAAAACTAGACACCCGGGAGGTTCCAAGGAGGTATGGCTTGCGTGGATCCCCCAATGTTTTCTTACCCAGAATCCCCTGCAAACCTCAAATTTTGCTGAAACAAATCACTTTTTCCACACATTTTTGTGTGGGGAAAGTTGTGGCATCACCGGGCTGACACGAATTTCCTACCACCCAGCGTTCCCCAAGGTCTCCCGATAAAAATGGTGCCTCACTCGTGTGGGAGGCCCAAGTACCCGCAACAGGCTAGGGCCCAAACATATTGAGGCGACATCAAAATTGCCTATCACAAAACAACCTGGTTTTGCAAGGAGGGGTCACCTGGGTTTTTGGCCCCGTGCTCGGCGGCCAGCAAGGGAAACCTACCAAACCCACATATTTCTGAAAACTAGACACCCGGGGGGTTCCAAGGAGGTATGGTTTGCGTGGATCCCCCAAAGTATTCTTACCCAGAATCCCCTGCAAACCTCAAATTCAGCTGAAAAAAATCACTTTTTCCCTACATTTTTGTGTGGGAAAGTTGTGGCCTCACCGGGCTGACATGAATTACCTACCACCCAGCGTTCCCCCAGGTCCCCCGATAAAAATGGAGCCTCACTCGTGTGGGAGGCCCAAGTACACGTGACAAGCTAAGGCCCAAAACGTATTAAGGCGACATCAAAATTGCCTATCACAAAACAACCTGGTTTTGTAAGGGGGGCCACCTCTGTTTTTGGCCCCGTGCTCGACAGCCAGCTAGGGAAACCTACCAAACCCACATATTTCTGAAAACTAGACACCTGGCGAGGGTACTTGGGCCTCCCACACAAGTGAGGCACCATTTTTATCGGGAGACCATGGGGAACGCTGGGTAGTAGGAAATTCATGTCAGCACAGTGATGCCACAACTTTCACACACAAAAATGTGTTGAAAAAGTGATTTTTTCAGCTTAATTTGAGGTTTGTAGGGGATTCTGGGTAAGAAAACGTTGGGGGATCCACGCAAGCCATACCTCCTTGGAACCCCCCCGGTGTCTAGTTTTCAGAAATATGTGGGTTTGGTAGGTTTCCCTAGCTGGCCGCTGAGCATTGAGCCAAAAACCGAGGTGACCCCCTTACAAAACCAGGTTGTTTTGTGATAGGCAATTTTGATGTTGCCTCAATACTTTTTTGGCCCTTGCCTGTCGCGGGAACTTGGGCCTCCCACACGAGTGAGGCACCATTTTTATCAGGAGACATTAGGGAACGCTGGGTGGTAGGAACTTTGTGTCTGCCCAGTGATGCCACAACTTTCCCACACAAAAATGAGTGGAAATAGTGATTTTTTTCAGCTAAATTTGAGGTTTGCAGGGGATTCTGGGTAAGAAAACGTTGGGGGATCCATGCAAGCCATACCTCCTTCGAACCCCCCGGTGTCTAGTTTTTAGAAATGTGTGGGTTTGATAGGTTTCCATAGCTGGCTGCCGAGCACGGCGCCAAAAACCGAGGTGACCCCCCCATGCAAAACCAGGTTGTTTTGTGATAGGCAATTTTGATGTCTCCTCAATACGTTTTGGGCCCTAGCCTGTCGCGGGTACTTGGGCCTCCCACATGAGTGAGGCACCATTTTTATTGGTAGACCTTGGGGAACGCTGGGTGGTAAGAAATTTGTGTCTTCCCAGTGATCCCACAACTTTCCCACACAAAAATGTGTGGAAAAAGTGATTTTTTCAGCTAAATTTGAGGTTTGCAGGGGATTCTGGGTAAGAAAACGTTGGGGGATCCATGCAAGCCATACCTCCCTGGAACCCCCTGGGTGTCTAGTTTTCAGAAATGTGTGGGTTTGATAGGTTTCCCTAGCAGGCCGCCAAGCACGGGGCCAAAAACCCAGGTGACCCCCCCTTGCAAAACCAGGTTGTTTTGTGATAGGCAATTTTGATGTACCCTCACTACGTTTTGGGCCATTTCCTGTCGCTGGTACTTGGGCCTCTCACACAAGTGAGATACCATTTTTCTCAGAATACTTTGGGGAATACGGGGTGGCTGAAATGTTGTGGATCCACGCAGGTTCCAGACCTTTCCACCTCAGAAATGTGAGGAAAATTTGTTTTTTTTTGACAATTTTTTAGGTTTGCAAGGGATTCTGGGTAACAGAACCTGGTGACAGCCAGCGAAGTCACCACATCATGGATTCCCCTGGGTGTCTAGTTTTCAAAAATGTATAGGTTTGCTAGGTTTCCCTAGGTGCCGGCAGAGCTAGGGTTCAAAATCTACAGCTAGGCACATTTAGCAAAAAAAGGGTCCTTTTTTACTGCGAAAATGTGGTGTGTCCGCGTTGCGTTTTGGGCCGTTTCCTGTCGCGGGTACTTGGGCCTCCCACACAAGTGAGGTACCATTTTAATCGGGAGACTTAGCGTAACGCAGAATTGTAGAGCAACTGTTATTACCTATTGACCTTCAATGCATTTCTGACTTCCAAATGAAAGACAATGTATAAAAAAGAAGTCATTTTGAAAAATGACCTATAATTTCATTACAAGACCGGAGGCTGCCATTATGCATTATCTTTTAATGCAACTTCAAGTACAGCCACTTTAAAGTTACATCATAAGTAAAACTTCTAGAACAAACAAGTGTATCTAGGCAACGGCAGCACAAGGATCAGCCTCTTTTAAATGCGGCTTCAAGTCAGATAAGTTGCCTTTCTCATATCTCCTTTGCTCGCTTATAATTATACTAAGATTTCCTAATTCCTTATTTGCTATTACTTGCTTATCTATTTGCTATTACTTGCCTATCTATTCCTATAAGATTTCGTATGATATTGCCATTGTTTGATTATTTATTATGTTAAGTTTGTATGTTCCTACCGCTGTTTTTTATCGACATACACCAATCCTTCGGGCTTCTTCTACTTAACCAGTTAATAACGCCCTTCACAATACGCTCTCTACACCACTTTTATTGCCGGTAATTTCAACCCCCTTCGTGGAGTACTTTCAAGTCGCAACCCCCTTCGTGGAGTGTTTTCAAGTCGCATGACGCCTACCTCTGCCTCCCTCCTACCGTCCAGCCTCAGCGCCATTACCTCGCAAGCTTTTTTCACTCACCGGACGCTCCCCCACCACACTGCTAGCTTCGTAACTCCTTTTGACATTCGGCCGCCGCAGCTGCAACGTTCAGGCTGCAGGACGCGCCATACCTTCGCCTCGCCTTCCACTCCACACGCCCGTTCCTTCACCGTGCCTTCCGCTCCAGCGCTACCCTCTGCATGAATTAAATTAAAAAAAAAAAAGAGGCGAAAGACAACGCGTTCGTCTTGTTGATCCCACATTAGAGGAAAGTCGCTAGCAACGACTCCCTTCTCTAAAACGTCCCTTCCACACAATGCTGTTCCCTAGCAACTGCTCTACAACAACTGATTATCGGCAGTTGGCAGCTTCAGTTTCCTACCAGTCCTCCTTTATCCTACAACCTTACAATTACCTAGACATTTTCCCTGTCAAGTTATAACCGCATTTTATTTCCCCTTGATTACTTCAATTCAAGTGACCAAAAAAAAAAAAAAAAAAAATGGGGATGATGTCTGATTCCGACGATTCTCAGACCCTTACACCCGCTCCCTCTAACAAGGCAGAGCTTATCAAACAACTGATTCACAAAGAGATTCATTCCTTCATGAGGGAGACTATTGATAAGATTGTTGCAGGTAAGAGACCCCCCGCACTCCTCGGAGCGCAGTCTAATGAACCATCTAAAATCGGGGGTAAAAGAACCAAAAAATGCAACAACTTAGATAATGAGGGCAGTATGGGAGGTCAAAGTACCTCATTTATATTGGGAGGACCACGCGCCTCAAAACCTGAAGGAGGACTAAGCTCCTCAAATGTTACGGGAGGCCTAAGCGCTCCAAAAAGACTACGTGCCTATAACGACACACCTCTCTTGGATACCCTAAGCGGCTCACAATACCCAAATGGCAATACAGACCCTCTCTTGCCTAACGAACCCTCTAATGAGTCACTTGACGAATATATACTGGACCTGGATCAAACCGATGATGATATTGACCCTGATTTCTCGGAAGAGGAACTCCCCTCCTCTTCTAAAAAAAATATTCTTGATCCCCTTGGCGGGGAAATGTTCTCCCCTGACAACATACAACACCCTAGAATCTCCCAGTGGTGGCCCCAAAATCATGTAGCCAAATTTATTAAGACATGGATCAAACACCCATTGGAAAGAGAGGCAAGAAATATTCTTAGGGCAGAATGCCCACGCCCTGTCATCCAAGACAAATATTGCCTTACTCCTAACCTAGATCCAGAACTTATTAAATTCTTATTTAAATTGGGCAGAGACCCTAGGAAAGGTTTTGAACGCTCCCTCAAAACTTGCCAGGATCGCATGCTTGACATGCTCGGGCCATTAGGCCGTATGATCGATCTAATTGAGGAGAGCTATATCAAAGGTACTCAACCTAACATTGACCTCCTACGAGGATGGAGTCAAAGGGCTCTTATCCTCCTGGGTAATGCCAACGCATCTCTCAATACTAAGAGGAGGAAAATAGTCCTTTCTAAAATTGACCCTAAACTCTGCGATATGGCAGAGAAAGAATCCTCCTCTAATCCTAATGGACTATTATTCGGAGAGGATATGATTAAAGACCTGGGGAAGTATGTAGCAACCTTTACGGCTCTGGATAAGGTGCAAGCCAACATGCGCAGAGTTTTCAACCCTAACGTTTTTGCAAGGGCCGGCAGAAGGGGTCGTTCTGCCGGCCGCTTCTTTCAAAGACCCTTTTCAAGATCAAGAGGTTTTGGACGAGGTTACCAACACAACTCCTCATTCTTCCCTCAACGAGGCCGTTCCTTCCGTTCAAAAAACTTCAGATCGAGAGGCATCAATAATCCAAATTCAACAAGTGAGTACTCTTTCTCTTCTCTCTTTAACTCAAAAATTAGGGGGTCGCCTAAAACTTTTCATTCACGTTTGGGAGCAAATTACACACAACCCTTGGGTTTTAGAGACAGTACAATGTTTCAGACTAGACTTCACGGAGAAACCCTCCCAGACCTCAACTCCCCAACTATTAAACTTGACCCGAGAACAACACTCTATTGTCGACGAGGAAGTAACTTCAATGTTATCCAAAGGTGCAATTCTAGAAGTTCCTTGGATTTGCAGGAATTTCGTAAGCAATATCTTCCTCGTGGAAAAAAAGGACAAAGGGTGGAGACCTGTAATAAACCTAAGGGAATTGAACAAGTATGTCACTTACAATCATTTCAAGATGGAAGGTATCCATCTCCTCAAGGACATGCTTTTAGAGAAAGACTGGCTAGTCAAATTAGATCTAACAGACGCCTACTTCACCATTCCTATGGCAGAGGAATCCCAGTCCTTTCTTCAATTTGGTTGGAACAAGCATCTATACCAGTTCCAAGCCGTTCCCTTCGGCCTATCTTCGGCCCCGTGGTGCTTCACCAAAGTAATGAAGGCAATTACCACGGTCCTTCGGGAGAGAGGTGTCCGCCTCATAATCTATCTAGACGACATTCTCATCATGTCTCAAGACAACTCCCAAACCCTGAAAGACTTAAAAACTACTATGGATTTGATAGAAAGCACAGGGTTTATTATAAACAGGGAGAAATCCATCATGACTCCCTCCAGGTCTCTAGAATTCCTAGGCTTCACGGTAGACACCGTGAAGTCTATGCTTTTACTTCCCCGAAAGAAGATATCCAAGATTCGCAAAGAGATACGCCACGTCCTAAAATCAAAACTCCTAACCTTAAGGGAACTAGCAAGACTTCTGAGCCTCCTCTCGCCATCCTTCCTGGCCCACTTCATTACCGAGCCCTCCAGAGACTCAAAAGGAGAGCTCTGCGTTCCGGCCTTTGGTACTGCGACAAAATTCGCCTGGACCCAGAGGCCAAGTGGCTGGAGAATTTGGACGCATGGAACGGGAAGGCCATTTTTGGGACTTCACCGGACCTCATTCTGGAATCGGATGCAAGCCTTCATGGCTGGGGTACCTGTTTTCAGAATCAGAGCACCGGGGGTTAATGGTCTTATTCAGAGAGTTTACACCATATAAACTTCCTGGGGCTAACCGCCGGGCTCTATGCCCTAATGAGCTTCAAGGAATCCCTTCAAGGGAAGTCAGTCCTCCTCAAGATGGACAACATATCAGCTGTTGCTTATATAAATCGCCTTGGAGGAACAAGGTCTCCGGACCTCTCCAACCTGGCCAAAGAATTATGGATGTTTTGCTTGAAACACCAAATTTCTCTAAAAGCAGAATACCTGCCCGGCCTAAAAAATGTCTGTGCGGATTGGAATTCAAGGTTCCTCGTAGATCACAGCGATTGGAAATTAAATCCAATTATATTCAACAATCTAGACCATGTTTGGGGTCCACTAGAAATAGACCTCTTCGCAAGCAGACTCACAACCCAACTCCCAAGATACTTCAGCTGGCTACCAGACCCGGGGGCTCTAGCAGTGAACGCCTTTCTCCAACACTGGAAAGACATTCGGGGATATGCCTTTCCCCCCTTCGCGATGATCCGTGTCCTCCAAAAGCTGAGGACAGAACGGTCATCAATAGTCCTGGTGACGTCATTTTGGCCGTCCCAAGCCTGGTTCCCGACAACATTGGAATTAGCTTACGAAAAACCCTTTCTACTTCCAGCTTCTCCAGACCTCCTAAAAGACATAAACGATTTCGATCACCCCCTCGTTCTGAATGGGACTTTGAACCTTCTTGCCTGGAAAGTGTCAGGCGAGCCAATTAAATCACTGGCCTTTCGGCGCAAGCTTCTTCTCTCCTCCAAGAATCCTGGGCACCTGGTACACACTATAGGTACAACGGAATCTGGAAAAGATGGGTTTGTTGGTGCCTGGAAAGGAACCTGGATTCCGTGGAGGCCCCTATTGTGCATGTAACCAATTTCCTGGTAGAACAATTTGAAAGAGGTCTTTCCTACAGATCCATTAACTGTTATAGATCGGCCATTTCCGCTGGTCATTCTCTCCTTAATGGTCGAACTATTGGCAAAAACCCTATTATTTGAAGAATTATGAAAAGTATCAGACTTAAGAGGTCTCCAAAACCTAAATATGACTCCCTTTGGGACGTAAGATTACTTCTTGACCTTTTTTGTAATTGGCCGGATAATAATTTATTAAGCAACAAATTTCTCTCGATCAAACTAGCTTCCCTCCTTTGTCTAATTTCCTGCCGTAAAGTCTCGGATGTTAAAGCCTTAGAGATATCCAACAGATCCTTTGATGCTTTCGGTGTCAGATTCGATATTTTCAAAAGAACTAAAACGATGTCTGATATGATTTGATTTTTTATCCTAGGTTTGACTCTTGTAAAAAGTTATGTGTAGTGGATTGCATGAGTGAATATGACTTAAGAAATAATCCTCTTCGCACTATTGGCGTGACCCAACTCCTAATTTAATTCGTTAAACCCTTCAAACCGGTCTCTTCTTCTACAATAGCTAGATGGGTTAAACTAGCTATGCAGTTGGCAGGCATCGATCTATCTAGATTTCAAGCACATTCCTTAAGGGGAGCTATGGCTAGTCAGTCCTTTTGGAAAGGAGCAAAATTAGACGACATCCTCAAAGCAGCAGATTGGTCAAGCTCCTTTACCTTTGCAAAACATTACTGCAAACCTGTCGAACACATGTCAGATGTAATTCTGATTGACTACCAACATGCATAATGGCAGCCTCCGGTCTTGTAATGAAATTGCGATTCTCCTATTACCATGACCAGAGAATCTGGATTTCATTAAAGACACGGAGGCTGACATTATCCCATCCCTCCCTTCCCGGAGTGGATTTTAACATCTCTTTATTTGTCATATGTAATGCTTTGATTTATTATACAACTCAATTGTCTAGCAATTTTGCCTTTTATTACCTAATGTGGTTTATACTATCTTTAACCACTGTTTTTCTTTCCCCTTCAAAGGGTGATAAGTACATTTCCTAATTTTCTTTCCCTTTTCAGATAATTCGTCCTGATTGAACTCTTCTTCATCATCCATTGTAATGGCAGATACCTCCTTCCTCTATTCCATGGAGTGGCCTTTTCGAGATGATGCCAGCTTCTGGACTTCGTTGCCTCTGAGGAACTGTTTCTTATTTTCCTGTGTTCAATGCATTTAAAAGAGGCTGATCCTTGTGCTGCCGTTGCCTAGATACACTTGTTTGTTCTAGAAGTTTTACTTATGATGTAACTTTAAAGTGGCTGTACTGTAAAAGATAATGCATAATGTCAGCCTTCGTGTCTTTAATGAAATCCAGATTCTCTGGTCATGGTAATAGGAGAATCGCAATTCTCATACTAGTATGGGTACTCACAATTTCGAAAATGTGCAAATATCTACTGTTTCTAAACTCTATATTTTGTTCCAATTTCAGAAATACATAGGTGTTTTTCACACAGATTTTTCCATGTATATATTTACCTAAATTAATTGCTATATACCCGGTACATAATAAAAAACCATTGCAAGATGCCTCTCAGTTGTTGGATCTGGGTTCGTCGGGTTCTTGGTAAACCTACAAGTCCTATATATCCCCACAACCAGAAAGGTCCAGCGGATCTAACAGTATATTGCTTTCAAACAGCTGTCATAATTACAAGAAGTTACAGGTGAAAACGTTGACACAAATGTCTGGTTTTTTCAACTAATTTTCAATTTTTCCTGTATTCAATGGTTAGTTTCTATAGAGAAACCTTGAAGGATCTACACAAATGACCCCTTGATGAATTCAGAATTTTGTCTACTTTTCTAAAATGTATAGCTTTCCAGTATCCATTATTGCTTTCATACCCATTTCTACAATTAACTGGAAAGAGTTTGAAAGCACAAAAAATAGCAAAAATGGGCTACGTCCCAGAAAAATACCAAAACTGTGTAAAACATGTTGGTTTTCTGACAAAAGTCTGCTTGTCCCAGAAAGGTGGGAAGATGATGATTTCAACACCACAACTCCTTTTTTGATAACATTTTCAGGGGAAAAAACAGACGCTTTCATTTGTAGCCATATTTTCCAATTTTTCCCCCAAAAAACAAAATTTAGCTGTATTTTGACTAATTTCTGGATCCCCTCCAGGGGAATCCACAAACCCTGGGTACCTTTAGAATCACCATCATGTTGGAAAAAAAGGAGGCAAATTTGGCGTGGATACCTTATGTGGTCAGTTAGGTGGATAAATGATTTTTAGCCAGAGCTGTGAACAAAGACACATTGGACTGTTGGAGCTCCGGGCTTATACCAGCCATTATAAGTCCGGAGCACTCCATTGTTTTCAATGGAGCTCCCAACATTCCAATGTTCTCATACTTCAGAAAAAGCGCTCTGCATTATAGCTGGTGTTAAAGGGAGACTTTTGTACTTAAACACCTGACAGTTCCATTTGGTCTCTATTGGCGGGAAGAAAGTGCATATCTGTGTGCGCATTACTACAACTGGCTCGGTCCAATGCCAGCGTCGCGTACACAGTATACAGTGTCTGCAAATTAACCTTGCTAGCAATGACTGTACTTTTCTTTAACATTGTTGCCCCATGCCGTGACTATCTTGCACATAACATGTGCACAGAATGACTGCTGATTCTTTCACAGTGTCCACATATCACCATGACTTGTGCATAGAGCCAGGACAGGAGCGATTACGTCCATGACTGTTTTACAAGTATGCCGTGTCTGCTTTTATTCATACTCCCAGCGTCTTCACATGACTGCAATTCCTGAATGACACGTTGTTTCAGTGTCTGCACACTGTCATTTCCTGCTATAATGTACTCACTCTATAATATCTTCACATCACTCAGCCATGCCTGTCTGTCTGACAGTGCTTGCGTATGTCGAAGTCTCCTTCTTACACTTCGGTCCTGTGCATGGTGCTCACATCACCTCAGTGAGCTAGGACTCGCGCAGTGCGCAACGTCAGCACATCACCACTGCCAGCTCAGAAAACGTCTTTCAAGAAAGAAAACCTACGCTTTAACCACAGGAATATCCAATCCAATGGCACTCTCCTATGTCTAGCCTACAAGGAACACATGGAAAAGAATTAAGAATAAAATCACTTTGGTGGGTTTAGGGTACTAGGACACTGTTAAGTACATCATTGGATTAAGGGAACCATAGACCATAAAAATGCATTAACATTTCATTTATTTTAATTCAATTAATGCATTTTTTATTTAAATGAAATATTTATTTTTCTTTATGGTACGTTTTAGGGTTACCTTTGCGATTAGAACAAGGTTCCATTAATTTAAATCAATAAAACTAAACGTGATTTAATTAAAATATAAAATTGGTTATGTTTTTTTTTAAGTGCAAATGTAATTATAATAAATGTGATTCATGATAAAACTGGGTGTGTAAGGCCTCAGATGAAGCATAATAGTATAATTGCTGCTTTTTACATTACAGCGTCTACTGCATCTGCATGGATGTGGGTGATATGTATTGTATGATGTTGCAGTTTATGATTTTTTTGAGGTGCTTAAGCTGCTGCACATTCTTCCGTGTGTGATGGTCAATAATGTTCATGAAAACTGAATCACTCAGCCTTTGTGTGAGATCACAGTGACAGAATACCTTACTAGAAAGTGTCTTATTTTAAACAAAAAAACTATCTGCCAGTCTCGAAGTACATTTCCTTCTTTTTAAATAAAATAATACTGACTATGAAGAGGCAGCTGCCTTTCAATCTTCGTAATGATCTTGGCCAGTAAAACCTTAGCAAGTGTCAAATGTGCCTTTCGTCCCTCTGGCTAACCAAGCAGTAAAAGCCTGTAGACAAAAGCAGTGGTGGCTCGAAGAGGGAGTGCTGCGCGGCGGTGGGGCGGGAGAGGGGTAAGGTGATGGGGTAGTGGACTCGGACATACGGCGGACAGGAGTAAAGTAAGTAATTAAATAAATATTTAAATACATCTATTTACCTGGGATCAATGGGATGGCCCGGCATACGCCAGGCCAGCGTAGGGGTGTGAATAAAAAGCACGTAGTCCTGGGCATGCTTTTCCGGAAAGCCCAACGTCTCTGCCAGGGCAGTGCCACTCACCACGCCATGAGGCCGACGCCGTCCTCGTGAGCGGAGTTGCCTGCGATCCTGTGTGCCTGCCGTATCCCAGCCTGCTGGACCTCGAACCCGTCAGGCCTGCCCCTACGCAGCCAGGCCACACTGATCACCTTCCGACACCAGCGTGTGTCAAGGAGGGCCCATCACATGCCTGTGCAAGCTCCAAGCCCTAGGCCCGCGACCTTGGCAGCCTCCTCAGACCATCACGGCCTCCGCGCCACAGGACCGCTTTAGTCCTTTCTCGTTGACGTACTCTACTGCCGCCTCCGGCCTACACCACAGTCAAGTAGGTCACACATTTGGAACTGAGTCTTGATTACACCATGGCAGTGAATATTATTTAAGGCAGAGTTCATGTCACTATACTCCCTTCGATGTGGTGCCACCAAGTCTGTGCATAGCATTACAACCACACGTGTCTGTGGGCCTACACGGACTACTGCCCTCGGCCCACACTACAGACAAATAGGTCACACATTTGGAACTGAGTCTTGATCATACATTGTCCGTGTATGAACAAAAAGGAAGATTCTACTTCACTGTACTCCCTTTGGTCAGGTGGCAGCAACCATCTGCATAGCATCCCAACCACACGTGGCTGTGGGCCCTTGCTGACCGCTGCCCCCGGCCTACACTGTGGCTGAATAGGTCACACACACTTTCGAATTCAGCCTTGGTTTATTTATGGCTGACTTGGTGTCATTGTAAAGGCCTCATCGCAGACTGCATCCCCTTTCAGCCCCGGTGCCACTATGTCTACTCCCCGAGACCCATGGACACTTTCTGGTTGGACTTTGGTGGCGACTGAGTCCATGGACTTGGGGTTGTCATCGCCATCATGGCAGTGATACTGACTTTGTGGCAAAAACGAGGCCGTGGCTTTCCACCCCTCCATTTGTTGCTTCCGGACAGCTTCCACCCTCTGCCTCATGCCCTGGAGGACACCTTCCACTGTCCCCCACAACCCACCGCAACATACACTTCGGACATTGATGAGGACCCGTTCAGGGCGAATGGCCCATTTGACTGCACCGCAAGTCACCGTCCCGTGGCTGGGTGCCTGTGCCGGCCGCAGTGCATCCGGGGCCACTAACTCTGTGCTGGTCATGTCCGGGACCCCTTCTTCTGAGATATTGGATGGCCTCTGATGCGATGGCCTTAGGGTCATCAACGCCATGTGTCTGTGGCCCTGCGCTGTCCGCTGCTCCGGCCTCAACTGCGGTCCACCAGGGCTCACACCTCAAATCGAGTCCTGACCGGCCCAGACGTCGCATCACCGCAGGAGGCACACGCCACCACCGCCAGAACCACCTCCAACCGCCATCTGCCAGAGTCGAAACGGTGGTCCTGCCAGACTTACAGAGTTGCTCACACCTGTCGTGTATGCCATCATCAGACTGATACCCTGCTTGGCACTCCAGGTGCCACTGACTCAGTGCACCGCAAGCCATCGCCCGTTACTGATTGAGTTTTGTGTTGTGGAGTGGTTGAGCAGCAATGTCACCTCAAGTAGTGTGGGAGATCTTGGACGTTGATGAGGAAGATGATGCAGGTCTAACACACCCCACTGCATCAGGGGGACACAATCTGAGACTTTTTCTTCACATGGGCGTGCTCAGCTGTAGTCCCCCAACCTCCGTGCACTGCAACTCACAGACACTTCTGTTTGCATGTTGTGTGTCCTCTGGACTTTCTCCAGCTCCCTCCATGTTGCTCATCAGTTGACTCTGTTATGCAAGTGTTTTCAGTTTCCGTTCCACTGGTGTCCACTGTTAAAGTGGTTGCCAGCACCAAGCACTCCGTGCGGGCTGGCTTACACTCACCCCACACACATCCAGCACAGGCGTCACTGTACATGTGGCCCTGCCAATAAAGGGGCCGGGCGCACGTGCCTGTAGCCAGTTCAACATAATATCTGCATGTGTCCCTGTGGTCTTGTTGTATGCATGAGGGCCCTGTGCCCTACGACATTACATTGTGCTGTGTACAGCGGATGCAGACATGTCACCGCAGGCAGCGGGTTAGAGCTTGGACAGGTAGCTTTGTGGTCACCCACTCAGTTCGTAAGGGGAGTGGCCTGGGCCGTCGTACGCAGAGTCAACGTGGGTGTGTGACTGCTATTTGCGTGCCCCTGGGTGTGGTTCTGTACTGTGAATGTGCATCTGTCTCTATGGCAGTGTGGGTCTCCTTTGTGGGGTGTAGGTG
The DNA here is from genome assembly GCF_964204655.1 of Triturus cristatus. Taxonomy (NCBI): domain Eukaryota; kingdom Metazoa; phylum Chordata; class Amphibia; order Caudata; family Salamandridae; genus Triturus; species Triturus cristatus. The sequence goes on along the minus strand of NC_140579.1, from coordinate 803,465,662 downwards.
GTCCCTGAAGGGTAATAGACTCCAACGTATGTGATCTAGTTCGCCTTCCATGGGTTCGGACCGCACCCACACCTGTTCGGCCACCTCCTTTTGGCATGCTGACACATGGCGTTGGGGTGCCATGTGTGGGTGGATGAAGTGTCGTGAGCCAGCGGTGCTTGCGGGTGCTTCCTGCTGTGTGGTCTGTTGCAGGCTCTGTGTTCTCCTCTAAGTAGCTTGGCTGCCTGGGTTCTGGTGGTGGGTTGCGTGGAATGTCCATAGGCTGTTGCAGGGCATCGGTGTCAAAGGTGTGGTGGTCCTCTCCAGCATCACAGATGTGTTGTCGTCTGTGCTTGGCTGGAGGTGTTGTGTGCCCCTCTGCAATGTAAAGGGGAGATGCATGTTGACATTGTGTTGACATGTATGTTGGTGCATTGTTCTGGATTACATGCAGACTGTATGACAATGTACATTGTGACTGTTTGGGAGGTGCTGAATACTGCTACGAGACAGTGTACATTTGGACTACATGATGGATGTGAGATCGCATGCGTACATTTCCATTTCACAGTTTCCTGATCTGTCAGATGTAGTAGGCATGTTCTGTGCATGTGCGGAGCCAGTTGTATCCTCTGTTCTGCAGTGTTGGCTTTGCTCATTGTACCAGTTGTCATCAATGTGGGTGTGCTGTTGTTGCTATGTGTGTGTGCTGCAGTGTGCCAAGGGGATCAGGGACATGATCCTGGGTAACTGTGGGTGTGCAGTGTGCTACACCTCGTTGTGCATGTGTGCCATTGTGCCCATCGCCCCCGTCCCTCCAGTTCCTGTTCATTACTCTCCCTGTTGGGGTTGTGTCAGGTCCTCTCGAGCTGGGTCCGTACTCCCTACTCCTTGCACTGTTTCCACACTGATGACTGTGGCCTCGGTTTCCTCCAGCTCCTCCTGTGGTACAGGACTGCCACCTCCTGTCGCCGTTGCTGTCTTCCTGTTGGCAGCGGGTTTGTGCCTTGTTTAGGTTGTCACGCCATGCCAGCGCCTCTTGGCCTCCTCGATTGGCCTCCTCGGCACTCCGACTGCATTCCAGGTGGTCTGTTTGTGGGTCAGTTGCTGGTAGTGTTCTGTCACCTCCGTGACGCTGGTCTTGTTTTCCTGCGGTCTGCACCCCGTCTTCCTCTCCCTCTTCTCCTTGGCCTTCCCCGACTCCGTTGTTCCTTGATGGTGGTCTGTGGGGGTTGTGGGGTTCATGTTGGCCTCTGCGCTGGGTCAGGGTGCATCCATGTTGCTACGTGCTTTGGCTTGTTTCTGGTGTGTTGTTTCTGTGGTTTTTATGGTGCATTTTCCCACCAGACGCGTGGGATTTGCAGGCCTGTTGCTGGTTTTCGCGTTTTTTGCGGCGTGGCGATGATTTTTGCGTGGCCATTTGACGCGTTATTTGATGACTATTGCATGCTACTGCCGCATTGTGAATATTTGGTTGGCACGGCGTAATTTTACCGCAATAGGCTGCGATGTTGAGAGTTGCTTTAAGCGGTAGTTATCACACGTTCTTGTGAATTTACCCCATGATGTGGTCTCTTCAAAATTCAAAAAAGTGAATATATATATATATATATATATATTTTTAACATACCGAAGCGTTTCAGCTTCGTAAATCAGTTTCTTTCACTGCATTTTTGTGATTTTTATTAAAGAAGCTAGTTTTCAAACATACGTTCTTTGGAAACATTCAGGTCCTCCCCCTTACAACAATACCATTATTGAACTAAGAGGCACGTCAGTTGTCATGTACACCCAATACCTGGCCTAGATTTCTATTATACATAGAGAATCCTATTACACAGCAAATACAATAGATTTTGGTGTAACAATCACTAAACTCACATATTGGAAGGTGCTGTCATATGTGATAATAAAGTAAAACGTGGCTCAGTGAAATATTAGCCTAATATCATACAATATTGGTTGAGCGGGAAAGCTAAGATCACCCAGGTTTTTAGATTTTTGCAGTCTGTTTCATAAATCAATTATTCACAGGTTGGGATTGAATTATGCAAACTTCTCATTTTCGACCTATCTGGATTTTTCCCAGATCGTACAGTCCAGCTTTTCAGTGCATTTTCTGTAGCGCTTTAGGTTTACTTAATACACATTCCATTCAGGTTCTGTAAACTCAGCTGTTTATCCTTCCCTGGTCGATCAACTGATTACTCTTAGTTGGATGGTAAAGCTGACTATTAAAACTGGAAAGGCACACCTTACAATGTGTAATGTAAGTTGAAAGCTGTCATCATTCATGATAATGTTTTTATTCATGTATTTTGTGCAACTCTTTTTCTTGGTCATAGGGTGATGTTGAGTGCGAGTGGTGTCATCTTTCATTGTTGTCCAAGGATCGCAGATACTATTGCACTCAAATCGCCAAAACAAGTTAAATGAGGCAGCAGTAGTGGGTTTGGAAGTCGGATACACTATGAAACCTCTGAGAAATCGTACACAATAAGGTCAGTACCCACTCAGCTATTAGTTTTAAAGAGCTGGGAGTCTTTATTTCCATATAGGAAAAGCAGAGCAGTTAATATAAGGAAAACCAAGGACAGATGTTCTCGCGCCTTCTTGGTTAGAGATGGGACCACGACACAGTTCCTTATCATTAAGGATTTGCAACTATGCCCAATGGCCATTTAATAAAGCACTTGCCAACGACATGTGCATGAATGCACTTGTTATTACATTTCTGTTGTCCCGCTCTCCTGACTTTAGTTTCAGTTCTTGGGTGCGACGCACAATTTCTTCACATTAATTACTCAATGACCGGGCATCCTGACAAGTGCTTGTTTATTGGTTGCAGTGGTATCTACAAGTGCCTCTTCCCACTGTCCCCGATCACCAATTTACTGCGACAGAACTAGTGCATTTAATGCACTGTTATTTTTCAGCAATGGTAACAGAGGTTCCTTGTTTCTACCTCTTTTGACACATTTTGTGAAGCCTTTAGTGTGTAATTTGGTATGCAAACGACTGTCATGTAGATGCTATTTGATTTGCACGTGATACCATTTTGCTGAAGTCTTTAATTCTGGCTTTTGGTGATATTGCTTGTAAATATCCGCAGGCACCATCCTTTCTCTGGCAGCCTTCTTGCAATAGCTTCTCTCCTCTGGTAGGTGGGACCATCAGCCTTTTTCTTTCTGTGGTAACTTTTGCAATAGCTTCTCACCTCTGATAGGGGGCACCATCTGTCTCTTTCTTTCTGTGGCAGCCTTCTTCCAAAACCTTCTCTTCTCTGATAGGTGGCCCCATCTGCCTCTATCTTTCTGTGGCAGCCTTCATGCAATTGTATCTCTCCTCTGGTACGTGGCACCATCTGCCTCTTTCTTTCTGTGGTAAATCTTCCAATAGCTTCTCTCCTGTGGTAGGTGGGACCATCTACCGCTTTCTTACTGTGGTAGCTCTTGCAATAGCTTCTCTCCTGTGGTAAGTGGACCATCTGCCTCTTTCTTTCTGTGGTAACTCTTGCAATAGCTTTCTCTTCTGGTAGGTGGCACCATCGGTCTTTCTTTTTGTGGCAGCTTTCTTGCAACAGCTTCTATCCTCTGGTAGGGTGGCACCTTTTGCCTCTGTTGCTGCTCCATCCAGCCCAAGAACCTGATGACAAGGAGCCCCATAAAGTTGTGTCCTGACATTAGTTTTTCTTTTTTTTACACCCAAAGACACAGATTTGCTGCTTAGCTCCTACCTATTTGCTTTTTTCATCACCAAAAAGGCAAAGCAAACCACACAGTCCATGCCACACAATTCAACTCCACACATTTCCAATCCGCCCCACACAATTCGACACCAAACCACATAATTCAACTCAACAAAACAATTGCACAACATACAATGTACTTCCAATTCACACCACAAAATTCCACATGTCACAAAATTCAACAGCACGCCACATAAACTCCACTACATACCACTCCACTACATAAAATACCATTCCACATAATTACACTCCAAACACACAAACCCACTTCACATAATTCCAGTACACCACATAATTACTATCCACATATTTCCACTGCACACCAAGCTAAATAATTCCGCTACACAAATCCACCCCATACCACTCAATTCCACAACTAACAATTCCAATCCAACCCACATAGTTCCACTGCACACCACATACATACACTCCATAACACATGGGTAAAAGACATTGTAATTTACAATGCCAATAGCTCTAACTCAAGCAAATACGAGACCAATTGCATTTCCAATGCTTGTTTTTTACCTATCCACTTAGTGTATACACAGTTACTGGCGTAAAACATTTATGTAAAGATAATACCTGCAGGGTGGATGTTCTCAAGTTCCCCATTACTTGTACATGCTGCTTGAGGCATCTCACCACACATAACTTAGGATGTAAAGGAAATGCTGGAAACTCTATGGCAGTAGATGCATTCTTAGTTTTAGTTAAATGAACCTCCACTGGAGAAAAACGCATCAACAAAATGTCCAAAGCTGTAACATCTGATACGCTCCTAAAAGAGACTACGCAAAACAAAATGACTAGCTTGCCGGACAACAATCTCAATGAAAGCTGAAAAAGTTTTAAAACTATATTAATATAGCACAGTGTAGAGTATCTATGTTTAGGAGGATATGGGACTCTAGTTCTCTTTAAAATGCTACATACCAAAGGATGTTCCCCAATCAGTTTACCTTAAATTTTCCGTTGCCGAGCTGATATTACAGACTTGTACCATTATTGGTCCTATATGACTTCTGTCCAGCAGCCAATGATGCAAAAAAATTGAGAACCCCCATGACACCGGACAAGACTAAATCAATATTCCATTCCATAGGGGGCGCTAGAGGGCGCACTGCGGAATGACTGCCTTCTAAGACAGCTTCGCCGGTCAGGCCCAAAATGCGTTAAAAAGAGCGTACAGCGGACTCAAAATTGACTGCTAATGGCAGGAATAATGATCGGAATGTCTTGGCCCTGAAGCGAGCAGGACGGGAGACTGGCAGCACGTAGCAAACGCCGATAATTTGTGAAAGACAGCAGGGCACGCGCCGAGGTCTGTAATTTGCAAGATGGCGGCGCCCTGAAGCGCGGGCGACTCGGAGCAGATAAGGAGCGGAGTGCGGAGGTGTGGTGCATCGAAGTGAGTGAGTGCCCTGTTTATCGTACGGATGTGGGGAGAGAGCTCACACCGCACTGCCAAAGCGCGCTAGTGGCACTACACGGAGAATGAGAGACTTTTGTGGTGAGGAATCCCGTGAATCGACATAAAAAGGTGGGCAGCAATCATGGCGGCGACCGTTAATATAAGAAGCGCGACACGGAGCCATGAATAGCAGAGCTTTGGTATAGTGTGGAACCTGGGTTGGAGTTCAGCTTGCGCCCTGCCCAACTACGGTGATATAAAATGCGAAGTCACTGCTGGCGATGCCTATATTCCCGGCTCCTGCAACTATGTTTTGAAACACGCGCTCACTGTATCACGCTTGAACGTGGGAGGTGTCTGGAGGTAAACGGCGGCAAATTTCGTATGGAGGTTGTGATATAGAGTGTACTCTCCAGCAGCACTGTGAAATTCTGAATAGGCGCCATTTAAATTGCACGTTAAGCTGGTACTGCCACTGTCCGATCGTGGTGTGGTGAGGAGGGTGGACTGTGTCATCTGATGCTTTTCTGTCCTGGTGGCCCCCGCTCTGTGCGGCTCGTTGCATGTGGCTAATGGGATTGCAGTGCATCACTAATCGCACCAAGAGCCTAGCAGGTGAGGGTCTCATCTGCGGAGTGACTACATGTCTGGACCTTTCACCAGATGATCCACCTTTGTGGTGAGGAGAGCAAGTCCTGGAATAGCACATCACCACATGTTACGCGCCACTCCTACTAATGGTTGGTTGAGCACTATGTTGTGGAATGACGGTTGATTAGCGGCTGAAGGGCTCAAATAGTAGGACAGCCATCCTCTGTGTAGCTGTAAACTGCACACCACCACACGCACACCAAGGCCCTCACTGATACTATACTTCCAAGACTGCAGTGCTTATTAACGTGACAATGGGGAAGCCGGATAAGCAACAGTCCAAACTACCATTTGTAACGAACAGGCACACCAAGGGTGCGACGGCGCATTGAGATACCGAACTTGAAACTGAAACTGCGGCACGTACTGGCATGGAAGATGTTCTGCAGGCAATTAAGTCTACAGGACATTAATGGGAAATTGGACACCATCACCCTACGGTTCGACAATATGGCAGCTAAATTGGATAAGCATGGAGAGCGTCTTGTTGAGGCCAAAAATCGTATCACTGCGGTGGAGGACGAGTCGCATGTCACGACCCAAAAATGCACGGAAATGGAGAAACTACTGGAAGTTATCAAAAATAAAGTGGAATATTTAGAAGCGAGATCTCGACGCAATAACATCAGAATTGCGGGAGTTCCGGAATCCACAAACACAGGACGGATGGAAACTTATGTGGAGGAAATGCTTCACAGCGTGTTTGGTGCAGAATGCCTTTCAGCGGTCTTCCTGATCGAACGCGCGCATAGATCCCTCGCCCCGTGACCAAAGCCTAGCGCTCCTCCAAGACCTATCATTGCCCGTGTCCTCAATTACAGGGACCGAGATGTCAGTTTGAGGCTGGCATCGAAAGAAACAGCAGATAAACTACCAGGGCAATACACTGGAATTCTACCCAGACTTCACTATGACGGTCCAACTTGAGCGAAAAGAATTCAACCCAGCGAAAAAGAAACTGCGAAAACTAGGAATAGAGTACGCTATGCTTTATCCAGCTCGGCTGAGGGTGACATATGAGGGCCGCTCTACGCTTCTCCAGACACCGAGAGCAGCACAAGACTTCCTTAAGAAAATTAACAACAAACGTAAAGAACAAAAACGGGCGGAGCAGAACCAGGACTTGGAATGAGCGCAATTAGGGGGGCAGGCCACCCTTGGACCTCGGACATTATGGACTGGTAAGGCATGTGTGTGCACTGTGATAACAGATTGAACTGCTGACACTCTCGTGTAGCTAAGCAGGCTCAAAGTATCAGCGACACCCAGAGGTTATTGCAGGCGGCTGAGGACAGACCTATGATCTGCCAAGCCTACATTAACTCAGAACCTAGAACTGATGGTGCGTCCTATGACCAACTACTGTAATTGGGGGCACGAATGGGGGCTCTACCGGTTTCAGATGGGAGTATCTATGCTCTACATATTTGTTCTGCTCTCGACAGTAACGATAGATGCTGTAGGCCTACGTGAATAGACTACTTGGTTGACCCTGCTGGTCTACATTTGATGGACAGATCTGTGACTGTTGCTAAAGAGTCGAGGGAGAGTTATGCAAGTTATGGTATTGTGATTGCACTATACACTCAGACGAAGAAGTTATAGCTCTATTATTTGTCTGGACCCCTGAATTGTACACTACTGCGAACTGTATTGATTATGTGTGGGCGAGGTGGGCACTTCGCTACAGCGTATTATACAGACCAGGTATAGCCAAATGGTGGTCATTACGGTATGGTAACCCATATGTTGTAGGAAATGATTAGTCTGCATCACTAATGTATACCTGGCCACATCCACTTTGTTGGATGAAGTTGTGTGCACTTGGCGGACCCCCTAAGCGGGGGCTCCCCAAACAAAGTTCGGTTATGTTGTTCCTTTACTCAGGGGAATGTCTTTGGCATGGTTGGGATGCTGAAGTGGGTGGTGGGTGGGAGGGTTGGCGTTGGGAACTGTTATGCAGGCTAATGTACTTGAGAAACATCGCTGAAATCCAGAGTAACATCAATATGCACAATGCAGTTAGTCCTTTCCTAGAAAATGGGAGAGGTGCATGCTGCAAAATTCACAATTTAATGCAATGGGTATCAATTGCTAGAGATGACCGCTGAGAGGTTACAACCTCAGCACTTAAACTTGTTAACTTGGAATGTTAGAGGGCTTAATAACCCGAAAAAAATTAGGCAAATATTTGTGTACTTTGACAGGCTACAAGTTGACATCGCCCTCCTGCAGGAAACACATATTGCATCTAACTCGAACACTCCTATCGGGCACAGGTAGGCGGGGACAATACACTGTTCATCATACTCCTCCTATTCTCGAGGGGTCATTATACTGATTAAAAAAGGATTGCAATTTGATATAGGTGCTACCATCACGGACGAGTTGGTGCGCTATGTTATTATAATGGGAACACTAAGGGGACAGAGACTCGCTTTACTTAATACATATGGCCCAAATATAGTCGATCCTGAATTTTATCACACATTATGGCGCAAACTTAATGACTTACCAGACGTCCCCTTGCTTTGGGGGGGTGATTTTAATATTGCACTGTACGACGACCTTGACAGGTCAGGTACATCAGTAGAACCTCACAAAAGGGAATTGGGCAATTTAAGAGATATTATGACTGACATGCGTCTTACTGATATTTGGAGAACCCGAAACCCTGGGTGTATGGCGGCCACGCATACATCAGCAGCACACAACAGTTGGTCTCGTATAGATTACTGGTTGGGCTCTGACAACATAGTACTATGGACGTGGTCAGTGAGTCACCTACCCAGAACACTGTCCGATCACAATCCAGTATTACTTTCCATGACTATGCTACACTATGTACCGCCCCCTTATAGCTGGAGGTTCAATGCGAAAGCATTACTAGACTCAGTGTATACTGACACCATTAGTCAAGCTGTCACGGAGTACTTTGACCTAAATAAACCCACTACTGAGGATCCTGGCCTGCTATGGGAAGCTTTTAAAGCTACAATTCGGGGAGTCTGCATAAGCACCAATGCTGGCATTCTCAAAGATATACGACAGCAAATCTTTATGCGTGTGGACAAGCTACGCACACTGGAATATGAATACGAGCGTACACAAAGTACAAAGATATTGGGCGACATTAGGGTGGTACTGTCAGAATACCAAACATATGCAGAAGACAAACTCAAATACGTAGCAAAGCGTCAGATAGCGAGATCCTACGGTGAGGGAGGTAGACCTGGTAGGACTTTGGCAGCTAAAATATGTTCAGGTCATGCACCGCAGGTTGTCCGGGTGGTCAGGGATGCAAATGGAGAAATGCAACATGATGCACAGGGAATATTGAGGGAATTCTTGAACACAGATGAAGAGTTATATGCTTCGCAGCCCACAGCTTCACCAGATACAATAATGGACTATCTAGCAGATGTATCGATAGCGTGGTTGTCAGACGTGCAGAGAGACTACTTGTCATTTCCGATTACAGTGGAAGAGGTAACAGAAGTTATTAAATCCCTGCCAAATGGTAAAGCGCCAGGCCCAGATGGGTTCACGTGTGAATTGTATAAGTTTTTTGTGGATCAGTTAGCGCCTCATTTGGTTGAGATGTACGGGAATGCTCATGATAAGCAGTTACTGTCGCCAACACAGAGAAGCCATGTTAATTGCCCTTTTAAAACCAAACAAACACCCAGAATATTGTGATTCTTATAGGCCATTGTCCCAAATTAATGTAGATACCAAGATCTTAGCCAAACTCCTTGCCATTCGATTGCAACCACTGATGACCAATTTAATACTGCCGGACCAATCAGGGTTTATTCCCTCAAGGTCAACAGCCCATAACACCAGAACACTCTTTGCGCTTTCGCATTATTTGATTCCCACTACTAAAGCCGCTGCGATGCTGCTAAAGCATTTGATTCTATTGAATGGTCATATTTGCACACAGTTTTACGGCGAATGGGATTCCCCCCTATTTTCCTATAATGGGTACAAATACTATACACTGTGCCGACGGCGCATATCAGAGTCAACAAATATATATCTGAACCCATACCTTTTGCTAGGGGGACAAGGCAAGGCTGCCCACTGTCCCCGTTGTTATTTGCGATAGCGCTTGAGACGTTGGCATGTAAGATTCGACAGGGGCATCACTACTCAGCGCTTCAATTTCCGCAGAGGCCTTTGCATATATTGTTATATGCAGATGATATGATGTTATACGTACGAGACACTGAGAAATATCTGAATCCTCTACTGAGGGAATATATTATGTTTGGGCAATAATCTGGACTCAAAATAAACTGGTCCAAATCACTAATTATACCATTAACAGACACTACACACCCGCACTCAACGGAATATCCAATAGAGTGGCAATCAGAGCCAATAAAATATCTAGGTGTTTGGTATCACCGTGACCCAGAAATTGTAATCCGCACCAACTATGGCAGGGCAATTAGTGTGATGGAAGATAAAATAGGGAGATGGATTCAATTACCATTATCGTTGGCTGACCGACTAGCCATTGTAAAGATGGTTATCTTACCTACATTTTTGTACCTTTTTAATAATATTCCGATTAAGCCCCCGGCAGAAGTTTTTCGTAGGATCTCCACCATGGTGCTTCGCCTAGTATGGGTGGGTAAACAGGCTCGGATCGAGCAACACGCTCTTACACTGCCCTATTCACAAGGAGGATTCAAGGTCCCGGATTTTTTATTTTATTATTAATGCGCACAAGCGCAATACACGCATTTTTGGTATCATCAAATCCCTTACCTCACTCATGTCGCAATTGAAGAAGGCGATGCGCTACCAACTCCATTAAATGCTATCATAACCCACTGTAGGTCTCCACTTCATAATCGCGATATAAACTCTATAGATACGACAAATAGTGCTTGGCGAGAAATGGGTAGAAAGGCACATAAGCTGCCACTATACGCTCCTGCACTGCCGCTACATTATCATCCAGATCTATCTGTTACCCAAGAAGAGGTGGGCATGGGTCTGCTAAGACAAGTGGGCATCGATACCATGGGGGATTTATACTACAATGGTTTTTTTAAATCGCTTGATGAGCTTTCATTTATAAGCAATCAAACAATATTATTTAGATTTACATATCATAGATTACAAGGAGCGATGAAGAAATTATATCCATCTTACCCTGCGGAGCCACCACAATTGTCCACATTACAACTACTGATCACCACTCCTACTGCTAAACACATGGTGTCTAAACTATATGTTAAATTACAGGAAGACATAGCAGATACTACACGCAAAGCACTGGAGAAATGGAACGATGGCCTAGTTGATCCATTGACGGAGGAGGAATGGGCTATCACCTGCTCACTAACTGGTTTGTTAACACCCAATGGGAATTTGCGTATGTTACACTATAAGTACCATCACCAGACCTATTATACCCCTGCAAGGCTCTGTAGGTATGGACTACGAATATTTTCTAAATGTCAACGCTGTAATGCTGAAATAGCAGATTTCATACACCTTGCGCAGCAGTGACAGAGTTTTGGGTAAAAGTAACACAGATGTCGGGTACTATGGTGGGCATTAACGTTGAATGCACTGTTCGTACATGCCTGCTGGGCCTGGTTCCTGATGTGCGTGCCACTAAGAGCAAGTTTTGTGTAATTGCGTTACTCCTGGCCAAACGAAGAATATCACTGTGCTGGGGCAGTAGAAAGGCTCCAAAGATTAGGCAATGGATCCAAGATTTGACGTATTGTAAAGACACCCTGCAAACGTATGAGGAGGAGCTACCCACGGGTTCTAAGCCTAGAGATTACTGGAAATACTTGATTGAATATCTGCGAATGTACCTAGTTGACTGATTGTGTTTAGCAGCTGCACTATAGAAAATGTGTTTACAGGTAACAATGTAAAGTTGCAGAAGCTGGATGATGGATGTTGTTGTACAACAGTATGTATGTTACTTACATGTTGGACATTGTATGTCTTTGAAAATGCTAATAAATAAAAAAAAAAAAAAAAAAAATATTCCATTCCATAAACCAGCTGGACCAGCCATTCCAGGCTGACTAGTAGGCTTTAGTTATGCCCCTTCCACAGGATGCTTTGAAATAACTGGAAGTTGATTCAGAAAGGCTTGGCATGTCTGCAAATCTCCTGAAAGTTTTCATGCCATCAGGACAAGCTTGCCCACTAGGATGAGCTTGTGACACTGTCCATCCGGGTTCATCAACAACAGTGGAAAGGTTGGTAGTAGAACTGGACAGCTCACAGATAGCTCCGAAAGGGAAGGATACTATAACTGTGCCTTCTAAAGGGGTTTGATCAAGACCACTTGTGCAGACTGTCTGTGAATCAGTGCTACACACTTGGATATCATGACAAACAGAAACAGTGGAAAAGCATAGAAAGTTCCACCAAACAATTCCTGAACAGCAGCATCTGTTTGCCAATGCTTCCGGATCTGGTCTCCAACTGAAGTACTTTTGTAACCGAGTCGTTAACCAGGTGGCAAATAGGTCTATGTCGAAAGGCTCTCGAATCTTGCTCAGAGATTTGAAAAAACAATGGTTGAGACACCAGTCGCTCTTGTCATTAATCCTTTTTGAGTACCAACCCGCCACCCTGTTACATGGGCCAAGATAATACTCTGCAACAGGCATATCTTTTGATGGAGACAAAACTCCATCAGGGATCTAGCCAGTTCCTCCAGAAAGCTTCTGCTTTGTTCCCTGCAAATGGCATCAACAAAGGGTTTGTGGTGATGAAATCTTCTCAGATTTCAAGCACAGGCAGACTTTTGTCTGAAAACCAATATTTTCTATACAGTTTTGTCATTTTACAGGGACATAGCCTATTTTTCCTATTTTTTGTGCTTTCAACCTCCTTCTAGTTAGTGGTAGAAATGGGTGTGGAACCAATAATGGATCCCACACAGATATACTTTTCTGAAAACTAGACAAAATTCTGAATTCAGCAAGGGATCATTTGTGTAGATCTTTCAAGGTTTTCCCACAGAAAGTAAAATATTGAAATTGAGTTGAAAAAAACAGTCATTTGTGCCAACGTTTTTACCTGTATCTTCTTCTAAGTATGACAGATTTTTTAAAGAAATATACAGTTACATCCGCTGGACCCTTCAGGTTGTGGGGATATATTGGACCTGTAGGTTTACTAGGAACCCAGAGCCAATAATTGAGCTGCACCATGCAAAGGTTTTTCATTGTGTGCCAGGTATATCGCTAATCAATTGGTAAAATATAGAGAGTAAAAAAATAGGTACCAAGAGACCAATATATTTCTGAAATGGAAACAGAATATAGTGGTTTTTTGCACAACTCCAAAATTGTGGGTACCCATACAAGAATGGGAATTAGAGGTCATTTTTCAAAATGACTTCTTTGTTTAGAAATTGTCTTACATTTGGAAGGCAGCAATGCAAAGAAAGTCAATTGGTAATAACACTTGTTCTACTATTCTGTGTTTCACTAGGTCTCCTGATAAAAAGGCTACCTCACTTGTGTGGGTAGGCCTCGTGTCTGCAACAGGAAACGGCCCAAAACGCAATGTGGACACATCAAATTCTGGCAGTGAAAACTGACCCTTTTTTCACAATGTGCCTAGCTGTGGATTTTGAACCCGAGCTCAGCAGGAACTTAGGGAAACCTAGCAAACCTATACATTTTTTAACATTGGACACCCATGGGAAGTCAGGGTGGGGTGACTTGTGCGGCTCTCACTAGGTTCTGTTACCCAGAATCCCTAGCAAATCTCAACATTTTTCAAAAAAACACATTTTCCTCACATTTCTGTGATGGAAAGTTCTGGAATCTGCATGGATCCACAAGCCGCCACCCACCCCGCATTCTCCTAACTCTCCCGATACAAATGGTACCTCACTTGTGTGGGTGGGCTAAGTCCCCGCGGCAGGGAAGAGTCCAAAATGTATTGTGGAGACATCAAAATTACCTATCACAAAACGACCTGGTTTTGCAAGTGGGATGGGGGTCACCTGGGTTTTTGGCCCCAGACTCTGTGGGCATCTAGGGAAACCTATCAAACCCATACATTTCTGAAAGCTAGATCCCCAGGGGAGTCCAGGGAGGTATGGCTTGCGTATATCCACTAAAATGTTTCTTTCCTACACAGAATCCCCTGCAAATCTCAAATTTAACTGAAAAAAAACCTATTTGCCTCAAATTTCTGTGTGGGAAAGTTGTGGGATCTATGAAAACTCAGATGCTGTGCATCTGTATACCGGTTGCACTGCTTCTAAATTGTTTGTACATGTATTCCACTGAATCAGCGCTTTAGTGCTTACTTTTAAAAAAATACTCTATTGCTTAATCATGCCTTGTATTTACTTTTTACTCATTAAAGTCATGAGCATTTATTTATTTTGAATACACGGACTGTGTGATACAACTTTCAAATAAATAATCAATTATATCAAAAACTCATAACTTGTCAATGTTGCTGATAACAATTTCGAAAACAATGTTTGTATTACAAAATGACGATCGAAGCTGAAGTGGCCCAATGCATTTCGGGATATTCTGTGATCCCTTCTTCAGGGGCCTGTATATGAAAGACAAAAATAGAAACACAGAAACATGTTCATGACACTGAATCAACACGTTGTTCTGTCGTAAACTTGTGAGCATCAACAGATACACCGTCTGGCTGTCCAGAGTGGCGTGACACCTTGTACATGTCCAACTCGCATAGAAAAATATAGAAAGACCAACTACCACCTTCGTGAATTTGCACTCGTGTTTTGATGTGCTGAAAATAGACGGAAAAAATAGAGAAAAGAAATAGAACCCAAGCCCCAAACTACACCCTGATGTGCAGTTGTGCTAGTAAATGGTAAAAACAACTGTTTAGACAATTTCCCTCACAGTGGCTAAAAACGCACGAAGTTGTCAAACTTACATAAAAGACCGTCGTCTATCTTAAAATTACTGGAAATAAGACCGGAAAAACTCAGCTAGCTGCGGCGTAAAGGACTCACTGGCTTCAATACCTCGTTATTCGTCGAGTGAGTAGTTGACTCAAACTCTCGCTTAAATATGAAAAAGCAATAGTTGAACACCTGTGTAGATAGGTGAAGATAATTTCCTTTACTGTGCTGTTCAAAAAAATATCTGCTACATCCCTGGAAACCACATAAAACATACCTCTATCCTGAAGTGTTCGAATTCGTGTATGAATGGGTTTGTTGACTGCTGGTAAATGCCACCTGATGTCCACGTACAAACTCTCACTTAAATAAGAAAAAGCACTGGTCGAACACCTGTGTTGATAAGTGGAAATAGTTTCCTTTACTGTGCTGTTCAATGAAAAAAAGTATCTACTACATCCCTGGAAACCACATTCAACATACCTCTATCCTGAAGTGTTCGAATTCGTGTATGAAAGGATTTGTTGACTGCTGGTGAATGCCACCTGATGTTCACGCTCGATGAGAGAAAACAGTCCACACCTACCAAAATCAAACAATGTGCCAGAGCCACTAATTAATAATTGTTATGAAAACCGGAACTCCTTCATTGTGTATTGCTGCTTTCCCTCTGAAAACCACTGTTCCTTACCTAAATGTGTAGACTTCCTGCACCCACTGCTACTCCTGGTCTTAACGAACGAACGCGGTCACCACGAGAATACGTGGTTACTGGCGATCTTACCACTCTGTTGTTGCGTGTGTGTTTTAACGTAGTGACGCGCGTGCTGAGGAGTTGAAAAAAGGACTACATGTGCGGCCCTCCTATAATCCTGATCCAAGATGGCGCTGCCTGTCAGACTAATTCGTAATCTCCAAGGTGCTATTCACGTTCGTTAGAACTTGTGGACTGGAGAGTCAATGAGTACAACCATCTACCAGGGCGGCGTGCCTTCCGGCCCCTGTGAAATCAAAGCCTCCAGTGTAACAAACCTGCCTTGTGAAACACCTAATCAGCGACTGCCTTGTTATCTAGGTAAATCTACCTTGTTGGAATCAGTGCTGATACTCAGACGCTAACAACATAAACTCAAAAGATGTATTAATCCGTGAGCCAATCAACTCGTGAAGAATATGAGAAAACAATAGAAACTAGAAAGCAGAGAATAACAAGAGGTGAATTGCTCAGAGACACTACATAACAATGAGAGTGGGAGTAATGATACTCGATTGTGAGCTTTACTCAAGAATAAACATTAAAAAAATTAAACGATAAAAAAATTGTGATTGCCCATAGGAGAAATAGAGAGGACAGTACTTACAATCTAAATATATTCACAGAAAACAAGTAAATTCAATTTTATCATTTAATCCTCCAGGTATTAATGTCCGTAAAAATTTCACCCACCAAACCTCTCTTTGTGACAATAATCTAGAGGAATCAAAATCCACTTGCATTGGTACTGCTTCAAGTATAGTGAATTTTAATTGAGCTATTGTGTGTTGATGTTCCAACCAATGTGTGACTAAATGGGACTTCTGATTTTTGTTCCCAATTGAGCTTTTGTGTTCCGAAATCCGAATTTTGATTTTACGTGAGGTTTTACCCACATACAAGAGTCCGCAAGGACACTTGATAGCGTAAATCACGTTCACACTGTTGCAGTCACCATTGTATCTTAGTTTGATAACTTTTCCTGTGTGCGGATGATTAATCACATTCCCTGATGTTACATTATTGCAGTTAACACAATTAAAACATCTCCGCATACCTGTGAAAGATGTTTGAGTAGCTATTTGTGGTCTTGTTTTTCACAATGTGCCTAGCTGTGGATTTTGAACCAGAGCTCAGCAGGAACTTAGGGAAACCTAGCAAACCTATACATTTTTTAACATTGGACACCCATGGGAAGTCAGGGTGGGGTGACTTGTGCGGCTCTCACTAGGTTCTGTTACCCAGAATCCCTAGCAAATCTCAAAATTTGTCAAAAAAACACATTTTCCTCACATTTCTGTGATGGAAAGTTCTGGAATCTGCATGGATCCACAAGCCGCCACCCACCCCGCATTCTCCTAACTCTCCCGATACAAATGGTACCTCACTTGTGTGGGTGGGCTAAGTGCCCGCGGCAGGGAAGAGTCCACAATGTATTGTGGAGACATCAAAATTACCTATCACAAAACGACCTGGTTTTGCAAGTGGGATGGGGGTCACCTGGGTTTTTGGCCCCAGACTCTGTGGGCATCTAGGGAAACCTATCAAACCCATACATTTCTGAAAGCTAGATCACCAGGGGAGTCCAGGGAGGTATGGCTTGCGTGAATCCACTAAAATGTTTCTTTCCTACACAGAATCCCCTGCAAATCTCAAATTTAACTGAAAAAAAAACAATTTGCCTCAAATTTCTGTGTGGGAAAGTTGTGGGATCACCAGGCTGACACAAATTTCCTACCACCCTGCATTCCCCCAGGTCTCCCAATAAAAATGTGACCTCACTTGTGTGGGTGGGCCAAGTACCCGCAACAGGCAATGGCCCAAAACATATTCAAAATGACCTATCACAAAATGACCTGGTTTTGCAAGGGGGGGGGCACCTTGGTTTTTGACCCCGGGTTTGGCGGCCATCTAGGGAATCTTACCAAACCCACACATTTCTAAAAACTAGACACCCGGGAAAGTCCAGGTAGGTATGGCTTGCGTGGATTACCCAACATTTTCCTACCCAGAATACTTTGAAATCCTCAAATTTAGCTGGAAAAAAAAATCAAATTTTCCACTAATTTCTCTGTGGGATCACAATGCCGGCACAAATGTCCTACCTCACAGGCTTCTCCTCAGTCTCCTGCGTAAAATGATACCTCACTTGTGTGGGTGTCTAATACAGAATTGGCTAAAAACTTATTTTTAAAAAAATGTAGTGCTTAGAATTCGCTGTGCTATACCCTAAATCCCAATGTTTTTGGCCCTTCCCAGTCACAGGCTCTTACCCCACCCACACAAGTAAAGTATAATTTTACTCGGGAGACTGAGGGGAACGCTGTGTAGTAGAACATTTGTGCTGGCATGGTGATCCTACTCCGAAATATGTGGAAAATTTGTTTTTTTCAGCTAGGTTTGTAGGGGATTCTGGGTAGGAACGTTTTGAGCGATCCACATAAGCCATACCTCCCTGGACTCCCCTGGCTGTCTAGTTATCAGAAATGTGTGGGTTTGGTAGGATTCCCTAGATGGCCGCCGAGCCTGGGGCCAAAACCCCGGGTGCGCTCCTTGCAAACCAGGTCATTTTGTGACAGGTAATTTTTATGTCTCCTCAATACGTTTTGGGCCCTTGCCTGTCTCGGGTACTTGGCCCACCCACACGAGTGAGGTACCATTTTTATCAGGAGACCTGGGGGAACGCTGGGTGGTAGGAAATTTGTGTCAGCCCGGTGATCCCACAACTTTCCCACTCAGAAATTTGAGGAAATGTGATTTTTTCAACTACATTTGAGGTTTGCAGGGGATTCTGGGAAAGAAAACATTAGGGGTCCACGCAAGCCATACCTCCCTGGACTCCCCCGGGTGTCTACTTTTCAGAAATGTGTGGGTTTGGTAGGATTCCCTAGATGGCCGCGGGCCAAAGTAAGTAGGGGTGGCTTAGCCAATGTTAGACTGAGGAACCACGGTGCCAGGAAACCAGGGGGTAAGTGAATTAAGAAAAAAAGAAGAATTGATGGAGCGGAAGTGGCAGGGGAAGCAAAGGGGGTAACAAGGATTAGGATAACTGGGAAGTGCAGGAATATGGAGTGTTAGTGGAGGGAAATAAAAGAAATGAAGAGGGGAGGATAGGAAGAAAGGGAACCATATGTGTGGATGCGTAACATAGTAAAATAGAGTTGAATAGAATGCTTTAATGATGTGAAAAAGTCATGTTGATTTTTTGAGTGGGCTTCCTATCACAGGACAATCCTTATTGTCATTCTCTGTATGCAAAAAAGTTGTTCATACCTGGAGAAAGAGGTCAGATTGATTATGTAAATTATATATGACTCCAAAGGGGGACGAGACAGGGATGCCCCCTCTCGCCCCTTCTCTTCGCTTTGGCGATGGAGCCTCTAGCGACCTTGATTCGGTCTGAGAATCTCGTTCGAGGATGGGAATGGCCCAACTCTCAAGTGGACAAGATCCCACTATACACGGACGATGTACTGCTCTTTTAAACCGATCCCGCCCAATCAGGTCCCCGTTGTCTCCAGATCCTGCGTTCTTTCGGGCAAACCTCTAGCCTCCAGATGAATTCTACTAAGTCGTTCCTGGTCCCACTCCATCTCTCCAGAGAATGCTATGACTGGCAATCCACGATACCGCTTCGGCGTCAGTCTTTTAAATATCTTGGGGTCTGGGTTACTCTCCTCCCAGAACTGGGATGGTCCCTCAATGTCACCCCGCTCGTGAAAAAAGCGAAGGCGGATCTCCACAGATGGCACACACTACCCCTGAACCCCTTGGGGAGGGTTGCCTTGTTTAAAATGATGATTCTTCCTAGGCTTCTGTACGTCCTCCAAAACACCCCCTTCTGCTTCCCACGGTCATGGTTTCGGGAGCTAGACACTATGGCTACTAAATTTCTCCGGGGGGGGGGGGGGGTGAGGGAGGGCCCGGCTGGCGTTAAACACTTGTTGGATTCCATCATTCAATGGGGGCATGGGGATGACACATTTATACCTATACTACTTGGCGGCTCGTCTACTGATTCTACACGATTGGTTCAACGGGCAATGGCCGGACCCAGCCTATAGGCTTGAACTAAGTGGGCTCGGCCTGCCCAAAATCCAAGCCCTAATGTACGGGCAATCCATCCCATCCACCTTGCCTGACGTCACGCGCTCCACGCTCTTAGCCTGGCGTGCTGCTCTAAGACATACTCAGTGGACACACAAACTCACCCAACACATGCCTCTATGGCATGGTACATGGCTCAGGGAGGTCAGTGGGTTACAGGGGTTTAGAGCCTGGGATCTTATAGGGATCTCTCAGCTCGGTGATGTGTGGGCAAGCAGCCATATGCGCTCCTTTAAAGACCTTCAGTCCAGATATTCCTGCACCCATCACAGTTTTATAAATATCTACAACTGAGAGACACCCTCCACATACACATACCGGACGATACCAGGATCCCTGAATACAGTCCCCCCGAAGCACAGATAATGCTAGGCGACTTGGAGAAGGGGGGTATTTCCCGCATCTACCGGGCACTGGTCAACAACACCCTGACCTCACTAGACCGACTCAGGGACCAATGGGAGGAGTGGGTAGACCCATTGGACGAGGAGGACTGGCGTGATGCCCTCATGTCACTCAAGATGGTCACCACTTCTGCTAAACTCCGCTTGATCCAATTGTACTGTTTGCATACAGCCTACCTAACCCCGAAGCGCCTACATCGAGCTGGCTTCTCCCCATCCACCTCGTGTGCAAGGTGTGGTCAAGATCCGGCAGACTTCTTCCACATGGTGTGGGCGTGTCCCCAACTAGCTCATTTCTGGGGTGAGATCGAAAGTGAACTGACCGAGGTCCTGGGGTGGGATGTTCCTCACGATCCACGTCACTCTCTTCTCGGGATTACAGAGGGACTAGACGGGTCCAGAAATGAGAAAATACTTTACAACACAGCCATGGTTGTGGCCAAGCGGGACATAGCCGCCTCCTGGAAGCTTCCCATGTCACCAGGTGCTGAGAAATGGCGTAGGGGGGTGAATTGGTGCGCGGCACAAGAAAAACCCATGTACCAGGCACGGGGGTGTCCTAAGAAATACTGGAGGGTGTGGGGCAAATGGCTGGATGCCGTGGTGTAGCCTGAACTCTATACATGATGTTTGTCTTCAATGCTGCAAGGTGGGGCCTAAAGGCGATGTCTTTGCTCTGTTGAGTGTCTTGTGTCAATATTGGTGCTATCCAGTGTCATATTGCTGGTGTTTTTTCTTTGTAAAAACAATAAAATTGTTTATCAAAAAAAAAAATGATATAGGACTCGTTCGTGGGAGGCTGTGTGGATTATGGCCACCAACCAAGCATCTTGAGACAGAGGAGTCGGTGATCTCCACTTACGCAGGATACATAGTTTAACTGTGGCAAGCGCAGTATGATAGAGTCAACGTGGCGTTTTTGACAACTCTGGGGAGCATCGCAAATCATGTAGAAGGATAGCAGCAGAAGTGAGCGGTAGACGTAAGGGCATAGTGGCGCTCAGTGTCTTGCCCACGTAAGACCAAAAGGATTGTACCAAGGGACATTCACATATGATATGGGTGATATCGCAAGCCGTATTTGCACATCTCCAGCAGTTTACATGAGAAAGAAGATCTGCGTTATGCAATTTCATTGATGACCGTGCCACTCATGTAAGATTTTAAATATACTAAATTTCAATCTTGCCTCTCGAGCACCCCTGTCCAGATCATCTAATAATTTCGTCCACTCCTCCATTCCATAAGAGATCGAAAGTCAGGTTTGCCATTTGTGGTAAAGAGTTTGTAATAAGAGAGTTTATGCGTTCCCAACGTGTGGAGATACAATAGCACTGGTGAAATTGGTAATGATAATGGCCAGGGACGTGGTCCAAGACATTTCAGCAAGCAGCGACAAAGCTGCTTATATCTGCCAAGCTGCGACATGGGGAGGGAAAATTCCTCTTGGAGTTGCGCGAATGTTTTAAAGTCCCCATTATAGAAAAGTTGATCCAGTGTGAATATTCACGCTGACTCCCAAAAGGACCATAATAATGATTGACTATTGATGTGTATGCCAGCATTTTGCCATAGGGGGGCTTTTTCGTGAATTTGTGGGTGTGAGCCCATTAACCGATGCACACGTTGCCAGGCCCTGTGCATGGCTAATAATATCGGGTAAGAGGGGTTTTGACGGCACACTTCTTGTCCGTATAAAGCAGAGAGGCCTATCCCTGCAGATAGTAGATGTCTCTCTGTGTGCACCCATTGCGGTACATCAAAGGAATTTGGTAATATGTATGCCAACTGGGAAAGTTGCAATGCAAGTGCAAAATGTTCAATTGATGGGAGGCTTAATCCTCCACAAGAATGACGAGCCTTTAATTTCAGGCTGCCCAAACGGGGCCTCAAGGAACCCCACAGAAAGGATTTAATTTTGGAGTCAAACGCAGAGTAGCCAGGGAAACCTGTAAGGGAAGCATGCCCAAGGTGTATATGAAGCGCGGGAGTGTGACCTTGCGCATAGCTTGTACCCTGCAGATTTAACTCCTTCCATTTATCAAAGTGGCGTTGCATCTAGATTAATAGGGGAGTAATATTGTCCGCAATCATCCCCTTCGTCCCTTTATTCACTAAAGCACCCAAGTATTTGAGGCGTAAGGATTGCCAGTGGAAGGGGAATCCATGTATGGCAGCCTTTGTGGTTCCGTCCGAGATAGGCAATACTTCACTTTTGTCCCAATTTATTTTGAAGCCAGAAAAGGATGAAAAGTCATTAATTATTTGAAACAAAGATGGAAGGGAACTGGGTAGGTTAGTGAGTGTAAGCAGGATATCATCTGCATACAGATAGAGTTTGGATTCCCCTACCGGGAGGGGTACACCCATGACTGTATGTGATTGACGTATGGTAGCTGTCAAGGGTTCCATGGCAAGGAGAAAGAGAAGAGGAGAGAGAGGGCAGCCCTGACGTGTCCCCCGAAGAATTGGAAACGAGTCCGAGATGAAACCTCCACAATTTACCTGGGCGGTGGGGTTATCGTAAAGCAGCCTGACTTTGGCAATGAACTGATTTCCCAATCCAAATTACGTCAATACTTTAAAAAGATAGTCCCACTCGATGCGACCAAAAGCTTTCTCTGCATCGAGTGACAAAGCTAGCGCATCTGAGGGAAGATTTTTGCCAGACCATAAGGTATGTGCCAGAGTTTGCATGTGATTTCTGGAGGAACGGCCTGGTACGAATCCTACTTGTGTATGATGGACTAGGGAGGGGAGAACCTTGCGTAGACGAGCAGCCAGGATACTGGCAAAGATTTTGATATCACAATTCAGCAGTGATATAGGGCGGTAGCTACTGCATAGTGTAGGATCTTTCCCAGGCTTAGGTAAAACCGCGATCACTGCTTTATTGGAGAGGGGGCCTAGAGAGGACGTGCGCTCAGCTTCTTGGAATGCCGCCTGAAGAATATCAACTAACCATTCTCCTGCCCATCTATAGAATTCCTCCTTGAATCCGTCTTTGCCAGGGGCCTTGTAGTATGGAAGTTTTGTTATTGCTTGCGCTATTTCCTCCTTGCTGATCACTCCCTCCTTGCTGATCACTCCCTCAAGGAGTTCTCTGCCCTCATCCGATAAACTGGAAAGAGTCACCTTCGAAAGAAACTGGTAATTTTAGCTTTGTCTCCAGGACTGTAAAGAGGCTAATAGAACTGAGCAAATTTGTTTACAATATCTTGGGGACGAGTAAAAGTTGTCCCACTGGCTGACTGTATTGCTGGTATGGCCATAGCAGCTTCCCTTTTGGCGTAACTGCACTGCTAGTAACCTCCCTGCCTTTTCTCCCTGCTCGTAGTGCCTTCCTTTCATCCTTTGTAAGGCGTATTCAGCCTTCGAAGTGAAGAGGCTGTTTAATGCCATACAGGCCTGTTCTAAGGACTTACGGTGCTGCAGGGTCGGTTTATTCGTGTACAGGCGGGTATAGGACACAATGTCCTTTTCTAGTTCTTTCTGTCGAGCCATTATTTGTTTGTTAGCCTGTGCCGCATCCCGCATTAGTTGGCCCCGAATTGTAGCTTTCGCTGCAGCCCAGATGGTCCTGCCTGAATTCACAGAACCCAGGTTGGTGGCAAGATATTCCTGTAGGTTACTCATGGAGTTGGGATTTACCTTGTGGAGTGTGGTGGCGCTGCATGTTCATGCACCATGGTTTGTGGCCCGGAATGGTTAATCACACCTCCAGTGAGAGGAGCACTGGTGAGTAATCAGAAATTGCAGCTTCTAGAATGTGGGAATCTCAAACTAATTGCACCGTCCTCTGGGAGATCAAGAAATAGTCCAACCGGGAAAGCGTGCCGTGGGTTGGGGAAGTGAATGTGTATTCTGCGTCAGTCGGTGGGAAAGGTGCCAGTGGTCCACTAGTCCGTTGTCAGTCAAAATGTAACCCATTAGAGCTCTGTCCGCTGCATTACTTGTCAACAGGGCCCGTTCTATCTAGAACAGGGTCCCTAACCAGGTTCCAATCCCCGCCGATAAGATACTGCGAGGCGTCTATTTCTACTAGGAGGCGATTCAGTTGAAGAAGGAAAAAAAAATTGCACCAGTAGGAGCATGGACTGATCCAACATAGACATAGGCCTCTCCTATGCGCAGCTACGCAAATGCGTATTGCCCACCTGGATCTATCCATGTCTTGGACAACGTGACCGGGAGTGATTTGTGTATGAGGATCGCTACCCTACATTTCCTGGTAGGCGTCGCATCCTGAGAATAACCCTTATTTATGCCACTGTGAATCACCTTGCCCACCCAGTCCTGTCACAGCTTTTTAGACTCGAGGGCATCAAGATGTGTTGCCTGCAAAAGTGCTATGTTCACCTTCTTTGATTGAAGGTAAGAAACCACCTTTTTCCTCTTTATATAAAATGTGATTCCATGTACATTCCATGTCACCACACATAAGGGGTGAGAAGCAGCCATAGTGTGGAGGCAAGAAGAAATTGATGTTAATGAGCGCCTCTATAGGATGCGTTAAGTATGCTCAGTGTAGTGTATGATGTACGGGAGGTCAATAGAGATAGAGCCTGCTTTTATTACGTTTGTGGGTAAAGGGATATCCAGGTCAGTGTGCGAAGAAAGAGGGGGGGGGACAAGAGTTAGAGATAGAGAAGTATGGATGTGAGAGTGGTTGGAGGAAGTGAGGAAGAGAGGAAGAGAGAAGGGATGGAAACAATGAGCAAAAGAGGGAGGGCAATGGAAAGACAAAAACAGGGAAGGGAATGGAAAGGGGGGGAATCCTGGCACGTGGAGGTAGTGTTACACTCTGGTGATGCAGCAGGGGAAAGGAAGAGAGGATGTCAGTGAACAAAGTGTGTGTATATATATATATATATATATATATATATATATATATATATATATATATATATATATATATTACAGCCTAGAGGGAATAGTTCGACTTATCAAAAGTGGGGTGTAAAAGGAGGGAGGGACGGGAGGAAGAGAATGAAGATAGGGCCGGAAGGGGAGGATTAGTGGGTGCTGGGAAACAACACAGGGGGTACCGATTCTTCGAATGCGGGTCTAAGCACACTGAGGCTTCACCGCAAGACAGGGCTCCTTCGGAGGGACGGGGCCACAGCTAGGGCTAAATAGAGGAGTGTATATATTATTATGATGATAGTGTGGATTTGGGCGCATGTCTTGATGACAGGGGAGAGGGGCGGTGTTGAACAGAAGAGGTATCTAGGTTTGATACGACAATGTACTGAATGACCGAACTCGGGAAGGGGAAGAGTATTAGGAAGGAAGAGGCATATAATGTTAACCAAAGCTGAAGGTGATAATGTAATTTAAAGTTCTAACAAAGAGCAAATGAACCATTTCTATAAGCAAAATATACTAGATATACAACTAAGCAGATAAGCAAACAGTTAAAATAAATATTATTTTTAACACAATGAAAACAATACTAACCTGCCAGTTCTGGCAATTAAGAGCAAGTGAAACGCTGCTGTTAGACAATATGTACTTGTACGATTAAACAAATAAGTAATGAGTTAATATAAATAATATAAATGTTATTTTTAACACAGTTAAAGCAATACTCAGCTCTCCAGAGTCTCCTTGGAATTGCAATCAATGGCAAGTGTCTATCCCTGGAATTGGAAGCCCAGGACAGACCTCACTTTAATTTAATTTCAATTGAATTTCAGTCTGCATGTAGGGTAGGTTTTAGAGGCGGGCAAGACTTGTCTCTCTGTTGTTCCTGGGTGAAAGCGGTCACAGTTTGTAGAGCTGAAGCTTTATCATCGTGGGAGTCTCTTTCCCGATCTCTACCGCGGTGCCAGGATCGACTGGAATTACGCCTTCTATTGTCCAGTGACGAGAAGGAGATATCCGATTGGGCCTGCTCCGGGGTATCATGGTGAGTGTCCATTTCGTGTGACTCTGTACGATCTAAGAAGAGAGGTAGGTCGTCTGGTTTGTAAAAGTCTCTAGAGATTTCATCTTTGGTTACACGGAAACGGGCAGGCTCAAAGAGGCCGTACTTGATGTCCAGCTGACGCAACTGGGGCCTCATGGTAAGAAATGCCTTACGGCGGTCATTGGTTTCCCAGGAAAAGTCAGCAGCCAAGCGTATATCATGGCCTTCAAATGGGAAAGAACCCCTGGTACGGGCCATCGTCATTAGCTGCTTCACCTGCTCATGTCTAAGGAAAGAGGCGATGAGAGGATGTGGTCGCGTGGCAAAGTCTTTGCATGGGGGCCCGATACGATGGGCACGCTGTATTTCCAGAGGCGGGTCAAAGGTGGTATCTAGTAGTTTTGGGAGAATACTGCATATAAACTCTCTAGCACTTCGGCCTCCGATCTTCTCTGGGAAACCAAAGAAGTGGACATTATCTCTCCGACTGTGATCCTCCAAGTCTATCAATATGCTACGAAGAACTATCAGCTCCTGGTCCCTGTTGTGCACCGATTGGAGGCGACCCTCCACCTTTATTAGTGTTTGGTCCAGCCCTTCAACCTTTGTATGGAACACCGCAATGTCTGTTCGGATAGATTTTGCTTCTGCTGCTAGGGAGGCGATATGAGCGTCCATCCCTTCAAGGCAGTGACTGACGGTTGATATTTTTAATAGAATGCGGTCCGTGGTCTCTTTTTGTGGTGGCAAAAGGGCACGAGGAGGGCCAACTGAAGTGGATGTGGTGGCTTTCGCGTACATATTCTTGGGTTGTTTCAGCGTGTCTGCAAAGAGAAAATGCTTGGAGGGCTTGCTCCCGTGCTAGTTCACAGACATTCGACTTCAGGCCTATGACGGTGGAAAATGGGAGGGCAGGTAGACAGCAGACGAAGATAGAAGCCAAGCTATTGGTGGCCCAATTATGGACTTGCTATAGCTGTACTCCACTGGCTACTCAGGTTTGGGTACTTGGCTCCCACTTGATCCTGGTAAATGTTGAGGCATTAAAATGTGTTGAGATTCGTGTCCGACTCTTATAAGGCTCTTCCGTCTTACCAGAGTGTTTCTGTTATACTATAAGCACAACAATATTATCTTGACGATTCTCTCGCGGTGGAATTATGGTGTGAACCTGTTTGGTGCCTTCACCGCCTCTGTGGATCATGCGTAGTGAATCAATGTTCCTTGAATATTCTTCTTACTGATAGCTTTACTTTCAAGAACCTTATGCTCTTCCATTCTACTTTTCTGCCCCCTTTGTCTTGTGGTCTTAGTGATAACAGAGGAACCTCTGTGCCAGGCCGCATACAAATGACCTTCTCCCATGCCAGTCCTCTTCTTCGTGGTTACTCCTCTTGATCCCTGCCCCTCCTGTGGGGGGGTCACGGTTCCATGGTAAAGTTTTATGGAGTGTTAGTTGCATCATAAATCTGTTGCTGCCAGGGGGGAGGAGAGTGATGAAGTCAAGGCCCTAAATGCTTAACTTAGAGCACCACAATTCTCTCTCCCTTTTGTCTGCATAGAAAAAGGAGGGGGGGGGGGCGCTCCTGCAACTCTCCTTTGTGATTGTAATCGCAGGACACGCTATGCCATATTTGACTCGGTCCTGTGACTGGTGTGGGGTACGTCTATGCTACTTTTAGAACATGTATATGGAGAGGGGTAGGGGCATCACCCTTACCCGCTCATGGCGCTCCCCTTCGAAGCTGCTGTACTCCAATGGGGTCATTAAGCGTAGTCTTCGCTTTAGCACTCCAATGGTTTTTTTTCTTTTTGTTTTGGTGCCAAAATCAGGGTCAAAGACGTGCGGTAATTAGACGTGAAACCCCAAATGGTCAAGACCGCACCTTTCATTCAATTCAGCTCACCACAGATTCTAAAAGGGAGGGGAATGTCGCTGCGGGCATCACAAGCTGTTAATGCCGGCGGGTATATGATGAACAAGGCAGTGTAAGAGTTTCCTCAGAGCTTCTGCGATCACTTATCATTCATCCAAATTCCTCTCAGGCGTCCTGAACCAGGTCACTTAACATGGTGAATAATACTGGCACTTCTGAGGAGAATACCGCTACTTCAGTAGCTGCCACCTCAATTGTTATTGAATGTATTTCTCCTCTCAGGTGTCCAGGCATCCAGGACTAGGTCATTCAAAATAGTGAGAAACAGTGGTACTTCTGATCAAAATATCGCTGCCTCAGTTGCTGCTTCCAATATCGTGTACACAATTTGCGAACAATTCCAAATATGCCCGTCTCGGTGAACCAGTGCAGCAGGGTGCAGAGTGCGAAACGCTGTGGGCGGGGTTAATGAGCCGCGCTAGGGCCAAGGATGTGAGCGTGCCTCTAGGCCCAGCTGATTCACCTCCACATCAGGTCGTTAATCCTTTTTAACATCAGATAAGAGCATCGGGACTCAGTCCATCAGAGTCCAATGCTCACAGCCCCTCATGAGACATCTGCACCGAAGATTTAGCCACTCTACGAAGACCAGCGTCCCCCGTCCGGAGTTCATCCACAGCGGAGCTCCCGGAACAGGAGGCCATCTTCTCTCGCGGCCAGACAACGCCCCCTAAAGACATCATTCTAATG
Organism: Triturus cristatus; assembly: GCF_964204655.1. Classification (NCBI taxonomy): domain Eukaryota; kingdom Metazoa; phylum Chordata; class Amphibia; order Caudata; family Salamandridae; genus Triturus; species Triturus cristatus. Next base: position 803,437,168 of record NC_140579.1, on the reverse strand, counting down.
CCATCTGTGAAACTGAACAACAAATGTATAACCATACAGACCAAGCAGTACACTGTTAGACTCACAGTTGCTCACAAAAACTCTTTTGATTGTGCTACAATCTGAAACATGTGGGCACACACAGACCAGGATCAGAAGGACAATCAGCACAGTGCATACGACTCTCCTTCCTCATACCTCTTCGCAAATAGATTCTACGTCTCTTACATGGATTGTTTGTTTGGGGCGTGGGAGGAATTAAATCGGGAAAGTGGCGATCTTTCAATCTTGCCACATCCTCCACCAGTCCAACTCTGGGAACATTTGCCTGTTCCACTACAGCAAGGCTGCCTAGCACAAACTCCTGAAACTGAACAAAAATCATCTTTGATGTGGAGAACACTCCTTGAAGAATACAACAAAAGCATTAAAAGTTGCTATATTGAAAAGATGGATGGCCAACTTCGTATACCAAATGCAAGTCTTACGAACAGCAGTGTAAGGTTCCAACCTCTGATCTACTCTATCAACACCACCCATGTGCTTATTGTAGTTTGCAATGCACAGAGGTTTGCACACTTCACAACCTGACCACAAACAGTCACAGGTGAAGTACTGTCATCATGGATGGTAGTCAGCATGTACACATCCCTCCTGTCCACAAATGTCACCGCTAGCAGTTCAACTCTACACAAGGCACTTTACTGTCCCCTCTGAAACTTTCAGCAAACAAGCTCTTTTGGGTAACCTTTATAGTTAGAGCGGATTGTGCAGCAAGCAAGAGTGTCCACTTTAAACAATGCCTTAAACAATTGCACAGCAGTGTAGAAGTTATCTAGGTACAAATGGTGAACTTTGTTAAAAAGACCTCTAGCAAGTTCCCACACAATTTTCTCTGAAACTCGTAAAATGGACGGACAACCATGGGGGGGGTCAATAGTGGAATCCCTACCAGTGTACACCCGGAAATTATGGACATATCCTATCCTACCCTCAGACAACATATACATCTTAATTCCATAACGTGCCCTCTTGGTAGGAATGTACTGCCTAAAAACCAAACAGCCCTTGAACAGGACCAAAGACTCATCGACAGCTATTTCGTTCACTGGAGTATAATTCTCTGAAAGTCTATATACAAAGTGATCAAGAACAGGCTGAATCTTAAAAAGACGGTCACAGTCAGGGTGATCTTGTGGCAACACCAAAGCATTATCAACAAAATGCAGCATCTGAAGCAAAAGTAAATACAGATCACAACTCATAACTGCAGGAAATATGGCCATTGTCATCAATGAACTGGTAGACCAATATGAAGCCAGGGATGGCTTCCTTATCAAGCCCATCAAAAAAAGTAAAACCCAAAAACTTCTTCATCTCATTCAGATTAGTGGGAGTTCACCGGGTAGCTCTAGAGCGCGGCCTAAGTCTGGCAATGTTGTCCCTCAAATACTGTTCAGCATACAAATTAGTCTGCTCAACAATCTCAGCCAAAAATACATCATCCATAAACAACTGAAAAAACGGTATAGGCAAATATTATTCACTCTACAACCTGTATCACCACTAAAGGCAGGCAACACCGGCTGCACCATGTTTGGATCAACCCAGAGTCCAGCATTTCCAATGGAAAGCCTTGCCGCCCCAGGCTGCAATCCAGATGCCTCTTGCGGGGCTTCCTTGGGAAGTTGAAGCCCAAGACTCGCTAATACAATTAAATATGTAATGAAAAATGTGTTGAAAAATGCATTGTTTCGGCCATTCGGTCTCCACAATTTTCTTGGGGGAGAACCCCCCAAACTCCCCCAGCTGGGGGTGGGCGCATGCACAAGAGCGGGTGTTTACGGGCAAGTGACGTGGCTTGTAGAGGGCACTGTGGGGGGCAGGGGGATGCTGACTCCAGGCACTAGGAGTTGCTCCCGAGGGGCACTCTGGTAACATTCAGGCCCAGCTCCAGGAATTGGGATCTGGGAGGGCCAAGAGAAAGCATGGGTGGGCCGTGAAGATGAATGGAGTTGCAAAGCATTTCCCAGGTATCAGTGAGTTGGGATCAGGCATGCTGGAGGGGCTTTGAAGGGGGACTGAGCTGCATACTGTACCTGCTGCTGAGAGCATGTACACTAGTTTTAGTTCTGCCTTTCTTGGGGTTTCACCTATGTGCTTAATCTCTTCCGTTCTCTCTGCATCAGGCTTCTTTCTCTCTACCACATGATCCTTTCTCCCCACCTCACCCATCTCTCTCTCCTCCTCAACCTCCTTTCTTTTCACTTCACCCTGCTCACCTACCCACCTCCCCCACTTTTCTTTTTTTCTACTTTCTTTTCTTTTCATCTCACCTTCCACTTTCTCTGCCTCACACTCCTATTTCTCTACCTCTCACTTCTCTCTCTCTGCCTCGGCTTCCTCTCTGTTTGACCCACCCCCATCTTTCTCTCATCTCACTCGCCTCTCTTTCTGCTTTCTTTCTAGGTGAAACACCACCAAAAAAAATACATCTTATGTGAATGCTTCAAAACTGAACTGTCTCTTCTAAATTGTGATTAGCTTGTCCCTTCCTCTTTCCTGTTTTCCTACTTTCTCCTACTAGTATATCCTATTCCCATCACCTTCCTCTTCCTTGTGTTCTACCACTCTCCTCTTAACACTCCATTCCCCCCAACTTATCATTTGCTCACCACCCTTCTCTCTGATCACCTTCCTTTCTCATCATTTTTATCTTTCACCAGACGCATCTTCCACCTTCACCATTTCATACTCCTCTCCTACTACTCCCATCTTATCACCCTCTCCCAGTGCATGCCTACCAATCACTCTACTCCCATCACCCAATTTGCTCATCATTCTCCTGCTCCTATATTCTGCTTTCCCAGAGTCCTCTCATCTTCCTTCCTCCAACTCAAAAACCATCTTCATCACCTTCTCTAGTTTAACACTCATCACCCTCATACTCTTCTCTAATCAACATCTGTTGCCTTCTAATCACTCGGTTACTCTGATTTCACCTACCTCCTTCTTTACCATTCTTTTGTTTTATCCTTTTTCCTTACCTTCATCTTTTTTATCCTCACATTCTCCTCTAATCACCCTTCTCCATTTCTCATCTCTGCACCTCATTCCCATTTCCTCATCAAAATTCTATAATTGTTGATAATCTTCCCTGCCCTAGAGAGCCACAGGTATGAAAACTGTTGACCTGGGTTTTTCAGGACTTCTGTTGAAAAGACACCATCCCAGCTGCTAGTTAATCGACAACGTTAGTGCGTTATGTGTTCTAGCTTTTGATATGCCCCAAAAGACCAGATTTATTTGAAGCTTAAATATCTGTGTTGTTTACCCAGATCAGAGACACCGAGAAGCTCAGAATGTTTACTCTGATGCAAGGACATACAAGTTGTTCCACTCTTGTGTATGTAATGAAAGTCTGACAAGATTTTAACCTTCTAAGTCACAGATTATAGGAACATCTTTGAAGCAAGTGCATTAGCCCACAGGAGTATCTTATCTCTTTATGATCTGAGGGGCTACAGCAGTGCTATATTCCATTTGTATCTATTCATATGACAAAAAAAGAGAATAAAACGAATACTCAGTCACTGTTGCACGTGTGTGGTGTTTGTGCCATAATTTAGGTCTAATTATATTAGACTCAGCCATCAGCGAGTACCTCTGGAAATCAAAAGTAGGCAGTGCTGCCACAGGACAGCCGCCAGTGTTTTTTTCCGTTTAATAAGAACTTGCACTGCCCCAGTCACTGCTGTATCAGTGTTGTATTAGTGAAACTTGTCAAAAGTCTTCACTTCAGAAAAGTCAAAGGATGTGGCATTTGCAGTATACAGTGCTGCACTTTACGAATAGCACAAAAGCCCACTAAGATATAAATACTAATTCCACATTTTCAATTACTTACCATGGGATGGCGAAATACTATCAGATTATTGTGGCCCTATAGTATCTCTTAAATACTGTGTGATGAGAGCTTTTGTGTCTCTTTTGATCTGGTAGGAGTGTCACAGGCTTTCCTCCTTTTCACATGTGCTCATTGATAACAGCCATCCTCCCTGACTTCACGCCTGTCTCCAGGCACTTCAAGCAGCCCATGGCATTGGTGCATATCATGATTATTAAACAATTAGAATGAGAAAGCGAGGACGCTGGCCCAAATAAATCATAAAGAAAAGGAACAATGTTTTTCTGCTTGCAAATCGGCTTTGGGAGGGCCATGGGGCTACCTTGGGTGCGCCTGGCCCACCTGGCCCTCCCGCTAGAACCGGGCCTGCGTACATTCGAGGTCAGGGGCGTGCTCGACGAATAACAGGTAGTTTGAGGGTTCCTAAAAGGCTCTCTGGGGAGGGCTAACAAGGAGCACTAGAGTGCTGGCACGGCAAGCAAGTGTGTTTACAAGGTAGGGCCAGGTGCCCAGGGACTGGGCAAGGCTGATAGTAAACATTGGGGCATTGGGGGCTGTTCACTGGGACAATGGCGGCTCACAGGAGTGCTGGAGAGAGGCGTTTAGGGGCAGGGAATCACAGGCCGCAGTCTGGGTGGCATGGGGCCCCCACTCACTGATGAGTCGGGGCAGTCTGGCAAAGGCCTGTGGTCCCTTTGGGGTGTCGAGACTCTAGAGAGAAGCTTAAGGAAGGGTCTGCTTACTGTGGCACCCCTTATAGGCCTGGGGAGAGGAGGGTCTGTGACTGGCGCCTCTTTGCCTCCCAGTCACCAGTGCCGCATGCCTACTTCTGAAATCAGACCCCACCTGGCCCTAGTGTCCTATCGCCTCCCACTGCCTACTACGTCATGTGCATTCTAACCTTCAAATCCAGTCCACCCATTCCACTCACCCAAATATCCATCCATCCATCCAACCAACCATCCACCCAACCAATCATCCACCCATCCCCAGCCACACACCCATCCTTCCATCCATCCATTCAACTATCCATTCATCCATCCATCCAGCAGTGGCCGGTGCAGTTAAGCGCCGGAGGGGGGGGATCTATAGACGACAGAATAGAGTAAATAAATAAATGAATCTTATTCCAATGTCAGTCAATATCACCCCGCCCGCCGAGCTTAACTGCATCACACGCTGCTGCATCCATCCATCCATCCATCCATCCGTCCGTCCGTCCATCCCCAGCCACATATCCATCCGTCTATCCCTAGCCACACACACATCTGATGATCCATCCATCTATCTATCCATCTGTCTGACCGCCCATCCCCCCAGCCACACACCCATCCGTCCATCCATCCATACATCCACCCATCCATCATCCGTCTGCCCATGCAACCATCCCCAGTCACACACCTATCCTTTCATCCATCCATCCCCAGCCACACACCCATCCTTTCATCCATCCATCCATCCGTACCTCAGTCTACCCGTCCTCCATCCGCAGCCACATATCCATCAGTCTATCCCTAGGCACAAGCACATTCGTTCATCCATCCATCTATCCGTCCGCCCAGCCACACACCCATCTGTCTATCCACCTATCCACTCATCCCTCCACCTATCCATCTACATCCATCCATCCATCCGTACCTCCGTCCCCTCATGCATCCATCCGTCCATCCATCCATCTATCCCCAGCCACACACACATCCATCCACCCACCCATCCGTACCACTGTCCACCCACCCATCTGTCCATCCATCCATCCATCCATCCAAAGTGGGGCAAAGTGGTAGGTGGTGGGCCGGGCGACCGGGGGTTGGGGGGGGGCCTCCATGTGTTTTGCAGGGGGCACCCCTCAAGTTTCGTTACGCCACTTTATATATGGTCGGACAAAGTGCCAGGAAGGCGAAAACTTAGTTGTAGTGAAGGCCGTCCACCGTCAGCCCCATATTTGGGCCGACGCTTGGGGCCTGTCTGGGGCGTGTCCGCCCTCTTCATAAACATGCTTTATACATTTTTCATTGTCTGACCCCAATGCGGATGTTTTCTTTTTGACTGAAACTTGGCTAAAATACTTCTTCAACCCTGACATTGCATCGACGATACCTCCAGGATATTCCATCTTTCAGCAAGATAGCGAGGACAAGGTTCGGATGTGGAATGCTATCATTCTACTCAATGCATTTCAGTGTACCACTCTTCAGCTGGATACAGTGAGGCGAGCAGAGAATTTGGGATTCTGCATTTCTCTCTCATAAGACATCCTTCTCAGGCTGCCGCTGCTACTTTATAAGTAAGAACCACTTCCTTTGTGGCTAAGTCAGCTGCACAGATCCCTTTCGCGTGAATTCCCTCACTTTTTTGGGCCATGGTATGTTGAACGTGAAGCAAAGGAAGCTTGTGTTTTAAGAGAGTCCTTTCCACAAGAATGTTCATTTTAATTGGTCTCCCTTTTGAATCACTGAATCCGTTCAATTGCCAGTGCATAAATTGACATTTTACACTTGCACATAGATGGATGAATCCAACAAAGGGTGGGAACTGGATCAGCCTTTTTTAGTGCCAGTAACAAGGCATGAATTTCTACAAGCTGTGCAGTGCAACCACCTAAAGTTTTAGTGCCAGTATGTAGTGGTGTTAATTTACTACCTTGCTAACCTCACTTTTGTATTGCCGGTCCACTGACTCAGAGACTTCGATGCCCTACTGGGTCAATTAATTCGGGCCACCGGCAGACGAAGAGTGGCACCAAGTAAATTGAGGTTACCTCCAAACTAGGGAGTTTTGGGGGCACCAGATTTCTAAAATGACTACCTGTCAGCACCGCTACACTGGGCAGCATGCTGGCTAGCCAACAGACACTTGGAGGAGACCGGCCTAACCGCCCGGACAGTTGAAGAGGGTGCCCTCCTGGACTGATTCTTCTCTGACAAGCAGTGTCATCCTTCCTTGCACCAACTGCCGGTCACTGCTATGAGTTGTTGGAAAGCGGACACTGTCACGTATTCGAGGTGTGGCTCCTATACTCCTGTGATCCTACTTTGGGGAATGATGGTGGTTCAAGCAGCAATAATCCGACATGAACTACTCCAATGGGAAACAGCCGGTACAGACACAGTCGGCGACTCATTAAGAAGCCACACTAATGCCTTTCCCCACATTGGTAGAACAATGGGATCTCCCAAGGGGGTCAATTCTTATTATATGGTATGATTAAAAGAGTGCACAACACAGCCAAGCAGAAGTCAATGAACCCCCTCTACCCATAACCAAGTACAAACGAAGCACACGATTGGCCCTGGCCACCGTATGATCACTTGGCTATATAAAGCTCTAATGGAATACATTGGAGCGAATCTACAACCCCTCCGAGACAAATGGGACACTTTTAGGCCACATATTACACGCCAAAGAATGGCAAACAGCCCTGGGTCTCATGCAATGCTTGATTCAAATTCATACAATATGGCTTTCTCCACAGGGCTTATCTCAATCCTCATGCACTTAACTGTATTTTACCCAATGCCAACGCATACTTTCCTAGATGCCGTGATAGGAATGCCAATTTCCTACATATGGTGTGGGCATGCCCCAAAATACAGACTTACTGGACAATGCCTTTGGGAGAGGTGATGCGAGGATTTTCACTCGCTATCCAAGCAAAAACTGTATATGAGGCAAGAGGCTGCCCTGCCAAACACGAACGCATATGGGGCAAGTGGTTGGGCTTGATAGGCTGAAATTCCATAGCTTATGGTGGGCAGGCTCCAAGGGGCAGCACTGTTCTTACTTACCGCATGGCTCAAAGTTAAAATTATGAAAATGTATTCAGCTCTCTTACATGTCACAGCGCTGTACTGTTTACTTTGTTGCTCATAAAACCAATAAAATTGTGTATCAAAAAAAAGTCTTGTACTCACATATTGAGGCTAAAACTCTTAATGAGCCTCAAACTCTCAATCAGTCGCCTGGAAGATGGTATTTCTAGTAGAACATATGACTTTCCAGAATTACATGCTCATGTGGTTTTAAGCGAATATTCAACATCTTTATGGTATGGATGAAAGGGTAGGTGTGTGACTGGGTATGGTTGCATGGGCGGACGGGTGGATGGATGGATGGATGGACGGATGGGTGGATGGGCGGACAGACAGATGGATACATGGATGGATGAACAGATGTGTGTGTGGCTAGGGATGGACGGATGCATATGTGGCTGGGGATGGATGGATGGACGGACGGACGGATGGATGGATGGACAGAGGTATGGCTGGATAGATGAAAGCATGGGTGTATGGCTGGGAATGGATAGATAGACAGACGGATGGATGGATGGATGCAGCAGCGTGTGATGCAGTTAAGCTCGGCGGGCGGGGTGATATTGACTGACATTGGAATAAGATTCATTTATTTATTTACTCTATTCTGTCGTCTATAGATCCCCCCTCCGGCGCTTAACTGCACCGGCCACTGCTGGATGGATGGATGAATGGATAGTTGAATGGATGGAAGGATGGGTGTGTGGCTGGGGATGGGTGGATGATTGGTTGGGTGGATGGTTGGTTGGATGGATGGATGGATATTTGGGTGAGTGGAATGGGTGGACTGGATTTGAAGGTTAGAATGCACATGACGTAGTAGGCAGTGGGAGGCGATAGGACACTAGGGCCAGGTGGGGTCTGATTTCAGAAGTAGGCATGCGGCACTGGTGACTGGGAGGCAAAGAGGCGCCAGTCACAGACCCTCCTCTCCCCAGGCCTGTAAGGGGTGCCACAGTAAGCAGACCCTTCCTTAAACTTCTCTCTAGAGTCTCGACACCCCAAAGGGACCACAGGCCTTTGCCAGACTGCCCCGACTAATCAGTGAGTGGGGGCCCCATGCCACCCAGACTGCGGCCTGTGATTCCCTGCCCCTAAACGCCTCTCCACAGCCTCTCTCCAGCACTCCTGTGAGCCGCCATTGTCCCAGTGAACAGCCCCCAATGTTTACTATCAGCCTTGCCCAGTCCCTGGGCACCTGGCCCTACCTCGTAAACACACTTGCTTGCCGTGCCAGCACTCTAGTGCTCCTTGTTAGCCCTCCCCAGAGAGCCTTTTAGGAACCCTCAAACCACCTGTTATTCGTCGAGCACGCCCCTGACCTCGAATGTACCCAGGCCCGGTTCTAGCGGGAGGGCCAGAAGCACCCAAGGTAGCCCCATGGCCCTCCCAAAGCTGATTTGCAAGCAGAAAAACATTGTTCTTTTTCTTTATGATTTATTTGGGCCAGCGTCCTCGCTTTCTCATTCTAATTGTTTAATAATCATGATATGCACCAATGCCATGGGCTGCTTGAAGTGCCTGGAGACAGGCGTGAAGTCAGGGAGGGTGGCTGTTATCAATGAGCACATGTGAAAAGGAGGAAAGCCTGTGACACTCCTACCAGATCAAAAGAGACACAAAAGCTCTCATCACACAGTATTTAAGAGATACTATAGGGCCTCAATAATCTGATAGTATTTCGCCATCCCATGGTAAGTAATTGAAAATGTGGAATTAGTATTTATATCTTAGTGGGCTTTTGTGCTATTCGTAAAGTGCAGCACTGTATACTGCAAATGCCACATCCTTTGACTTTTCTGAAGTGAAGACTTTTGACAAGTTTCACTAATACAACACTGATACAGCATTGACTGGGGCAGTACAAGTTCTTATTAAACGAAAAAAAACCACTGGCGGCTGTCCTGTGGCAGCACTGCCTACTTTTGATTTCCAGAGGTACTCGCTGATGGCTGAGTCTAATATAATTAGACCTAAATTATGGCACAAACACCACACACGTGCAACAGTGACTGAGTATTCGTTTTATTCTCTTTTTTTGTCATATGAATAGATACAAATGGAATATAGCACTGCTGTAGCCCCTCAGATCATAAAGAGATAAGATACTCCTGTGGGCTAATGCACTTGCTTCAAAGATGTTCCTATAATCTGTGACTTAGAAGGTTAAAATCTTGTCAGACTTTCATTACTTACACAAGAGTGGAACAACTTGTATGTCCTTACATCAGAATAAACATTCTGAGCTTCTCGGTGTCTCTGATCTGGGTAAACAACACAGATATTTAAGCTTCAAATAAAACTGGTCTTTTGGGGCATATCAAAAGCTAGAACACATAACGCACTAACGTTGTCGATTAACTAGCAGCTGGGATGGTGTCTTTTCAACAGAGGTCCTGAAAAACCCCAGGTCAACAGTTTTCATACCTGTGGCTCTCTAGGGCAGGGAAGATTATCAACAATTATAGAATTTTGATGAGGAAATGGGAATGAGGTGCAGAGATGAGAAATGGAGAAGGGTGATTAGAGGAGAATGTGAGGATAAAAAAGATGAAGGTAAGGAAAAAGGATAAAACAAAAGAATGGTAAAGAAGGAGGTAGGTGAAATCAGAGTAACCGAGTGATTAGAAGGCAACAGATGTTGATTAGAGAAGAGTATGAGGGTGATGAGTGTTAAACTAGAGAAGGTGATGAAGATGGTGTTTGAGTTGGAGGAAGGAAGATGAGAGGACTCTGGGAAAGCAGAATATAGGAGCAGGAGAATGATGAGCAAATTGGGTGATGCGAGTAGAGTGATTGGTAGGCATGCACTGGGAGAGGGTGATAAGATGGGAGTAGTAGGAGGGGAGTATGAAATGGTGAAGGTGGAAGATGAGTCTGGTGAAAGATAAAAATGATGAGAAAGGAAGGTGATCAGAGAGAAGGGTGGTGAGCAAATGATAAGTTGGGGGGAATGGAGTGTTAAGAGGAGAGTGGTAGAACACAAGGAAGAGGAAGGTGATAGGAATAGGATTTACTAGGAGGAGAAAGTAGGAAAACAGGAAAGAGGAAGGGACAAGCTAATCACAATTAAGAAGAGACAGTTCAGTTTTGAAGCATTCACATAAGATGTATTTTTTTTTGGTGGTGTTTCACCTAGAAAGAAAGCAGAAAGAGAGGCGAGTGAGATGAGAGAAAGAAGGGGGTGGGTCAAACAGAGAGGAAGCCGAGGCAGGGAGAGAGAAGAGAGAGGTAGAGAAATAGGAGGGTGAGGCAGAGAAAGTGGAAGGTGAGATGAAAAGAAAAGAAAGTGGAAAAAAAGAAAAGAGGGGGAGGTGGGTAGGTGAGCAGGGTGAAGTGGAAAGAAAGGAGGTTGAGGAGGAGAGAGAGATGGGTGAGGTGGGGAGAAAGGATCATGTGGTAGAGAGAAAGAAGCCTGATGCAGAGAGAACGGAAGAGATTAAGCACATAGGTGAAACCCCAAGAAAGGCAGAACTAAAACTAGTGTACATGCTCTCAGCAGTAGATACAGTATGCAGCTCAGTCCCCCTTCAAAGCCCCTCCAGCATGCCTGATCCCAACTCACTGATACCTGGGAAATGCTTTGCAACTCCATTCATCTTCACGGCCCACCCATGCTTTCTCTTGGCCCTCCCAGATCCCAATTCCTGGAGCTGGGCCTGAATGTTACCAGAGTGCCCCTCGGGAGCAACTCCTAGTGCCTGGAGTCAGCATCCCCCTGCCCCCCACAGTGCCCTCTACAAGCCACGTCGCTTGCCCGTAAACACCCGCTCTTGTGCATGCGCCCACCCCCAGCTGGGGGAGTTTGGGGGGTTCTCCCCCAAGAAAATTGTGGAGACAGAATGGCCGAAACAATGCATTTTTCAACACATTTTTCATTACATATTTAATTGTATTAGCGAGTCTTGGGCTTCAACTTCCCAAGGAAGCCCCGCAAGAGGCATCTGGATTGCAGCCTGGGGCGGCAAGGCTTTCCATTGGAAATGCTGGACTCTGGGTTGATCCAAACATGGTGCAGCCGGTGTTGCCTGCCTTTAGTGGTGATACAGGTTGTAGAGTGAATAATATTTGCCTATACCGTTTTTTCAGTTGTTTATGGATGATGTATTTTTGGCTGAGATTGTTGAGCAGACTAATTTGTATGCTGAACACTATTTGAGGGACAACATTGCCAGACTTAGGCCGCGCTCTAGAGCTACCCGGTGAACTCCCACTAATCTGGATGAGATGAAGAAGTTTTTGGGTTTTACTTTTTTGATGGCCTTGATAAGGAAGCCATCCCTGGCTTCATATTGGTCTACCAGTTCATTGATGACAATGGCCATATTTCCTGCAGTTATGAGTTGTGATCGGTATTTACTTTTGCTTCAGATGCTGCATTTTGTTGATAATGCTTTGGTGTTGCCACAAGATCACCCTGACTGTGACCGTCTTTTTAAGATTCAGCCTGTTCTTGATCACTTTGTATATAGACTTTCAGAGAATTATACTCCAGTGAACGAAATAGCTGTCGATGAGTCTTTGGTCCTGTTCAAGGGCTGTTTGGTTTTTAGGCAGTACATTCCTACCAAGAGGGCACGTTATGGAATTAAGATGTATATGTTGTCTGAGGGTAGGATAGGATATGTCCATAATTTCCGGGTGTACACTGGTAGGGATTCCACTATTGACCCCCCCATGGTTGTCCGTCCATTTTACGAGTTTCAGAGAAAATTGTGTGGGAACTTGCTAGAGGTCTTTTTAACAAAGTTCACCATTTGTACCTAGATAACTTCTACACTGCTGTGCAATTGTTTAAGGCATTGTTTAAAGTGGACACTCTTGCTTGCTGCACAATCCGCTCTAACTATAAAGGTTACCCAAAAGAGCTTGTTTGCTGAAAGTTTCAGAGGGGACAGTGAAGTGCCTTGTGTAGAGATGAACTGCTAGCTGTGAAATTTGTGGACAGGAGGGATGTGTACATGCTGACTACCATCCATGATGACAGTACTTCACCTGGGACTGTTTGGGGTCAGGTTGTGAAGTGTGCAAACCTCTGTGCATTGCAAACTACAATAAGCACATGGGTGGTGTTGATAGAGTAGATCAGAGGTTGGAACCTTACACTGCTGTTCGTAAGACTTGCATTTGGTATACGAAGTTGGCCATCCATCTTTTCAATATAGCAACTTTTAATGCTTTTGTTGTATTCTTCAAGGAGTGTTCTCCACATCAAAGATGATTTTTGTTCAGTTTCAGGAGTTTGTGCTAGGCAGCCTTGCTGTAGTGGAACAGGCAAATGTTCCCAGAGTTGGACTGGTGGAGGATGTGGCAAGATTGAAAGATCGCCACTTTCCCGATTTAATTCCTCCCACGCCCCAAACAAACAATCCATGTAAGAGACGTAGAATCTATTTGTGAAGAGGTATGAGGAAGGAGAGTCGTATGCACTGTGCTGATTGTCCTTCTGATCCTGGGCTGTGTGTGCCCACATGTTTCAGATTGTAGCACAATCAAAAGAGTTTTTGTGAGCAACTGTGAGTCTAACAGTGTACTGCTTGGTCTGTATGGTTATACATTTGTTGTTCAGTTTCACAGATGGCATTAGAATGATGTCTTTAGGGGGCGTGGTCTGGCCGCGAGAGAAGATGGCCTCCTGTTCCGGGAGCTCCGCTGTGGATGAACTCCGGACGGGGCACGCTGGTCTTCGTAGAGTGGCTAAATCTTCGGTGCAGATGTCTCATGAGGGGCTGTGAGCATTGGACTCTGATGGACTGAGTCCCGATGCTCTTATCTGATGTTAAAAAGGATTAACGACCTGATGTGGAGGTGAATCAGCTGGGCCTAGAGGCACGCTCACATCCTTGGCCCTAGCGCGGCTCATTAACCCCGCCCACAGCGTTTCGCACTCTGCACCCTGCTGCCCTGGTTCACCGAGACGGGCATATTTGGAATTGTTCGCAAATTGTGTACGCGATATTGGAAGCAGCAACTGAGGCAGTGATATTTTGCTCAGAAGTACCACTGTTTCTCACTATTTTGAATGACCTAGTCCTGGATGCCTGGACACCTGAGAGGAGAAATACATTCAATAACAATTGAGGTGGCAGCTACTGAAGTAGCGGTATTCTCCTCAGAAGTGCCAGTATTATTCACCATGTTAAGTGACCTGGTTCAGGACACCTGAGAGGAATTTGGATGAATGATAGGTGATCGCAGAAGCTCTGAGGAAACTCTTACACTGCCTTGTTCATCATATACCCGCTGGCATTAACAGCTTGTGATGCCCGCAGCGACATTCCCCTCCCTTTTAGAATCTGTGGTGAGCTGAATTGAATGAAAGGTGCGGTCTTGACCATTTGGGGTTTCACGTCTAATTACCGCACGTCTTTGACCCTGATTTTGGCACCAAAACAAAAAGAAAAAAAACCATTGGAGTGCTAAAGCGAAGACTACGCTTAATGACCCCATTGGAGTACAGCAGCTTCGAAGGGGAGCGCCATGAGCGGGTAAGGGTGATGCCCCTACCCCTCTCCATATACATGTTCTAAAAGTAGCATAGACGTACCCTACACCAGTCCCAGGACCGAGTCAAATATGGCATAGCGTGTCCTGCGATTACAATCACAAAGGAGAGTTGCAGGAGCGCGCCCCCCCCTCCTTTTTCTATGCAGACAAAAGGGAGAGAGAATCGTGGTTCTCTAAGTTAAGCATTTAGGGCCTTGACTTCATCACTCTCCTCCCCCCCTGGCAGCAACAGATTTATGATGCAACTAACACTCCATAAAATTTTACCATGGAACCGTGACCCCCCCACAGGAGGGGCAGGGATCAAGAGGAGTAACCACGAAAAAGAGGACAGGCATGGGAGAAGGTCATTTGTATGCGGCCTGGCACAGAGGTTCCTCTGTTATCACTAAGACCACAAGACAAAGGGGGCGGAAAAGTAGAATGGAAGAGCATAAGGTTCTTGAAAGTAAAGCTATCAGTAAGAAGAATATTCAAGGAACATTGATTCACTACGCATGATCCACAGAGGCGGTGAAGGCACCAAACAGGTTCACACCATAATTCCACCGCGAGAGAATCGTCAAGATAATATTGTTGTGCTTATAGTATAACAGAAAACACTCTGGTAAGACGGAAGAGCCTTATAAGAGTCGGACACGAATCTCAACGCATTTTAATGCCTCAACATTTACCAGGATCAAGTGGGAGCCAAGTACCCAAACCTGAGTAGCCAGTGGAGTACAGCTATAGCAAGTCCATAATTGGGCCACCAATAGCTTGGCTTCTATCTTCGTCTGCTGTCTACCTGCCCTCCCATTTTCCACCGTCATAGGCCTGAAGTCGAATGTCTGCGAACTAGCACGGGAGCAAGCCCTCCAAGCATTTTCTCTTTGCAGACACGCTGAAACAACCCAAGAATATGTACGCGAAAGCCACCACATCCACTTCAGGTGGCCCTCCTCGTGCCCTTTTGCCACCACAAAAAGAGACCACGGACCGCATTCTATTAAAAATATCAACCGTCAGTCACTGCCTTGAAGGGATGGACGCTCATATCGCCTCCCTAGCAGCAGAAGCAAAATCTATCCGAACAGACATTGCGGTGTTCCATACAAAGGTTGAAGGGCTGGACCAAACACTAATAAAGGTGGAGGGTCGCCTCCAATCGGTGCACAACAGGGACCAGGAGCTGATAGTTCTTCGTAGCATATTGATAGACTTGGAGGATCACAGTCGGAGAGATAATGTCCACTTCTTTGGTTTCCCAGAGAAGATCGGAGGCCGAAGTGCTAGAGAGTTTTTATGCAGTATTCTCCCAAAACTACTAGATACCACCTTTGACCCGCCTCTGGAAATACAGCGTGCCCATCGTATCGGGCCCCCATGCAAAGACTTTGCCACACGACCACATCCTCTCATCGCCTCTTTCCTTAGACATGAGCAGGTGAAGCAGCTAATGAACATGGCCCGTACCAGGGGTTCTTTCCCATTTGAAGGCCATGATATACGCTTGGCTGCTGACTTTTCCGGGGAAACCAATGACCGCCGTAAGGCATTTCTTACCATGAGGCCCCAGTTGCGTCAGCTGGACATCAAGTACGGCCTCTTTGAGCCTGCCCGTTTCCGTGTAACCAAAGATGAAATCTCTAGAGACTTTTACGAACCAGACGACCTACCTCTCTTCTTAGATCGTACAGAGTCACACAAAATGGACACTAACCATGATACCCCGGAGCAGGCCCAATCTGATATCTCCTTCTCGTCACTGGACAATAGAAGGCGTAATTCCAGTCGATCCTGGCACCGCGGTAGAGATCGGGAAAGAGACTCCCACGATGATAAAGCTTCAGCTCTACAAACTGTGACCGCTTTCACCCAGGAACAACAGAGAGACAAGTCTTGCCCGCCTCTAAAACCTACCCTACATGCAGACTGAAATTCAATTGAAATTAAATTAAAGTGAGGTCTGTCCTGGGCTTCCAATTCCAGGGATAGACTTGCCATTGATTGCAATTCCAAGGAGACTCTGGAGAGCTGAGTATTGCTTTAACTGTGTTAAAAATAACATTTATATTATTTATATTAACTCATTACTTATTTGTTTAATCGTATAAGTACATATTGTCTAACAGCAGCGTTTCACTTGCTCTTAATTGCCAGAACTGGCAGGTTAGTATTGTTTTCATTGTGTTAAAAATAATATTTATTTTAACTGTTTGCTTATCTGCTTAGTTGTATATCTAGTATATTTTGCTTATAGAAATGGTTCATTTGCTCTTTGTTAGAACTTTAAATTACATTATCACCTTCAGCTTTGGTTAACATTATATGCCTCTTCCTTCCTAATACTCTTCCCCTTCCCGAGTTCGGTCATTCAGTACATTGTCGTATCAAACCTAGATACCTCTTCTGTTCAACACCGCCCCTCTCCCCTGTCATCAAGACATGCGCCCAAATCCACACTATCATCATAATAATAATATATACACTCCTCTATTTAGCCCTAGCTGTGGCCCCGTCCCTCCGAAGGAGCCCTGTCTTGCGGTGAAGCCTCAGTGTGCTTAGACCCGCAGTCGAAGAATCGGTACCCCCTGTGTTGTTTCCCAGCACCCACTAATCCTCCCCTTCCGGCCCTATCTTCATTCTCTTCCTCCCGTCCCTCCCTCCTTTTACACCCCACTTTTGATAAGTCGAACTATTCCCTCTAGGCTGTAATATATATATATATATATATATATATATATATATATATACACACTTTGTTCACTGACATCCTCTCTTCCTTTCCCCTGCTGCATCACCAGAGTGTAACACTACCTCCACGTGCCAGGATTCCCCCCCTTTCCATTCCATTCCCTTCCCTGTTTTTGTCTTTCCATTGCCCTCCCTCTTTTGAGACAAGGCTCAAAAGAGCAGAATGTCCATGATAGTGCCAATGAACGGGAGCCTATTTGAAGGAGTTTGTAGGAAAGTGGGTTTCTGTGGCAGTAACCACCCGACTTTTGGCAAGGGCCTTGGTTTAGTCCCTTTAGAATTTTTTAGAAAAATAAAAACTCACCATAGTTAGGGGCAAGAGGGGTTTGGATTAGATTTTAGAATGTCTCTTAACAAGAACCCAACTGTTGGGGACAACATACCAAATGGCATAGAGAACATGGTTGAGGAGCTCAACCTCACCCCTTATCTCCATCTAGAAGTTAGGGAGTTACGGTCTCTATGCAAACGTAAAAAACATTGTCATGGGGTTCCGTCCCTCCAAACAAAAGTTCCAGGAGCTGTTAGCAGAGTATGCTAAGGACCACCCCTCTGAGCAAGGTGAGGACCTCTCAGATGAGGAGGAGGGGAAGAGGATAACTTCCAAATCCCCTCACGTTCTAGGGAGGACAGGGTCCCTATGCTCCTGACTCCAAGAATACTTCTCACAGAAGCTAGATCCCATATAGGTGGGTCAGGTACACCTGAGACCATTGATGACAACCTCAATGAAGAGACCAACTTCCTAGTGAGATTAGCCAGAAGATTAGACCTAGAGACCAGACTCCTGGCTCTAGAAAAAGATAAACAAGATATGGGCTTAGCTCCAATCAATGGTGGCAGCAACATAATAAATAGGCACATAGAGCAATCCTATGATCCTAAAATCCCCAAAGGGATTGTCCCCAAATTTGAGGATGGGGATGACATCACCAAGTGGTTCACAGCCTTTGAGAGGGCTTGTGAAGCCAGAAAAGTGAGGGGGTCTCACTGGGGAGCTCTCCTTTGGGAACTGTTCTCTGGTAAGCGCAGAGACAGACTTCTAACCCTTAGTGGGGCAGAAGCAGAGTCCTATGAACTCATGAAGGGAATCCTAATTGAGGGATTTGGGCCCACTACTGAGGAGTATAAAATTAGATTCAGTGGGGCTCAGAAAACCCAGAGTCAGCCCTGGGTGGAATTTGTAGACTACTCAATGAAAACACTAGGTGGCTTGTTTACTGGAAGTAAAGTGCAAGATTATAATGGTCTTTATAATTTGTTGATGAAAGAACACATTAAGAAATTGCATTGATGAAAAGTTGCATCAGTATCTGGTAGACCTAGGTCCAATTTCTCCCCAAAAATTGGGAAAGAAGGAAGACCACTGAATCAAGACAAGGGCGACCAGGATGTCCACTGGGGGTGACCAAAAAAAAGGGGTTACAAAACCACCACAGAGGAAAGACAGTGAGCATCTTAAAGATAAAAGTAAGGAGTCCCAGGTAGTCCCCCAAAAACCTGTCCAGGAGGGTACTCTCAAACCAGTATGTCCCAGGGGAAACGAAACAGTAAGGGCTATCCCAGGGTAGGTCACTGTTAGGACTGTGGATGTAGTGCCTCTAGAAGTAGCTGTGTCCTTTGGTTGGAGAAAGACCTTCCCCCTGATTGTCTCCTTGGGAATGACAACCCAGAGGTTGGTCTGAGCCAAAGTAGGGTACTGGTCCAGGGCCAGTCCTCACCCAAGGATCCTGGGAGGGATGACCCTGCCGTTAGTGCAGATAAGCCCCCAAAGAAATAGAAGAAACCGTATAGGAAGGTGGACAACTGTTACCCACAGTTCCAGTGGGCCAGGGAGATTCTGTCCCAATAAGGGAGAACTCCTAAATTAGGACTGGCGAAGTCCTTCTTAGCCCAAAAAAAGACCTGACTAGTCAGGCAACTGTCCAGCCTGAGTTGGTGGCCCCTCAGCTGACAGAACAGAGGGTGTAAGAGGAGTGTTTACTACAAAGTGTAGTGGCCCCCCTTCCCTAAAACAGCAGCCAGGCCCAACTTGAAGGTATACTATCATTACATTGATGACATTTTTGTAATATGGAAAGGAACCAAAGACAAATTACTCCTAGCAATCAAAGAGATCAATAACGTTGACAAATGTATTCAATTCACATATACCATGGATAACAACAGAATTTCATTTCTGGATGTCGACATCATCAGACAAGATAACACATTAACTACCTCTGTGTTCACAAAAGTAACAGACCGCAACCATTTTTTACATTTCCAAAGTTTCCACCAAATGAGTCTAAAACAACATCTTCCTTACTCTCAACTACTTCAGGTTAGACGTTTTTCTGCCACTGAGGATCTTTACCAGGAGAACAAGGAAAAAATGTTGATGAAATTCAAACAAAGAGCTTATCCTGACACAATTTTAATGCAAGCAGAAGCAAGAGCTGCACAGAAACAACGAACTGAATTGTTGAAACCCCAAATCAATGCACAACTTGATGAAAACAGATCAGTATTCATGTCTAAATATTCTACAAATAGCCATAAAATCAAAAAAAATCATCAGAAAGTATTGGCCTTTACTTCAAACGGAAACAGATTTCAATGGCATTTTTGAAAGACTTCCAATTTTTGCGTATCAGCGTACCAAAAATTTACAGCAACTATTGCAACATAAAGCATCTTCGATTACTCCCAAGTATACCGGTACTACTCCATGCCACAATTGCGGCAGCTGTAACAACATAATAAAAGGCACTACTTTATTACATCCTTCTCATCGATCTCCTATCAACTTAAAAGTTTCAGCTACCTGCGATTCCAGCAACGTTGTGTATTTATTAAAATGCCCTTGCGTCGGAAAAAGCGAACGCAAAATCAAAACACGTCTCGTTGAACACAAAAGTAATATCCGACAAAAGAATGTTAAATCCACTGTAGCAGTACATTTCCACGAGATGAACCACAACATCAGTCAATTTAGATTCATGATTTTGGAAAAAGTTGCCATTAAAGCAGGAAGGGACAACAACATTTTTTTGTTACAATGGGAACTTTATTGGATTTATAAATTGAACTCACTTTGCCCGAGGGGCTTAAATGAACGATTGGAATTCAGTTGTCATCTCTAGTATACATTATACAATTGTTTCACATTATACGTACTTATGTACTGTCAGGAGCTCAAGTAACGCACAGTTTCCTATTTTTCACAGTTAATAACTCAGTTTGCCTTTTAATATATGTCACCCATGTTTTATTGGTAATTTCAACTTCATGAGATTGACGTTCAATTTATGCCATTTTCAGATTGGAGCCGCGGCTTTAAACTCATGTTAATTTTGTTTTCTTCTAAACGAGAATGTTCAGTTTATATTAGTGATTACGTTGCCATGTTTACATTGTCGCTAGTTACTCTGTGAACTCAGTAACTCTCCGTAAGTCCCATTTACCTTCATACACACAGCGTTTACGCTGACTTCCGGGTCACTTGCAAAATATAATTCCACTACCGGTGCTGTTTTACATGGTGAAGGTTTTCGATAACGGAGGAAGCGTGTTCGATGGTTTACACAGGTATGAACAATCCTAATCATCGACACCAAGTTTACTGACTAACTCTTTGACCAGCACGCTTTATAACTTGTATTTGTTACTCGTTTTATAGTGCATGACCGCGTTTGAACTCGTGAAAGAACCCAGTTTCTCGTTGTCTCTTTCTGGTTTATTAAGCACGTTAATTTTTTGACTACCTCACGAAAGACCGTATTATAAGTTCTTGGCACCCACACTTCATTTTGCTTTGGTAAAGTAGAATATCAGGCAACATACCGACAATTTGAATAACTTTATTAACACACATTCCTAATTTTCACCAGTTAACCGCCGACTTGCAACTAATTTACATCACGAATATTTTAATTTCTTCTTTTTCCTGTCAGCATTGATATTTTTCGCCACATTCTTGGTATCGTACGTTTACAGTTCTTTATAAGGCTCACTTACGGTAATTGATTTGATGGGAATACTTACACGCACAGTGCACTTTGCAATATATGGAATCGCATCCCGGACCTTGGACCAAAGTATACATTCTTTGATTTATTACAGGGAGAACCCCCTGAGGAAGGGCTGGACCCGAAATGCATTGGGGAATTTCAAATCTCTACTGTGTATACTTAAACGGACTTTGATACCTTGTGAATCTTTACAATGAATTAATGAAAACAATATACTAATGAAACAATATTACATTCATGGATTATGAAGCTAATAAACCACAGTGAACCAAGTTTATGATACAGTAATTATTGAAGGCGTTTCTTTGCATCACGGAGTGCATATACGAGTTCATCCTTCAAGATAGTAAGGATTACCTCTCACAAGTCCATTCTTAGACATTGTACGTGCAGTAAAGTCATAAAGAGTATATGGTCGGGACCCGGAGACATGGACGGCTGGATGCTTGACCTCTACCTCGAAAGAAGTAGGAGATCTGTTTCCGCAGAGGCAAAGTTTGGCATGGCCACTGCTACATTCCTCTTCTGAACCCGCGAAAGGTGTAAGACCGACAGCACAAGGCCAATATGGCGCGCTTGTTACTTTGCCATCCTTGAAGTGCTCTAAAGCCAATCCTGCCTTGTTTCCGAAGAGACAGACTTTTGGACATTATGGGAGAAGCAGTTTATATTATACATAAGTGACAATACAGCACCATGCTGGTATCCACCGACCTACCCAGAATGTCAGAAGTTGTAAGAAAGTGCCCTCTTTTTGCATTGTTGCACTCACTTTTTTTTCTCAAATTCTTTTTATTGCATCCTCCCCCCACCCCCCCCCCCCCAAAAAAAAATAGCACAGAACAGAATTATACATCTTGTGAGGCTCAACCTAGTCTTGCTAGAAGCCAAAATCATTAAATAGCTACAGATAACACATTTTCCCCACAAGTTCTCGGTGATACCTTTACAAGAATCAGGTGCAACTTACCCCTATTAATGGTTTACATATGTCGCTCATCAACCTCACTAGGCACCTTTGCAAGGATGAACGAGAGCTAACAAAATCAACCAAAAAATAAATAAAAAACACCTAAACAGTTCCGTAGTACTTATTAGCTGCATTGATCTTGGGAGGGTGTAAAGCGGGCAGAGCCCAAATAAGGAGAAGGCCAGGAGAATCCCTGACAAGGGGGGAGCGGGGCGATCCATACAGGCAGGGAGGGGCCAGTGCCCCGAGTCTCACCACCCCCTGGGGTTACCCCCACTTTTTGCCAAACTGTTGATGTACTTTGACTGAGTATGCCCTGGGTTCCTGCCAAACAGGTACCCAGGGCCTATGTTCTTTCCTTAAAAATTGCATTAAGACAAAACCCAAATGGAACTCTTTAGCCACATCTCAGTCCCTTGTAAACGGTACCATAGGTAAGGCCTTTAAGGGCTGCAGCACTTTTTGTGCCACCCTTAGAGGCCCTAAACCTTCACACACTGCCATTGCAGGCTGCGTGTTTTGGTGCAGAACAAAGTGAAGTCGAAATGGCACACAACCCTGCATGCCATGCTTACAACCCACTGCCCCGGCATAGGTCAGCCACCCCTCTAGCTGGGTGCACTATACCAGTGGTGAGGGTACAGGTACATGAGCCCTCTACCCCTACAGTTTCTAAACCAATTCTTAGACATTGTAAGTGCAGTACTGCCATTAAGAGTATATGGTGCTGGGAGGTTGTCATTACGAACTCCACAGCACCATAATGGCTGTACTGAAAACTGGGAAGTTCGATATCAAACTTCACAGCACATCAATTCCACACTGATGCCAGTGTGGGATTTAATGAAAAATGCAGTCAGAGGGCATCTTAGAGATGCCCCCTGAAAAACGACCTAACACTAGTGTCCAGGCTAAGTAGCTGCTCTCCAGATGCCACCACCAGACATGTTTCTAGACCCCTGGGTTGAGAGCCTGCTTCTCTCTGGGGTCTGGAACAATGCACATCCTGGAACGAGGTGCCAAGCCTCCTCCCCCAGGATGGGCAGGGTCCATTAAGGGGAAGCTTGAAAGGCTTGCAGCATTTGTAAGCTACCCCAGTCATTTGCTGCTTCCAGCTACTGGCCCTCACCGATTCTGACCGCCACTTAATGTGAGAGAATCTAGAGGAAAACCAAGTGAGGAAGGGAGGTGTGCCCACCTTTGCCAACCCCACCCCTCAGGTGGGGGAGGCGAGGTGAAGCGCAACTCTCAGTCTCCGCCATCTTGCAGATGGGGGGACCCAGACAACAAGAGAGGCATATGCCCCCCCCCTCCCACTAGAGGGCGGCATAATAGGGGCTGTACCCACCCCAAGGAAGGGACCAATTGATCCCAACCTTTACTTACCTGTAACGCCCCTAAATCTAGTATTTAGGGGCAACCCTGAACCGTGCCTCCTCAGACAATAATCAACAAGAAGAAGAGAAGGACCAAAGAAGCTGTGCTGAAACTAGGAAGAGGATGCCCACTGACGTGGCACAAGCCATACCGGCCTGTCCCCACCTCGAACCAGCTCCAGCGAAATCCCGGTGTGTTCTGCAGCCAGCAGCTTCAAGAACCTGAAGGACCTGCCCTGCCTTCCAAGCCAAAGACTGTCACCCGTGAGCACCGGATTTGTTCACCCACAGACTGGCTCTGGCCAAATCTGTGACTCTGCACCAGACACCCACGGCCCAAGTTCGAGTGGCCCAACGCCACAAGGAGGTCTCCCCAGTGATCCTGACCGGAGGTCTGCTGATCTCGAACCTGCTTGGACTCCTCAATTGAGGCCTGCAGTCTCTTTCTAGAGGATTCCCCCGAACAGGGATGGTAAGAAAACCAGATGCCTAAAGACACCCCTGCACCTGAAGTCCCACGGCCTTGGGTGGCCAACCAACGGTATTCAAGCATCTCCAGGCATCTCAACTTACCTATCCAACTGGTGGTCTCCTCCAGAAGATCATCATCCCCGAGCCTGCAGTATTTGTTGCAACCGGACAATCCCCATTGAAAACAAGGCACCGGACGCCAAAATAGCACCCTGCACCCAGTTGCCCCTGCAGGTGTACTTTGGGTGCTAACTCGGATCCCCCTTTGCCCTGAGCCTATCACAAGTAGCTTGGCTCCCACAACCTTGTGGCCTGCTCGTGAGCAGCCGCCAACCGGAGGCCCCATATCCCTCATTGGATAACATCGGGCCTCACCATTCTCACCCAGCCGCCCAAGTGCCACTGAGGGTGCTTTGAGAGTGCATCCTAGACCCTGGGGAACCCTGGTTCTAACCCCAGGAAACCAACTCCCAAACTCAAGTACTTACCTTGAAACCGAAAACCACATTTCCTCCCATAGGACTGCATTTTGACTGCTTTCTTGTGAAAATTGTTTTAAGTGTGGAGTTGGTTTTATATGAGAACTTGAAACACTGCAAATATCTAAAAACTGATTTACTTACCATTTCTCTAGGAAATGTGCCAGTGTGATTTCAATGCATATCACACTGAGTAGAAAAAGTAATCCTTAAAGTAATCAAAAGAAATCTAACAGTAATGTCCACTTTATTCAAAGTATTTCAAACCTGTAACAAAGTCATTTTCATTCAGCTTGCTTGTATTGCTCAACATGCCCTGAAAAGTACCATTTACACTTACCTGTGCCAGGCTTGCTTGGTTCTAGAAAATAAAAATAACTAAATAATATTTTTACACAATCAAATTGGTCTGAGTTCAGTCTTCGAGTGTGTGACATTTCTTGGCTGAGTTTGTACAATAAATACTTAACACTACTCTCTGATAAAACCTTACTGTTCGCCCACACTACCACAAATAAGAGTAGGGTGCTATCTACTTTTACCTCTGCCTACCTTTGGGGTTCCACTAGACTCAGTGCACACTATACCTTACTTTGGTATAGTATATACAGAGCCAGCTTCCTACAGTAGTGTCCAGGCCTGAACTAATCTCGTACTTCAAGTCTTGACCATCCTGAATTATTTGTTGAAGGTTAGCACAAAGGTCATTTTGGACTGCGGGTAAGTTATCTCTCCTCATATCCCACATCAGGAGGTAACTTGCATTGACTGGCAGAGGAGAACATCAGTATCCCTCTATAGGTTTCTAGACAGACTGGCTGGGTGGTTGGAAACGCATTCAGATTTAGTTGGCTGGTGGAAGCTTGAACCACAGGGCTCTCTGGTGTTGGGTGCTGTAGGAGCAAAGGTGTGGCCCCCAGCAGCTGGTCCATGTCATCAGCTATTTGTCAATCGATAAGGTGGCAAGACCTTGGCTTCGACCAAGAGGGTAATCTGAGAAAGCTTTATTGAATGAAAGCTGTGGTTCAGAAGAGATCTGCCCTGGCTGCCGAACCTCAGTCAGTACATTTGTATTAACCTCCACTGAGGGAAAATGGAGGTCAAGAACTTTTGACACCTTTCTAATTGCCACAACGAAAGAGGCAGATTCCTCCATAAAGGGTGTCAAAGGAAGAATTTAGTCCAGCATCTGGGGAAATGTCATTATATACTTGCGATTTCTCATTGCCATCGTGTTCTTGTGGCTCTGAGTCAGAAAATCTATGTGGCAGTGGAATCGTATCTGTAACAGAATGTGGCTGTGGAAGAGGTTAAACATTTAGGACTTTCAGTTTGTAACAGATTCGCTTCAGGGTCTGAAAGAACTATGGGTTCACATCTTAGATCGTGTCGCACTGGGAACCAGCGATAAGAAGTGCTGGGAAAGAAGTCTGAAGAGGCATTGTAGGAAGCTGGATCTTTATATTAGGCCTGGGCGTAGCTCGCGGAGTTTTGCTACGCGAAACTTCACGAAGTTACAAAAAACTCCGCCAAGTTCTGCGAGTAGCGGAGTACAGTGCGAACTGCAGTTTGTGCTGGTATTCCTGCAGCTTGGGTAGAAATTCTACCCGGACGGCAGCTCGCGAAAGTACCGTTCGTGATCGCGAGCGGGGAAAAAAAACTCAGCTGCACATCGCGAAGCGGAGTTTTCTACACTCCGCAGAGTGCGGAGTGCAGAAAACTCCGCGAACACGGAGCGAAGTTCACCGCCCAGGCCTACTTTATATAGTATAACAAAAAGAGAGATACTGTGCAGAGTCCAGGTATTCCCTTATAAGTGGACAGGGGCTTGCTCTAGAAATCCCAAGGTACTTTTCTAGGGACTGGTGTGGTTGAGCAGCCTTAGGCTTATAAGAGAGGAGTTATATGCATCTGCAAATACACACAATAGTCAATAAATGATGCACATGACTGAAGGAGACCCACACCAATTTATAAATATAACATACATCCTTATATATTTTTAGGCACCAGAATCAATATGATCAGGTAAGTACGTTTTTCATTATAAATTATTTTCCATTTAAAAATTCGACAGTGCATTTTTCAAAAGCTGCAATGTTATCCTATGGGAGAAAGAACAAGACCGGCATTAAAGTACAGTACAGTGACTTTTGGGACCAATCTCCTGGACTTAAGGTGAGTGGGGGGCAAATTCCAAGGCAGCACCAGCAAGACAGCACCAGAGGCACTAGTGTGGCTGGGCACAGGGGTGCAAAACAGCATTGGGTGCCTAATGTTAGTCTATGGGGATTGGTCTTTGTGTAAAGATGCTGCAGGCTTTGATTGGGAGGTCAGATGGGCTGTACAAACAGGAGGGCTCAGGCCTCACAATGTTCGGGAACATAAGGACACCTTAGGTACTCTTCACCACAGTCCATGGGCAAAGGATGTAGAGGTGTCTTTAGGCATCTGGTTTTTCTTACCAGGAGCAGTCACGGTAGAGGAAGCCTCATAACAGAGGCTACAGGCGACGTCGTGGAGTCCACAAGGGGCGAAACCACAGTGGAGTCAGTCTCTGGAGGGCTTGGGGACCTCGCTGACACTGTTGGCCCACTTCAACTTGTGCTAGGAGTGACAGGTGCAATGGCGCCTTATTTCTGCTTTCTTGGAGTCATCTCAGGTTTCTTTGGGTGCCTGCGGGATGCTTAACGGTAGTTCTTGGCTCCTGGGTGAAGTGCTGGCAGTTCTCCCAGGCTTTGGAGACACAGCAGCTTCAGGACAAGTCGTGCATTTGTCGAAGTCAACAGGCAGGCCGGAAGGGTTGGTGCTAAGTTAGTTGCTGGGTCATGTGTTCTTGCTCTGTGCTCTTCACGTCAGTCTTTTTCTATCAGGTCGTCAGTATATGATTTTTTTAGTGCCAGAAGCGTGAGTCATTATGCCCCCTATATGGCTACTTCCTGTGGAAAGTAAGCATAACCCTGTGGCAGAGATACCAAAGTTTGCCATCACAAAAATTGCCAACTCTGAAAAGTTGTGTACACTCCAAGTTAGGCTCCCAAAGGGTTGGTACTAGTTTAGGGGTGGGCATGCCTACCTGACTAGCTAATTTTCCCACCTGTCCAGGTGCCAAAGGGCTCTGGACAAAAAGCCTTCTTCCTGTCCTGTAAGGCGAGCCAGATTCGCATTTCAAAGGCGGCAGCTTCTTAGAAGCTTGTTTGCCCTGGCAAGCAAATCAGCAGGCCATCCTGTGGGAGGGGGTGTGAACATCCTCTTCCCAAGCAGGCTTTGTTTCTGACCTCCTGAGAGCAGATTTCCTCACCGTTGGGGTCAGAAACTTGTCTCTTGTGGCAGGCTGGCAGAAACCATGAAGTCAACACACCAGTGTCTGGTAGGTTTTCATGTATTAATGAACAAGTTACTTACCTTCGATGATGATATATCCGTAAGAAACAGCAGTAGTGATAGATTCCGTATCTTAGAATTACCCCCAGGCGTCAGACAGGATCCGGAAAGTTTTCGTCAGCAGTACCCCTGCGCGTCAGAAGGTGGCGTTGTGTGGCTCCGCGTCCGTCATTGGCATCGTGGTCGCAGAGATGACTTCGAGGCAGCTACTCAGACGCCGTCCTCGCGCGCTGACATCAGTTCTGTACATGACTTTCCGCGCCTGGAACGCAGAGTCATGCAAGATACTGACCACTGGTGCCTTGAAACTAGGGCCCTGAAAGGGATGTCCTTAACTCTAGAAATCAGTTCGCAGAACGGGGAGGATGGGTGGGGCGGTAAGGAATCTATCACTACTAATGTTTCTTACAGATATATTGTTACCGTAGGTAAGTAACTTGTTCATCTGAAAGAAACACATAGTGCTAGATTCCTTACCTTAGAATAGATACCCCAACAATACCAACCCCGGTGGTGGGTCTGCGAACCAAGATCACACCAGGAAGTCAAGGAGAACAGAATTGGCAAGAAGCTGTCTCTTTGGACTTGGCTGTCCAGGCAATAGTGCTTAGTAAAAGTGTGCAGCAAGGCCCACGTAGCTGTCTGACAGATGTCTTGTAAGGTGACACCCTGTCCCAATGCCGTAGTGGCTGCCGTCGCCCTGGTGAAATGAGCGCTCAGCCCCAACAGAGGCTCCTTTTTAGCCAGAGAATAGCAGGCTTTAATACACAAGACGACCCATCAGGAGATAGTCCGCTTGTGTACGGCCTGACCTTTCTTGGCGCCAGCGTAGCCAACAAAGAGCTGGTCATCCACCCGGAACTGTTCTGTGTGGTTCAAGTAAAACGAGAGCAAACGTTTTGGATCCAGACGGTGAAGCCTCTCTTCCTCTCTAGAAGGATGCGGAGGCAGAAAGAAGGTGGGAAAAGTGATGGTCTGCCCGATGTGAAAGGCAGTGACAACCTTTGACTGAAAGGATGGACGTTTGAGCACAACCTTGTCCGATGGTTAGATAGAATAGGAGGTTTACAAGAAAGAGCCTGGAGCTCGCTCACTCTGTCCTGGCAGAGGTGATGGCAACCAGGAAGGCAGTCTTAAAAGTCAGCAGACGAACAGGACAGTTGTGAAGAGGCTCAAAGTGAGCGCACATTAAATATGTATAACCAGGTTCAAGTCCCACTGTGGCATTACGAACGGAATAGGAGGGAAAAGATGAGTGATGCCTTTGAGAAATCCATTTACAACAGGGGACTTGAAAAGAGAGGGCTGATCAGGGAGCCTGAGGAAGGCCGAAATAGCAGAAAGGTAGCCCTTGATAGTGCCCAGAGCAAAGCCATGCTGGGCCAAAGAAAGAAGGAACAGAAGAACTTCTGAAAGAGGGGCAGGAAGGGGATCCACATCTTCTGCTGTGCACCATGACACAAATTTATTCCACCTGCAGGCATATACCAACTTAGTGGAGGGACGCCTGGCTGCCAGAATGACATTACAGACTTCAGGAGGCAAGTCGAAAGGAATCAACTGCCGCTGTTCCATCTCCACGCAAAGAGGTGGAGACTGGACAGGTTCGGGTGGAGAACCGTCCCCTGCTGCGACAGAAGATCCTCCCGAAGAGGCAGTCTGATCGGGGGATCGATCGTCATATGGAGTAGATTGGAATACCAAACTCTTCGAGCCCTGTCCAGAGCCACAAGAATGACTTGGGCCTGGTTGCGACTGATCTTCTTCAGCACTCTGGGCAGAAGTGGTATAGGCAGAAATATGTACAACAGACCACAACTCCACTCGCGACGAAAAGCGTCGCCGAGCAAGTGCCACCTTGGAAATTCCAACGCTCAGAATTGCTGACATTGCGTGTTCTCTTCGGTGGCGAATAGATCTAACCAATGATCTCCCCACTGTCGAAAGAGACTTTGCGCCACGTCCGAGTGAAGACGCCATTCGTGATCCATCATGCACCTGTGCCTGAGTTCATCCGCCCTGGCGTTCAGTGAACCTGCCAGGTGTTGAACTACCAGGGAAATGCCCTGATTTTCCAGCCATGTCCAGAGGCGCAGAGCCTCCTGACATAGGGTCCACAACCCCACCCTGCCCTGTTTGTTGCAGTACCACATGGCGGTGTTGTCTGTGAACACCTGCACTACTTTCCCCTTGACAGAGGGAAGGAATGCCTTCAGTGCAATTCGGATCGCCCGAAGCTCAAGAAGGTTGATATGGAGCCTGGCCTCCGCCGGAGACTTCCGATCTCCACCTCTCCCATGTGGCCCCCCCATCCCAGGAGGGACGTGTCCATCACTACAGTGTGCTCCGGTTGGGGAAGGGAGAGGGATCTGCCTTGGACCCAATGCCGGTTCGTGAGCCACCACTGAAGCTGCTGTGCAGTGCCCTCCGAGATCTGGACGTAATCGGACAGGTTCCCCTGATGCTGCGCCCACTGGAACTTCAGGTCCCACTGCAAAGCCTGCATATGCCATCTGGCATGAGTGACCAGCAGGATGCAGGAGGCCATGAGGCCCAGCAGCCTCAGGGTCATCCTGACGAAACCCAGGATAGAGGCTGAAAGATCGGAATCATAGCCTGAATATCCTGGACTCGCAGTTCGGGAGGATAGGCCCGAAACTGCGTTGTATCCAAAACTTTTCCGATGAAGAGGAGCTTCTGAGAGGGAATCAGGTGTGACTTTGGCACATTGATGGAGAACCTCAGCAAATGCAGGAGGTCGGCCGTAGTCTGGAGGTGGGAGACGACCGTCTGGGGCGAGCCCACCTTCAACAGCCAGTCGTCGAGATAGGGGAAGACTGGAACCCCTGATCTGCACAGATGAGCTGCGACCACTGCCATCACTTTCGTGAACACCCGAGGGGCACTGGTAAGGCCAAAGGGGAGCACGGTAAACAAAGTGCTCGTGACCTACCGTGAACCGCAGGTAACGCCTCTGGGCCGGCAGGACGGGAATGTGGAAATATACGTCCTGCAGGTCCAACGCTACCATCCAGGGTACAGGGCAGACAAGACCTGAGCCAGGGTTAGCATCTTGAACTTCTTCTGGAGGAAGCGATTGCCGTCCCTGAGGTCCAAGATAGGACGCAGACCCTTGTCCTTCTTGGGCACTAGAAAGTAGTGGGAATAACAACCACATCCTACTTCTGGCGCAGGAACGCGCTCGATGGCCTCCTTGGCCAAGAGTGCCGCAACTTCCTGTTGAAGAGGTGCCAAATGATCCCCCGACATGCGGTGGCACTGGAGTGGCATGGCTGGAGGGGTAGTCTCGAAGGGGAGGGAGTAACCCCTCCGGACTATTTGTAACCCACCTGTCCGAAGTGATGGTGCACCAGTGGGGGAGGTGATGGTGAATCCTGCCGCCCACTGGCATTTGATGGGCCTAAAAGACCGGACTAGGAAGGTTTTGGGGCAAAGGTGGAAGTGGACTGACCTGCCCGCTGGCCTGTGTCTGCAGATCCCACGTCCGCGCTGAGAATACTGCTGCTGAGGCCTGTGGCACTGAAGCGAACGTGTTGGGGCGCCCCTTCCGTGGCCATGAAAGGACGCGAAAAACAGAAGGCGGAGGAGGGCCAGTGGCCGAAAGGCCCAAGGACTTGGCCCTAGCCTGCAAGTCCTTAAAACGCTCCAACGCACTATCTGCCTTATTGCCAAAAAGGCGAATGCCATCAAAGGGCATGTCCATCAGAGTGTTCTGCACTTCCCCCGAGAAGCCAGTAGTTCTGAGCCAGGTGTGGCGGCGGAGCGCCACTGTTGTGAGAATTGCTCTGCCCAGAGAGTCAGCAGTGTCAAGGCCACATCGTATTGTGAACGTCGCTCCATCTCTCCCCCTCAGCAATAGCCTGAGAAAGCACTCTCCTCCAGACACTGAGGCAGCACTTGCGCCACCATATGCCACACAGAGTGGGAATAACGGCCCAAGAGGCATGCGGTGGTCACAGACCGCAGCCCTGAACTGGCGGAAGAAAAAATCTTCTTCCCAAACTTTTCCAGTCTCTTGGATTCCCTGTCCGGGGGTGAGGTAGTGAATGCGCTCTGGGACGTGGAGGCTTGGACAACCAAGCTCTCAGGGGTGGGGTTTTGGGAGAGGAAAAGGTGGTCGCGCGTGGCCGGGCTATGGCGTTGGGCCACGTTCCTATCCACAGGAGCCCCTGTGTTGGACCTGGACCAGGTGCCCAAAAGAACGTCTGAAAGTGCATCATTAAAAGGCAGCAGAGGCTCCGCAGAGTTAGCCGCTGGCAGAAGCACTTCTGTCAGGAGCTTAGCCCTGATGGCCACTGTAGGGAGTTGGAGGGCCTCGGCCACCCTACGCTACACCACTGCGTAACTTGCACCCTCCTCCGTAGCCACGGTAGGAGGAGTGAGCATGCCAAGGTCAGGAGAGGTGTCCAGACCACTGGCATCCCCCAGTTCTTCTGCCCAGTCCGGGTTATATTTACACTGAGCTGTGTGAGGGTCCTCAGACCCCTCCCAGTCCTCCCCTTCCTCCGATGGCTGATGAACAGGCCTAAAATAAGGAGGCTGGACATAGCGAAATAAAGGTCCAATCGGCGTCGAGCAAGACCGTTCCGGCTCCGTGTTCACATCGGGGTTGAGACCGGGGGTGATGTCGTCCGGTGCCGGTGGGGTCGACGTCGGTGGAGGTGTCACAAGGTCAACCGGCGTCGACCGGGATCCAGGCCTGGATCCTTGGGGGCCCTGCGGCGCCGGGGCTGACAGCGATGCCGGAGTCGCCGACAGTGAAGGGCGAGGACCCACAATCGGGCCCGAAGGCGCGCCGGCAGGGCCCGATGGCCCAAAGAGGCGGGCCATGGCTGACAAATTCCTGCAGCTGGGCCGGAGTCGCCGAAGGACCCGGGAAGGGCGGGTAGGCCAACGGCGACACCGTTGGCTCCGCTGGAGCGATGACTCTTCTTCTTCTTGTGATGCCTTGTCTTACCTGACCCAGAGTGCGAAGACTTTGATCCCGACCATCTATGGTGATGGCTCCGCGACTGGTCCCTCGACCTCCCACGGGACCTTGAGCGGCACGGAGCCGACTGCCGGACTTCAAGCAACTTTCGGGACCGCTCCCGCAAAGTCTTCGGCGCCATGGCCCGGCAGTCGGGGGGACGACTTGGGGTCATGGTTGCGCCCCAGGCAATAGAGACACACGCGGTGTGGGTCCGTCACCGAAATCATATGATGTCCCCACACGACTTGAAACCGGGCATCACTATGGCACCAGGAGTCGATCGACTCGAAAAAGAGACAAAATGGCCTAAAAAAAACTCAGCCAAAAAGTGACTTGGGGGTACTGCTCTCTCTAGATCTGCACTTGCTGGCACAAAAAAAGAAAGAACTGACGTCAGGGCGGCGTCTAAGTAGCTGCCGCGACATCATCTGGGCGACCACGACGCCAACGATGGACGTGGAGCGGCAAGATGCGCAGGGGTACTGCTGACGAAAACTTTCCGTATCCAGTTTGACGCCTGGGAGTAATTCTAAGGTAAGGAATCTATCACTACGTGTTTCTTTCAGATAAATCCAACACTTGTATCAGTGTGGGTTTAATAGTACGAGATATTTAATATCAAACATGCGTATTTTCAGTGAAGGCATCATATAGCTGAGGAATTCATTTTCAGCACGTTTTAAAATGGCTTCACTGTTCTCTTGCACTAATAGCAATAGAACTGATCAGCACAGGGGCACATCTACTCATGGAGGGAAGTCCTTACATGTAGTATAAGGTACCCTTCCCTAGGGCTGCATGGCCTGCTACACTGGTAACTTTCAAATACTACATTCAGTGTTGGGGGCATAGCACACAGGGATGTGTGTCACTTTGTGGGAACACTTTTGTCTGCACCAAGATGCGCAGCCTGCAATAGCAGTCTAGCATGTGTTTGGTGAGGGGCTCCCTTAAGGAGGCACAATTCGTGCTGCAGTACTTAGGGACCCTCTTGAGTACCTCAGGCCCTAAGTACCAGGGATACCATTTACTAGTGACTTAGAGTGCTAAAGATATTGCTCATTAGGAGAAGGATAATGTCACTTACCAGTAAGCATCTGTTCTTGGCATGTAGAGCTGGAGATTCACATGCTTTGCAGACTCCTGCCATCTAGTGTTGGATCCGGATGTTTGCAAGTTGTTTTTCTTCGAAGAAGTCTTTCCTATTCACGACAGTAAGGTGGCTCCTCATTTTGGTGATAGTGCACATGGTCATCTACTCCATTGTTAGATTGTTTTCCGCAAGAGGTTGAGAATTGAGTAAGTGTAGTATAGAGATACCCATGCGTATAAATGTATATTGAGGAACTGCAACAACTACTGGTACCCGGGGAGGTGGTGGGCACATGTGAATCTACAGCTCTACATGCTAAGAACAGATGCTTACTGGGTAAGTAACATTATCCGTTCCAGGCATGTGTGCTGTAGATGCACATGCTTTGCATCGACTAGAAAGCAGTATACTCCAAAAGGGGAGGTTAACATGTAGATGTTGCAGTTGTCTTAAAGTGTTTTAAGTACTGCTTGTCCTACATTAGCTTGTTGTCATGCAAACAAATCTACACAATAGTGTTTTGTAAATGTGTGCGGTGTAGACCATGTAGCTGCCTTGCATATGTCAGATAGAGGGATGTTGCATAAAAAAAGACACAGAAGCCCCTATTTTGCAGAATTCGCTCTAGGGGGTATGGATAAAGTTCTTTTAGTGTTAGCGTAGCATGTTTGAATGCATTTAACAATACATCGTGCAATACCAGATTTTGAGATGGAATTACCTTTGTGAGGTGGAACAAATGCAACAAACAGTTGTTTTGTTTTGCGAAAATCTTTTGTTCTATCTATGTAGTACAATAAACCTCTTAACGTTAAGCCTGTGAAGAGCGCATTCTGCTACAGAATCAGGTTGAGGAAAAAGACTGGTAACTCAACTGATTGGTTTATATGAAAAGCAGAAATCACTTTGTGAAGGAATTTAGGGTTGGTGCGTAAAACTACCCTGTCTTTGTGTAGTTGAAAGAAGGGTTCTTCTAAGGTTAATGCCTGTAACTCACCAACTCTCCCGAGTCAGGTTATCGCAATGAGGAAAGCAACTTACCATGAGAGAAATTGCAAGGGGCACCTATGCAATGGTTCAAAATTTAGACCCATGAGCCTTGTGAGAACAATGTTGAGATTACAAACTGGGGCAGGAGAAATCCTTGGTGGCGTTACTCCCTTCAGCCCCTCCATGAAAGCTTTGATTACTGGAACTCTGAATAGTGACAGATGTTGCCTGTTCTGCAAATTCGCAGCTACTGCTGCAAGTTGCAAACGAATAGATGTATAAGCTAGTGCAGATTGCTGTAAGTGCAACAGGTAACAGATAATGTTTTGTATAGAATCATCCAAAGGATTGATTTTGTTGTAATTGCAGAATACAACTAATCTTTTCCGCTTTGCTGCATAGCAAGCTCTGATGGTAGACCTTCCTGCTTCTTTTAGAATATTCATACAGTTTGGTAGTAAATTTAAATAACCAAACTCTAGGATTTCAGGAGCCAGATCGCTAAGTTCATTTCTTTGGGATTTGGATGTCTGATTTCTCCATGGTACTGTGTGAGGAAACTGGAGAGGAGGTGTTGCTTTCCATTTCCTTTCTAGAAACTCGCATACTTGGATATGGGAATTACCTCAGCTGCCCTACAAAATATGCAAAAGGGCCGCAATAGCACTTTAGATAAACAGAGAAAAGGGACTTCATCCCAAGAGGACCCTTAACGGAATGAGAAAGAGGACTACATTGCAAGTACTGATCTAGACAGTAAAACAGGGCGTCCATCTTGGACTGATACATCGTGAACGGGTGGGCATCCAGAGAACACAGTCAACAGCCGCATCTCACAACCTCATCCCGCACATCAAACCTAGCAACACCTCCCCCCCAAAGTGCAGTCCACCGCATGCACACCACCCCATCTGTCCCCCTCTAACAAGTTTTACCCCTCACTATGGAGCACACCGGTAACTACAACTACTCCATCAAATACCCCCCCAAACCTTACAAAAAAAGCAGCTAAAGATTTTAAACACAACATTTTAAAATCTCACGCTGAAACCCCAATCTCTGATCCATACTTCTCAATGAACAAAGGGCACATTACTAATGACATCTTCTATACTAAAAGAAGAGCTCAATGGAGAAAAGCCATTCTCGCTCACTCTCCTTAAGGTCGCTAACATGAGGAAAACAGCGCACGGATTCACGCTAGCTATCCTCCCATCCCTATTCTATAATGCAGCAGCTACAATCACTATCTATCATAATGGGATCATTCCTCATGCAATCATCTGACCGCGACCTAAATCTGCTAGATCACATGTTTACGCTCATCAAGGAAAGTTATAAGAACACACCCCTCCTTACCAGCCAATCACAGCAAAATGATCAACTCCCAACCTGATCCCCAATTAAGTCAGGATACCCAGCTATCGCCGTCTGCATATACACTCACTCTAGACCTAACCGACACCCTGGCTAACAACACATCCCACTCAAAACCGTCTCGCACCTTAACACCACCAATACACACACGAGCCCCCCTCACCCCGCCCTACCACCCCCACAATCCCCCCGCACCATTACTCCCAGTGCCCCACTCACACCCCTTGGCCTAGCCATCAACCATCCTCATAGCGCCACTCATCTCCCCTATTCCTACTCCTCCCCCAACATCAACACTAACCATTCGGCTCTAACCTCACATATAACCACCACCTCCCATCAACCCGACATCCCTATTGCCCCCTCTACCCTCACCTGCACCACTACAGTACCTGACATAGCCGACTTCCAGACCCCTCCCCATCAAGCCTCTACACTCCCCCCTCCATTGACACACACAGAAAGAGCTCAACTCAAGGATCCCGACCACAACTCCCCCTTAAACAGCACAACTACTCCTCCTGCACCCACAGTCCATCCAATACTGCTATTCTCACCCTAGATGAGATATTATTAGCCCTTCAGCAAGTCCAAGCTGACATCCAAACCCTACACGACCTGATTATACAGCAACCCAAGCTCACACGCACTAAACATGAATACAGAACATTCCCACACATCAAAAACTCTATTTGCACCCAACATCTACTCGTAAGCTCCCAAGATCATGTGTCCCCACGATGGAGCACAATGTCTTACCCCAATGCCTTATCCCGCCCAATCAGGATGAAAAATCCCTTATCAGCTAAAGAATTAGGGGCCCTACTTCGCTCTTACGAGCTATCTCACCTCCCACATAACTCTGTGCACCCAGTTAACTTACATACAGAATACTTAATCCAGTCTATCCCGATCAACAGACACAACTCCAGAGGCATAGTTGAAAATAACCTCACGAGAATCCCTCCCACAATCGAACCCACCATAGTATCCAACAAGACTCGGCTAAAATGTATTCTCCTAAGCTGCAGGTCTGCATCTAGACATGCAGCCGATATAGCTGACCTGCTACTCACTAACAAACCAGACATTCTAATCCTGACGGAAACATGGCTACATGAAGCATCTACTCCCATCATGGACATTCTGCTACCCCCTAACTATGAAATCACCAGACTAGACAGAACTGATAGGCCAGGTGGTGGGATAGCCTGCATACATCAGAGCAATCTAACAGTGACCAACTCCAATGCCCCTGCATTATCCTCCTGTGAATACCTCTGCTTAAACATCGCTAGTAATAACAAACAAATATGTACTTTACATACATTCTACCACCCTCCAGGAGATAACCTCACAATCGGAACACCATATGGATATTCTAGCAACAAATGACGGCCAACAAAATAAGCAAATATTCCTGGAGGACTTCAACCTTCACTGGAATGACCAGAACGACCCAGGGGTTAAACAGCCTCATAAGCTTTCCTCTAAGACCTTAATATTAACCAAATATGTAACAGCCCTACACACGCAACCCTCAACCTAGTAATTTCCAAAGTGGACTCCACACAGCTCGACCCGATCCTGCCCTGCGATTGGTCTGACCATCAGGTCATTACATTTCAAGTCATAGAATCGGTTAAACTACTTTCAACACAACCCCTGAGAACAAAGATCTAGACGAGAAATCTGAAAAACGTCAGCTCCGACCTTCTAGCATCCTCTAATTCAAACATACTATGTCCCCCGGAAGACCTAGCCGATGTTCAAGGGCTGACCAATCATTACTTCCACTCCATGAACAGCCCACTAGACAAAAAAGCCCCATTAGAATTGAAAATAATGCCACAAAAGACTCAAAACCCTGGTATGATGGTAGGCTAAATGAAGACAGACGCTCACTTAGAGTAATTTAACGACGTTGGAGATCCTCACCCTCAGCTGACAACCTCAAGCTACTAAGAACCACCAGAAACTCCTACTTTAGAAAGATCAGAAGATCTGAAACCGACTTCTTCAGGATTCAACTAGACCAAGCCAAGAACCGTCCCAAAAAACTATTCGACCTAATCAAAGCCCAAACCAAGAGTGCACCCATCCACCCCAAGGCTATGCCAGACACTCTACCCAATTGTGAGGAGTTCGCCTCCTTTTTCACTTCAAAAACAGAATCCATAAAAACAGACCTACTCAAGAACCTCTTATCCCTCTCGGACAAGCAAAAGAACTCGTCACTGCCCCCAGCAGGTGCCCAAGCAAAATACTCCACAAAATTCAACCTAAAAAACAACGCAACTTGGTCCTACTTCAACACTTACAGTGAAGATGCTATACTAAAGACGCTAACCGCTCTGAAACCCTCCAACCACTTCACAGACCCGCTTCCCGCTAACTACTTAAAAGACTTCGTTCCTCTGTTACTACCTCTCTGGACACAGATTATAAATACCTCCCTCCTTTAAGGAACCATACCAGACATCCTGAAAACAGGTCAGGTATCCCCTATCCTAAAGAAACCAACAGCTGACCCATCGGAATTAAATAACTATCGTCTGATATTCAACTTACCTATGCTACCCAAGCTCTTGGAAAAATGTGTTCACATGCAGCTGAGCAGCCACATCGAACAATTCAACCTGTTTAACCAATATCAATTAGGCTTCCGAGCAGGTCACAGTGCTGAATCAGCCATGACACAATTGACGGCGTTCTAAAAATCCTGGACCAAAACGAAGCCTGTTTACTAATCTTACTCGACCTGTCATCAGCATTTGACACCGTCAAACACGGCAACTTGCTAGAGCGCCTGAAACACAGAATGGGATTATCTGGAGCTGTGTTTACCTGGTTTGCCTCTTTCCTCCAAAATAGATCTCAAAGGTTCAAGGTCAATCAATCCTTGTCCAACCCCATGCCAGTCACGTTAGGAGTTCTGCAAGGCTCCTTCCTCTCACCCACTCTTTTCAACCTGTTCATGGAACCACTCACCGAACTTCTCTGTCTCTCCAAGATTCATTTCCATATGTATGCAGACAACACCCAACTCTACATCAATATCCACTCACTCGAGGACATCAAATCTCTCAACACAACACTACAAAAAACCCAAACATGGCTGGCAGAAAACCATCTGAAACTAAACTCCCTCAAAACGGGGTTCCTCTTCATCACCCCCCCCTAACAAAGCATCCACTATCCTGGACTGGATGAAGCACTTAACAGCTCTCAAAGGACAACCTCTCATTGTCCAATCAGCGAAATCGCTAGGTGTGACTCTGGACAGTAACCTAAAGATGCAGAAGCATATCAGCGCCTCCACAAAAGGAGCTAACTTGTACATGAAGACCCTGCGAAAACTGAAACCCTTCCTGCCAGCTTACGACTTCAAACAAGCAGTTCAAGCCCTAGTAATCCCAAGAGTGGAATATGGGGCTGTAACCTTATGTGGCCTCCCAAGGTCGTCGACAGGCCCCGCTAAGAGCTGCTATCAACTCCGCTGTGGGACTCATCACTGGCTCAAAGAGAACCTCTCACATCTCTACAGACCTTAGAGCCCTCAACTGGCTACCGTTTGAAGCTAGAATTCATCTGAAAATCACATGTATGACGCACAAGGCCTTACACTACAATTCTCCAAACTACCTAGCTCAGAAACTGGTGCTCTCTGCTGGTAATAGAGCCTCCAGGAGTGCCAAGACTCTTGTACTGAAACCACAACGATTTGCAAAGAAAAAAACCTACAACCGATCCTTCTCTGGACTGGCTCCCAGGATCTGGAAGGTTTTGCCCACAGAAACAAGACTGAATCCTTCCACTGCTTCCTTCAAAAAACCAAAAAAAGTGAAAGCGATTCTCATGGCTAAACCCACATGAATTTACTGACTTATTACTGTATTTTAATTACTAGTCTGTTTTATTGAGCTCCGTATTTTAATCGCTAGTTTTATACTTATTTGAGTATCGTATATCTGAATCACCTATAATTGTATTTTCTATGTCTATACTAGTTTCCAACATCTGACATGTAAAGCTCTCGGATACCCGCAAAGGTCTTATACACGCTATATAAAACCTTAAAAATAAATAAATAAATAGCTTTTGAAGTGGAACTAGTGACAGGTCCAGCAGGGTGGTGTACCATGGCTGACGGGCCCATGTGGGAGCTACTAGAATTAGAGAGGGATGTTTGCCTGAGTTTCCGAACCAGACACAAAATGAGCGGGCGAGGCGGAAAAGCGTAGGCAAATATCCCTGACCAGTTAATTCATAGGGCATTGCCCTTTGAGAGTGGGTTTGGGAACCTGGAGCTGAAGCTTGGGCATTTTGTGTTTTCTGTTGTGGTGAACAAGTCTATTTGTGGAAATCCCCATTGTTGAAAGTAGGGAAGGTGAACTTGGGGATGAAGTTCCCACTCCTGAATTTGCTGTTGCCTTCTGCTGAGAAGGTTGGCAATTTGATTGTGTACTCCTGGGAGGTGTTCTGCCAGAAGATGAATCCTGTGATGGATTGCCCAATTCCAAATGGCTTGAGCGAGTCTTGACAGTGAGAGTGTTTCCCCTCGTGTTTTTGCACATAATACATTGCTGTCATGTTGTCTGTTCGAACTAGGACAGCTTTGCCTATGAGGTGAGTTTGAAAGGCTCTGAGTGCTAGAAAAACTGCTAGAAGATTTAGATAGTTGATGTGGAGGCTTTTGTGTTTGTTGCTCCACAGGTCTTGTACTGTGTAATCTTGGAGATGAGCACCCCAACCTGTCAGAGATGTGTCTGCTGTGAGCACAATCTGTGGAATAGGGTCGATGAAAGGCTGTCCTTATGATACGTTTCGTAGGTTCCACCACTGCAGAGTGCGATGGGTACGGCCGTCAACCAACATTAGATCGGTTAATTGACCCTGCGACTTATTCCACTGACGTGCTAAGCACTCTCGCAGTGGACGCATGAGAAGTCTTGTATGGGGTACCATTGCGATGCAAGATGCCATAATTCCCAGCAGTTGCATGAACACTCTGGCTAGTAAGGCTTGGTTGGACTGAAATTGTAGTATGATAGCCTGAATATTGTAAATTCTGGCTACATTGGGAGAGGCTAGAACTTTGAATGTGTCTAGCGTGGCTCCAAGGAAGACTGCATTTGTGACGGATGCAGGTGAGATTTGCATCGACAGTGAAGCCTAGTTGATGAAGTAGGTCTATTGTGATTTCTGTGTGTTTTTAGACAGTTTTGGTAAGTGCTCGCTTTGATGAGCCAGTCGTCTAGATAGGGGAAGACATGAATATGTTGTAATCTGAGGTGAGCTGCGACTACTGCCAGACATTTGGTAAATACGCTGGGCGCTGTGGTCACTTCGACGGGAAGTACTTTGAACTGGTAATGCTTGCCTGCTATCACAAATCTGAGGTATTTGCCATGAGCCGGATGAATTGGAACATAAAACAAGCATTTGCAATGAAATAGGTCTCGCATTTACGCGAGTTTGAGCTATTGACATTGCAAATAACAATGCCTTTTATTTTTGTTTTCGTTTTTAAAACATAAAAAAAAGCATTGTCATTTATAATGCCAATAGCTTAAACTTGCGTAAATGCGAGACCTATTGCATTGCAAATGCTTGTTTTGGTAGGCACGGAGAGATTAAGTTATTTGCCCACAATCGCAGGATGATGAGCCCACGCAGAGACTCGAACCGGAATTTCCCAACTCTTAAGTCAGCCACATCTTACTGAACACTGAGGTCATCGGGGTGAAACTAGATTGAAACAGTCAGCAGGGAGAAGAGACCCACAAAGAAACTCGAGAAGTATTCTACAGGCGAGACCTAAAAAACGCTGCTTTGCTCCTCATTTGCGGCTCACCAAGCTCCCTCCCCTAGAGACCCTGGGGTGGAGGGGCTTTAAAATAATGCCTGTGTAGCGGTGGGCTTTTTAAGATGAGAATGCCCATGTTTGGAAAATGAAGTCTGTTAGCACGTCATGGATTTTGTCACATTTATCTTTTGCTAAGCCCTGCACACTTCGTGCAACAAAATCGGTAATGTACATTTAAGTACTGAATACACGTTGCATTTCCATGCAGCAGTGGAAAATGGGACACGTTATACATATCTGTAGTAACATGAATCAGAATTAGAATCCGATAGTAACATTAGTCATTTCAGGGGTGCATTCAGAAGCACACACACATCTATACCTATTTAGCCACGCACAGAGGCAGCCTGCACGAAGAAAAAGAAATTGCACATCCAGAACTGCATATTAACGCACCAGTAATGCACTCGAAGTGGCAGTCGGCATAGGACTCCGTTCATCACATCTCTTCTCATACATAGGTGCCCTTGAGCAAAGGAGCATAGTCTGTCCTGCACAGAGATTAGCAATCAACAGTGCAATGAACCTTGTACGCAATCACTGCACATTGAGTGACACCATACAGTGCTGCACTTTGCACATAACACACTTGCTGCTGCTTATGCAAATGTTTATACGCATTCTTTGGTGCACAAGAAGCTTGCCGTTTAGCAAGACACACGCACGCAGAGAGATCAGTAGGAACGTGCACTACAGTGTTTCCAGTATGCCAATGCTTGAGTAATGGGACCGAGTGCCAGTCTGTTTGCTGAAATCTGCGTCCCTCTGCGATTCTGAGAGGTTCCTTAGGCGTATTTTGTGCACTGGGCTCGGGTGAACAGAACTGTGAATGTATTAAAGAAAGCTGGTACTGCGCAGATATTAAGGCGGGTGTCCTTTATGCCAGCGTCAGCCGCACACACACAAGAAGCTTGCCGTTTAGCAAGACACACACATGCAGAGTTCAGTATGAACAAGCACAGCAGAGTGTTTGCAGTATGTCAATGCTTAAGTAATGGGACCGAGTGCCAGTCTGTTTGTTGAAGTCTGCGTCCCTCTGCGAGGTTCCCTAGGCGTATTTTGTGCACTGGGCTCGGGTGAACAGAACTGTGAATGTGTTAAAGAAAGCTCGTACTGCACAGGTATTAAGGCTGGGGTCCTTTATGCCAGCGGCAGGCAAGGAGACTCCAGGGCTAAGTGGCCGCCTCAACGGTTAGGGGAGTGACTGTTTGTGTCAGGACGGACAGGTCAAGTAAGCAAGGGGATGGAGGAACAACGATGGGTGGGGGGCTGAAGCAGGAGGGGCTGTCCAAGTGGCCATTACAAGCGTGGGACGGCGCTGCAAATGAAAAGAAAAGTGTTTACTGTCCTTTAAAGAAGAGCGTGTAAATCCGCCTAGTGAGCGGGGCCAAAAGTGGACAGGGTGGTAACCAGGAGGGACTAAAAGGCCTCCTGGACAATCCTTACACCCCGTTTAGCATAATTGGCGACGTCAAATGATGCACACCAATGAAAATTACGGCCGGAGCCAAAAGTCAACTTCACAAACCGTATGGATTCCAAGAAGCCTCGCCTGGCGAGAGCAGCGCATGCCTGCCTCTCTGGAATTTATATACCAGTGCATCACGGCCCATAGGGAAGAAATACATATTGAGAGCCGGTGTCCGGATTCCCCACAAGGATACCAAAGCACAAATCTGTCACGCAAGCAGCCTCTTTTGCCCAGTAATGGCATCACGGGGAACCAAATGTGTTGAGGACAAGTAGTATGAGTATTAACATTGTACCACTGAGAAAAACAAAGGGTGGTAAGTGGCGCTGTGGTAAACACTGGAGGAACTTGCAACAACTAAAGACCAGTGGGGAATACAGCGTTATGCAAGCATTGACGTAAAGAACTAGTTACT
This sequence comes from Triturus cristatus, assembly GCF_964204655.1. Taxonomy (NCBI): domain Eukaryota; kingdom Metazoa; phylum Chordata; class Amphibia; order Caudata; family Salamandridae; genus Triturus; species Triturus cristatus. The sequence goes on along the minus strand of NC_140579.1, from coordinate 803,393,329 downwards.
TGTGTGCCAAACCAGATCTGTGTGTCTTTTTAGGGTCATTCCGCGAGAGAAGACGTTGGCGACCGTTATACTATAAAGACGGCCACGTCCTTCTCTCCATTGCAGATCATTCTCGGCGTTACCTGCTGTTGGAGCCTCGCGTTTAGTGTGGAGTGCGTGTGATTAATGCGCATCTCTAACGCGGCTCAGCTGGTGAGTGCCCGGTCGGAGCAAAGATCAGCTGGTGAACTGAAGGAGAGAACGGAAGTTTCCTGCAGTGTCCGTGTGCATGAACCTGCATTCAGGTAGGACACAGATTTATTATTTCTCGGCGGAGAAAGGATTATGAAACTATTTTAAAACGCTAAGACTCAAAGTTTAACAAGTCATCGTCATAGGCTTTGTCATAAAAAACCAGTTGATGAACATAAGTACAAATTGAGAGTTGTTTCCATAAGAAGAAACCAAGGAACTACAGAAAGTACCAGTAGTTGATAAAACTTTACAAAAGTATGATTTACATTTTAACAGCAAATTAGCATATTTTCATTACCTTTCTCAGTCTTTTGTTTTTGGTGAGCATAAACACTTCACAGACTATTTTTGGGAATTCCTTTGATTAATATTGTGGATTCTATGGAACTATCCTAGTAAATTATGGACATGCGATAGAGACTATTTATTTGAAATCGCGCTTTTCTTTACAGGTAACATATAGAAAATAACTTTCAGATGTGAATTGTGTAACTTAATAGAAGATGTTTTAGATCTGAAGTTATTCGTTTTCTTTTAAGGTCTCCCTCCCCGCAATACCCTCCCTAAACTCCCTTCCCCTCATCTGGCCATTCTGATACTCTGTGAATATTCTAATCAGAGTCGGAGCTGCCAGAAGGTGGGCCTCTTGAGGGTATTGCTCCTGAGGAAAATTGTGGATCGCGACAGCCGGAGAGTCCAGACAGCCTGTAGGAAAATGCAGCAAACCATTCAAAGATCTCAAAGACTGGCTCTGAGTTTTTGGAAAGAATGAATGAGGTGGAGAGCAGAGTGAATACCCTGGAAAACAAAGATTCAACTCAGTAAAATGACAGTGTCATTGGAAAACCAAATGTCAGACACTCGATGGAAACTAGAGGATTTCGAAAATAGATTGAGACGGAATAACTTGAGGGTCTTGGGAATTCCGGAGGGGGGCAACATTTTAAAATTCATGGTCGATCTCCTTAAGGGGGCTCGGCCTGAGCTAGGAAACTGGGATTGGGCTCAAGAGGTGCAGCGCGCACATTGGTTTCCATTTAAGCAGAAAAGGTCCTCACCGACAACTGGGAGCAATCCCAGGGTTATTTTGATTTATATAGGGACTTTACTCTTGCGTCGGGCAATTTACAATACAGCCCGTCCAGATCGACAGCGATCTTTCAATGGTCATACTTATTTAGTCAGGCCCGATTGTCATTCAACAGTGGAACGGCGCTGGCAACTTCACCAGCTGATCCAACCTTTTCAAAATAAAGGTGCTCAGGTCGTCTTACTGAATCCAGCCAGGCTTACAGTAATCTGGAGAGAAACCCCTCATTTATTTTCATCAGAAATTTAAGCTAAAGAGTTTTTACAATCTCTTGACTACAATCTATTCATGCAGGGATATTAATGATAATTGTGGTGCTGCTTTTTTCTCTAGCTGTAAAATTCCTTTTTTGTCTTTCTTTTTGAGAGCCAACGGTAGAATTGCGGATGGGGCGGGGAATGCAGGAGGGCTACCACTCCATCACCAGTCCTGGAAGGTCTAGTCGCTTGTGAAGAGTTGTGTGGGCAGGGGTGGGGGGGGGGGAGGGGGAGTCAGGCTGTGGGTTGGGGGGAGGGAAGGGGGAGGAGGTGGAGGGAATGAAATGATTTCTATGTTTGTTCATAATAAAGAATACCATATGGAAAGTTTTGACATTAAGAATATCAAATACAAGGATGATGGGTAAAATTCGTATTGGTTCATTAAATATCTGTGGTCTTAATGACAGGAAAAAAGGGGTATGTTGGCTAAGAATCTGACTTCTGCAGATCGATCTAGTATGCTTTCAGAAGACCCACATCACCTGAAAAAAACAATGGTGGATGAGGGATCTGGGTTTTTATTTGATAGCCTGTACTCGTCAAGGGACAACTAGAGGGGTGGAGCTTTTAGCAAAACATGGCCTGGGTACCTGTATACAAGTCAAAGACGATAAGCTGGGACATTGCAGAATATAACTTAGCAGTAAATAACATCCCTATTCCAATTTGTTCGGTTTATGGATCTAATTTAGATGATCCTGATATAATAAATCATTTAAGTGTAGAATTGGCCTTACGGCCACACCCTTTGATACTTTGTGGTGATTTTAATATCCAACTAGATAGCAATTTCAATATGAATGCTGATTTGCCACACTAGGGAAGCAAAGTCAGAGTTTAAGGCCCTTCATGGACTGGTGAGGGAACTAGGGCTGGATGATATTTGGTGTAAGCATTGAGCAGTTGATTCGGGGTTTACTTTTCATTCAGCCCCTGTTATAAATTAGTCAGACTGCACTATTTTTTTAAATTTCTAGCCAATTGGCTGAAATAGTCAAAATTGAGAGATTTCTGAGTATTATATCAGACCACAATCCTCTAGTAACTGAAATCACATTGAGTGGCGTTACGAGAACTCAAAGGCCCTGGACCTTTGAAAGGAGGCTTTTGCACGATCAACCATATTGTGAGCATATGGCCAAGTGGATTTTGTAATTTTTTGACATCAATAGAAACACAATCTCTGAGGTCACTGTCTGGGATGCTTTCAAAGCAGGAGTCCGAGGCGAGACCTGGAGCTTTTCCATTTCCAACAGAAAGCGTTACATGAGGAAATTCGAAAATGGGTCAAGCAATTAAGGGCAGCCAAGTTTGAACTCATGAGAAAAGTGAAGGGGGGCCGGAATACAGAAGATTGCCAACAGTTAATCGCAATCACCAAATCTGAAATCCATCAATATTTTGGAGCAGAGGCGGCAGCCAAATATTTGCTGCATAGGTCTGGGTTGTATGAACTTGGAGAAAATTCCGAACAGGTCTTGGCAAAACAGCTGCAACAGCGGAAAGTGACCAACTGAATTTGTAAAATTAAAGATCATTTAAATCAGGGTCAGGATTCCCCGGCAGGAGTACTGAATGTATTTAAAGACTACTATAAACAGCTTTACACCGAGTGAGTCGCCTCGCTAGCGGCACAAACGTCGGAAGAGTTTTTTGAAGATTGAAAGACGATTGAGATCACAAAGGATCAAAATGAAATTCTTGCAGCCCCAATAACATGGGAAGAATTGGAAACTGCCATAATCTCTCTAGCTGTGGGCAAAGCCATGAGTCCTGATGGCATCCCCTTGGAGTTCTATAGGATATTCCTGAAGCCTTTGCGGCAAGATATAATGCAACTATTTCAGCTGGCTCAAAAAGGATATATCCCCAGTTTATGGCAGAGGACAACTATAGTTGTGTTTTGAATAAAAAGCGGAAGCCGGAGTTAACTCCAGCGTCATATAGGCCTTTATCACTTATAAATTGTGATAAGGTATACTCAAAAGTACTTGCATGATCATGTATGCTGTGTCATAGCCCTTCTTGTCTGGACTCCGGCCACGGCTACACCACTGGAGGTTGCCCTGCTGGACACCGTGAAAGCGTTCAACAGGGTTTCCTGGTGGTTTCTGTGGTCTATCATACCATGGCAGGGGATATGTGGGGAATTCATTCAGGCTGCCAAGGCATTGTACCCATCACCGATGGCTGTAATCCGCATTTCAGGGCAGGACTCAATCCCATTTGATATCAGCAGGGGCACTAGGCAGGAGAGCCCATATTCTCCTCTGCTTTTTGCTCTTTATATTGACCCTTTTCTTCAAAAACTAGAGTTGAACGTTATCAAGCTGGTGGGGGTCGATGATGTCGATTTTAGAGCATTGGCATACGTGGATGACATCGCGATACTCACTACTGATGTCGCTCCGGCACTTCTAGAGGTGAAGGCTTTAGCTGAACAGTTTGGCACCCTTTCAGTCTATAAACTGAATATGGAGAAAACTCATTCTCTGTTCAGAGAATATTTGCTCCGTAGGGTTCTCGGCAGTTCGAGAAGCAACATTTGGGGGTCAAAATTGCAGCTGCGGTAGACAAAATTCCTGAGCTGAATGTTGCCCCAATAATAGAAAATGTTATTAAAAAACTGGAGAGGCTAGACCACCTGCACCTTTCTATATGGGCAAAGTAATGTGACCAAAATGTTGGTCCTCCCCACATTTTAATATATTTTTAGAACTACCCCTCTAGAATTGTCCTCATATTGTTTAGCAAGGGTAGAGAGGATGTATTATAGATTTTTATTGGGGTATCGCAAACCAAGGAGGGTGGCTAAATGGATGACCCTTCCAAGACAGAGGGGCTATGCCCAGTTTTCTCCTTTACTACTGGGCACCTATTTTACAACATATTCTGTTAGTGGGGGACAAGGCTGAAATTCCGGTGAAGGCCAGACTGACCATATATGAACTATGGCTGTCTGGTCAGGATATTGGAACCCAGCTATTGTAAAAAGACCAAATCTAAAATATTAAAAGCTGCTTATAAGGTATGGAGACAGGTGCAACGGTAACTGAAGATCCCAAATGTTAATGTATATACTCCACTCTTTGCTCCAGACACACTCCCGCTGATTTTCCAGGACCAGGTCACCTTTAGATGGGTGAGAAATTGAATTAATCTTCTGGGTGATTTTAATAGGGAAGGCCAATTTTTATTGTTTACGAATCTACAGGATGACTCCAGGGTGGGAAAGATTTGTTTTAAAGTATTTGCAGATATGGAGTTTTTTTAGGGCCTGTGAACAGGCTGGCCCTCAATTTAGAAAAGATCTCTTCGGTGGAGATGATATGGAGGAAGTCCCGGATTGGGAAGATTTATCATAATCTGCTTCAAGCTTCCCCAGATGATATTGAAGCACAGAATGCATAATGGGAGAATAGGCTTGGAGAAGCAGTTATCAGATGCTGCTAACCAGGTGTCTTTGGAACAAACACTGTCTGTTTTTTACCTTTATTTTACCCCAGCAAAGATAGTGAAAGGGGGGTGGAACAAGGGGAGGGAAATCCAACAGATGTGGTTTACAGGCAGCCAATACTATACACATGTTTTTCTCTTGCCACAGAACGGATGTCTTCATGAAGGATATCGAGGCCGCCTTATTTACCGTTTTAGGGGTCTCTGCGTCAATTACACCTGCACTTTTAATCCTGGGATTATTGAATAACAGACCAATAAGGGGACGAGATCAGAGATAGGGATTTTGTTCATTGCAATGGCCATTGACTGCTGGTGTATCACCTCCCAAAGAATAAGCAGTGACCTCCCCCCAACTTTCTCTAGCTGGAGGGCGAGGATGCTAGCTATTTACAATATAGAATCCTCGGTTTACAAATCAAGAGGGCGAAGGAAAAGAGAGGGGCAGAGAATCTGGGCTCCTATCGCAGGATTGGAATCAATAATAGCTGACCACACTGAACTCGGTATAGGTAGTCCTTATAGAATCTTCAAGGAAATGGTAGTAAGGGATCAGCAGGTAAAGACAGGTAGGGACAACGTAACTCTGTTCTGAACCTACAATGCTCGCCTGCTGATTATGTTAATCAGTGAATTTCATACCAGATTATTCTGTTTATTGCACTGGCACTTTCTTTCTTATGCAAATTAACAATGGATGGAATGATATGAACTGTTTTACCTTGTATATGCCGTATTAATTGAATGGCTTTAACTTTCAGGCTTAGTTTTTTTTTCTCTTCCTCCTTGATCTACTAATGTTAATGTGAAATGTATTATTGAATTTTTTTGGCAAGTGGAAACAAATCATACTTTTTTTTTTTTTTAAGAATGGATTGTTGGACCTCTGGTTTAAACCCAGAGATCCTTAACCAAGCATTTCTCCTAAACAAAATGCTAGTGTTTACCTCTCTAACTGCAGTATCAGCAGCATCTAGATCACACCTAATTTCAAATTGTGTATTTGCAACGCGCCATTGATTCGCAGCTTGAGCAGCTATGCGCTTGCCAGAAGCGTCAAATAACTTAAGACTCCTTATCTGGTGTTGGAGCATCCCCCGATGTTTGAGAATTAGCCCACTTACGCGTATTAGAAACTACCAGTGAATCTAGTGGCAGCTGGCCCTTGATAAATACCGGGTCTGTTGGGGAGGCTTTATACTATTTGTCAACCCTAGGAGTCAAGATACGTGCTCGTACTGGGTCCTTAAAAAGTTCATCAGCGTGTCTCAACATGCCCTTAAGCATAGGAATTGTTTGTGACGACCTATGTGTGGATGCTAAGGACTCAAACGAAAAATCTTCTTCTAAGGATTTGTGCAGTGCCACCCCATGATATTGAGCAGGCCTGGCAAGGAGTTTTTGGTGGGATACATTGTTGTCTGGAGTAGATGGCTTGGCTGGGTAAAGGTCTGGATCATCATCTGCTACAGGGTCATTTGTATAATCCGTCCAGGGATCTAATGGTAAATGTGTCACCCATCATCAACATTGTCATGGTGAGATTGTGGAGAATCCTTAGGTGTAATTCGCAAAGGATTTGAAGGTGGAGAAAGAGGTGGTGGAGGGGATGATAGTGGTGGATGAAAAGGACTGGTGGCAACAGACTTTTTCTTTAAAGGGATCTTGTAAGTAGTGTCCTCATCAGTAAGTTTGTTTTCTGAGGTAGTTTCAGGATTAATATACAGTCTCTTATGCTTGGGATCTGTTTTCGGTGGAACAATGTCTAAATTCGGATCTGAAGTAGCATCTTTCTGTTTCGGTGCTGACGTTTTTAGTGTGCCGTTGGTTGTCATTTGGGTTATGACGATTTCGGCTCTGAAGGCTGCTTGACTTTCGGCATGGAGGATTTCGGCTCAGAGCTGGATTTGTGTTTGGAACCGGAGAGATTCATTTCTGACTAGGATTGTCGTCGACTCGGTACCGAGCCAGAAGGCTTGACTGGCTGTGAGGCGGGGCATCGGAAACATTGTCTTGATGCAGACCTTGGCCAGAAGGCAGTGGTAGTGCCAAAGCCCTGTGCTTTTTGTGAGTGATTTGGATGGGCAGGGGTCTTCTGTACTCGCGTCACCTTGTTCCAGCGGCAGTTCTTCGGCGTCAAGGTCCATCTCGAGCTCCGAGTCGGAGTCCTGCACATAGGTTTCTCCTCTGCCGCTGATGTCGCAACATCTTCTTGACCGTAATCTTCACGGAAGAAGTGCGGTGTGTCTTCAATGCTCTGACGCTTCATGTCTCTACATCGAGCCAGACAATTGCGAAGAGTTTTCTTTGATCGAAATGATCTGCAAGCATCTGTCAATGACAAATCTTAATGGCACTCTATGCACGGTTTGAACCCTGGCGTTTTAGGGGACGACCTGTCCCTTTGCACACTGGAAAAATATTCACGGGAAAATGTCCGGTCGAGCAACAGAAATTGAGGGAGAGAGCTCCAGATCCACATCAGTAGTGGAAAGAAATGGATGTAGGTGTGCAGAGGTGGTGGTTATATTGTGGCCACTAAAGCACTTGCACGACAGACTTTACACGGAGCTGCACACCACCACCTACCGACATGTGAAGGAATAGATTGGAAAAATCTCTGGATCCAGTCTCGGGTACTCAGGGGAGTTGATCTGTGGACGTAAACCTGAAACATTCATAAGTCTTCATGTGTTGCTAGTTTCAAATCTTTCAACAAGGAGTCAAAGTATGTGTATAAAAATAAGCTCTTCTTTGTAGTGCTGCTGCAAAGGCGCCATACGTTTGGAAAACACAATTCAGACTTTATACCAAATGGGAGAACACTGTATTGTTAATGAGAATTTCCAACTCGAAAATATATACATTTCCAATGTGATCTGCCGATGGGTGTTCATGAAACGGCTGCTTTTAGCCCCAACATATTCTCGACTTACCATTTCTTTATTATAATCATGGTCCTGCACCTCTGTTTAATCGGTGATAATTTACACACAGATAACGATTCCTACTTTTAACATAAAGGGCACTTTTTAAATCAGCCAATACAGACAAGCAAGAGATCTTGGAAAGGTTTAAATACTATGTAATGCCAATATTTCTGTAGTACCAAAGATTAGCTACAGCACTGACAATATATCAAATGGGGTAGGAGCTGTGCTTCATCTCCAAGTCACCTGATAAACAAGTTTTGGAAAGTTTAGTAGAGCAATAGAAATTAGTGCACCAGGCATGCAGTTTGCTGTTGCAAAACGTACGGTGCTTTCATGGTGGTATAGTGTGTAAACCGACATGTTGATTTGCTATGATACACCTACAGTATGTGTTTTTTTCCCTACACTTCTGGATCATACTCCACCTTGAGTTAACAATTTTGCTTCATTTTGTTCACTAGGAGAAGGAAACTTCAAACATACAGATACAAGGGTCTATGTTCCCGATAAAAGCCCAAGGATGCTTTAGGCACATTTGATGGGATGAAACATGTGAACTTTACGAGGATAGTCAAGAGGGTAGAATAGTACGTAGATGATCCTGCTCCTCCGTAAGATTCTTATCCTTCTTCAAAAAAAAAATGGACTATGCCAGAGTATCTAAATGCAATTTTAACAGTTACTGTGAGACCCTTAACATGCATTCCCAAGAAACAATACTTTTCAAAAGACTCCAAGACCTCACAATGAGCACGTCTAGCACTCACAAGGTGCCGACAATGGAGCAAACCTGATGGAAGAATATGACACTTTGGGTGAGTTGCATCCTTTTTTAGAAAGAGGTCTAGTTTTTAGATTAGGTTGAAGAGCAAATGTATCACACATGTCCAAATTCACACAAATGAATGTAGCCTGGATTTCATAACTGATCTTTGTATTCATATAGACCCTACGGGTCCCATTTCTGTTTAGATATGTCACAGGGTTCCAAATCAGAAGATTCCTTGGCTGCAATGATCGTCATGTCAGCTATGGCCATCCCGTATCAGAACTTATTTAACTTGTACCATATCATCCCAGTATATCAGAAAATTCAACCAATCAAGAGAATTGCATACAAATATATTCGAGGAACTGCGAAACGTTTCTGGATCCTGTCTGACACTTGGGGAATATTCAAAAGGTGAGGAATCTGCCCCTAGAACTCTCCATCAGAAAAGGGCAGAGTATCGGAGCCTCAGCCATCTTGTAAATATATAACAGAATCCTAGCCTGATCAGCAATCTGAAAAGATACAACCATAGCAAGCCAAAGGATGTGGTGTCATCTATAGAGATCCCTACATGCCTTGAGTTGAGGATTGAATTGATGCCTTAAAATAAAATAGAGCGAGGTGTGGGATGTTGACTGGCACAGAATAAATCTAGAGTGGTCAGGTCTTATTGAGAGGAAGCAAGGATCGTATTGTCCACGTTAATCAAGAATAGTAACTATGAAGACATACTCACAAACGGGCAGAAATTGTCCACTATCATAGGATTCTTCACATGTGGTCATTTGGAGCTTGGCCAGTAACTAGGGATATTCTTTGCAAAATTGAACTTTGAGGCAGTCCTGACCTGGTGCTTTATTGCTGAGGAGACTTATAATGACCTGTATCAATTCCTCCGTTGAGTGAGGTGCTGAGCTATTTTCTATGAGCCTCCCATAGCCAAGCTGGCCATTGGTCGGAATCAGTAGGTTATTTGGATCTATATAATTTTAAATAGTGCTGAAATTTTGCAAAGGATATCTTTAGCATAACAAAAGGACACACCCACCTCTGATGCAAGTGTGAAAACCTCCATACAGGATGGAGGGTGCTTAGTAAGAGCAGCTAGGGTTTTACTTGGTCTATCCCCTTCGCCATATGTTCAGGCCCTTCCTTCTCGGTCTATAAATTTGGGTTTGCTGTCTGCAACTTTCTGGAACTCAGCAAGTTTAGAATGTATTTGCTCCAGTGTGGCCTCATTCCTCCCATCACCAAGGCACCCCTCTAGACCTTTAATCTCAGACTCTAGTCTATCCAGGCACTTGCATTTCTCGCTAGATGCCCAAATATTTTGCAATGCAGGCACCTCTGGCTAAAGCCTTAAAATCTTCCCAAACACCCCCACATTCTCAACTGAGCATTCATTTTGTTCTCAGCACTCTATTATATTGCTTTTCAGACTTTCCTTGAAAGCTCAAATGTGCAGGGCATTGAAGGGTAGCTGTCCTGTAGACATCGGAGATGTTAAGGACTAAATAACCTTCAACGGGCACAGCGGTATGTCTTTTGTCACCAGAACGGCCATTCCAAGGGCACAAGATGAAAAAAAAAAAAGGCCATTTACCTCGCTTCCACCCACTTGGTCCGTAAACAGCTCCCAGTTGGTTTCACAAGATGCGATGTTACATTATTTTCATGTCTGTTCATATATGCCAATACCTGCCTAGCTTTGCCAGAGTTGTTCAGCCCTCTAATGTTCCAAGAGATTAGTTTAATAGTGCATAACTCCTAGGGGTGCTTTATATCATGGTGTGATAGTTGCTAGTGTGTCCTGCAGTTGTGGGTCGGGTGTGATTACCTGTTGTGTGAGTGAAGTCAATATGGAAACCATACCCCATACTACTCTGGCTACCCCGAACTTGCCAGAGAAGCCTATTCAAACTACCCCCTCAACATTTTTCGGTAAATGTCCTGTTCCATATATATATACAGCTGTTTGCAGGTGACGCCCACTGCAATGCCAGGGAGCGAGTCCTGACCTGCTCCTATTGAAGTAGTTGCTTGGTGAACTGTTGATTAGTGAAGCACAATTAAGAATTGGTGCAGCCAGCAACTGGCAGGTGATCCCATGCTTTCAACACCCCCCCCCCCCCCCCCCCTCAGCTCAATCCATCTCTCACCTGACCTTCCTCTCAGCCCCAGCACTGGGGCCCAGCTCATCCAGGTTATTTTCAGCGATCCACTGCAGTTTTAGACGTTTAGGTATCATCATCAGGCAGTTTATAGTGAGCCAGTGAAGTTGAACGTTCGCCAGACTTCTATTTGTGGGTAATTTATTTAACTAACTTTAGGTCAGCCTTTTATCATGATACACAGCTTAGCAGGAGAAAGTAGTGGATATTGGATTCCTGCTTTTGTTCATGTCCTCTTTGCTGCCAGGAACTTTCAACGTGCTGCTTACACTGTATGGTGAAATCCAGGTAGATTGAAAGTTGATTACTGTCCTATTTCAGTTCTCTATTTTCCCAGGCTATCCTTAGGTTACTGTCACCATCCCTGAAATTTAGTAAACGTGAGATTATCAATTGAGCAGGTGCCCCAGCCCCAGGGACAGGTGGGCTTGCTCCACCGATAACATGGCAGTGAACTCTGCATCAAGGCATAGGTGCTGGATCAGATTTATGATGTATGTCTCAATTCTCTCCATGTTTGCAGACTCTGGGACTCCCATGATCTTAAAGTTGTTTCTAGAGGGCCTGGCCTCTAAATCCACATTCTTAGCTTTTATAGTTTTTAGAACCTTTTCCATTTGGAGTAACTTCTCATTATGTCCGCTATTGGGAGTCTTCTGTGTAAGATAAACGTTGCTCTATGTGGCCTCTGCGCTCGTCCACAAACTCCTTCATACAATCCAAGCTGTCTGTTAAACTGTCCATTTTGGAATACATTTTCTCCAGACTGCGCTTCATGTCAAGCAATAATAGTTTTTATATCTGGTTCGTCAATCAACTCTTACTAGCACTAGCAGTTGGAACTCAGATGGCCTTCATCTTTATAGCCTGGTTCTTACTTGAAATCCTGGTCTCAGATGGGCTTAGGCACAGCTAGGCAAAGTTATTCTGGCTTCTCCTGTGCCACAGTGGTCCAAACTTCTGGTCTGCCTCATCTACACAAGGAGCCCCGCGCTTGCTCATCAGCGCTTCCCACTTAAGCCAGTGCCCCGGAGTGTGGGGCAGTGCGCTCTCCTCTGGAGTGGACCCTTATACTTTTGCCAGCCGGCACCACTTACAGCTCAAAGCTGGAAATTAAAATCTCCTCTTATCCTCAAGAAACTGCCACCAAAGGAGTTTTAAAGTGGGCACATTCCCCAACCCCCGTCAGTCTGCTCACCTCTTGAGTGACATTAACTACTCTGTCACTCCGGGGTAGGTCAGGAGGCACCTTGTAACTCTTCAGACCCCCACGCACTTTCTGCCTCATGTAGAGGGATCCAGTAGGTGCGGGCCTTATTGCCCTTTCTCATACTTGCACTGGCTACTCTCACTGATGCCAAATTCTGGAGCCCAACTGTCTCAGGGTCCACTTATTCTAAGGACCCTGCCAGTGCCACACATGGGAGTCCATGGCAGAGGCTCAGTCTTACATCTTCAGTCGCCTTTCGCTTATCCATGCCTCAGTCTTGGGTCCAGTGTGTTTGGGTGGTGTCCAAAATAGGAATGATTTGATTCCCTGACAGATTTAAAATGAATATTTACTCCAGTGATAAGAGCTGCATAGATTGCAGCTTTCTTGTTACTGAACTCTTTAAAGAACCCGGCCCGATCAACCTAGCAGTGCTAACTTGCTGCTCCCAAAGCTGTGAAAAAGGTTGTGCTGAGTTTCTTACCTACTGCAACCTTATACTGTCATTCTCATGTAGAGATGGAGCCAGTGACACTGTAGTGCTTCGTAGCTGCAGACACTGCTAGAATCTTGAGGTGGAGTAATCCTAAATCAGAATATGGAGGACTATTTTTTCTGTTTACGTCCACCTATGACTACTGGAGACCGGAGTCAGGAAATTATACATGGCAGGCTCCAATAACCATGGAACTGGATTACCAGCATCTGGCTTTTAGTTTCTATAGTAGCGTCTCAAAAATGATTCAAGTCTCAGACACCAGTTGATGCCTCAATGCTAAGCCTCCGTGGCACCATATTACTCAATGGAATGATCCTCCAAATTACCAGAAGAGCTCTACGAGTGGAGATTTTGAGGATTTGGTAAAAAGAGCAGTTATGTCTAATGAGGAAGTATCTCTTCTAGGAGGAAATATTGTGGATCTTTGTGGCCTATAATATTCATTCATTTAAGCAATGAATAATCATTTTTTTTCACAAGCTTGCGTTTCCTTTTTCGATCTGTAATTTTCATGTCACCTTCAAGTAGTAGTACAAGTAGCTAGCACAGAAGCTTTGCACATATTGAAGTCATCGGAAGAGGCATAGAGTAGAGAAGCAATGTTGCTGAAACAGGTGAACCCGGTTCCCTTCTAGGCTTTTGAGAAGACCTCTGCCTCTAGAATGAGCTGAAGCTCATATAGGCTGCTTTTCTATTACTCCCCTCTTGCTCCTGTGCAGACTCCATATAATGCTCCTTTGTGGAGAAACAGTGCTTTCAGAGTTGCTTCTCTGACACTCTGGGGTAGGCTATTTAAATTACCCTGGTGGTTTACCAGTGCCTCCTCTGGGTTGCCTTTCTGCTATTTCTTGCTCCACAGTAGAGTCCAAATAATACTTCATTGTGGTTTATTTAGGACCTCAATGTTTTGTCACTCTTGGGGAGACACCGTATAAAAGTGTTGCGAATAGTTTGACTCTTGATGTGATCAGGTAGCCTCCAACACATTGCTTCTCTGTCACTCCTGAGTAGTCATCTATCAATCCTAGTAGGCTTACTTAATACTACTTTGTGGTTTAAAGCGTGCAGCAATTGGTTGCTCCTCTGTAGCTGGGCAGACTTCAAATAAGGCTTGGTGGTTTATCAGGACCCCGCAAAGATTTGGCTTTTCAAAAGCTATTGGCTGAGTTGCACATACCATAATCAACCAGACAGATGCGCCATCAAGGTTTCTAAGCATGATACTGCTCACCCAAAAGATGTTACATACCTGCATGTCAGGTCTTACTTCTCATACGCACTGGATCACTCACGTGTATGCGCCATGAAAAAGCAGATTGTGCACCTACCACATCAAACTTCACTCATTCAACCATGCACTCTGAAGGGTGCCCAGGAACCCAATGTAAATCTGAGCACTTGATAACCTTGCCAGCAGCAATCAGACCACTGGGAAATCGCTTTGGCCTGTCTGGACAGCATAACTCGCAACATTAAACTCAAAGGGATTCTTCTATAATGAGCCAGAAAAATCAAACTGCTTGACTGACCCTGAACTGCATGATGGAAAGGCTGGAAACCTCAGGAATTCTTAAAGGTGCTTGGCTGATCATGTGCTACATTTTTACTTTACTTTCAGGCTTTAAAAGGAGCTCGGAACTGTGGTGTTTTCCGAAAAATGTATTGTTGTTGGCTGATTTGACTTATTTAAAAGAAAGGAAAAAGCTTCCAATAGGCATGTTGTCGCAAGGATCATACATGTGTGCAGAGATTAAGGTAATTCAAGATTGAGGATTGGCTGAGCCTTCTCAGATAAAACTGCAAAGTCTTTGCCGACCAGAGCACCAAGCCAGCTTTAACACTGGTGATAAACAGCAACTATTGGTGAATGTTTCTTCTGATAATATACATTAAATAAAAGGGATGCAGTGAGGAATATACCTACAAAACAGAAGATGCAAGTACTACCTGGTCAACGCAAAAGAACTGTGGCAGAGGCAAAGCAGTTGTATTTACTTAAGGTGTACACAAAGCCTCATTATAACTAACGAACAAGTTACTTACCTTCGGTAACGATGTATCTGTAAGAAACATTAGTTAGTTAGATTCCTCACCTTAGAATAGATACCCACCTTAGAATATCCCCAGGCGTCAGACTGGATCCGGAAGATTTTTCGTCAGCAATACCCCTTGCGCGTCGCTAGGCGTCGTCTGCGGCTCCGCGTCCGTCGTCGGCGTCGTGCGCCGGGATGACGTCGTCGGAGTACTTAGACGCCGCCCTCGCGCGCTGACGTCAGTTCTTGTACATAGCCTTCCGCGCCAGGAACGCAGAGCCATGCAAAGACCGACACTGGTGCCAAAAATAAAATCTAGGGGCCTGAAAAGGATAACCTTAACCCTAGATGTCAGTTCGCAGAACGGGGAGGATGGGAGGGTCGGTGAGGAATCTAACTAACTAATGTTTCTTACAGATACATCGTTACCGAAGGTAAGTAACTTGTTCATCTGAAAGAAACACGTTAGTTAGATTCCTCACCTTAGAATAGATACCCAAGCAATACCATCCCCGGTGGTGGGTCTGCGAACCAAGATCACACCAGAAAGTCCTGGAGGACAGAACGGCCAAAGAAGCCATCCCTCCGGACTTGGCTGTCAAGGCAATAATGCCTGGCAAACGTGTGTAGCGAAGCCCACGTCGCCGCCTGACAGATGTCCTGCAAAGGGACACCCCGTCCCAAAGCAGTAGTAGCCGCCGTGGCCCGAGTAGAATGGGCGCGCAGCCCAACAGGAGGGTCCTTTTTAGCCAAGGAATAGCAGATTTTTATACACAAAACGACCCACCGAGAGATGGTTCGTTTGTGCACAGCTTTCCCCTTCTTAGCGCCCACGTACCCAACAAAAAGCTGGTCGTCCACCCGGAACTGTTTTGTGCGGTCCAGATAAAAGGAGAGCGCACGTTTTGGGTCCAGACGGTGGAGCCTCTCTTCCTCTTTGGAAGGATGCGGAAAGAAGGTGGGCAAGGTGACAGACTGCCCAAGGTGAAATGGAGTCACCACTTTAGGAAGAAAGGAGGGACGAGGTCGAAGGACAACCTTGTCCGGATGAACAGACAGAAAAGGAGGCTTTGAAGATAAAGCCTGGAGCTCACTCACCCGTCTAGCCGAGGTGATGGCTACCAGAAAAGCAGTCTTTAGAGTTAGAAGACGAAGAGGGCAATTGTGAAGAGGCTCGAAGGGAGCGCACATCAGGAATGTCAAAACCAGATTCAAGTCCCACTGAGGCATCACAAAAGGGACAGGAGGGAACGTGTGTGTAATGCCTTTGAGAAAGCGTGTAACCACAGGGGACTTGAAAAGAGAAGGCTGATCAGGAAGCCGCAAGAAGGCGGAGATGGCAGCAAGATAACCTTTCAGGGTGCCCAGGGCAGAGCCCTGCCGGGCCAGAGAAAGAAGGAAGAGGAGAACCTCAGAAAGAGGGGCGGAAAGGGGATCCACAGCCTTTGCTGTGCACCATGCCACAAATTTGTTCCACCGGCAGGCGTATACCGACTTTGTGGAGGGACGCCTGGCTGCCAGAATGATATCACAGACTTCAGGAGGCAAGTCGAATGGCATCAACTGCCGCCGCTCAATCTCCACGCATGGAGGTGGAGGCTGGACAGGTTCGGGTGGAGGACCGTCCCCTGCTGCTGCGACAGAAGATCCTCCCGAAGGGGCAGACGTATCGGGGGATCGGTCAACAGACTGAGTAGCTCGGGATACCAGTATCTTCGTGCCCAATCCGGAGCCACCAGGATGACTTGGGCCCGGTCGTGCCTGATCTTCTTCAGCACTCTGGGCAGAAGTGGTATAGGCGGAAAGGCGTACAACAGACCGCAACTCCACTCGTGACGAAAAGCGTCGCCGAGCGAGTGCCGCCTTGGAAATTCCAACGCGCAGAACTGCTGACATTGCGCGTTCTCTTCGGTGGCGAATAGATCTAACCAAGGCTCTCCCCACTGCTGAAAGAGGCCTTGCGCCACTTCGGAGTTCAGACGCCATTCGTGATCCATCATGCACCGGCGGCTGAGTTCGTCTGCTCTGGCGTTCAGAGAGCCCGCCAGATGTTGAACCACCAGGGTGACGCCCTGGTGTTCCAGCCATGTCCAGAGGCGCAGAGCCTCCTGACAAAGGGTCCACGACCCCACCCCGCCCTGTTTGTTGCAATACCACATGGCGGTGGTGTTGTCCGTGAACACCTGCACGACACTTCCCCTGACAGAGGGAAGGAAGGCTTTCAGTGCAAGCCGGATCGCTCTCAACTCCAACAGGTTGATGTGGAGACGAGACTCCGCCGGAGACCAGAGGCCTCTGATCTCCGCCTCTCCCATATGGCCACCCCATCCCAGGAGGGACGCATCCGTCACTACGACATGCTCTGGTTGGGGAAGGGAGAGGCTCTTGCCCTTGACCCACTCGCGGTCCGTGAGCCACCACTGCAACTGTTGTGCAGTGCCCTCCGAGATCAAGACATGGTCGGACAGGTTGCCGTGATGCTGGGCCCACTGAAACTTCAGGTCCCACTGCAGAGCCCGCATGCGCCGCCTGGCGTGATGCACTAGTAGGATGCAGGAGGCCATCAGCCCCAGAAGCCGCAACACTAGCCTGACCGAAACCCGGGATAGAGGCCGAAAGATGGGAATCAGGGCCCGTATATCCCGGACCCGCTGTTCCGGTGGATGGACCCGGAACCGCGCCGAATCGAGAACCGCTCCGATGAAGAGGAGCTTCTGAGAGGGACTCAGGTGTGACTTCGGCACGTTGATGGAAAACCCCAGCAAATGCAGGAGATCCGCCGTAGTCTGGAGGTGGGAGACGACTGCCTGGGGCGAGCCCGCCTTCAACAACCAGTCGTCGAGATAGGGGGAAGACTGGAGCCCCTGATCTGCGCAGATGAGCTGCGACCACCGCCATCACTTTCGTGAACACCCAAGGGGCACTGGTGAGGCCGAAGGGGAGCACGGTAAACTGAAAGTGCTCTTGGCCCACCGTGAACCGCAGGTAACGCCGGTGGGCCGGCAGGACGGGGATGTGGAAATAAGCGTCCTGCAAGTCCAACGCTACCATCCAGTCTCCAGGGTCTAGGGCAGCTAAAACCTGAGCCAACGTTAGCATCTTGAACCTTTCCTTTCGGAGGAAGGCATTGACGTTCCGGAGGTCCAAGATAGGGCGTAGGCCCCCCTTGCCCTTCTTGGGAACCAGAAAGTAGTGGGAATAACAACCACGACCTACTTCTGGGCTCGGAACGCGCTCGACGGCCCCCTTGGCCAAGAGAGCCGAAACTTCCTCGCGGAGAAGATCCAAATGATCCCCCGAGATACGGTGGTGCTGCGGTGGCATGGCTGGAGGGGTCGTCTCGAAGGGGAGGGAGTAGCCCCTTCGGACGATTTGCAGCACCCACCTGTCCGATGTTATGGACCGCCAGTGGAGCAGGTGATGGCGAACTCTGCCGCCCACTGGCGTGGTATGGGCCTGAAAGCTCGGACTAGGAAGGCTTTGAGGCGGATGCTGCCGGGGTGGATGTGGGCTGACCACGTCGGCCTCCATTTCCGCCACGGCGGAAGCCACGTCCGCGCGCAGGTTGGTTCTGCGGCTGGTGGCTTTGCGGACGTGAGGAGGCGCCCCTTCCTTGGCCACGAAAGGGGCGAAAAGCGGAGGTGTGCGCCCGCGGAGCCGCGAGGCCCAAGGACTTGGCCGTAGCCCGGGAGTCCTTAAAGCGGTTCAGCGCACTGTCCGCCTTCTCACCAAACAGGCGAGTGCCATCAAAGGGCATGTCCATGAGGGTTGTCTGGACATCCCCGGAAAATGACGTGGACCGCATCCAGGCGTGGCGGCGGAGCGCCACCGTGGTGGAAATCGCCCGACCCAGCGAGTCCGTGGTGTCAAGCCCACATCGTATGGCGTGCCGTGCTGCATCCCTCCCATCGGCCAAAGCCTGGGTAAGACGCGTCCGGACCTCCTCCGGACACAGGGGCAGCACGTCCTCCACCGTATCCCACAGGGAATGGGAATAACGGTCCAAGAGACAGGCGGTATTTAAGGACCGCAGGCCCAAACTAAGGGACGAAAACAGTTTCTTGCCGAACTGCTCGAGTCTCTTGGAATCCCGATCCGGCGGAGCGGTCGGGAAGGAGGATTGGGAAGTAGAGGCCTGGATAACCAGACTCTCGGGGGTGGGGTGTTGGGACAGGAAACTGGGGTCGCCCGGAGCAGGGCGGTGGCGCCTGGCAACGTTCCTATCCACAGGAGGAACTGTGGAGGGCTTGGACCAGGTGCCCTGCAGAACGTCAGTGAGGGCCTCGTTGAACGGCAGCAGAGGCTCAGTGGAGCTTGCTGAGGTTTGAAGCACCTCAGTGAGGATGTTAGTCCTCACAGCCACGGCAGGCAACTCGAGCCCAAGGGCCTCGGCCGCCTTGCGCAGCACCACAGAAAATGCTGCACCCTCCTCCGAAGCCACGGTCGGAGGAGAAGTGAATCCAGTGTCTGGCGAGGTGTCCAGCCCACTGGCCTCCCCCAGTTCATCTGCCCAGTCCTGAGAAAGCTGTGACTGAACAGCCAGAGGGTCCTCGAACCCCTCCCAGTCGCCCCCTTCTTCCGATTCCTGATAAACAGGAGGAATGATCGGAACCGGACTGTAGAGATGGTAGGACTCAAGCGGCGCCGGATGCGGCGTCGGCGGACGCCGTGCCGGCGTCGGGTCCGGATGAGGGCTAAACCGGGGTGTCGGCGTCACAGGCGTCGGCGGCGCCGGTGTCGGTGGTTCAGGCGTCGGCGCCGGTGGAGGAGTGACTAGGTCAACCGGCGTCGACTGGGGCCCAGGCAAGGGCCCCGCGGGGACCTGCGGCGTCGAGACCGGAGTCGTCGACGGCGCCGGGGCCGGAGCCGCCGGCACGCGAGGTCGCCCAGTCGAGTCCGCGGGGCCCGAAGGCGCGCCAGCGGGCGTCGACGGCGGGACCAGGCTCCTCATGGCCGAGAGGAAGGCACTGATCTCCGCCGGCGCCGCGTCAGCCCCAGGGACCGGAAGGTATGGGGGCGGACGCGGCACCTGCGGCTCCGCCGGAGCCGCGGGGGTGGAACCACCCTGACCCTCGGCCGAGTCGCGCGACCGGCGAGGGTCGGGGTGGAACCACCCTGACCCTCGGCCGAGTCGCGCGACCGGCGAGGGTCGGGGTGGAACCACCCTGACCCTCGGCCGAGTCGCGCGACCGGCGAGGGGAGTCCGAAGAGCGATGTCGCCTCTTGGACTTCTTTGAGTGTTTGGACTTACCCGACGACTTGGAGCCGGACGAGCGATGGCGTCGGCTAGGGCTCCGCGAGCGATCCTTGGACCTCCTCCTGGACCGGGATCGCGCACGACGCGGAGCCGAGTGGCGAAGCTCGAGAAGCTTGCGGGACCGCTCCCGCCTAGCCTTCGAAGTCAGGGCCTGACAGTCGTTGCACGACTCCGCGTCGTGGTCGGGGCCTAAGCAGTAGAGGCACCGGCGGTGGTGATCGGTCACCGACATCAGACGATGACAATCCTCACAAGCCTTGAACCCAGGCATCCTACCGGCACCAGATGTCGACAGACAAGGATCAAAAATGATCAAAAAGATTTAGTCAAAAAAGACTAAAAGGGGTAGCTCTCCCGGATCTGCGCTTACTGGCGCGGAAAAAAGAAGAACTGACGTCAGCGCGCGAGGGCGGCGTCTAAGTACTCCGACGACGTCATCCCGGCGCACGACGCCGACGACGGACGCGGAGCCGCAGACGACGCCTAGCGACGCGCAAGGGGTATTGCTGACGAAAAATCTTCCGGATCCAGTCTGACGCCTGGGGATATTCTAAGGTGGGTATCTATTCTAAGGTGAGGAATCTAACTAACGTGTTTCTTTCAGATCATTAGCACACATCTCACAAATTTTCTTCCATCCAAAAATCAAAATCCCTTTGCAAATCTAACTATAATTTAAAGAAAATGGAACTTTTATAACGTTCTTTAACATTTTTTAAATTGTATGTTTCCTTTTTTTTTTTTATAAGCACCTATTTGTGCTTGTCAACAGAATCAGGACAGGAACGAAGAGCTGCTCTGCACAGAAGGGAAAAAACATGTTCTTCCATGCAGTCAGAGGGGCAGCTCTTGTCGTCATAACAGTTCAGAGGAAGGGGAGGAAATATTTACAAAATACAGGAATTCTCTTTTTCCTTTACAACGCTAAAAGGGAGATTCATAATTTTCAACGTTTTAAATTAAAAAGCACTTAATGCATAGAAATATGGTACGCATCTTTGTTTCTTAAGTAACAAGGCGAATAAACCATTTAAACTCAAGTACAGAAAACAAAAAAATCCCTTGCAAAATGTTGAAAGTTGTTGAAAAAAAACCCTGACCATATTAAGCAGTTTAGCGACTATTTTTATACGATTATAAACTGAAAAAATACCCAAACTTCTTGCATTTTTGGTGATGTTAATATACAGAAGACAGGCACACTGCTCAACATATCTTCAAGGACATTACTGAGGATACAAAACCAGAGAACAATGTGAGAACAGACTTGGTTTTCTTTTTTCCTCTTTATTGATTTTTTTCTTGAAATTTGAAAGGCCCGTCAGAATGAAGGATTGCCGTCAAACACAGCCTTAAAAACTATTAATTTGTATACAACTTTTTCTTCATATCGTTACAGAAGTGGAGATTAATCTGTGGTGAAAAGAATTAAACCATAGTCCGAGTGGGTGGAGGCAGCTGTTACAGTGCACCACAAAGTAGCTCAAAGGGTATGATGGTAGTTAGTAGAAGATCGCTTCCTAACGCCTGCACTAAAAAGCCAGAAGTAAAATGAAATCACTCGAGAGAAAAAGGCTTCTTTCTGAAGAACAGCCTGTGATGTGTTTTGACCATCAGATAGAACTTGTGATTCAGATATGTTCAATGATGAAACATAGGCCTAAACTAAAATAATGTGTAAGGGGACCCTCAAACACCTTATGGGAGTCAGCGTATAGTTCTAGGGCTGTAATATGATGCCATGAGAGGTAGAATTAAGGAAAGAAAAGAAATAATGTACGTAAAATGCCACAAGTACTTTTCTCAATCAATCAATTAAGCATGTCTTTGCCAATGGTGCACAAAATCAGGACAATGGGGAATAGTGTAAAATAAATGTCTTTTGTTTCCTCTTTGCACATGTTGAAATAAGGGCTAAAGCCACCTGTAGTGCACAGATTTGGTAAGCAGCTTTTCACAAACATATCTAGGATTTAAGTGTTGACCAAATGAAATTCTAAAGGGGCACAGAAGGTATGTGGGATATTGAAGAGGACAAAGGCAAGTAGAAAACACAGACAAAGCCACGATGTGCATGGTACATTGTTAGGTTGGTTTCCTAATGCAGACTAGCTAAACATCACACGTAATTTAACAATGGAATATCAATATTTAAGGTAGTATTGCCTAGATTTACTAAAATGCGTCACCTGCTAGCAGGCAAGAAATTAACAGATGAGCGAGTGGCCAGGACAGTATATTATGGTCCACACACTTAAGATTTTAAAAAGGTTTAAAAACAATTATTTTATCAACTATGTTTTTGCAAGTCATTTTGAGAAACTTTTCTACTAGGGGATATGTTTATATATTGTGGTAGCTCTGCTGCTCCTTTGATGTACAATAAAATGTGATAGCGCAAATGTGCAACTGATCCTAGTAGGAGCAGGCATGGTGGGCAGACAAACTGCCAAAATCATGCCATATGTGCTTTATCGGGTAGGTGTGCTGAAAACAGAGGCATAAATAAAATGCGGATTATGGTTTGCATGGATATTAATCAACACGAATCAACAACCTTCATTAAGTGTTTCTTTCTAAAGAAATCAATATTTCACTAGCCGTGCTACACACCGTATAATAGGTATTCATACACAATCTTTGCCATCTCAAGACGACCCTGTGGTGCTGTATGACGTGAGGAACAGGTGTCATCACTATACTCTGTAGGGCAGGAGTAGAGTCCTGGCTGTGTGCACCTAGTAATAGCATAAGTTGCACACACAGTTCCCATCGAACATAAGTTTGCATTGACTGATACTTTGATGCCCTTCTAATGTTAAAAAAAAGAATGGAAAAAATCTAACCAGTGGTCAGCCATTAAATGGTTATGGAAGCTATCACAGGTCCCGCTATGCATAGCTCTTCCTTCTCAGTAATTAGCATTTGGAATAAGCAAGCAATAGCACATTATGAACATTATTTTGGAAATCAGGCACTAGCGATTAATTAGGCAAGAAATGTACAATGAAGTTAAACTTCTGTTATTTGCTCCAATTAGTTTTAAAACTTTTTTTTTTTTTTTTTTTACTTACGAGTCAAATGAGCTTGTGAATATACTGCTTGCCTGCGCAAACTGACAATTGCTTTTTTGCTTATCGAATTTTGTGACTGCTGTGCTTTCTAAAGCTTTGGACCTCGGAACGAACACACACAAATGGTTTTGACAAACAGTAAGGTAACCATACACATAGCATATGCTGGGGAGCAAAGGGGTGTGTACCAGGTTGAGGACAAAACACTAGGAACATTTGAAAATTCATTTTCACCACTAAGTTTACTCCATTAAAACCTTATTCAAGGAAAAGGGAACAGGAATACAAAATGGCCAACCCTTTTCAATAAAAAAAAAAACCCCAAAAAATCTCAAAGCCTTCAAGTCTGCTCAACTCCTCCAAGATAGTCATATGCCGGCACATACGAACTGGGAGAAAATCTCATTGTATCCATAATTGGTAGTTCTTTGTCCGGTGATAACTTGGGAGTTTTTTTGTTTTGTGTTTTTTATTTTTTTTTATTTAAAGGGGGCACATGGTGGGTGATCGAGACAAAAAACAAAACTTGGAACAAAAAACAAAACAGCTTCTAAACTCCTTAAATTCACTAAAAACTGTGAAATATTTTCTCTGAAGGATGTTTGAATATCAAACGACAATGCTCTGAAGCTTTAATGCCAATGTTCATTTTCTTTTTATCTGTGTGTCGGCTGCGGAGTTGCTGGATTTCTACCCTTCGTATCAGAGAGGAGGGGCGAGGTTGGCGAGTTCTCCAATTCCTTGGGTGTCTTACTTCCAGATGTGCGGTGCGAGCTTCGGAACATCCTTTCCTGCACATCCAATTGGTCTTCACTTTCTGTCTTGGGGTCATAAGGAAGAGGGAAGTATCTCCTTTCCCACGGCTGTACAGTCTGGAAAAGAAATACCATGTTAACGACAGTCTCTTGAAACACTGGTTATGTTCCTGAACATCAACACTGCTACCTACTACACTCCCTGCCGAAAACATAATTTCACCACAGTAGTAGCAACAATGCCAAAAAATTTCCAAAGAAATGACTGCATGATAATTAAAAACACTAAAAAAGGTTACCTAATTTTTTAGTAACTCATTACCAAATTCTGCAGTACTTGCGATATAACACCACAAATGGGTCGTAAAGTGTGCATCACTTGCGTGCCACATCAGTCTAAGAACTGCCAGACTGAATGCAAGGGGCCACCGACACCCTGCAGACAGTGGGTGGAGGCCAAGCAAATCAGGGCAAGCTTCCTATATCGTGCTAGAAGGAGGAGAGCATACTTTATCTCCTTTATTTTAGTACATTCTGCCCATATTTTATGCCTTCCCTGCACCTCAGCTTTACAACTCGGAAGGAGGTCCTTTAACAAAAGGGCAGCGGGCTGTAATGCTATATAATACATGGGAGCCTGCAATCGCTGTATAAAACTGGTCTCGTATTTCATTATTACAGTTGAATTGGGATGCCTCCAGTCACCAGTAATAATGAAATGGCGTATCTGCTCAACCTTGATAGCATAATTACAGCTGCAGTTTGAAGACTGGCTTTTCCTTCTTCAAATGTGTTTTTTATTTCTAATGAACAGTAGAAAGGAGATATTTACGGTAACAGGCTTGTCCATACTCTAAAGATTATACAAACTCTGCATGTTTCCATACATCCGAAGCTGGATTTTTAAAAACCTGACTTGCTTGGAACAGATTCGAACATATTTTGCAACAAATTACTAACTGCACTACACATTTCACTTGTATTCTGTATGTCTGCTTTTATTCTTGATGTCTTTCATATGAAAGCATAAGACACCAAGGATTTAAGTGGTTTACGGAAGGGTTCTGGTGCCCCCATCTATTGTAGAGAGCAGGGAAAAAGGAAAATGCTACTTACCAGTATGCATCTGGTCTTGGCATGCAGAGCTGCAGAGTTGTACACTATGCATAGATCGCCATCTGGTGTTGGGCTCGGATGCTTGCACGTTGTTGTCTTGGAAGAGTCTTTTGTAGTCACGAGATAGGTGACTCCTCCCTTGGAGGATAGTGCGCACGGGCATCGACACCATCCTCAGATTGTTTTTCGCGATAATGGGAAATGGAGTCAGTAAGAGATGTCAATGTGAATGTATCTAATTAAGATAATACTAGAACAGATACAGGTTCCGGGGAGGTGGGTGGGCGTGTACAACTCTGCAGCTCTACATGCCAAGAACAGATGCTTATCGGTAAGTAGCGTTTTCCGTTCGAGGCATATGAGCTGCAGATTGTACACTATGCATAGACTGTACAGCAGTGTCTCCCCTAGCGGTGGTCACCTGTATCTGTAGCAGTAGTTTGAAAAAGTGATTTAAAAACAGCCTGGCCTACAGAAGCATGTTGCTTAGCCTGCATGTCAACACAATAGTGTTTGGTGAAGGTGTGTGGTGTAGACCATGTTGCTGCTTTGCAGATGTCATCTAAGGGAATATTCCCTAAGAATGCCATGGAAGCCCCTAGTTTGCATGTTGAATGCGCTCTAGGGGAATTTGTCAATGTGCGTTTAGCCTTTTGATAGCATATTTGAATGCATTTTACTATCCACCTCACGATCCCAGCTTTGGAGATGGGGTTACCTTTATGGGGTGGGGCGAAGGCTACAAACAGTTGTTTTGTCTTTCTAAAGGGCTTAGTCCTGTCAATGTAATAAAGTAGGGCTCTTGATGTCTAGGAAGAGCTCTCTCTGCCACAGAGTCTGGGTTTTGAAAACACCGGTAACTCAACTGATTGGTTAAGATTAAAAGCGGAGATTACTTTGGGAAGGAATTTTGGATTTGTTCTGAGAACCACTTTATTACGATGTATTTGTAAGAATGGTTCTTGTATAGTTAAAGCCTGGATCTCACTTACCCTTCTGAGAGAGGTCATTGCGACAAGGAAAGCTACTTTCCATGTGAGGAACTTCAGTTCATATTTGTGTAGAAGTTCAAATGGGGGACCCTTGAGCCTGGTAAGAACAATGTCTAAATTCCACACCGGAGAGGGTGGCAGTCTGGAAGGAATTATTCTTTTAGGGCCCTCCATATAGGCTTTAATTGCAGGTACTCTAAACAGTGACAAGTGTTGTCTGTTTTGTAAATAAGCAGCAAGTGCTGCTAGATGTAATCGTATGGATGAATATGCTAGATGACATCTTTGTAAGTGTAGCAAATAGTAAATGATGTCTTGGATTGAAGCATCCAGCGGATCAATCTTATGGTTATTGAAGTAGATGACCAATCTTTTCCATTTTGCTGCATAGCAAGCTCTAGTAGTAGGGCGTCTGGCTTCTTTAATGATGTTCATACAGGCGGAAGGTTAAGGTAACCGAACTCTAGGACTTCAGGCGCAAGATCGCTAGATTCAGTTGACCGTGATCGGGGTGCCTCATCTCTCCATGGTTCTGCGTTAGCAATGTTGGGGAGAGGCGTAGTTTTTGGTGTGGAACTACTGAGAGTTCCGGTAGTGTTGTGAACCACGGTTGCCGTACCCATGTGGGAGCCCCCAGAATCATCTTGAGAGACTGATGTCTGAGCCTGCGTACTACTAGGGGAATCAATGGGAGTGGCGGAAAAGCATACGCAAATGTGCCTGACCAGTTCATCCATATTTCATTGCCTTTGGACAACGGGTGTGGAAACCTGGCGGCGAAGGTTGCGATTTTGCATTTGCTTGAGTGGCGAACAGATCTATGTCTGGTTGACCCCACATTTGGAAAAATGGTTGAAGAACTTGGGGATGAAATGTCGACTTAGCAGATCCGCAATTTGATTGCGAACTCCTGGAAGATGTTCTACCAGAAGGAATATGTTTTGTGGAAAGGCCCATCTCCAAATGGATTGTGTGAGCTGGGACAGCTGCAAATAATGTGTGCCTCCTTGTTTCTGTATGTAATACATGGCTGTCATGTTGTCTGTCCGGATTAGGATAGTCTTGTGCTGTAGATGTACTTGGAATGATTTTAGTGCTAGAAATATTGCCAGTAATTCTAGGTGATTGATGTGGAGCACTTTCTGCTTTGTGGTCCATTTGCCTTGAGTCGTGTGGTTTAGGGGATGGGCTCCCCAGCCGGTGAGTGATGCGTCTGCTGTTAGCACTATCTGTGGAACCAGCTCGAGGAACGGCCGCCCTTTGGAAAGGTTGTGTGTTCCACCACTGCAGAGAGCGATCTGTGTGGCGGTCCACCAACACCAGATCTGTAAGTTGACCTCGAGCCTGGTTCCACTGACGTGCTAGGCATTCCTGTAATGGGCGCATCTGAAGTCTTGCATGAGGTACGATAAAGATGCAAGAGGTCATCATCCCTATGAGTTGCATGAATACCCTTGCTGGGAGGGAATGCTGTGGTTGAAATCTGTAAATTAGTGTTTGCATATTGGCTATCCTGGCAGGATTAGGATATGCTAGAACTCTGGAGGTGTCTATTGTGGCCCCTAGATACTTATGTACATGGGAGGGCTGAAGATGTGACTTTGTGTAGTTTACTGTGAACCCAGAGTTGTGTAGCAGCTGGATGGTTTGGTAAGTGTGATGGACACACTGGTTGTGTGACTTGGCTTTTATGAGCCAGTCATCGAGGTATGGAAAGACATGGATTTGTTGTCTTCTCAAGTGTGCTGCTACTACTGCAAGGCACTTTGTGAACACTCTGGGTGCTGTGGTCATCCCGAATGGAAGGACTGATAGTGTTGTCCGTCCAACATGAATCTTCGGTATTTCCTGTGAGGAGGGTGTATGGGAATATGAAAGTAGGCGTCCTGGAGATCTAGTGTGGCAAGGAAGTCGCCCTGTTGAAGTAGCGGTAGGACCTGTTGAAGAGTTATCATGTGGAAATGATCTGACTGTATGTAGAGATTTAGGGGTCTGAGGTCGAAAATTGGCCTTAGGGTGCCGTTCTTTTTTGGGATGAGGAAATAGAGCATCAAGGAACAGGGGTTTACTCGCTGTAAGGGAACTAGCTCTAATGCATGCTTTTGAAGCAGGGAGAGAACTTCTTGTTTTAAGAGCGTGAGATGTTCCGTGGACATTGGGTGCTGTTTGGGTGGTATGTTGGGTGGGGTGGCCGTAAGTTCCAGGCAGTAACCATACTGGATAATTTGTCTTTCAGATTTCCTACCTGTCTGGGATTCCATCACTACAGACAAGTGGGTGAGTCTCCCTCCGACTGGAGTGAAATGGTCTGGAGGGAGTGAAGGGAAGTCACTGCTTGTTAGCGGGGGAGGTGCGAGTGTTGTTGTTACCTCAGCCTCTTCCCTTATTGTTATTTACCCTGTAGCCTCCTCTAAAATATCCCGTTGGTTGATGTTTGTGTGGTGTTTTTGCAGGAAGAAGCAGTGTCTACTGATGTTCTTGGATGCTCCTCTATAGAAGGAGCCTTGAAAGGAACCACGTGTGGATGGAGACTGTAATGCTCCCATGGATTTAGCAGTCTCTGTGTCCTTCATTTTTTTCTAGGGCGGTGTCTACAGCCGGTCCAAAAAGTTGTTGTTGATTGAACGGCTGATTCAGGATAGTTGTTTGTACCTCTTGTTTGAAGCCAGAGATGCGCAACCAGGCATGTCGGAGTAACAAGCTAGTGTTGTTGGATCTAGAGGTAGTGTCTGTTGCATCAAGGGAACACTTAATTGACGAGTTAGTTACTAATTTCCCCTCCTGAATGAAAACATTGGCCTTGGTCCTATATTGATCAGGTAAATGTACCTAGCAAGTAATGCCGGTGTATTGGCTATCCGCCAGTGATTAGCTGCTTCGGCAGCAACACGTTTGCCGGAAGCATCTAATAATTTAGACTCCTTGTCCAGAGGGGCCGCATCACCGGAGGTCTGAGAATTGGCACGTTTCCTAGCGTTAGTTACCACTAGGGAGTTGACCCTTGATGTAGGTGGGATCATCGGGGGCAGGTCTATATTTCTTCTCAATTCTGGGTTTGAGAATTCTGGCCCTAACAGGATCCTTGAATATGTCAGGAGCATGTTTAATGACACCTTTTAACATTGGCAGGGTTTGTACAGTCTTTAATGACTGTTCAAAAGTGTCTATTAGAAAGTCCTCCTCTGCTGGGTCTGAATGCATTGGAACCCCTTGGTACTGAGCAGTCCTATGTACAAGCTGACTAAAACCAATATTGTCATCTGGGGGAGATGGCTTTGTTGGGTATGCATGGGTATCAGGAAGGTCTTGAGGATCTACTGGGTCATCATAATCGTCCCAATCTTCCTGTGGTACGTCTGTGTCGTCAGAGTCAGTAAAAGGGTCATTGTTGCCTCCCCCATCCCCTAAATCATCATCATCCTGTGGTGAGTTTGGTGGAAGTATAGGAGAATGTTTAGGAGAGACAGGCTTAGCAGGAAGAACAGGAGAAGAGGGTCGTAAAGGTGAAGTGGCACAGTCTTTCCTTTTTACAGGCACTGCAGGAGTGTCTGGGGTGTCCAATTTTCTCTTCTTGTGTGGAACAGCAGCCACATGCCCTGTTTTGGGGTCTATGTGGAGAGTCTTTTGTTTTGGATCTGGTCGATAGAGTTCTTCCAGTTCTGTAGTAGCTTTCGGCGCTGATTTTTTCGGTTTGGATTTCTGCTCCGGAGCCTTGGGAGATGGTTTTGAGTCCTTCGGCTCCGATGTGGAGGCGGAAATCTTTTTCGGTTCCGAATGTCTCTTTCGGAGCCGATGCCTTTTCTTTCGGCATCGAGATGGTTGGTGCCGATGTCTTTGTGCCGATGGTGCCTGAGGGACACTAATATGCGGCTTGCTCGGTCCAGAGTCGCCGGAAGGCTTGTCCCTTATCTTCGGAGACGGGCCCGGGGCTTCTGAAGCTTGGTAACGGTCGCAACTGTGGCCAGCAGGCCAAGTCTTGACCAGGGCCTTCTTTTTTTCAGGTGGGGTTGGGGCAGTTGTACTCACTCGTAGACCTGGAGTGATGTGGTGGTCTGAGTCAGAGTCGTATGCTTCGGACACGATCTCGAGATCCTCTGGGACATCGGGGCCTTCATCGAAGATGTCCACCGGTACCGGAGTTGCTTGCTGCGCCATGATGTGTCGTTGGGCCCAGCGATCACTGATCGTCTTTTTGGATCAAAAGGAGGCGCAGGCTTGGCAATTAGTCTTGTGCTCTGGCGAGAGACACAGGTTACAGACTTTGTGATGGTCACTGTGTGGAAATTTAGCTCCACACTGGGGGCATTTTTTAAATGGAGTCCTTTCCATGAGCGTCGAAGATCACGCGATCGATAATACAGTCGAGTTTAAGATGGTTTGCGCGTCGAAACGGTTTGGAGAATATGGTGCCGAATTGGAGCACAGAAGTTACATCCAAACCCGAAGGCAGAAAAAAAACAATCTGAGGATGGAGTCGATGCCCATGCGGACTATCATCCAAGGAAGGAGTCACCTATCTTGTGACTACAAAAGACTTCTTCCAAGACAACAAGGTGCAAGCATCCGAGCCAAACACCAGATGGCGATCTATGCTACAGTATGAATTCCGCAGCTCATATGCCTCGAACATGCTGTTTTCATTGTCAGCATTTGCAGCGTTGCTTTGTGCAGTGGTTTGAAAGGTGCCTTCATCAATTGTGCTAGAACAATGTTTAAATTCTATGTTGGTGCTGGCACCATTTTTGGTGGTGCAACTTTTTTTGCTCCTTCCAGGAACCGTTTGACCACCTGTAAGGTGAAGAAATTCTTCCCTGTTTCCTCTCTTGTGTACGCGAAGATAGCTGCTAAGTGTACTTTTAGTGATGTAAAGCATAGTTTACTCTGTAGTAAACATGTGAGGTATTTTAGCACTGTTCTTTCTCTTGTGATTTTTGCTGACAGACGTTTTTTAAGACACCATTGTATCTTTTCAATTTTGCTGTGTAACACTTTCAGTTGCTGGTTTTCTAGCTTCTCTTAGAGCAGCCATTGTGCTTTCAGGTAGTTTGAGATGTTTGAATTCTAAGTCTTCATTAGCCATGCTGCTAGTCCCAGGCTCTCTGGCTGAAGTACTTTCCTGCTTTGCATTGTTATCAAATTTTTTCTTGCCGGGAGTTTGTGCATTGCTCCCTGTGAGATTTCCATGAGTTCCCAGAACCATGTTTGTCTGGCCCATTGTGGTGCTATGATAATCATTGTCATCCTGCGGATTATGCATTTGCCGATTACTGTTCAGTAATGGTATTGGGGGGGGGGGGGGAAGCGTACGCAAATATCCCTGACAAGTCTATCCATAGCGCATTCCCCAGGGACTGGTTGCAAGGTCGCCTGGATGCGAAGTTTTGGCATTTTGCATTCTGGGGTGTTGCAATAGGTCTATCTGCGGAGTTCCCCATTTTTCTAAAAAAAGAAATCGTACTTCTGTTTGGTTAAGTTCCCACTCGTGGGATGCTGCTGTTTGTCAGCTCAACTGGTCTGCTTCTAGATTGTCCTTCCCTGGTAGGTGCATCGCTAACATATCTATTCCTTTTGGCATTGCCCATCTCCACATCTGCTGTGCTAGACTGGATAGTGCTACAGAGTGAGTCCCTCCTGGTTTGTATATGTAAAACATAGTTGTAGTGTTGTCCGTTTGTATCAACACCCGTATAGTTCTTTCTGAAAGGCTTTGAAGGCTAAGAACACTGTTTTTAGTTCCAAGACATTGAGGTGCTTCACCGCATCTTGTGGTGACCACAAACCCCTTATTTTGAGATTGTCCATTTGTGCTCCATGTTAAACATGGCATCCTTGGCGTGGTTTCCGCTCACCTTTTGCCTCTACCTTCTGTATTTTTGACACTGTGCTGGATTTCGTTTTTGCTGGTTTAGATGCTTTGGGCACTTTGCCACTGCTAATCAGTGCCTAAGTGCAAGTGCTCCCTGTGTAAATTGTTATTGAGATTGGTTATCCATGATTGGCTTATTTGTTTTACCTAGTAAAGTGCACTGAGTGTGCAAGGGCTGGTAATTCAAATGCTACTAGTGGGCTTGCAGCACTGATTGTGCCACCCACATGAGTAGCGCTGAAAAGAGGTCTCGGGCCTGCCACCGCAGTTCCTGTGCGCAGTTTAACTGCCCCGTTGACCTGCCCAAGTGTACCCACTTGCCAGGCCTGACCCTTCCCTTTTCTTACACATTAGACACCCCTATGGTAGTCCCAAGGTACCCCCCTGGGCAGGGTGCAGTGTTTGTGAAAGGTAGGACATATACTAGTGTGGGTAACATGTCCTGATAGTGAAATACTGCCAATTTCGTTTTTCACTATTGAAAGGTTATCTTGCCCATAGGAAACAATGGGGAATGCTGTGTAACATGTTTACCTGCATATCTTCCCATAGGAGCAAGATAGAAAATTGGAGTCTGGTATCCCTGAACTCAGAATTTAATAACATCTTTTAGTAGAGATGGTTTTTAAATACTGTGTTTGAAAATAGCACTTTTAGAAAGTGGCTATTTTCTTGTTCAACCTTTCTGTGTGCCTCTGCCTGTTTGTGGATTGACTGTCTGGTTTGAGAGTGACAGGGGCTAAGGGGTGGGGGGGGCTCCAGGAGAATCTGCATGTGGAGTGGTGGGAGGAGTAGCACCTGGGCCTGAATAGGGCTGTGCCTGCCTCCCACAATGCTGGCTCCACCTCCTGCAGTGTGTCTGATGGCCCTGGCCCACACTCACAAAGGAAGAAGATGTGCACTGGCAGAGTGCACCCAGAACTGGTTTGGACTGGGTCCAGGACCCCTCACACATAGAGAACAAAGACCTTTGGGGTATAAATATAAGAGCTGAAACTCCTGAAAGTTAGACTACTTCATGATCAAGAGTAATCCCGGCCAAAGAAGATCAGCTGAAGAGAAGTACGGCCCTTGCTGTGTGTCTGGGGTTGGCCTGCAGTTGACTGTTTCTACTGAGGAAGAGGACCAAGAGACTTTGCTGTGTCCTCTGCTTGAAGAAGGACTTTGCTGTGTCTATCTGAAGAAAAGTCTACAACGGCCTGAGAAGAACTGGCCTCCTTTTTCTGAAGTCCCAGGCACAAAAGGACTTCAACCCCAGCTTCACTGAAGTTCCTTGCTGGGAGTTTGTCTGCCAGGAGGGCCTGTAATGCAATCAATCATGGCATTTGTAAAGCGCACTACATACCTGCGAGGGTCTCAAGGCGCGGGAGGAGGGGGGGGGGGGGGGGGTTGAAGCTGCTACCGTTCGAAGAGCCAGGTCTTGGTAACTTTGTGTGGAGCCTTTTTGCTGTTGGGAGCTGGAAGCGCGACGCAACGAGAGAGAAGCGTGACGCCGTCGCAGCAGCCGTTGACGCGTTATCAAGGAAGCGTGTTGCCGCTGTTTACCGTCGCATCACCGGAGAAACGTGCCGCCACCACAGAGGGTGCCATCGCATCACCGGAGAAGCATGTCGCAGGGCTGTCGCATCGCTGCAGAAACACGCCGCCGCAACACCGAAGAAGCATGTCGCAGTCGCCAAGGGTGTAGTCTCATCACCGGGGAAGCATGTCGCAGGGCCTGTCGCGGCTCAGAAAAACACAGAGTTCGCCGCATGGCCATGCACACATCGCCTCCACGTTTTCACATCGCAGTAAAGACACCATTTTGTCGCATCGCAGTAAAGAGGCCATTTTGTCGCATCGTCGCCACGCATCGAGGCGCCATCTTGCCGCATCGGAACCGGAGTGCAGGAAGAATCGGCGCATCGCCTTCTCTACGCCCCTTTTGTTTGTTTTGCGTTATGCATCCCAGGTACTTTGAGACTAAAGGGTCTCATTTATCATCTACAAGTTTATTTTTGCAACAACCCTTTTTAGGTCTCGGCTAGCGAAGGCTGCGCTTGCGCAGTCTCGCTCGCGAGATTTAATGATTTTCAGAAGTGGGGCTTGAACCCGCCCCTCTTCTTCCCTCTTCTCCATTGGCTGGCCTCTTAAATGCTGGTCAGCCACTGGAGAAGAGCTTTGTCTTTCCAAACAAGCCCCGTCTTTTTCGGATTCGGGGGCGTGTTTTTTTACTTTCTTTCTCTCCTCTGGAATGTAAACATTCCAGCCAATGGCAAGAGGAGAGAAAGAAAAACACGCCCCCGAATCTGAAAATGCCGCTGCGTTTCTCCGAGGCATTTCTGCTTGACCTCGGAGAAAGGCGGCGGTGTTCATGGCTCTCGCCAGGTAAGGCGCTGGGACGTGAGAGTCACGGCAGGGCGCCCCCTTGCAGCCTTTATTGCGAGGTTGTGGGGCCCGGGGCAGGTGACGGTGTCTGTCGAGCCTTTGTTCTGGTGGGTGCGGTGCACAGACCCACAGCTCCGGTGTGTGAAGAGCAGTCCACAGACATGACGAGCAAACACAGCTCTGCGTCCCTGCCAGTCGGGAGGCGGGGCCAGAAGGGGTCCTGGTGTCCGTGTATCCCGACGCACAGAGAACACTTTGGAATGGTGCCCCTCGGTGCCAGGCTGTCTGAACATCAATGTAGCTAATCTTAACGCACCTCCCAGAAACGGGGTATCTTCAGATGTGTGTGTGGCTGGCAGTGCCCTGCCCTGTATTGTATCTAGTTAAATTGCATTCCAGATACAAAGTATTTTTACATCTACCTTCCACCCTCCCACCCCCATCAGTGTGCCTTTTGCTGTATCTGCTGTCTTGTTATATTGTGTCCCGGATACAAAGGATCTTTTATCTAGCGCCCCCACTGCCCCCCCTCGTTCCTCTGGCCATTAGCCTATATGTTGTCTAGTTATATTGTATTCCAGTTAGAAAATATCTTTACAACTACCTTCCCCGCCCCCAGTCAGTGTCCTTTAATGTATCTATTTTAGCTATTGACATTGTAAATAACAATGCCTTTTCTTTAAATGTTTTAAAAACAAAAACAAACAAAAATAATGTCATGTGCAATGCCAATAGCTCTAACTTTAACAATTCCGAGACCGTTGCATTGTAAATGCTTGTTAAAGACATTCTACTGAGTATCTGTATGTTGGATTTTTGTCGTTTTAGTCTTGTTTAGTTTAGATAAAGATATTTCATGTTTCTAAACTGGTGTGGTGTTTTCACTGCGTTACTGTGAGTGTTGGTACAAATACTTTACATATTGCCTTTGGGATAAGCCAGTCTGCTCATGCCAAGCTACCAAGGGGATGAGCAGGGGTTATCTAAAGTGTGTATCCCCCTTACCCTGACTAGAAGCAAGGGTCCCTATTTGGAGGTACCTACCTCTGCCAACTAGAGACCCATATTTCTAACACTCCCCAACCTATTAGGAATGCATCTGTTGTTATGGTCACTGTTGGTGTTGGAGGTGTGAAAGGTCTCCCCTGTGCTATGCTGCACCATGCCATCTCCTGAACTTTGTTTGTGACAACCACTAGATCCTCCCAACTCCCTGTAGCTTGTGACCATCGAGTTTGGAGCCATTCTTGGAATGGTCTTGTGTAGACGGATATGGGGAACTAGGTGAATGCATGATGCCACCATTCCTAGTAATTTCCCCACTGTCCGATGATGCCACTTCTGGTATAGGCGAGTCTCCTTTAGCAGAGCTGTTAGTCTTTTCTCATTGGGGAACGCCTTCCCTAACAGTGTTAATTCCTGCGCCCATGAACACTTTCCTGCGTTCCGGTTCTATTGATGAATTCTGCTTGCATATGGAGAATCCCAGCTGAACTAGTGTCTGCATCACTTGCTGTATATGTTGTTTGCATAGGCTGTATGAGTTTGCTCTTACTAATAAGTAGGAGTAAACATGAATTCCTTGCCTTCTGAGATGCGCTGCTACAGCTGCTAGGCACTTTGTGAACACCCTTGGTGCTGATTTTAGACCGAAAGCCAAGACTTTTAACTGGTAGTGCTGTTTGTTTATGACAAATCTTAAGAAACGTTTGTGTTTTCTGTTTATTGGGATGTGTAAATACGCATCCTTTAAGTCTATTGTTGCCAGGTAATCTCCGTTTTTCAACTGGGGTAACACTTCTTGTAGTGTAGTCATCATGAATCTTTACGTTTTTACAAACTTGTTTAGAAACCTTAGGTCTAATATAGGCCGTAATGTTCCATCCACTTTTTGAATCAGAAAGTATGTTGAATATACTCTTCTTTTCTCTGTGTGGTATATGTTATATTGCATGTTTCCTCTGAAGTTCTTTTACCTCTTTGACCAGGTGAGATAGTTTTTTTGACTGTGTCGTTTGTCTTGCCCTCCTGTGCGGAGGCTGTTTTGCTAGTTCTATACAGTAACCGCATTGCATTATGTTCAGAATCCACTTGTCTGTGGTTATTTCTTTCCACCTTTCTTGCAAAAGTGTTAGTCTGCCTCCTACTGGAGCGGTATGTTGGAGGAACTGTAAATTGGTGTCCATTTGTTCTGTTAACTGCTTCTTTTTGTTTGTATGTACTGTCACTGTGGGTCTTTGTGAGAGTACCTCTGTGTGAGTGCAGTCACTTGGTGGAGGTCTGTTGTCCACCCCTTTGTGTCTGACCTCTGGCACAGGGGCGCCCTCGAAAGGATCCTCTCCCTTATTATTTCCAGCTTTGTTGCTGTCCCTGGTGTGTGTTCTGGTTCCCGGCCTGGTATGTTTGCTGGTAACCTTGGCGTGAGGTAGTAGGTTGTTGCGTACCTCTGCCCGCTGGCCTCTTTGATGGTGTGCCTTTAAGCATACCTCTGAACTGCAGGGCTCCCATGGATCTTGCCGTTACGTTGTCCTTATTTAGTTGATTTAATTTGTCATCAACCACTGTTCCAAACAATTGATCGCCATTGAATGGAGAATTAATGATTTTGCTCTGCACTTCGGGCTTGAAACCCGACATTGAGCCATGCGTTTCTCCTTTCCGTTATGGCAATCATCATTTGTCTGCTGGATGTTTCAGCAGCATCAAGGGCAGATTTCAAACACGTGTTTGCAATGTTCTTGTCTTCTTCGACCAGGTGGCTTGCTCTTTTTTGGAATTGTTCTGGTAGGTTTTGCAACAGTTCCCCTACCTCTTCCCAGTGCTGGTACGCATGCCTGTTGAGCAATGCATTGGAATTTGCAATGCGCCACTGGTTTGCTGCGCTTCTCTCCATCTTTCTTCCTACGAGGTCCATCCTCTTACTTTCCTTGTCCAGAGGTGGTCTCACTGTAGTAACCTCATTTGCCCTTTTCCTTGCTGTTGAGGCAATAAGGAGTATAAGGGGGTCTTTAGAGGAGTGTTTATATTTTTTCTCTGATCTTGGTGTTATAGCCTTGCAAACAGCAGGCTCCTTTAATGCCTCTTTCCCCATGTCTAATACACTAGGTAGCACTGGTAGGAATTGGTTCCTAGATTGTGAAGGCATCAAAGTCTCCAATAAAAAACAGGATTGAGGTTTTTCGCCTGTAGCTGAACCCCATATGTTTCTGGAGCCTTCTTTATCACCTGGTTATACATGCCAATGTCATCTGGGGGAGATGGTGTAAGAAACTGGCCCTATATATACTGCACCATAGAGAGGTACAGTGAGTATAGAGTCCAAGGGTATCCAGAGGTTTGGCAGAGGTCAAAGTTGGATAGAACCTTACTCTCAAAAGTGGTAGCGTGGTTGAGCAGTAAGGCAGTATCACAGTGTTAAGCATTTGATGTACACACTTAGTCAGCAAATGAATTCACACACACAATAACTGAACTCTAGGCCAATTGTTTTGTATAGAAAATATACGGTTCTATTTCTAGAACCAAGCAAGCCTGGTACAGGTAAGCATAAAAATACTTTTCAGTAGTAAATTACTTGTATGAACACAGTTCAAAATTGCAGTGTAACTTGTACTGGTTTTGGTTACAGTTATAAGTCAGCAGTTTGCAACACATTGCAGGTATAGTACATTCAATTGAGTGGGCTTTTTAAGTAAAATGCAGTTAATTACTTTTCAGATTACTTTTGCTAACACAGGACTGGATCCTAGATTCAGCCCTGAGACATTTCCTGAAAACAGGTGAGTAAATGCCTTTTGGATAAAGGTACGATTTTTAAAGAATATTATTGCATTTCAAAAGTTGACAAACTTTTTCACATCGAATCACCAATGTTATACCCTGGGAGGAAATTCACTTAGCAGGTAAGTTATGTTAGTGATACTTTTTCTTACTCAGTGCTGGATCCTGGATTCAGCACTGGGGCATTTCCTGAAAACAGTTGAGAAAATGCGTTTTGGTTATTCGGCTGAATTTTAAGGAATATTTTTAGTTTTCAAGTGTCGACACTTAGAAACGTTTTGGGAGAAAAAGTGTCAATGTTATCCTATGAAGAAAAATGAGTTATCGGTTTCAAGGTAAGTAATCGGTCTTTTGAGTTAGGGTTCTGGGGTTAAACTCAGGGGTCTCCCAGGGTCAGTGATGCACACTCAGCGGCACTCGGGCAGCCGGGTGCAGTGTGTTGAGATCCAATGTTATCCTATGGAGGGTAGGGGGGCTCCGGTTGGTGGCAGCTGGCGAGCAGGCCACAGGGTTGTGGGAGCAAAGCTCCTAGGGTTAAGCTCAGGGCAAGTTGGGGACCAAGTTAGCACAAAAGGGGCACCATCAGCGGCGCTAGGGCAGCCGGGTGCAGGGTCCCGTTTTGAGGTCGGGTGCCCTGTTGATTTCAATGGAGATTCTCCGGGACAAAGAAACACTGCAGGCTCGGGGACGAGGATCTTCCAGGAGTGACCACTTCGAGGGTTAAGTTGGGATGTAGAGGGCTGGTTAGGCACCGCTGGGTTGGGCACACAAGGCCGTGGTGTGTCGGGTGCAGGGGTGTCTTTGGACTTCTGATTTTCTTACCCGCTCTGGTCACGGTAGGGGTACTCTGCATTGAAGCTGCAGGCGTCTCCTGGAGGTTCGAGGCAGGTAAGGGGTGGCCGGATCTCGGGTCAGGATCGCCGGGGGGACCTCCTCGTGGTGTTTGTGCACTCAAACACTGGCCGGGCTCGGCAGGAGCAGTGTGCTGGATTCGCTGTTTCTGGCTGGCACCAGAAGCTGCAGTTTAAACAAGTCCGGTGTTCACAGGAGAAACAGCTTGGAAAGTGAATGCAGGCAGGTCCTCTGGGGTTTTTGAGGTTGCTGCCCGCTGGACACGCTGGGGTTTCACAGGAGCAGGTTCGAAGGGAGACAGGCCTGTAGGGCTGGGGACAAGTCAGTGGGCATCGTCCCCTTGTTAGTTCTGCACGGCTTCTCGCATTTCTTTTCTTGTGGTTGCTGGATCTGAGGAAGGAAGGTCCAGGGTGCCCCTAAATACTAAATTTAGGAGCGTTACAGATAGGTAAAGGGCAGGGACCACCCCCTATTCTGCTACTCTCCAGTGGGAGGGGGGCAGGAGCCTGTACCTGGTTGACTGGGTACCCCCATCCTCAAGATGGCGGGGACTCGAGGTTGTGCTTCACCTCGCCTCCCCCACCTTAGGGGTGGAGTTGGCAGAGGTGGGCACTCCTCTCTTCCTCACTTGTTTTTCCCGCCAGTTTTCCCACCCAAAGTGGGGGGTAGAACCAGTGGGGACCAGTTGCGTAAAGCAGCAACTGGTCTGGAGAGGCTCACAAAGGAGGCATGCTTTTGAAGCTTCTTTGTGAACACTGCCCATCCTGGGGAGGAGGCTTGGCACCTCGTCCCAGGATGAGCATGGTTTCAGGCCACCAAGAGCAGCAGGCTCTCGACCCAGGGGTCCAGAAACCTGTCTGGTGGTGGCAGCCTGCGCAGCCACTCAGTCAGGTCACTGGTAGTTGGTCGTTTTTCAGGGGGCATCTCTAAGATGCCCTCTGTGGTGCATTTTACATTAAATCCCACACTGGCATCAGTGTGGGTTTAATGTGCTGAGAAGTTTGATACCAAACTTCCCAGTCTTCAATGTAGCCATTATGGTGCCGTGGAGTTCGTAATGATAACCTCCCAGCACCATATACTCTTAATGGCAGCACTGCACTTACAGGGCCCAGGAAAGGACCTGGGCATTGTAGGGGTACAGGGCTCCTGCACCTGTACCCTCACCACTGGCATAGAGCACCCAGCCAGAGGGGTGACTGATGTATGCCAGGGCAGTGGTTTGTGGGCATGGCACACAGGGATGTGTGCCAGGTCGACTGTTTTGTTCTGCACCCAGACACTCAGCCTGCAAAGGCAGTGTGTGTGTGTCAGGGTACAAGGCCTCGAAGGGTGGCACAATAAGTGCTGCAGTCCTTAGGGGACTTGTCTGGTTACAGTGCCCTGGGTACCTATGGTACCATTTACCAGGGGCTGACATGTGGCCAGAGATGCCAATTGGGTTTAGGCTTCAATGCAGTTTTAGGGAAGGATCACAGGCCCTGGGTACCGGATTGGCAGGAGCCCAGGGCACTCTCAGTCAAAGCACATCAGCAATTCAGCAAAAAATGGTGGCATACCATGCAAGAAAGAGGGCACTTTCTCACAGATGGCCTCGAAGGATATGATTCTACAGACTCTTCGGGCGATTCGGCGTCGAGGTCTTGCCACTGGAACTCTTGAGACTCCGAGTTAGACGACTCCGCGTATGCTTGTTCGTTTTGTTCAGCATCTTCCCCGAAGAAGAACCTTCCTCTTCTTCAATTATTTTTGGGTTTCTTGGGGGTATTGTTTCTTCGACAACCCCCTGGGTTTCGGTTTCTCTTCTTTTCGACGGTATCTTGAATTGCTTCAAGCTTTCATCGAAGTCTTTTTTGTGTTGAAAGATATTCGCTATTTCAACTTTTTCTCAATCTCTGCCTCGTGTGTTCCGGCGCCTAGATTGTCCGCTTTCTGTTTTTCGACTGACGACGCCCGAAGCGGTCGCAGTTTGCCTCGGTCTCTCTCCAGACTGTCCTTCGACGTCTTGGTTTTTTCAAGGACCTTTGCCGCTCCGGAGTCCTTATCCAAGGATCCTACGGTCTGTTTTTATTTGGATGCAGCTACGGTCGCCGAATGCTTTGAAGCAGAGGATCCTTTTTGTGTTTTAGAGTCCGATTTTCGAAACTCTTTGGTTTTTTCGAGGTCGACGACTCTTACCTCCTTCGAAGTCTTCCGCTCGACTTCCACGACCAAAACTTCTGTTTCCTCGTCGCCTTCAAGTCTTTCGGCGACGTTGTCTTCCTCCTCACTGGAGAGGCCCAGGTCTCGCAGCGGTGGTCCTTGGCCCTGCATGTTGTAATTTGCTCGTCGCTGCCTTTCTCTTACCCTCAACGTCTTTGGGGTGAAGACAGAGCAGCCATTACAGTCGTCACTTCGATGGTCCAGGGGTAGGCACAGGTTACAGACCGGATGCTGATCCTTTTGAGCGTATTTGTGGTGGCAGTTCTTACAAAACTACAATGGCGTTTTGTCCATTACCACACCATGGAAGTCCCCTGCATGCGCATTATCCGGTCGACCACGAAGTTCTTGATTTCTTCTCTTCGTCGAGCTGCGGTCGTCGTAGATTTAAAGATGAAAATGGAAGACTCCGCTCTGTTATTTCCCAACAATTCTTCTTGGTTTTTCCCACGATTCTTCTCTCCAATCTCAAGAGCTTCTCCATATCGTAAAAGAATCTGAACTTGGCTACCAAAGGTGGGGCTTCCGGAGGAAGTCTGTCAACTTCACAGAAGGGCACCAAATGGTACTACGTCGTCGACGCCCACCAACAACAAAAAAGGGGAAAATACTACAATTCCAGACCCAAACACTAGATGGCGGAATAACGCACAGCATAGTGAATCCAGAAAAGATTCACGCTGCAAAACCACTGTTTCCTGATGAATGCGTTCGGGGATCTCAGATCTAGTATGGGTCTTAACAGAAAATCCTGTTTTGTGGATGAGGAAGTGGACTGAGTAGACACCCTGACTCTGCTCTTTTTTTTACCTCCACTATTGTTCCTTTCTGTAGTCTAGTGCATAGCATATAAATCCAGAAAGGCATAAAAAAAAAGTCATAATTTTGCACAATAGTTAAAGTCATAACAACGTTCCATGACCTTACAAAGCGACTTGGCTTTGTTCTATATGGTGATCAAACTCAGTTGTGACTAGCAATAGCCTTAGGACATATGGTGGGGTCCCTTTTTCCCACTATATCAACATTTCTAACCTGGGCTGTAACATAGCCATACACATAATGGTGGTACATTTTGGCAGCATCTAAATTTTGAGATGACACTCACCAGCTCGTCTTGGCCCATTTCTGGCGTAGAGCACCTTGTGTCCTCATTGGAGAGTAGTCTATGGGAGTCACGGGAAGCTGGGGTTAGGGGCGCTGAGAGGGCATCAGGGCTAATTGGACTTCGTGGTGACTGGCCGTGCGAAAACTCAGACAGGCTGTGGCAGTTTCCACCATCTGGAGATGCTGGCTGTGGGGTCAATGGGTTTGCGTTACCTAATTGAGGTGTGGTTCGTCCGTCTGACGATCTGTAGGACCTACATGTCAAGAGTAAAAAAAACACAAAAGGCAAACATGTATACATACTATTTGCATGACAGTCATTCATAAAAGTATAGTCAAAAGGAAAACTTCCAAGTAATCGGACTCTTAACACATTAAAGTCTACAGGTTTAAATGAGTTTTACAACATTTCAAGTGTTTATTTTCTAATTCTTAGACATACTATAATACAAACCTATTCCATGGGAATAGCACACACAAATTGCACTATTTACCAGTAAGTTAAAGCATTCTACTTACAACACTGAACAACAGTGTCTAAATCCAAATAGGGGTGAAAGAGTAAATAAACTACTACTAAAACGCAAATATAACTGTCAAAAGATTGTCTTCCCATTGTCCGCTATGAGCCAAAGAAGGTAGGCCAAAGTCATCAGCACAAAATCTGCAGCATAGGACATAGTGTGAAGCAATGCCACAACCAGTTTTTTCTGGTATCGACATTTCCAGTTGTTTACAATGTGCTTTAAGATGGTGGGATCACCAGGATATCTGGGACAGATTTAGGGAAAAACAGACAGTGTTAAACATGGTGCTGGCAATGCACTTCAGCACACTGAAGTACATGTCTTCATCCCTTAAAGTTTACAGCTACCAGAAGCTCCAGCCCATTGGAAAGGAGGATTATGATACTTACCCAGCATCTGTTCTTG
This sequence comes from Triturus cristatus, assembly GCF_964204655.1. Taxonomy (NCBI): domain Eukaryota; kingdom Metazoa; phylum Chordata; class Amphibia; order Caudata; family Salamandridae; genus Triturus; species Triturus cristatus. Next base: position 803,350,371 of record NC_140579.1, on the reverse strand, counting down.
GCATGTAGAGCTGTAGATTCACATGCTTTGCATAGCCCCTGCCATCTAGTGTTTGGTCCGGATGTTTGCAAGTTGTTTTTCTTCGAAGAAGTCTTTCCTAGTCACAAGGTAAGGCGGCGACTCCTTTTGGTGACAGTGCCCATGAGCATCAACTCTATTGTTAGATTGCATTCCCACAAGAAGGAGAGAATGGAATTATTAGGTGTAGTACAGAGATGTACATGCGTATGTAATGTAAATAATGCAAAACTGCAACAGCTACAGGTGCCCAGGGAGGCGGGAGGGCGAATGTGAATCTACAGCTTTACATGCCAAGAACAGATGCTTACTGGGTAAGTAGCATAATCGGTTCGATGCATGTGCGCTGTAGATAGACATGCTTTGCATACAGGGCAGGACTGGCCGTAGCCATTTGCCAGTGCGGACTTCGGTTGCCAGTGCGGATTTCGGTTGCCAGTCCGGCCCAGTTTGCATAGACTATATAGAAGTATTTTCCCAAAGTGGTGGCTAACTAGTAGATGTTACAGCGGTTTGAGAAAGTGTTAGCACTGCTAGGCCTACATTAGCTTGTTGACGTGCTAACACAACTACACAGTAATGTTTGGTAAAATACCATGTTGCTGTTTTACAAATGTCAGCTATAGGGATGTTACCTAAAAAGGCCATAGATGCTTCTATTTTACGAGTGGAATGTGCTCTAGGAGGTATAAAGTTTGTTTAGCTTTAGTGCAGCAGATTTTAATGCACTTAATCCATCTTGCAATGCCAGATTTAGAAATGGGATTGCCTTTATGAGGTGCAGCAAATGCAAGGAACCATTTTGTTCTCCGAAAATCTTTTGTTCTTTCAATGTAGTACAATAGCACTCTTCTGACATCAAGAGTATGAAGGGCTCGTTCTGCTACTGAATCAGGTTGAGGAAAGAAAACGGGCAACTCAACTGATAGGTTGATATGGAAAGCAGAAACCCCTTTGGGAAGGAACTTCGGGTAGGTGCGAAGAACTACCCCGTCTCTATGAAGTTGAAACACAAGTTCTTCCAAGATTAAAGCTTGTAGCTCACCAACTCAATTTAATGAAGTGATTGCAATGAGGAAGGCGACTTTCCATGAAAGAAACTGTAGCAGACAGTTGTGGAACGGCTCAAAAGGTGGACCCATGAGCACAATGTTCATATTTCAAACTGGTGCTGCAGGTACTCAGGGTGGTATTATGCTATTAAGGCCCTCAAAAAAGGCTTTAATTACTGGAACCTTGAACAGAGATAGACATCTGTTTTGCAAATCTGAAGCTACTGCTGCAAGATGCGAACATATGGAAGAGTAGGCTAAACCAGCATGCTGTAAATGCAGACGGTAACAAATTATATTTTAAGTAGATGCATTTAGAAGATCAATATTGTTATTAGTACAATACATAATAAATCGTTTCCATTTAGCTGCATAGCATGCTCTGGTAGTTAGGCTTTCTTGCTTCTTTAAGAATGGTCATGCATTCTGGTGGCAAGTTAAGATATCCAAAAGAGCCAAATCGCTAGATTGAGCTCCTTGGGATTTGGATGTCTGACTTCTCCATGGTTCTGCATGACGAGACTGGATTTGAGATGCAGCTTTTGATGCAGAACTACGGACAGTTCTAAAAGTGTCGTGAACCATGGTTGACTAGCCCAAGTGGGAGTTACTAGAATCAGTATGAGGGATGTTTGCCAGAGCTTCCAAACCAGAAATGGACGGAGAGGAAGAGGCGTAGGCAAATATCCCTGACCAATTCATCCATACGGCATTGCCTTTGGATAGAGGTGTGGGAACCTGGAGGCGAAGTTTGGGCATTTTAAGTTGTTGACTGTGGCGAACAGATCTATTTGTGGGAATCCCCATTGTTGAAGGTATGGAAGGAGAACCTGGGGATGAAGTTCCCACTTGTGAAATTGTTTCCGCACTCTGCTTAGGAGGTCGGCAATCTGATTGTCCACTCCTGGGAGATGCTCTGTCAAAAGATTGACTGTGATGAATTGTCCAACGCCAAATTGTCTGAGAGAGGCGTGACAGTTGCAGAGAATGTGTCACCCCCCCTCGTTTTTGTACATTGCTGTCATGTTGTCGGTGTGGACTGGGACAACTTTCCCTATGGGATGAGAAAAGCTTTCAGTGCTAGATATACAGCTATAAGCTCTAGATAATTGATGTGTAGAGCTTTATACCTGTTGTCCCATAGACCTTGAATTGTCAAGTTATGAAGATGGGCACCCCAACCTGTGAGGATGTGCCTGCTGTTAGCATGATCTGAGAAACAGGGTCAATGAAGGCCACCCTTTTTTTTATAAGTTTGCTGTGTTCCACCACTGCAGAAAGCGATGGGTGCGGCTGTCTCCCAACACTAGATCTGTTAATTGAGACTGATTCCACTGACGTGCTAAGCACGCCTGTAGAGGACGCATATGCAATCTTGCATAAGGCACTATCGTGATGCAGGATACCATATTACCAAGCAAATGAATAAAATATATGGCTACTAAGTATTGATTGGCCTGAAACTGTATTAGCAGAGATTGAATATTCTGAATTCTGGCTGCATTGGGAGAGGTTAGGGCTGTGCAAGTGTTTAGAGTCGCTCCCAGATAAGACTGCATTTGTGAAGGCTGAAGGTGAGACTCTACCCAATTGGTAGAGTAGGTCTACTGTAGTCTGAGTGTAGTTTAGACACTTTTGGTGTGTGCTAGCTTTGATGAGCCAGTCGTCCAGATATCTGACATGAATTTGTTATCTTCTGAGATGTGCTGCCGCTACCGCCAGACATTTTGTGAATACTCTGGGAGCAGTAGTTACTCCGAAAGTGAGTACTTTGAATTGATAGCGTTTTCCTGCTATCAAAAACATGAGATATTTGCGATGAGCTGGGTGAACCAGAATATAAAAGTATGCGTCTTAAGTCTAGTGTGGACATAAAATCACCTTACTGTAGCAGTGGAAGGACCTGTTGAAGCATGACCATGTAGAAATGTTCTGAAAGTATGTACAGATTTAACGTCCTAAGATCTAAAACAGTTCTTAAGGAGCAGTCTTTCTTGGGGACTAGAAAGTACCACTAGTACACTCCTGAACCTTGGTACTGTAATGGAACTGGTTCTATAACTTCTTTTGTTAAAAGAGCTTGTACCTTTTGTTTGAGAAGCTGCAGGTGTTCTGACGAGAGTTTATGAGTGCGAGGTGGAATGTTGGGAGGATTGCTGGTGAGCTCCAGGCTATAACCATGTCGGATAATGTCTAGCACCCATTTGTCTGATGTTGTGGATTGCCAAATAGGGAGAAATTGTTGAAGTCTTCCACCAACAGGTGTTAGATGATTTGGGGGTGGAGGGGAGAAAGAGTAGTTAAGTCACTGCTTATTGGGAGAAGGGGAGCTACGTGTTGACGTGCTCTCGCGTCTTCACTTAAAATGGTTTCCTCTGTACCCTCCTCTAAAGAAACCTCTACCAGAAGAGGCTTGCGTGTTGGACTTGTGCGAGGATGTGTTAGGGTCTGAGGATGTAGTTTCAGACCCTGCTCTACAGAATGAGCGACAAAAGGAGCCTCTGATTGAGGGAGATTGCAGCGCTCTCATGGATTTTGCCACATGTCGTTTTCTTTTTTCTTAAGCCTCATTAACCTGAGGTCCGAAGAGATTATGTTTGTTAATAAAAGGAGTGTTTAGAATAGACTGTTGTACTTCTGGTTTGAAACCTGAAATTTTAAGCCAGGCATGCCCACGTAAGAGAATGCTGGTGTTAACTTCTTTTGCTGTGGTGTCAGCAGCATGTAGTGCACATCTAATATAAGTATTAGATACAAGTTTTCCTTCTTGGACTAGCTTGTGCCTTTTTCTTGTGCTCTTTTGGGAGGTATTGAAGTAGATCTTCCATTTCGTCCCAGTGTGCCCTGTCATACCTAGCAAGCAGGCCCTGCGTGTTGGCAATATGCCAGTGATTAGCAGCTTGAGCAGCAACCCTTCTACCAGATACGTCAATAAGCCTGGATTCTTTATCTGGGGGAGGTGCATCTCCAGATGTCTGTGAGTTGGCTCTTTTATGAGCGGTGGAAACTACCAGTGAATCTAGAGGGAGCTCTCCTTTAATGAAAACCGGAGCAGAAGGTGATTGTTTGTATTTTCTATCAACCCTAGGTTTAACAAGTTGTGCACAAACAGGGTCCTTAAAAACGTCATCTGCATGTCTCATCATGCCTTTTAACATAGGGAGACTCTGGCCAACTGTGTAAAGACCCTAGTGTCTCAAATAAAAAAATGTCATTTAAAGTCTCCTTGTGCAGTGTAACCCCATGTTATGCTGCTTCTCTGGAAATTAGCTCTAGCTAGGAAGCATCATCTGGAGGTGAAGGTTTTGCAGGGTATAGGTCTGGCTCATTATAGGAGGATCAACATAATCATCCCACGGATCTGTAGGTAAAGGAATATTGTCACTGTCATTATCTCCAGCTCCTAAATCAGGCTGTGTGTAAGATGATCCCAGTGGTGTTATGTGTAGGGGAACCAAGCCTGGCAGTATTGGTAAAGACGATTGAAGGGATGGGAAAGCTGGATGGAAATGACTTGTAGCAATGTCTTTTTTCTTCTTAAGGGGGGATCTTGTACCCAGTGTCCTCTGGAACAAGATCCCTATCGTCCAGCTGCCTGTGGCTGGAGTTCTGCCCAGCAACAGGCAGCCAGAGTCGTGTGGGTGGCGGGTAGCATCCATTTTGTTCTACCTGTGCACTTTTAAATTGGTGTCTAAATTCTGCCGCTTTTCCCATATCGCCCCTCTAGCAGGGGGGAATTATGCCCTCAGTCCCATGGCAGAATTGGGGGTATGATTCCTACATGCTTGACACCAAACACAATATGGTTCTGTGTAGCCACTCTCAAGTTATGACGCTATCGCGATTACTTATAATGCGGTTAAGAGTGTATGGTATGGCTACACTACAAACAACCCAGCAATAGTTTTACGAAGGTTGCAGAGGGGCCCTACTCAGGTAGGGGTTCCCCCTCACACATTTCAGCACCCTGCCTTGTAGGATTAGCAAGGCCTGCTTTAGGGGTAACCTATGAGGATATGTGTGTTGTATTAAGTGGGATACAGGATACCTATATCCCTGTAAGGGGTGCAAGCACCACCTTACCCAGACTACAGTAGTGGTCTGGTGGTGTCATTTTGTATGGCTGTCCCATGGGTGGCACAATAAGTGCTGCAGCCCCTGGTAGGCCTCTGAGGGACCCATGCCCTGGGTAACTAGGGTACCATCTACAAGGGGCTGATAGGGTGTCCTCAGTATCCAACTGGAAGGTACCTAGGGTACTCACATCAGTTTAGAGAAGAAGCAGATAGGCTGGGGTCCTGGATAGCAGGGCCACAGCCTGGCTAGTGTCATAAAACAGTCAAAACATCAGCAAAAAGTTGGGGGCAACTATGCAGTCGATGCCACTCTCCTACAGTACCGAAGCCTTATGTTTAGTGGAAGATAACTTATGGGGTACGGGGGTTTTAGTACTCACGACCACCTGTCCCGCTAGAATGTCTTTGGACTCTAATTCGATCTCTAGGTCAGAATCGGTTTGTGCGACCGAAAAGGCTTAGTCTTCTTCCACAGATTCTTCTCCAAAGTAATCCGGAGTAGGTGGAGTGCTTTGGCGCTGCATTTCTTGTCGTCGAGCCAGATCTCAAAGAATCTTTTTCGATCAGAACAACAGACAGGCCGCGCAATCTTCTTCCTTGTGCCACAGTGAGAGGCACTAGTTACAGATCTGATGTAGAACGGTGCAAGGGTATTTGTTGCAGCACCGAGGACAGCATTGAAACGGGGTCCTTTCGATCGGAAGAAAAATGGACCGATGCACCTAGGCCCGAAGGCTGCCCACTATGTTTTCGATCGAAGATGAAACTTTCCAGATCAAATGGATATGCGGAGAGAGGGAAATGTGTATAACAATACTGATGAGGTTACAGTGGATTGAGCACTGAGGGGAACCCGAAGGACAGTTTCGAATTGAAGCGCAGCAATACATGTCCGAACCCGATGGCGGAAAAAACAATCTAACAATGGAGTTGATTCCATTCGCACTATCACCGAAAGGAGGAGTCACCTCGTGACTATGAAAGACTTCTTCGAAGAAAATAAACTTGCAAACATCCGGACCCAACACTAGATGGCAGGAGTATGCAAAGCATGTGTATCTGCAGCACACATGTCTCGAACAGGGACATTTCGCAAGGTACATTCATTTCATTGCCAGATGCATGTTTAGTAAACAATGTAATCTATTTCTTCTTTTTGCATGAGAAAAATAGCAAGGGATACAACAGCGATAGAATGAATAGCATCACCTTTAACCAATATGTTGCATTTTGAAATTTTCATTTTCAAGCTTTGTCATTTAATTTAGCATGGTTCAATAACATGCACCTTTGTTGTACAGCATTATGCAATTACAGCTCACTCAAACAAGTCAACAGGTCTGGTCTTCAAAAGAATGCTAACCTATTGGCTGACAGTTCGTGTTAATTTTTACTTCTCAATTCTAAATGGACTTCAAACATGTTGAGAAAAGTAAATTAAATCAGCCAAAATGTCCATTGGTGCATTATGTGCACACCCGACAAGCATCTTGAAATGGCAGTTATCCATTCCAAGATAGCCGCTTTATGAGTGTATTTACTGAGACGTGTGCACACAGTGACCATCTTTAAATGCCCCCCCCCCCCCCATAAAAATAAAATCAGTGTGCATGAAGTGCAAAAAAGAGCGGCCGGGAAGCACTTTAGCCTTCGGGTCCACCTAAAAAAATTAAATAAAAATTAAGCAGGGAGCGAGATGGGTAGCATCGGATAGTAGGAAAAGAGGGATGAAAATGTGTGGGGCATAAAACAAGAAAGTTAGTCACAGAGCGTGATGGACAATATCGGGCACTGGGGATTAGCAATTTTCTTCTGTTACTGATTTGTTTCACATGTGTACGTTCTTCTCTGCCATACAACCGTTTCAACATTGGATGTTACAGAAATGCCTAAAAATTGTTAAAAAAAAAAAAAAAAAAAAAAAAAAAAAACATGTGCAGTCTAAGTCACTGTTGTGTAATAGGCGCCAGATGTTTGAAAACTCACAGTCCAACAATGTGTACTGCAACAGCACCCTATTAAAGTTGTTGCCACTATCAGCTGGGTCTATCCAGTCTAGTAGTGGATCAGGTACCAGATTCCAGTCTCTGGCCATTGTCCGTCACGAAGAGCCGATTTCTGTGAAAATCTGGGATACGTAGGAAAGGAATAACCCAATACAGATATCCTAGCTTGTATAGACCAGACTGCCAATCAGGCATCCATCAGTTTATTTCAAAGATATCCGCCTTTCGGATCTGGTATGTGGAGCAGCTTATGGGGAAGGGACTTCCATATGAGGATAGCTAAACATCTTCTAAAACTGCTTGAGTGGTTCCACTCACTGGCATCAGAGAGAAGTGCAAGTACTGAAGACCACCACCTGCAATCAATATTTATCAATTTCGCTGATTGGGACTCTGAGCGATCAGTCAACTGAAGGGCAATGTCTGACTCTTGGGTGTAAAATCAAAGAAGGATCTTTTTGCGTTTCCTATAGTGGGATAGTCTGACAACATTGATGGAGCATATTAACCCAGCACTTTAAGCAAAGTATGTCTAAGAGGGAGAGAAGTGAAATGTCAGGCGTGTTGGGTAAGGACAAAGGGCAATACGGCCACTGGGTAGGGCGTGTTGGGAAGGTTGTGGAATTAGTATATGGGAGGAAATGGGCAGTCCAAGCTGATGGATCTGTAAGAAACATTAGTAGTGATAGATTCCTTTCCTTAGAATTAACCCCAGGCGTCTGACTGGATCCGGAAAGCTTTCGTCAGCAGTATCTCTGCGCGTTGGTAGGTGGCGCTGTAAGGCTCCGTGTCAGTCATTGGCGTCATGGTCGCCGAGATGACGTTGCGGCAGCTACTTAGACGCCGCCCTCGCGCGCTGACGCAGTTCTGTACATGACTTTCCGTGCCAGGAACGCAGAGCCATGCAGGAAACTGACCACTGGTGCCCGGAAACTAGGGCCCTGAAAGGGCTGACCTTAACCCTAGAAATCAGTTTGCAGAACAGGGACGATGGGTGGGGCGGGAAAAAATCTATCACTACTGTTTCTTACTGATATATCGTTACTGAAGGCAAGTAACTTGTGCATCTGAAAGAAACACGTAGTGATAGACTAGATACCCCAGCAATACCAACTCCGGTTGTGGATCTGCGATCCAAGATCACACCAGAAAGTCCTGGAGAACAGAACAGCCAAAGAAGCAGTCACTCCGGACTTGGCTGGCAGGGCAGTAATGCTTGGTAAATGTGTTCAGCGAGGCCCACGTAGCTGCCTGACAAATGTCATGCAAGGGAACTCCCCGTCCCAAAGCAGTAGTGGCTGCTGTCGCCCTGGTAGAATGGGCGCGCAGCCCCAGAGGCTCCTTTTTAGCCAAAGAATAACATGCTTTTATGCAAAGAACGACCCACCCAGAGATGGTCCGCTTGTGCACGGCCCGACCTTTCTTGGCGCCCATGTAGCCAACAAAGAGCTGGTCATCCACCCGGAACTATTGTGTGGGGTTCATGTAGAATGAGAGCGCACGTTTTGGGTCCAGACGGAGGAGCCTCTCTTCCTCTTTTGAGGGATGCAGAGGTGGAAAGAAAGTGGGTGATGTGATGGTCTGCCCAATGTGAAAGGCAGTGACAAACTTTGGCAGAAGGGATGGACGATTCCTTAGAACCACTTTGTCCGGATGGACAAAGAGAAAAGGAAGTTTAGAAGAAAGAGCCTGGAGCTCACTCACTCTTCTGGCAGAGGTGATGGCCACCAGGAAAGCGGTCTTTAAAGTGAGAAGACGAAGATGACAGTTGTGAAGTGGCTCAAATGGAGCACACATCAGGTATGTCAGAACCAGGTTCAAGTCCCACTGAGGCATTATGAAAAGAACAGGAGGGAAAAGATGAGTAATGCCTTTGAAGAATCTATTTACAACAGGGGACTTGAAAAGGGAAGGCTGATCTGGAAGCCGTAAAAAGGCTGAAATGGCGGAGAGATAGCCCTTGATAGTGCCCAGAGCAGTGCTCTGCTGGGCCAAAGAAAGGAGGAATCAACCTTTGCTGTGCACCATGTCACAAACTTATTCCACCTGCTAGCGTATACCGTCTTAGTGGAGGGATGCCTGGCTGCCAAGATTACATCACAAACTTTGGGAGGCAGGTCAAAAGAAGTCAACTGCCGCCGCTCAATCTCCACGCAAGGAGGTGGAGGCTGGACAGGTTCGGGCGGAGGACCGTCCCCTGTTGCTGCAACAGAAGATCTTCCCGAAGAGGCAGTCGGATCGGGGGATCGATAGCCATGCTGAGCAGCTCAGGCTACCATACTCTTCGAGCTCAGTCCGGAGCCACAAGAATGACTTGGGCCTGGTCGCGTTTGATCTTCTTCAGCACTCTGGGTAGAAGTGGTATAGGCGGAAGGGCGTATAGTAGACTGCAACTCCACTCGCGATGAAAGGTATTGCCTAGCGAGTGACGCCTTTGAAATTCCAACACGCAGAACTGATGACATTGCGCATTCGCTTTGGTGGCTAATAGATCTAACCAAGGCTCTCCCCACTGCTGAAACAGACCTTGCGCCACGTACGAGTTCTGACACCATTTGTGATCCATCATGCACCTGCGGCTGAGCTCGTCCGCCCTGGCGTTCAAAGAACCCGCCAGGTGTTGAACCACCAGGGAAATGCCCTGATGTTCCAGCCATGTCCCGAGGAGCAGAGCCTCTTGACATAGGGTCCACGATCCCACCCCACCCTGTTTGTTGCAGTACCACACACCAGCACTTCTCTCCCCTTGACAGAGGGAAGACATGCCTTCAGTGCAAGACGGATTGCCCGAAGCTCCAGAAGGTTGATATGGAGCCGGGACTCCGCCGGAGACCAGAGTCCTCTGATCTCCGCCTCTCCCATGTGGCCGCCCCATCCCAGAAGGGACACGTACGTCACAACTGAATGTTTCCGTTGGGGAAGGGAGAGGGATCTGCCATTGACCCAATCGCGATTCGTGAGCCACCACTGCAATTGTCGTGCAGTGCCCTCCGAGATCTAGACGCGATCAGACAGGTTGCCCTGATGCTGTGCCCACTGGAACTTCAGGTCCCATTGCAGAGCCCGCATATGCCATTTGGCACGATCCACTAACAGGATGCAGGAGGCCATCAGGCCCAGTAGCTGGAGGGTCATCCTGACCGAAACCTGGGATAGAGGCTTATAGATCTGAATCATAGCCTGAATATCCCGACTCGCTGCTCGGTAGAATAAACCCAAAACTGCGCAGAGTCCACAACTGCTCCGATGAAGAGGAATCTGGTGCAACTTCGGCACGTTGGAGAACCCCAGCAAATGCAGGAGGTTGGCCGTAGTCTGGAGGTGGGAGAAGACTGCATGGGGCGAGCACGCCTTCAACAACCAGTTGTCGAGATAGGGGAAGACTGGAACACCTGATCTGCGCAGACTAGCTGCGACCATCGCCATCACTTTAGTGAATACCCGAGGGGCACTGGTAAGCCAAAAGGGAGCATGGTGAACTGAAAGTGCTCGTGACCTACCGTGAACCGCAGGTAACGCCGACAGGACGGGGATATGAAAATAAGCGTCCTGCAAGTCCAACGCTACCATCCAGTCTTGCGGGTCTAGGGAAGACAAGACTGGAGTAAGAGTGAGCATCTTGAACTTCTCCTTCCAGAGAAAGCGATTGACGTCCCTAAGGTCTAAGATAGGACGCAGACCCTTGTCCTTCTTAGGGACCAGGAAGTAGTGGAAATAACAACCACGACCTACTTTTGGCCCAGGAACGCGCTCGATGGCCCCCTTGGTCAAGAGGGCCGTGACTTCCTGCTGAAGAAGCGCAAGATGGTCTCCCGACATGCTGTGGTACTGAGGTGGCATCGCTGGAGGGGAAGTCTCGAAGGAGAGGGAGTAGCCCCTTCAGACAATTTGCAGCACCCACTTGTCCGATGTGATGTTGCGCCAGTGGGGGAGATGATGGCGAATTCTGCCGCCCACTGGCGTTTGAGGAGCCTGAAAGGTCGGACTAGAAAGGCTTTGTAGTGGATGCTGCGGGGGTGGAGGTGGACTGACCCGCCCGCTGGCCCCCTGAACTGCCTCGACGGTTCCTGTATCCGCGCTGAGGATGTTGCTGCACAGGCCTGTGGCTCTGGAACTAATGTATTGGGGCACTCCTTCCGTGGCCGCGAAAAGCAGAAGGTGGAGGAGAGCGAGTGGCCGACAGGCCCAAGGACTTGGCCGTAGCCCGCGAGTCCTTTAACTCCAACACACTATACGCTTTATTGCCAAAAAAAAGGCGAATGCCATCAAAGGGCATGTCCATCAAAGTGTTCTGGACATCCCCTGAGAAGCCAGTTGTCCTCAGGCAGGCGTGGCGCCAAAGCGCCACCATCGTGGAAATCGCCCTGCCCAGCGAGTCGGCGGTATCAAGCCCACAACGAATAGTTAACTTTGCTGCGTCTCTCTCAGATGCTATAGCTTGGGAGAGTAATGTCCTTGCCTCCTCCGGACAGTCGGGCAGCACCTGCGCAACCATATCCCACACGGAGTGGGAATAACGGTTCAAGAGGCATGCGGTATTCACCGACCGCAGCCCTAAGCTGGCAGATGACAACAGCTTCTTGCCAAGCTGCTCCAGCTTCTTGGATTCCCTATCTGGAGGTGAGGAAGGAAACGCGCTCTGGGAAGCAGAGGCTTGGACAACCAAGCTCTCGGGAGTGGGGTGTTGGAAGAGAAAGAGTGGGTCACTCGGAGACGGGCGATGGCGTCGGGCCACTTTCCTGTCCACAGGCGGCCCTGTGTTGGGCCTGGACCAAGTGCCCAAAAGAACTTCAGAAAGTGCATCATTAAATGGCAGCAAGGGCTCCAAAGAGGTTGCCGCCGTCTGAAGCACTTTTGTCAGGAGGTAAGTCCTGACGGCCACTGTAGGGAGTTTGAGGGGGAGGGCCTTGGCTGCCCTACACGACACCACTGCGTAACTGGCTCCCTCCTCCGTAGCCACGGTAGGAGGAGACAGCATGCCAAGGTCAGGTGAGGTGTCAAGACCACTGGCATCCCCCAAATCCTCTGCCCAGTCCGGATCCTAATCACACTGTTGTGTGAGAGGGTCCTCAGACCCCTCCCAGTCAACCGGTGTCACCTGGGATCCGAGCCCGGATCCAGGGGGTCCTATGGCGCCAGGACCGGAGCCGCCGGCGATGGAAGGGCAGGACCCCCAGTCAGGTCTGTAGCCGCACCGGCGGGGCCAGATGGCCCAAAGAGTCAGGCCATGGCAGCAAGAAACTCTTGCACCTGAGCAGGCGTTGCCGACGGACCCGGAAAGGGCGGGTAGGGCGACGTCGCAGGCTCCACTGGAGCCGCGGGGGTGGCACCACCTGCGCCCACAGCCGAGTCACGCGACAGGTGAGGGGAAGTCGAGGTGCGACGACGCTTCTTCGACTCCTTTTGGGAATGCTTCGACTTACCTGACCCCGAGTGCACAGACTTAGATCCAGAGGAACGATGGTGACGGCTCCGCGACCGGTCCCTCGACCTCCCATGGGACCATGAGCGGCACGGAGCAGACTGCCGGACTTCCAGCAACTTTCAGGACCGCTCCCGCAAAATCTTTGGCGCCATGGCCCGGCAGTCGGGGCACGACTTGGAGTCGTGGTCACACCTCAGGCAGAGACGCACGCGGTGTGGGTCCGTCACCAACATCATGCGGTGACCATCTCCACAGTTAAAACCGGGCATCCCTACGACACCAGGAGTCAATCGACTCGAAAAAAGTGAGACAAAAGGCCTCGAAAAACTCAGTCAAAAGTGACTGGGGGTACTTGCTCTTTCCGGATCTGCGCTTGCTGGCACGGAAAAAGTAAGAACTGACGTCAGCGTGAGAGTAGCTGCCACGACGTCATCTCGGCGACCACGACGCCAACGGCGGACGCGGAGCCGCACAACGCCACCTACCAACGTGCATGGGTAAGGCTGATGAAAACTTTCCGGTGCCAGTCTGACGCCTGGGGGTAATTCTAAGATAAGGAATCTATCACTACGTGTTTCTTTCAGATCTGACTTTTGTTTTACGAGGACCGCATCTGAATAATTTGTTCGCTGGGGACACAGACCATCAGCGATACAGGGTCCGACTCTGCAAACCAGAGTGCCTACGTGAGATGGCAGACTCTTGTGATTTCTCTACACACCTCAAGAAAGCTGGCTGGCTCGACCTTAGAGCCAGCCACCTTTATTCGACAATAAGCAGTGGTTTTGGAGCACAACGATGTTGCATCAGATATATGACTCTATTCAGAGTATTCTCAGAGATATTACTTAATACAATTGGACCTCCTTAATGACATTTATTTCCTAGTGGGAAGAGGGATTATCCCACCTACTGAGTCCAGATGGAAAAACACGACTTCTAACCCAATGTAATGGCTAGTTTGCGGGCTTGAGGTTATGGGGCTGAGTGAAGGCAATGCCAGTTCTGCTGGGGTAATCGGGGGGGGGGGGGGGGGGGGGGGGAAATGGCACTGTAGCAGGTCAGTATGGATGAACTATAGGTATGTGTTGAACCACAAGTATGTTCAAACTGTAGACTGGATCTCTGCTTTGTTAGTTGAGCATCCAGTGGTCACTACATACATAGTTTATACATAAGGCGTTGCTTTCTAGATCATTTTTGTTTCTCCTAAAAGCCCCCAAAACTTCATGGATTTCGTCCAAAAATTCAGAGTTGCTTCCCTTTTTGCAGACGCAACGGTGGAAAAAAAGAATCTGAAGATGGCCCCCACGCACAGGAACTTCTAAGGCACTGTCTGACATCACACAAGGAATGGATATAGCTCCAAATGGTGGCCCACGACAAGGGTGTGGGGGTGTGGAGGAAAACTGGGACAATTATGGACCCAACCGCTAGATGGTGGCATAATGCACAGCATGTGAATCCAGAAACTGATTTATGCTGGTAACTATAGGTATGTGTTGAGTCACAAGTATGCCTGAACAGTAGACTGCGGACTGGATCTCTGCTTCGCTAGTTGAGCATCCCTTGGCCACTAATTACATGATTTTCAAACTAAGGGGGTGAGCATATATTTAGGGATGTTTCGCCATGGAAGAGGAGATACCAAGCGAGGCACTATTGAACCTGGGCATTTGAGTGCATGGCTGATCAGACTTGGGAAAAGGTGGTGGTTTACGCAAGTGCTCTCTGCAATTGCCCTATAGTGAAGATGGCCCTATGATGAGAATAAAATGAGGATAGGAGGGAAGCAAAGAAGCAGCAATAACAAGTCAACAAACGGCATGGTTTAATTCCATCATTGTGATCGGGCCATTGTATTAGAGTTCCAGAAAGGGAGGTCACTGTTGAAGGCATGTAGGGAACATCTTAAGGGGGTGGAGGTATCTGTGGCTAGGTCCTCTATTGAATCCATTAGATAAGTAGGTAGTGGTGTTTCAGAGATCATGAAGAGACATTTTTCAGCAAAGACCTGGATTGTGGCTTTCCTTTGACAAGATTACCAATATCCCGTGTCAGCTTTTTATGTCCGAGCGCTATCGTCAAGAGTTATGTTTCAACTCCTTCCATGCCGTAGGGTGTGGTGAGGGGTCATCAGAGTTAGGGTGTATGTCCTACTGAACGTCTGTAGTGGACATATCCATGAAGGAATCACTGAAGACATCCAAGAACAGATAGCCTTTAATACTTGGTGGCTAAACCACCAATGGCAACTATCATTACAGCAGGGTCCCTACTCAACATTATTTGAGATGCAGGTGTATAGATAGGAAGAGCCTGTTTCATACTGGTGCTTGCGAGAAGCTGGGTTTCTGTTGCAGTAACCACCCCCCTTTTGCTAGACTACTGATGCACTTTTTACTTGATGTGCCCTGGGTCCCTGCCAATCAGGTTCCCAGGGCCTGTGTTCTTTCCCCAAAATAACCCAAACCCAATTGGCATCTCTGGCCACAGGTCGGCCCCAGGTAAATGGTACCACAGGTACCCAGGGCACTGTGACCAGGGAAGACCTCTAAGGGCTGCAGCACTTATTGTGCCACCCTTGGAGGCCCTGTACCTTCAACACACACACACACACACACACACTCTGCCTTTGCAGGCTGCGTGTCTTGGTGCAGAACAAAGTGAAGAGTCAACATGGAACACATCCCTGTGTGCCATGCCTACAACCCACTACCCTGGCACAGATCAGTCACCCCTCTAGCTGGGTGCACTATACCAGTGGTTAGGTTACAGGTGCATGAGCCCAGTACCCCTACAGTGTCTAAGTCTATTCTTAGACATTGAATGTGCAGTGCTGCCCTTAAGAGTATATGACGCTGGGAGTTTGTCATTATGAACTCAACAGCACCATAATGGCTACACTGAAAACTGATAAGTTTGGTATCAAACTTCTCAGCACATTAAACCCACACTGATGCCAGTGAGGGATTTAATGCAAAATGCACACAGAGGGCATCTATTAGTGCTTTGTGAACCTATGGAAGGACGCCCATGTAGCTGTCTGGCAGACATCTAGGAGAGGGACTCTGTGCCAATACACAGGTAACAGCCTTTTCTCTGGTGGAATAAGCCTTCTGGATGCTGCTTTTTGGTCAGTATGTCGCAGATCTTTATGTAGAGCACTATCCAGCTTGAGATGGTTCTCTTCTGCACTGCCTTGCATTATTTTGCTCCAGTGAGCCCCATAAAGAGCTGATAGTCAACCAGGTGGTCTAGGGTACAAACAATGTAAAAGAATGAGCCCTGTTTTGGATCCACGTGATACAGCGCCTGCTTCTCCTTAAAGTGGTAAGTTGGAGCATAGAATGCCAGCAGGGTGATGGTTTGACCGATGTGGAAAGGCGTCTCAACTTTCTTTAGAAAGACGGCCAAAGTCCCCAGAACCAGTTTGTCTGGGAAGAAAGATGTGACACTAAGAGCCTGAAGCTCGCTCACACGCTGTGCCGATGTGATGACGGAGAGGAACAAAGTCTTGATAGTAAGGAGCCATAAAGGTCAGGTGTGAAGCAGCGTGAAAGGAGTGCACTTTGTGATAAGTCAGGACCAGATTAAAATAACATTGGGGCGTTTCAAAGAGAGAAGGGGAAATATGTTGCAGCCCTTTAAGAAATGGTAGCCGTGAAAAAGAATGAGGGGTATCTGGCAACCCTAACAAGGGTGAAAGATAATCCTCGACTGTGCCCAAAGTCAAACCTTGCTGGGCAAGAGAAAAAACAAACAAAACATCAGATGAATTGAAGAGGGATCTTATCTGTTGGGTGCCGCACTAAGCCACAAATCTATCCTAATGACTGGCGTATGCAGTTTTTGTTGAAGGATGCCTGGCTGCTTCAACCAATTCTGGAGGTTGAAGGTGTTCGGCTGTCGCCGCTCAGTCTCCAATAATGAAGTTCCTCCCTGAGGGGCAGCCTGACTGGAGGACATATGCTCAAACCCAGGAGTTCTGGATTCCACATTCACCGTGCCCAATCCAGAGCCACTAGAATGACCTTGGCCCATTCGGTCCTTATTTTCGTTGTAGGAAGCAAGCTCTGTATATACTGTACCAAAGTAAGGTATAGTGTGCACAGAGTTCAGTGGAACCCCAAAGGTAGGCAGAGGTAAAAGTAGATAGTACCTTACTCTCGATCTGTGGTATTGTGGTCAAGCAGTAAGGCTGAAGCAGAGGACAGTATTAAGCATTTGTTGTACCCACTCAGTCAGCAAATGATGTCACACACTCCGACAACTTCAGACCAATTGTTTTTGTATAAAAATATTCTTTTATTTTCTAGAACCAAGCAAGCCTGGCACAGATAAGCAATTAATACTTTACAGTAGCAATGCAGGTTGTAAACAGTTTGAATTGCAATTGAATATGCACTTTGATTTGATTACAGTAGAGTTACTAGTAATGCAATGCTTTTGAGATACTGTACATATACTTTGTTTCGGCTTTTTAGTAGAATGTCCAGTAGATTACTTTACAGATTACTTTTCTTACACAGTGCAGTATACCTGGATACTACACTGGGACATTTCCTGTAACAGGTAAGTAAAAGCGTTTTTGTTATTTAGTTACAGTTTTAAAGGGTTTCTTAGATTTTCCAACTCCACGCTTAAAAACTTTTCACAGAAAAACATCAATGTTATCCTATGGAGGAAAGGGAAATGCTACTTACCAGTATGCATCTGTTCTTGGCCTGTAGAGCTGCAGATCCACACACTAGCATAGTAGATCGCAATCTGGTGTCGGGCTCGGATGCTTGCACCTTGTTGTCTTGGAAGAAGTCTTTGTAGTCACAAGATAGGGGACTCCTCCCTTGGACGATAGTGCGCATGGGCCATCGTTAGATTGTTTTTCGCCATGATGGGAAATGATGGAGTTTGTAGAAAAGAGATGTCCATGTGTGGTGTCTAAGTAAGACAATGCTGGAACAGATACAGGTCTCGGGGAGGTGGGTGGGCGTGTGTGGATCTGCAGCTCTACATGCCAAGAACAGATGCATACTGGTAAGTAGCATTTCCCGTTCTAGGCATATGAGCTGCAGATCACACACTAGCATAGACTATACAGCAGTATCTCCCCTAGCGGTGGTCACCTGTATCGGTTGCAGTAGTTTGAAATAAAGTTTTAAGGACAGCTTGGCCCACAGAAGCTTGTTGCTTTGCTTGTACGTCAACACAATTGTGTTTAGTGAAGGTGTGTGTTATAGACCATGTGGCTGCCTTACAAAGTCTTCTAAGGGAATGTTCCCTAAGAATGCCATGGAAGCCCCTAGTTTGCGTGTGGAATGCGCTCTAGGGAGAACTGTTAATGTGCGTTTAGCTTTTTGGTAGCATATTTGGATACATTTAACTATCCACATTGCAATCACTGATTTGGAAATGGGGTTACCCTTATGTAAGTTACAAACAATTGTTTTGTGGAAAGATTTAGTTCTGTCAATGTAATAAAGAAGGGCTCTTTTAACATCTAAGGAGTGAAGAGCTCTCTCCACTACAGAGTCTGGGTTTGGAAAGAACACTGGTAACTCCACTGACTGGTTAAGATGACAAGGAGATATGACTTTTGGATTTGTCCTAAGAACCACTGTTACGATGTAATTGTAAGAATGGTTCTTGTATGGTTAAAGCCTGGATCTCACTCACTCTTCTGAGAGATGTGATTGCAATAAGGAAAGCTACTTTCCGTGTAAGGAACTGCAGTTCGCATTTATGTAGAGGTTCAAATGGGGGTCCCATGGGCCTAGTAAGAACAATGTTTAGATTCCACACCGGAGAGGGTGGTAATCTAGGAGGAATAATTCTTTTAGGTCCTTCCATGAAGGCTTTAATCGCAGGGACTGTAAAAAGTGACAAGTGTTGTCGATTTTGTAAGTAAGCTGTGAGTGCTGCTAGATGCAGCCGTATGGATGAGTATGCTAAGTTACATCTTTGCAACTGTAGTAAGTAGCAAATGATGTTCTGGATGGAGGCATCCAGTGGGTGTATATTATTGTTAGTGCAGTAAATGGCAAATCTTTTCCATTTTGCAGCATAGCAAGCTCTAGTAGTAGGTCTTCTGGCTTCTTTGATAATGTTCATGCAGTCCGGTGGAAGGTTAAGGTAACCGAACTCTAGGACTTCAGGAGCCAGATCGCCAGATTCAGTTGACCTGGATCTGGATGTCTCCATGGTTCTGGGTTATTAAGGACAGGGAAAGACGTCGTTTTTGGTGTAGAACTAGTGAGAGTTCCAGTAGTGTTGTGAACCACGGTTGGGGTGCCCACGTGGTAGCTACTAGGATCAGTTTGAGAGATTGTTGCCTGAGCTTGCGTACCACTAGTGGAATGAGTGGGAGAGGCGGAAAAGCGTACGCAAATCTGCCTGACCAGTTCATCCATATCGCATTGCCTTCTGACTCCGGGTGCGGAAACCTGGCGGCGAAGGTTGGGCATTTTGTGTTTTCATGTGTGGCAAACAGATCTATGTCTGGTTGGCCCCACATTTAGAAAAAGGGTAGTAGAACTTGGGGATGTTGTTACCACTCGTGAATCTTGCGTCTGTCGACTTAACAGATCCGCAATCTGATTGTGAACTCCTGGAAGGTGTTCTGCAAGTAGGTATATGTTCTAAGGAATGGCCCATCTCCAAATGTTCTGTGCGAGCTGGGACAGCTGCAGAGAAAGTGTGCCTCCTTGTTTTTGTATGTAATACATGGCTGTGATGTTGTCCGTCCGGATGAGGACAGCCTTGTTCTGTACATGTAGTTGGAATGCTAGGAATACTGCCAGCAGTTCTAGGTGATTGATATGGAGCACTTTTTGTTGAGTATTCCATTTGCCCTCAGTTGTGTGTCCGAGGAGATGGGCTCCCCATCCTGTGAGTGATGCGTCTGTAGTCCGCACTATCTGTGGAAGATGCTCGAAGAACGGCCGTCCTTTGGATAAGTTTGTTATGTTCCACCACTGTAGAGAGCGATGTGTGCGGCTGTCCAACACCAGATCTGCAAGTTGTCCTTGAGCCTGGTTCCACTGACGCGCTAGACATTCCTGTAAGGGACGCATTTGAAGTCTTGCATAAGGCACAATGAAGATTCAAGATGCCATCATGCCTATGAGTTGCATGAACACGCTGGCTGGAAGAGAGTGTTGGTTCTGAAATTTTGTGATATGAGTTTGTATACTGGCTATCCTGGCTGGACTGGGATATGCTAGCGCTGTGGAGGTGTTTATTGTGGCTCCTAGATATTGGCGTATATGAGAGGGCTGGAGATGCAACTTGGTGTAGTTGATGGTGAACCCCAAGTTGTGTAACATTTGGATGGTTTGGTGAGTGTGTAGGACACATTGGTCGAATGACTTGGCTTTTATTAGCCAGTCGTCTAGGTATGGGAAGACATGAATTTGTTGTCTTCTGAGATGTGCTGCTACTACCGCAAGACATTCCGTGAATACTCTGGGTGCGGTGGTCACTCCGAATGGAAGGACTCTGAACTGGTAGTGTTGTCCGTCCACTACAAACCTTAGGTACTTCCTGTGAGCAGGATGTATGGGAATGTGGAAGTAGGCGTTCTTGAGATCTAGTGTGGCAAGGAAATCACCTTGTTGCAGCAGCGGGAGCACTTGTTGAAGAGTGATCATATGTAAATGATCTGAGTATGTACAGATTTAGGGGTCTGAGGTCGAGTATTGGTCTCAGAGTCCCGTCCTTTTTGGATATTAGGATGTACAGTGAGTAGACCCATGTCCCTTGATGCTCTAAGGGAACTGGCTCTATTGAGTGCTTTTGAAGCAGTGAGAGAACCTCTTGTTTGAGGAGCATAAGATGGTCTGCGGACATTGGACGGGGGCAGATTAACACAGTTCCTACCTGTCTGTTGTGATGGAATTCCAGACAGGTAGGAACTGTGTTAATCTGCCCCCGACCGGAGTGGAATGGTCTGGGGGGAGCGGAGGAAAGTCACTATTTTGTGGCGGGGAGGTGCGAGTGTTATTACCTCAACCTCTTCCTTTATTGTTGTTTCCTATGTATCCGCCTCTAAAATATCCTCTACTGGGGGATGTTTGTGTAGTGGCTTTCAATGAAGATGAGGTGTCTGCACCCATGTTTTTGGAGGCTCCTCTATAGAAAGAGCGACGAAAGGAGCCACACGTTTGTGGAGAATAACGTTCCCATGGACTTAGCAGTCTCGGTGTCCTTTTTCATTTTTTCATGTGCAGTGTCCACAATCGGGCCAAAAAGCTGTTCTTGGTTGAACGGCTGACTAAGTAGGGTAGTCTGGACCTCCTGCTTAAAGCCTGAAATGCGCAGCCAGGCATGTTACCTAAGGAGTACACTGGTGTTGATTGATCTAGAGGCAGTGTCTGCTGCGTCAAGTGCACATTTAATTGACGCATTTGAAATTAGCTTGCCCTCTTGAATAAGGTAATTTGCTTGGGTTTTATACTGGTCAGGCAGATGCTGCGAAAGGTTTTCCAGCTGGTCATAATGTGCTCTGTCATATCGTGCCAGCGGTCCTTGTGTGTTGGCAATACGCCAGTGATTGGCTGCCTGTGCCGCTACCCTTTTGCCAGAAGCTTCTAGCAATTTTGATTCCTTATCAGGGGGTGGCGCATCCCCGGAGGTCTGGGAATTGGCGCGCTTTCTAGCATTGGAAACGACTAGATAATCCAAAGGCAACTGTCCTTTGATGTAAGTAGGATCTTCAGGAGCAGGCCTATATTTCTCATCTATTCTAGGGTTAAGAATCCTGGCACGTACGGGATCTTTAAATACTTTGGGGGCATGCTTAATGACTCCTTTTATCATTGGTAATATTTGCACTGACGTTTAGGATTGTTCAAATGTATCTAAGAGGAAGTCTTCCTCTGGAGCGTCTGAGTGCATTGTGACACCATGATAAAGTGCAGCCCTATTTAATAACTGTCCAAACCCAAGGTGATCATCTGGGTGAGATGGTTTTGAGGGATATGGCTGTGGGTCTGGGAGGTTTGGTAGATCTGTTGGGATAGGGTATGCCCAATCATCTTGTGGTGAGGTATCTGGATCAGTGAACGGGTCATTCGGATATCCCCCCCCCGTCATCATCATCTGGAGGTGGTGTATGTGGTGGAGAAGTTGGAGGTAAGGGTGGTTTAGGAAGAGGAGGTGGGTTAGAAGGCAGTATAGGAGAAGGAGGCATAGATAGGTGATGTGGCAGAGTCCTTCTGTACAGGAACTGGAGCAAGTGGTGTGTCCAGTTTCCTCTTTTTACATGGAACAGCCGTGACATGTCCTGTTTTTGGGTTTATATAAATCTTTTTCTGCCTTGGATCGATAGGATCTGGGTAAAAAAGTTCTTGTTCCTCGCGAACTGCTTTTGGTGCTGATTTTTTCGGTTCCGAGCGAGGCTGCGGTTGATCCTTATGGTCTTTGGCCTTAGGAGGCGTATTAGAGTCCTTAGGCTTCTGTTTCGGTGCCGAGGATGTTGGTTTCGGAAGCGAAGCCAGATCTTTAGGCTTGGAAACGTTAGAAGCCGGCTTATCCACGGGCCTCTGGGTTTTCGGGGCCGTTTTGGAGGCTTCGGTGCCGAGGGCGCTGGCGGGGCAATTACATGAGGTTTGATCGGTCCCGAGCTACCGGAAGGCTTGTCCCTTTTTCTTCGGAGCCGACCCCGGGGAAGGGGCTTCTGAAGGATGTTTTCGGTCTCGACTGGGGCCAACAGGCGAAGTCTTGACCACTGCCTTCGGTTTTGGAGGGGTTAGGGTAGGGGCAGTAGTACTCACTCGTTGCCCAGGAGTGATGGGGTCGTCTGAGTCTTCTGCCTCTGACACTATTGAGAGCTTCGGAATCTTCTTCCGGGACTTCGGGGCCTTCATCAAAGATGTCCTCTGGTTCCGGAACTGGTCTCTGCGCCATGATGTGTCGTCGAGCCCTTCGATCCAGAATAGTCTTCGATCGAAAGGATGTGCAGGCTGGACAGCTGGACTCGTCGTGTTCAGGTGATAGGCACAGATTGCAGACCTTGTGATGGTCACTGTGCGGGAACTTTGCTCCACACTGGGGGGCATTTTTTAAATGGCGTCCTTTCCATGAGCCGTAGGACTTACGGCGTGGATAGGCCCAGCGGCCCGCGTCGACGACCGGAATCGAGTCGATGAAGTCGGGTCGAAGATGAAAGTGAATCCAATGATTTTTTGGAAGTTTTGCGCTTCGAAAAAGTTTGAAATTGAGATTTCGAATCGGAGCGGAAAAGTTGCATCCGAACCCAATGGCGAAAAAAAACAGGGAGGAGTCACCTATCTCGTGACTATAAAGACTTCTTCCAAGACAACAACAAGGTGCAAGCATCCGCGCCCAACACCAGATGGCGATCTACTATGCTAGTGTGTGATCTGCAGCTCATATGCCTCGAACATAGGGTTATCGGTTCAAAGGTAAGTATTCGGTTGTGGGAGTTGGTATGCTGTAGGTAGACTCAGGGGTCCCCCACGGTCAAGGATGCACTCTCGTTACACCCTCAGCGGCACTAGGGCAGTGCTGAGGCCCAATGTTATCCAATGGGGGATAGGGGGCCTCTGGTTGGTGGCTGCTGACTAGCAGGCCACTGGGTTGTGGGAGCAAAGCTTCTGGACTTAAGCTCAGGGCAAATGGGGGTTAAAGCCAGCACAAAAGATGCACCCTCAGCAGCACTGGGGCGGCCGGATGCAGAGTGCTGTTGTGGCGTCGGGCGCCCTTTAGCTTTCAATGGGGAGTCTCCGGTTTGCAAAAGCACTGCAGGCTCGGGGACGAAGGTTTTCTGGGTGTGACCACCACTTGAAGAGGTAAGTTGGGATGCTGGGGGTTGGTTAGGCACCGTCTGTTGGGCAACCCAATGCCATGGGGCTTCGGGTGCAGGGGTACATTTAGGTTCGGATCTTTTCTAACCAGCTCCTGGTCGCAGTTGGGGGGACATTCCAATATGAGGCTGCAGGCGTCGGCTGGAGGTAGGTCAGGGGTCACCTGATCTTGGGTCAGGATCGCCAGGGAGACCACCTCTTGGTATTGGCCTCTCTAACTCGGGCCGTGGGCATGGGTGCAGAGTGGTGCAGACTTGTGGATCCTTGCGGAGCTGGAGTCTGTTGTTGAACCAATCCGGTGTTTACAGGAGACAGTCTTTGGGATGGAAGGCTGGCAGGTCCTCTGGGATTCTCGAGGTTGCTGGCTGCAGGACACATCTGGATGTCGCTGGAGCAGGTTCGAGGTGGGGACAGGCCGATGGGGCTGGGGCCAAGTCAGTGGGCGTCCTCCTCTTGTTTGCTTCTGCACGGCTGTTTGGTCCTCCTTTTCTTCTTCTAGTTTGTCTGCCTTCTTGGTTCAGGGCTGCCCCATAAATAATGCATTTAGGGAGCGTTTTAGAGGTCTCGAGGTCCGTAGTCAATGAGCTACTGACCTTAGGGTGACTAATTCCTGGGTGTGCTCACCCCACGTGGGGGAGTAAGCAAAAGCCCTAATCCTGATTGGGGGGAGTGCCTGCCATCTGCAAGTTGGCGGGCACTGAAGAGTGGGCTTCACCTCGCCTCCCTCACCTGAGGGGTGGAGTTGGCAGAGGTGGGCACACCTTCTGGGCTGCTCTAATTCTTCCCACCAAAAAGGAGGGGAGACAGGAAGGAGCCTGCTCTGATAGCAGGAGAGGCTGTGGGTCGCATTGCAAAGGCTGTCAGGCCTTTGAAACTCCCCTGCTCCAGATGGCTCTTCCTAGCCTGGGGGAGGTGTGAACACCTCTGTCCAAGAAAGTCTGTTTCTGGGCTCAAGGAGCGAAGGCTCCCACTCCAGGGGTACTGAAACATGTCTCGAAGTGGCAGGCTGGTGTGTACCAGTCAGGGAACCCACCAGAGGCTGGTCGATTTTCAGGGGGCATCGCTAAGATGCCCTCTGAGTGCATTTTCCAGTAAATCCCACACTGGCATCAGTGTGGGTTTAATGTGCTGAGAAGTTTGATACAAAACTTCACAGTTTTCAGTAAAGCCATTATGGTGCTGTGGTGTTCGTAATGACAAACTCCCAGTACCAGATACTCTTAATGACAGTACTGCACTTCGTGTCTAAGAATTGGCTTAGACACTGTAGGGGTACAGGGCTCACGCACCTGTACCCTCACCACTGGTATAGTGCACCCAGTTAGAGGGGCGGCTGACCTATGTCATGGTAATGGGCTGTAGGCATGGCACACATTCCTGTGTGCCATGTCGATTCTTCACTTTGTTCTGCACCAAAACAAGCAGTCTGCAAAGACTGTGTGTGTGTGTATAAAGGTACAGGGCCTCTAAGGGTGGCACAGTAGGTGCTGCAGCCCTTAGAGTCCTTCCCTGGCCACAGTGCCATTGGTACCCATGGTACCTTTTACAAGGGACTGATATGTGGCCAGAGAGGTGCCAATTGGGGGTACAAGGTACAGTTTTGGGGAAAGAACACAGGCCCTGGGAAACTGATTGGTAGGGACCCAGGGCACATCACTTCAAAGTGCATCAGTAGTCTGGCAAAAAGTGGAGGGGTTACTGCAACAGAAACCCAGATTCCTACATTTGTCATAACACGGGCAGAAGTATTGGCGGAAAGGCATATGGGAGTTCTGAGCTCCACTCGAGGCAGAACGAGTCTCAGAGCAAGAAATGCTTTGGAAATTCCAACGCACACAAGCACTGACATTGCAAGTACTCCATGCGGGGGAACAGATCAAGCCAAGGTTCTCCCCATTCAAGGAAAAGACCATGCGCTACCTCCGGGTTGAAATTCGTGATTCACTAAGTGTCGACAGCTGACCTTGTCCGGTCTGGCATTCAAGGTTTCAGCCAGATGATTCACCACAAGAAAAAAATTATCCATAGTCCAGCCATTTCCAGAGGCAGAATACCTCCTGCCAAAGGGCCCGTGACCCCACCACGCAGTTTGTTGCAGTACCACATGGCAGTGATGTTGTCCGGGAGTACCTACACGATGGACAGGCTTTCAACACCAAGTGGATGAACCTTAACTCCAGACGGTTGGTATGGAGCCAGGACTCTGCTGCAGACCAGAGGCCTCTAATTTCCACGTAACCCAGATCCCCGCAACAACCCAAAAGCGATGCATCGGTCACCACTGTGAGATCTGAGAGGGTAAGATAAAGGAGAGGGGTCTGCAGCTGACCCAATCACTGTTCAGAAACCACCACTGCAGATCTTTTCCAGTCTCCTCTGACATCTAAAGCTGGTCAGTGAGGACATCTCGATGCTGGGCCCACTGGGAGTTCATATCCCACTGCAGAGTTTGCATATGCCACCTGGCAAGCTCAATCAGCAGAATGCAGGAAAACCTCAGTCCCAGCAGCCTCAAAGTTGACATCACTGAAATTCAGGACTGAGGCTGAAATATCAGGATCATATCCTGAATGTCCTGGATGCTCTTTCCTGGGGGAATTACACAAAAAAATGTGTTCAGAATGGTTCAGCTTAAGGGGCGTACAGAGGTTTGCTTTAATCTGTAGGTGGTTGATGACTGCCAGGGGCAAGCGTTGAGAGGGAGCAGGACTATAACTGCATAAATGCTTGCAGTACATGTTGCATTGCAATATAGGGGGACGGTCCCAAGTCAGTCTTTGGAGGGTGGGGGCGCTCTGGCAGGGGAGGGGAGGCAATAATGTGCGATGGGCAGAGAGGAAAGGAATGGAGTATCCTCTGTGGACAATATACAGAACCCACCTGTCTGGGGTGGTGGTCTGCCAGTCCAGGTAGAATCAGTGGAATCTGCTTCCCACAGGTTGGCTGCACCCTTGGAAGGGAATGCTAAAGAGACTTGGCAGGTGAGGCTGTAGACTGGGCAGTCCTCTGACCTTGGCAGCAGAGGTCGTGGACAGCTAGGCCACAACTGCGAAATTGCTAGGTCCCCTGCATTGGCTGGAGAGGCTGGCAGTATAGGATGATAGGATGCCTCATCCAAAGCCATGAACGGAACCTTGGACATTCTGTGGTTGGTGAGATGAGGTAGAGAGGCCCAGGGAGCGAGCAGAAGAGTCATCCTTGTCCCTGATTAGGTGAGCCCCATTAAAGGGCATGTCCATCAGGGAGGACTGAACATTGCTGGATAAGCCGGTTTAGTGCAGCCACACATGGCAGCAGATGGCAACACTGGTTCCAACAGTGCACTTAATGAAATCGGTGCTGTTCAACCCACAACGAATTATGAAATTCGTCACATCATAACCACCCTGATGCGCCGGAGAGATATTAGGATGAAGGTTGCCATGTGCCCAAGGGAGGACTTGTGCCACCTACTTCCAAAAGGCGTGGGAATAATTACCAAACAAGCAGCTGGTGTTAATAGAACAGAGGGCCAGGTTGGTGAAACAAAAGGCCGGTTTTTAAACATTTCCACTCTTAGATTCCCTGCCAGGGGCAGTAGATAGAAATGTATTGGGTGTGGAACTACTTTCGGAAGCCTGAACAAGGTTATCTGTTGGGAGGGTGGATGACAAAGCAAAGCCAGAACGCTTTGAGCAGGGCAGCGGCACCTGCCAACCTTATGATTAACAGGCGGACCAAAACACTGTTTGGTCCAAGCACTAACTAAGGTATCCATCAGCACCTCATTACAGTGCATAGGAGAATCAGAGTACATCAGCCCAGGCCTGAGAACATTGGTTAGAACGTTTGTTATGACCTCTAGGGCAGGAAACTGTATGTCGAACACTTCACCTGCCCAATGCATTAACTGCCATGATAGGAAGCGGATTCTTCCGTGGCTGGTGCAGTGGGAGAAAACATTGCTGTTTCTGGTAAGTTTTTGCATCTATGGTGGTCTTGATAGGACTGAGTGAACACAGCAAATAAAGAAAGTGTGTTAACCCTGCAGATGTTAAGGGGGCGGAAAATCGAGGGGTTGCGGGGGAGTGGCACCTCAGTTGGATTTGTGTGGGACTTCAAATGAGGCTGGACTGGCAGCAACTCGGCGTCTGAAAGAACAAACCAATCCACCGCCACAGCTGGCAAAGTTGACATCGGTGTGGGTCACGGTGCCAGAAGAGGAGCCGGAGGCAAGATTGGCTCGAAGGGTCCAGGTGGCGCGGAGCGCGAATCCACCAACTGTATCCCAGATGGAGGGCCTCTTGGCTCCTTGGGACAGTGTCCGCAGGCCTTGGAGTCTTGGCCTGATCCCAAGTACCACAGGCACTCCTGATGGGAGATCGGTCACAGACATTTTTTTGCAACAGTCTCCACAGGGCTTGAAACCGGTTTTAGTGGGAGAAGTTATGCGAGAAAACAAATTGTGTTAAGTCTGAGCTCTTGTTCCGCATCTGGTGGCAAAACTGATGTCAGCATGCAATGGGTAGTGCCTATATAGGCTCCAAACATCATTTCCAGAGCAGAATGGCGTCCGAGCACAGTCGCATAGCACCATCTTTTGGCACACCAAGGTACTGCTAAAAAACCTTCCAAATCCAGTCTAATGCCTGGGGAATATTCAAAAGGTGAGAAATCTGTGGCTAGAAGTCTATCAGAAACAATCCCACTACAAGCTATTTGCCAACTTTTGAATATCTGGATTCTTATCAAGCTCAGCAGCACGTTGGTGCTCTAGCAGAAAAACTATACCAAAAGAGACTTAAAGCAGGGGTGTGAGTTAGTACCTCAGCTGTTTAACTTGTCTATAGCCAATCTAGATGCTTTGTCTTATTCTTGCCCTGGATCTTGGATATTTAAGCGATAGAAATATATCCTCAAAAATATTAATGTTTAAATAGATAAGCGGGCCTGCCATAAGCATCAACTTTCTAAATTGGAACCAAAAACTGCATCGTTAACATTCGTATTATGCAAACTACTCAAAGCTTTGCCTGGGTCATCTCCTACCCCGCTTCTCAATGTAGTCCAAGCCAAATTTCTTACCTCACTCACTTGGAGCTGCGAGGCTTTTCATAGGAAGATTTGGAGGCTAGCTTGACAGAAAACAACGCATACTTTGGATTGTCGCTCCACCTGCCTAATTATGTCGCTCCACCTTCCAAATGCACAAGTTACTTACCTTTGGTAACTATATATCTGTAGGAGACATTAGATAGTGATTGATTATTTACCTTAGAATTACCCCCAGGCGTCAGACTGGATCTGGAAAGTTTCCGTCGGCAGTACCCATGCGTGTCGGAAGGTGGCGTCGTGCGGCTCTGCGTCAGTCGTAGGCATCATGATCGCCGGGATGACGTTGTGGCAGCTACTTAGAC
This sequence comes from Triturus cristatus, assembly GCF_964204655.1. Lineage (NCBI taxonomy): Eukaryota > Metazoa > Chordata > Amphibia > Caudata > Salamandridae > Triturus > Triturus cristatus. The sequence continues at coordinate 803,321,572 of NC_140579.1, read as the reverse complement.
ACCGCCCTCGCTCGCTGACGTCAGTTCTGTACACGACTTTCCACGCCAGGAACGCAGAGCCATGCAAGATACTGACCACTGGTGCATTGAAACTAGGCCCCTGAAAGAGATGACCTTAACCCTAGAAATCAGTTAGCAGAACGGGGAGGATGGATGGTGCGGTAAGGAATCTATCACTAACTAATGTTTCTTACAGATATATCGTTACCGAAGGTAAGTAACTTGTACATGTGAAAGACACACGTTAGTGATAGATTCCTTACCTTAGATCAGATACACCAGCAATACTAACCCCGGTGGTGGGTCTGCGAACCAAGATCACACCAGAAAGTCACGGAGAACAGAATGGCTTAAGAAGCTGTCTCTCCGGACAGTACTGTCAAGGCAATAATGCTTAGTAAAAGTGTGCAACGAGGCCCACGTGGCTGCCTGACAGATGTCTTGCAGGGGGACACTATGTCCCAATGCAGTAGTAGCTGCTGTCGTCCTGGTAGAATGGGTGCGCAACCCCACCGGAGGTTCCTTTTTAGCCAGAGAATAACAGGCTTTTATACACAAGATGACCCAGCGGGAGATAGTCCTCTTGTGTACAGCTCGGCCTTTCTTGGCGCCTATGTAGTGGACAAAGAGCTGGTCATCCACCCGGAACGGTTGTGTGCGATTCAGGTCAAATGAAAGCGCACGTTTTGGGTCCAGACGGTGGAGCCTCTCTTCCTCTCTGGAAGGGTGTGGAGGCGGAAAGAGAGGGCAAGGTGATAGTTTGCCGATGTTGAAGGCAGTAACAACCTTTGGCAAGAAGGAAGGACGAGTGCGAAGTACAACCTTGTCCGGATGAACAGACAGAAAAGGTTTACAGGAAAGAGCCTGGAGCTCACTCACATGCCTAGCGGAGGTGATGGCAACCAGGTAAGCATTCTTCAAAGTAAGTAAACGCAGAGGACAGTTGTGCACAGGTTGAAAGGGAGCACACCTAAAATATGTAAGAACCAAGTTCAAGTCCCAATGTGACATCACAAAAGGAATAGGAGGGAAAAGGTGAGTACCGCCTTTGAGAAATCTATTTACAACAGGGGACTTGAAAAGAGAGGGCTGATCAGGGAGCCTGAGAAAGGCCGAAATTGCAGAAAAATAGCCCTTTTTAGTGCCCAGAGCAGAGCGGGGATCCACAGCCTTTGCTGTGCACCATGCCACAAATTTGATCCACCTGCAGGCATATACCGATTAAGTGGAGGGAAGTCTGGCTGCCAGAATAATATCAGACTCCAGGAGGCAAGTCAAATGGAGTCAACTGTTGCCGCTCAATCTCCACGAAAGGAGGTGGAGGCTGGACAGGTTCGGTGGAGGACCTTCCCATGCTGCTGCGACCGAATATCCTCCCGAAGAGGCAGTCGGATCGGGAGATCCATGCTCATACTGCGTAGCTTGGGATACCAAACTCTTCGACCCCAGTCCGGGGCCACAAGAATGACTTGAGCACGATCGCGCCTGATATTCAGCACTCTGGGTAGAAGTGGTATAGGCGGAAAGGCGTACAATAGACAGCAACTCCACTCGCAGCGAAAAGTGTCGCCGAGCGAGTGCCGCCTTGGAAATTCCAACACGCAGAACTGCTGACATTGCGAGTTCTCTTCGGTGGTGAATAGATCTAACTAAGGCTCTCCCCACTGTCGAAAGAGACCTTGCGCCACCTCCGAGTGAAGACACCATTCGTGATCCATCATGCACCTGCGGCTGAGTTAGTCTGCCCTGGCGTTCAAAGAACCTGCCATGTGTTGAACCACCAAGGAAATGCCTTGACGTTCCAGCCATGTCCAGAGACGCCGAGCCTCCTGACATAGGGTCCATGACCCCACCCTGCCTTGCTTGTTGCAGTACCACATGGCGGTGGTGTTGTCTGTGAACACCTGCACTACTCTCCCCTTGACAGAGGGAAGGAATGCCTTCAGTGCAAGTAGGATCGCCCGGAGCTTCAGAAGGTTTATATGGAGCCTGGACTCCGCCGAAGACCAGAGGCCTCTGATCTCCGCCTCTCCGATGTGGCTGCCCCATCCCAGGAGGGACGCATCAGTCACCACAGTCTGCTCCGGTTGGGGAAGGGAGAGTGATCTGCCGCTGACCCAATGTGGTTTGTGAGCCACCATTGCAACTGTTGTGCAGTGCCCTGATCTGGACGTACCAGGACAGGTCCCCTTGATGCTGCGCCCACTGGAACTTCAGGTCCCACAGCAGAGCCCGCATGCGCCATGTGGCATGATTGGTCAGCAGGATGCAGGAGGCCATGAGGCCCAGCAGCCTCAAGGTCATCCTGACCGAAACGCAGGACAAGTGCGATAGATCAGAATCATATCCCGAATGTCCCGGACTCGCTGTTCGGGAGGATAAACCCCAAACCGCGCCGTGTCCAGAACTGCTCCGATAAAAAGGAGCTTCTGAGAGGGAATCAGGTGCGACTTCGGCACATTGATGAAGAACCCCAGCAAATGCAGGTGGTCGGCCCTAGTCTGGAGGTGGGAGACGAGTGCCTCGGGCGAGCCCGCTTTTAACAGCCAGTCGGCGAGATAGGGGAAGACAAACCTCTGATCTGCGCAGATGAGCTGCGACCACCGCCATCACTTTCGTGAACACCCTGGGGGCGCAGGTAAGACCAAAAGGGAGCACGGTGAACTGACAGTGCTCGTGGCCTACCATAAACAGCAGGTAACGTCAGTGGGCCGGCAGGACGGACACATGAAAGGAAAATGCTACTGACCAGTATGCATCTGTTCTTGGCATGTAGAGCTGCAGAGTTGTACACTTTTGCATTGATTGCCATCTAGTGTTGGGCTCGGATGATTGCACTTTGTTGTTGTCTTGGAAGAAGTTTTTTGTAGTCACGAGATAGGTGACTCTTCCCTTGGACGATAGTGCGCATGGGCATTGACTCCATCTTCAGATTGTTTTTCGCCATAAAGGGAAATGAAGGAGTTAGTAATAAATAGAAGAGATGTCTATGTAAGTGTATCTAATTAGGATAATACTGGAACAGATACAGGTCCCGGAGAGGCGGGTGGACGTGTACAACTCTGCAGCTCTACATACCAACAGATGCATACTGGTAAGTAGCATTTTCCGTTCGAGGCATACGAGATGCAGATTGTACACTTTTGCATAGACTGTATAGCAGTGACTTCCCTAGCGGTGGTCACCTGTACCTGCTGCAGTGGTTTAAAAAAAGTGTCTTAAGAACAGCTTGGCCTACAGAAGCCTGTTGCTTTGCCTGCAAAACAACACAATAGTGTTTGGTGAAGGTGTGTGGTGTAGACCATGTTGCTGCTTTACAGATGTCATCTAAGGGAACGTTCCCTAAGAATGCCATGGAGGCCTCTAGTTTGGGTGTTGAATGCGCGCTAGGGGGGAATTGTTAATGTGCGTTTAGCCTTTTGGTGGCATATTTGAATGCATTTGACTATCCACCTAGCAATCCCAGCTTTGGAGATGGGGTTTCCTTTATGAGGTGTTGAGAAAGTTACAAACAGCTGTTTTGTCTTTCTAAAGGTTTTAGTCCTGTCAATATAATAAAGAAGGGCTCTTTTGACGTCAAGTGTGAAGAGCTCTTTCTGCTATCGAATCTGGGTTTTGGGAAAACACTGGTAACTCTACTGATTGGTTAAGATGAAAAGCAGAGATTACTTTGTGAAGGAATTTTGCATTTGTTCTAAGAACCACCTTGCTACGATGTATTTGTAAGAATGGTTTTTGTATGGTTAAAGCCTGGACCTCACTTACTCTCCTGAGAGGTGATTGCCAGTAGGAAAGCTACTTTCCATGTAAGGAATTGCAATTCACATTTGTGCAGAGGTTCAAATGGTGGACCCATGAGCCTAGTAAGGACAATGTTTAAGTTCCATACCGGAGAGGGTGGCACTCTGGGAGGAATTACTTTAAAGGCCTTCCATAAAAGCTTTAATTGCAGGTACTCTAAACAGGGACAAGTGTTGTCTGTTCTGTAAGTAAGCGGCAAGAGCTGCTAGATGTAATCTTATGGATGAATATGCTAGATTACATGTTTGTAAATGCAGCAAGTAGCAAATGATGTCCTGGATTGAAGCATCCAGTGGGTCAATTTTATTGTTATTGCAGTAAATAACTAATCTTTTTCATTTTGCTGCGTAACAGGCTCTAGTAGTAGGGCGTCTAGCTTCTTTAATGATGTTGACTATCCGGTGGAAGGTTAAGGTAACCGAACTCTAGGACTTCAGGAGCCAGATTGCGAGATTCAGTTAACCTGGATCGGGGTGTCTTATGTCTCCATGGTTCTGCGATAGTAGTCTCGGGGAGAGACACAGTTTTTGGTGTGGAACCACTGAGAGTTTTAGAAGTGTGGTGAACCACAGTTGCTGTGTTCATGTGGGAGCAACGAGGATCCTTTTGAGAGACTGTTGCCTGAGCTTGCGTATGTAAGGAAGTAGGTTTCTGTTGCAGTAACCCCCCCACTTTTTGCCTGATAACTGATGCACTTTTCCTTGGTGTGCCCTGGGCTCCTGCCAATCAGGTGCCCAGGGCCCGTGTTTCTTCCCTAAAAACTGCCTAACAGCCAAAACCCAATTGGCATCTCTGGTCAATGGTACCCTAGGTACCCAGGGTCTTGTGACCAGAGAAGTCCCCTAAGGGCAGCAGCACTTATTGTGCCACCCTTAGAGGCCCTGTACCCTGACATACACACACTGCCTTTGCAGGCTGAGTGTCTTGGTGCAGAACAAAATAAAGAGTCGACATGGCACACATCCCTGTGTGCCATGCCCACAACACACACTGCCCTGGCATACCTCAGTCACACCTCTAGCTGGGTGCCCTATGCCAGTGGTGTGGGCACCGGTGCATGAGCCCTGTGCCCCTACAGTACCCAGGTCCATTCCTGGGCACTGTAAGTGCAGTGCTGCCATTAAGAGTATATGGTGCTGGGAGGTCGTCAACACTAACTCCACAGCACCATGATGGCAACACTGAAGACTGAAGTTTGGTATCAAACTTCTCAGCACAGTAAACCCACACTGATGCCAGTGTGGGACTTACTGTAAGATGCACGACAGATGGCAACTTAGAGTTGCCCCCTGAACCTAACCTACAATCCACGTCTTGTCTGAGGGGCTGCCTAGGCTGCCACACAGCAGACATGTTGCTGGACCCCTGGGTAGAGAGCCATCCGCTCTCCTGGGCCTGCAACAATGCAAATCCTGGGCGAGGTGCTAGGTCACCTCCCCCAGGATGGGCAAGGAAAGCTTCAAAGGCATGCAGCCTTTGTGTGCCTCTCCAGGCCACTTGATGTACTCAGCAACTGGCCCCCACCGGTTGTGACCCCCTCTCTGGCGGGAAGATCGGCGGGAAAAGCTAAGTGAGGAAAGGGGTTGTGCCAGCCTCTGCCAACCCCACCCCTCAGGTGGGGGAGGTGAGGTGAAGCACATCCCTGGGCTCTCGCCATCTTGAAGATGGGGAGCCCTGCCCAATCAGGATTAGGCTAATGCCCCCCTCCCACAGGAGAGTGGCAGGATAGGGGGTGTACCCACCCCAGGGAAGGGACCAATTGGTCCCTGCCCTTTACCTACCTGTAACGCCCCTAAATTTAGTATTTAGGGGCACCCTGAACCTTCCTTCCTCAGATCCAGATTCCGAAACAAGAAAGAAGAACAAGGAACAAGAAGACCTGCCGTGCAGCTGCTAACAAGAGCAAGACACCAACTGATTTGGCCCCAGCCCTACCAGCCTGTCGACCCTCGAACCTGCTCAACCCCGGCCTCTCCAGTGGTCAGCAACCTCAAAAACCCCGGAGGACCTAACTGCCTTGTGACTAACTACCTGGGACTCCCACGAGCAGTGGTACTGCTCAAAGCAAGTAATTGACCCCTGGCATCAGCCAGGAACCCCAAACCCTGCACACACTGCACCCGCCAAGCCTGGCCTGTGCTGGAGTGAACAAAGACCACGAGGACGCCCCCCCCGGCGACTGTGACCCCGAATACAGCACCCAAGGACCCACCTCGACGCTCCCGACGACGCCTGCAGCCTCAGAACCAGGGACCCCTCCAACCGCAACCAGCAGAGGGTAAGATTTCCCGACACCAAAAGGCACCCCTGCACCCGGCGCCCTGCGGCCCCCTGTGCCCAACTTCGGGGTGCCTACCTATCCTCCAACTACCCAACTTACCTCTCGAAGTGGTGGTCGTACCGAAAAAATCTTCGTCCCCGAGCTTCCAGCCTTTGTTCGTCCTTGAGCTTCTCCATAGAAATCCATTGAGCGCCCAACGGCTCAAAAGCACCCTGCACCCAGCCGCCCGAGTGCCCCTGGCAGTGCAACCTCTAATCTACTTCCCCATTTGCCCTGAGCAAGTGACCAGGAGCCCAGCTCCCACAGCCACGTGGCCTGCTAGCTAGCAGCCACCAACCAAAGGCCCTCTGCATCCCATAGGATAACATTGGGCCTAACTCACTCTGCACCCCGGCTGCCCCTTTGCTGCTGAGGGTGTAACAACTTTACCTACCTGACCCTGGGAGACCCCCGAGTCTATGCCCAGAACCTTAACTCTGCCAGTTGAGTACTTACCCAAAAGCCGATAACTTACTTTTCTTCCATAGGGTAACATTGACTGGTTTCTATTGGAAATTCTTTTAAGTGTCGAGTTTTGAAACTTTAAAATATTAATCTAAAATCATACTAATTACGAAAACGAATTTACTCACCTGTTATCAGGAGAGATCCCAGTGCTGGATCTTGGTGCCCAGCACTGACCCTGAAAAGTAATTACAACCGTACTTACCTATAACTTGATTTTCCTTCCATAGGATAACATTGCCTGGTTTTCACCAGAAATTCTTTTAAGTGTCGATTTTGCAAACTTACAAATATTTGCTAAAAATCACCTGTATAACAAAAACACATTCTTTCAACTGTTTACAGGAGATGCCCCAGTGCTGGAGCCAGGATCCAACACTGAGTTAGAAAAAGTAACAATAACCCCACTTACCTGTTAAGTGAATTTCCTCCCAAAGGATAACATTGGTGATTCTATGTGAAAAAGTTTCAACTTTTAAAATACAATAATATTCCTTCAAAATCATAACTGTAACCAAAACGTTTTTACTTAACTGTTTACAGGAGATGTCCCAGGACTGAATCTAGGATCCAGTCCTGTGGTAAGAAAAGTAATCCAAAAAGTTATCTATTGCATTTAACTAGAAATTTCCCATTGAGCTCAATGTTATATTGGGTTTGAAATTGTGTTGCCTATTGCAACAACTGTACCTATTGCATTCAAAAGTCTATTGCCTATTGAAAGTATTTATCTAAAGCATCTCATTCTGAGAAAGCATATTTTGATACCTATTGTTGGTTCTAAAACAAGCATATATTTATATATACACAAACCATTGGCCTAGAGTTCAGTTCTTGAGTTGTGGGACCATTTGCTGACAGTGTGTACAACAAATGCTTTACACTGTCCTCTGATACTGCCTTACTGCTCGACCAAGCTACCACTTTAGAGAGTAAGGTTATATCTAACTTTAGCCTCTGCCAAACCTCTGGGGACTGTGGACTCTGTGCACCCTGTACCTATTTGGGAACAGTATATACAGAGCCACTTTATTACAGCGTATTACTGGCGGAATGAGTGGGAGTGGCAGAAAAGCATACACAAATCTGCCTGACCAGTTCATCCATATCGTATTGCCCTTGGACGACGGGTGTGGAAACCTGGTGGCGAAGGTTGGGTATTTTGCATTTTCGTGTGTGGCGAACAGATCTATGTCTGGGAAGCCCCACATTTGGAAAAATGGTTGAAGAACCTGTGGATGAAGTTCCCATTTGTGAATTTGTTGTGTCGGACGACTGAGCAGATCTGCAATCTGATTGTGTACTTCTGGAAGATGTTCTGCTAGGAGATACATGTTTTGCGGGATGGCCCATCGCCATATATGTTGCGCTAGTTGAGAAAGCTGCAACGAGTGTGTTCCTTGTTTTTGTATGCAATACATTGCTGTCATGTTGTCCGTCCGGACTAGGACAGTTTTGTTGAGGAGATGTGGTAGGAATGATTTTAGCACCAGGAATATTGGTAGCAATTCTAGGTGATTGATGTGGAGCACTTTTTGTTGAGTGGTCCATCTACCCTGGACTGTGTGGTTTAGGAGGTGGGCTCCCCAGCCGGTGAGGGATGCGTCTGATGTTAGTACTATCTGTGGAACTGACTCTAGGAACGGCCGCCCTTTGGATAGGTTTTGTGTGTTCCACCACAGCAGAGAGCGATGTGTGCAGCTGTCCACCAACACTAGATCTGTAAGTTGACCTTGAGCCTGGTTCCACTGACTTGCTAAACACTCTTGTAAAGGGCGCATCTGGAGTCTTGCGTGAGGGACAATGAAAATGCAAGAGGCCATCATACCTGCTAGCTGCATAAACACTCGAGCTGGGAGGGAGTGTTGAGGTTGAAACCTTTTGATGAGGGTTTGTATACTGGCTATTCGGGCTGGATTGGGGTATGCCAGAGCTTTGAAAGTGTTTATCGTGGCCCTTAGATACTGATGTATGTAGGAGGGCTGAAGGTGGGATTTGGTGTAGTTTATTGTGAACCCCGAATTGTGTAGTAGCTGAATTGTTTGGTAGGTGTGCTGTACACATTGCCTGTGTGACTTGGCTTTTAATAGCCAGTCGTCCAGGTACGGGAACACATGAATGTGTTGTCTTCGCAAGTGCGTGGCTACTACCGCTAGACACTTTGTGAAGACCCTGGGTGCTATTACTCCAAATGGCAGGATCGTGAACCGATAGTGTTGGCCGTCCACTGTGAATCTTAGATGTTTTCTGTGAGCAGGGTGTATGGGAATATGTAAGTAAGCGTCCGTGAGATCTAATGTGGCAAGGAAGTCGCCTTGTTGAAGCAGTGGAAGGACTTGCTGCAGAGTGATCATGTGAAAATGATCTGACTGAATGTAGGAATTTAGGGGTCTGAGGTTCAATATTGGTCTGGGGGGAGCTGTCTTTTTTGGAGATTAGAAAGTACAGTGAATACACGCCTGTTCTTTGATGCTCTAGGGGAACTGGTTCTATTGCGTGTTTTTGAAGCATGGAGAGAACCTCTTGTTTGAGAAGCGTTAAATGTTCCGTGGACATGGGACGCTGTTTGGGTGGTATGTTGGGGGGATTAGCAGTAAGTTCAAGGCAGTAACCATACTGGATAATTTGTCTTACCCACCTGTCTGTGGTGATTGAGTTCCAGACAGGTAGGAACTGTGATACTCTTCCACCGACTTCAGTGGAATGCTCTGAGGGAAGTGGAGGGAAGTCACTGTTTTGTGGTGGGGGGAGTTGCTAGTGTTAGACCCGCGTCCTCTCACTCGGTTATTGCCTCTGGAATAACCTCTGTTAAGGGAGGTGTGGGTGGGATTCTTGTAATTGGAAGAGGCGGTGTCAGTGCCAATGGATTTTGAGGTGCCCCTATAAAAGGAGCGACGAAAGGAACCTCTAGTAGCTGTTGTCTGTAGAGCCCCCATGGATTTGGCTGTTTGCGTCCCTTTTCATCTTTTCTAAAAATGTGTCCACAGTAGGTCCAAATAAGTGTTCCTCATCTATAGGTTGATGGAGGATGGTATTCTGCACTTCCTGCTTAAAACCAGAGACGTGTAACCATACATGTCTACGCAGTAACACTCGTGTTTATTGTGCGGGATGCTGTATCTGCTGCATCAAGTGCACATTTTATTGGGGTATTAGTAATTAACTTTCCCTCTTGCATAAGGTCATTTGCCTTGGTTTTATACGCGTCTGGCAAATGTTGAATGAGTTTTTCGAGCTCATCATAGTGGGCCCGGTCGTACCTTGCTAGTAAAGCTTGTGAATTGGCAATATGCCAAAAATACTTGAGATGCAACCCTTTTGCCTGATGCATCGAGTTACTTGGACTGTCTGGTGGAGGGGCCTCTCCTGTGGTTTGGGAATTTGCCCGTTTGCGGGCATTTGCTACAACCAAAGAATCCAGAGGTAGCGGGCCTTTGTTGTAAAGCTGGGTCACCTGGAGCTGGCTTATACTTTCTCTATTCTAGGGTTAATAACCTTAGCCCTAACTGGGTCTTTGAAAATGTCAGGGGCATGTTTGATCATCCCTTTTAGCATAGGGAGAGGATCTGTTGACTTTTGAGGCTGAGCGAATGTCTCCATTAAAAAGTCCTCCTCCTGGGGGTCTCAATGTAGTTGGACCCCATGGTATTGTGCATCTCAATATATCTTTTGCATAGATCCTATACCATCATCTGAGAGGGGGGGGGGGGGGGGGGAGGGATGGTCTGGAGGGGTATGAATCTGGCTGGGGCACATCTGGGACATTGTAATCGTCCCAAGGGTTCCTAGGTGTGATACTGTGGATATCATCATCAGTATCTGTTTTATGTGGCGAGTGTGTGTCGTCATCATCATCACCTCCCATGTCCTCATTGTCCCCTTGTGGTGAAAAAGCAGGCACTGGAGAGTGTGCTGGAGAAGTTAGTGTTTAAAGGTTGTGGAAGTGGAGAGAAAGGCCTCATAGGTGAGGTGGAAGAGTCTTTCTTCTTGGAGGGTATATTAGGTGTCCCTGAGGTGTCCAACTTCGTTTTGTTAGGTGGAATGGAAATGACCTGTCCAGTAATGGGGTCAATTTGAAGTGTTCTTTGTTTAGGATCTGGATGAAAAAGTTCTTTGGATCCACTGTCTTTTTTGGGTGCTGAAGACTACGGCTCAGAGTGGTATTTTAGCTTGTCTTTAGCTTTAGGAGGTGTTTTTGTCTCCTTTTGCCGTGGTGGAGTTTTCGACCCCGACGGCTTAGCCTATATTTTGGGTTCTGAAGGTTTGTGCTTCGGCGCTGACTAGTCGACCTTGGGTTTCGGTGCCAGTATGCATCTGTTCTTGGCATGTAGAGCTGCAGAGTCACACACTTAGGATAGTAGATCGCCATCTGGTGTTGGGCTCTGATGCTTGCAGGTTGTCGTCATCTTCGGAAGAAGTCTTTGGTCACAAGATAGGTGACTCCTCCCTTGGACGACAGTGCGCATGGGCATCAACTCCATCGTTAGATTGTTTTTCGCCATGATGGGAAATGATGGAGTTTGTAGAAAAGAGAGAGATGTCCATGTGTGTTGTCTAAGTAAGACAATGCTGGAACAGATACAGGTCCCGGGGAGGTGGGTGGGCGTGTGTGACTCTGCAGCTCTACATGCCAAGAACAGATGCATACTGTTAAGTAGCATATTCCGTTCGAGGCATATGAGCTGCAGATCACACACTTAGGATAGACTATATAGCAGTATCTCCCCTAGCGGTGGTCACCTGTATCGGTTGCAGCAGTTTGAAACAAAGTTTTAAGGACAGCCTGACCCACAGAAGCTTGTTGCTTTGCTTGTGCATCAACACAATAGTGCTTGGTAAAGGTGTGTGTTGTAGACCATATGGCTGCCTTACAAATATCTTCTAAGGGAATGTTTCCTGCCATGGAAGCCCCTATTTTGCGTGTGGAATGCACTCTAGGGGGAACAGTTAGTGTGCGTTTAGCCTTGTGGTAGCATATTTGGATACATTTAACTACCCACCTAGCTATCCCAGATTTGGAAATTGGGTTGCCTTTATGTGGTGGAGAGAAAGCGACAATTTTTTTTGCGGAATGATTTGGTTCTGTCGATGTAGTAAAGAAGGGCTCTTAACGTCTAGGGTATGAAGAGCTCTTTCAGCTATCGAGTCTGGATTTGGGAAGAATACTGGTAACTCTATTGCTTGGTTAAGATGGAACGGAGATATGACTTTTGGATTTGTTCTAAGAACCACTTTGTTACGGTGTAATTGTAAGAATGGTTCTTGTATGGTTAAAGCCTGGATTTCACTTACCCTTCTGAGGGATGTGATAGCGATAAGGAAAGCCACTTTCCATGTGAGGAACTGTAGTTCGCATTTATGCAGAGGATCAAATGGGGGTCCCATGAGCCTTGTAAGAACAATGTTTAGATTCAACACTGGAGATGGTGGTAATCTAGGAGGAATAATTATTTTTACTCCTTCCATGAAGGCTTTGATCGCAGGTACTCTAAAGAGTGACAAATGTTGTTTATTTTGTAAGTAGACTGCTAATGCTGCTAGGTGGAGACGTATGGATGAGTATGCCAAGATACTTCTTTGCAAGTGCAGTAAGTAGCAAATGATGTCCTGGATGGATGCATCCAGTGGGTTTATATGATTGTTAGTGCAGTAAATGGCAAATATTTTCCATTTTGCAGCGTAGCAGGCTCTAGTGGTAGGTCTTCTGGCCTCTCTTATAATATTCATGCAGTCTGGTGGTAGGTTGAGATAACCGAACTCTAGGACTTCAGGAGCCAGATTGCCAGGTTCAGTTGACCTGGATCTGGGTGTCTGATTTCTCCATGGTTCTGGGTTAATAAGGACGGGGAGAGATGCAGTTTTTGGTGTGGCGAACAGATCTATGTCTGGTTGGCCCCATTGTTGGAAGAAGGGTATTAGGACTTGGGGATGTAGTTCCCATTCGTGGATCTGTTGATTCTGTCGACTTAACAGATCGGCAATCTGATTGAGAACCCCTGGAAGGTGTTCTGCAAGTAGGTATATTTTCTGGAGAATGGCCCATCTCCAAATGTTCTGTGCGAGCTGGGACAGCAGGAGAGAACGTGTGCCCCCTTGTTTCTGTATGTAATACATGGCTGTCATGTTGTCTGTCCGGATGAGGACAGTTTTGTTTTGGAGATGTAGTTGGAATGATTTCAGTGCGAAGAACACTGCTAGCAATTCCAGGTAATTGATATGGAGCCTTTTTTGTTGAGTGGTCCATTTGCCCTGAGTAGTGTGGCCGAGGAGATGGGCTCCCCATCCTGTGAGCGATGCGTCTTGTCAGCACTATCTGTGGAAGAGGCTCTAGGAACGGCCGCCCTTTGGAGAGGTTTGTTATGTTCCACCATTTGAGAGCGCGATTTGTGCGGCTGTCCACCAACACCAGATCCGTAAGTTGTCCGTGAGCCTGGTTCCACTGACGTGCTAGACATTCTTGCAAGGGGCGCATTTGAAGTCTGGCATAAGGCACAATGACGATGCATGACGCCATCATGCCTATGAGTTGCATGAACACTCTTGCTGGAAGAGAGTGTTGGATTTTGAATTTTGCGATAAGAGTTTGTATATTGGCTATCCTGGCTGGATTGGGATATGCTAGGGATGTGGAGGTGTTTATGGTGGCCCCTAGATACTGATGTATGTGAGCAGGTTGGAGGTGAGATTTGAGATAGTTTATTGTGAATCCTAAGTTGTGTAAAATTTGGATGGTTTGGTGAGTGTGTAGAACACACTTGTTTTTGTACATAAAGAAATCCCGGCACTCTAGAGTCATGTATTATTCTTATTGGTTATTAGCCAAAAAAATGAAGGACACAATGGTAATAATGGAAAACTGGCTACGGAACAGATTGGGTCCTCATAAGAATATATGTCAGAAAGCAATTTAATACATAAGTTTTACAGAAAGGAAGATCATATTCATGAGCAAAAAATCAGAACTCCCTAGTACATTTGGTTCTAGTTGTTATTTCGTAGAAGGGAGACTCTAAATCTTGGTACAGATGGATGACAGCCGACACGTGTTTCGTCACGTATAGTGACTTCCTCAGGGCTGTGAAAAGAATGTCAAGATCTTAGTTTAAACCGGACACCATCAGTGTGTCGATTTACACATTAATGATTTAGTTCAATCTGTTATAAAAAATACACGAAATATAGGAGTTTTTAGGATGAAAAAAATGGGAGAAGAGAGGGAGAGAAAAACGTGAGTTGGTTCAAAGAGTGCTAGTAAGAAAACAAATGAAGAGAGTGATGTGAAAAGTAAAATAATTAGATTGGAATATTGTATTGTCCCCATCACCACATCCGGTGTGAAGAAAGGCAGATCGTTAGTCCCAAGGTGGAATATGAGTACTAACCTTTGAAAAAAGAGTCTTTGAGCGCTTTATATATCAAACATGTAATTAAACTTCTGTTGACGCGCAATATTGATTGTAGATAATTTCGAGAGAAGACTCCGACGTGCGATATGGTTCTGTGAGGAGTATGTAATAGAGAGCAGAGGTTTGGAAATAGACAATGAACAGAAACACACTATTAGATGTGACTATGGTCAAAATATAATTTGAACAATTGAGAGGAGAGAAAAAAGTATATATACCCAAGAATTTTAGAACCTAGTGATGGTCCAAAAAGGCAAGTTTTGTCGCGAGTAAGGCTCCTGATAATTGTATCAGTTGTATGTTGGCAATAACAGATCTCCACCAATAATTTCTAATGATAATAGGAAACAGAAAAAGGGGTATTAATTTGGTTTATCGAAAAGAAAATGTAAAAATGTAGAAAATGTAAAAAATAGGGTATTATCGGGCTTAGTGGAAGTGATTCATAGCTCAGTGGAAGTTAACTTCCACTGAGATATGAATCACTTCCACTAATGGTTACAAGAATCAGAATTTTGAATAATTTACTCGTGGTCGATCTTCTTTATAGTAATAGGTACAGTATTTCAGACTCTTCTAAGCCCGATAATACCCTATTTTTTACATTTTCTTTTCGATAAACCAAATTAATACCCCTTTTTCTGTTTCCTATTATCATTAGAAATTATTGGTGGAGATCTGTTATTGCTAACATACAACTGATACAATTATCAGGAGCCTTACTCGCGACAAAACTTGCCTTTTTGGACCATCACTAGGTTCTAAAATTCTTGGGTATATATACTTTTTTCTCTCCTCTCAATTGTTCAAATTATATTTTGACCATAGTCACATCTAATAGTGTGTTTCTGTTCATTGTCTATTTCCAAACCTCTGCTCTCTATTACATACTCCTAACAGAACCATATCGCACGTCGGAGTCTTCTCTCGAAATTATCTACAATGAATATTGCGCGTCAACAGAAGTTTAATTACATGTTTGATATATAAAGCGCTCAAAGACTCTTTTTTCAAAGGTTAGTACTCATATTCCACCTTGGGACTAACGATCTGCCTTTCTTCACACCGGATGTGGTGATGGGGACAATACAATATTCCAATCTAATTATTTTACTTTTCACATCACTCTCTTCATTTGTTTTCTTACTAGCACTCTTTGAACCAACTCACGTTTTTCTCTCCCTCTCTTCTCCCATTTTTTTCATCCCAAAAACTCCTATATTTCGTGTATTTTTTATAACAGAATTGATAATAACAGATTGAACTAAATCATTAATGTGTAAATCGACACACTGATGGTGTCCGGTTTAAACTAAGATCTTGACATTCTTTTCACAGCCCTGAGGAAGTCACTATACGTGACGAAACACGTGTCGGCTGTCATCCATCTGTACCAAGATTTAGAGTCTCCCTTCTACGAAATAACAACTAGAACCAAATGTACTAGGGAGTTCTGATTTTTTGCTCATGAATATGATCTTCCTTTCTGTAAAACTTCTGTATTAAATTTCTTTCTGACATATATTCTTGTGAGGACCCAATCTGTTCCGTAGCCAGTTTTCCATTATTACCATTGTGTCCTTCATTTTTTTGGCTAATAACCAATAAGAATAATACATGACTCTAGAGTGCCGGGATTTCTTTATGTACAAAATCTGTTAATTACGGGGATTGCTTTGCATGATACGTATAGTTCAGCACTCAGGTAGTAGGGTGCTTCCTAATCCCGAGCGGCACCATTTATCTAATTTGTTACCGATCTTACTGTTTCTCTGACAACTATTACTATACACCCAATTTGATGTCAATGACTGCTATGATGTGCATCCTCTGATACATTACTACCCCATTCTTTTGTTGAAGAACACACTTGTTGAATGACTTGGCTTTTATTAGCCAGTCGTCTAGATACGGGAAGACATGAATTTGTTGCCGTCTGAGATGTGCTACTACTACTGCTAGACATTTTGTGAATACTCTGGGTGCGGTTGTTACCCCGAATGGAAGGACTGTAAACTGGTAGTGTTGTCCGTCCACCACAAACCTTAAATACTTCCTGTGGGCATCCAGGATGTATGGGAATGTGGAAGTAGGCGTCCTTGAGTTTTAGGGTGGTAAGGAAATCGCCTTGTTGCAATAGTGGGAGCACTTGAAGAGTTATCATATGGAAATGATCAGAGTTGATATACAGATTTAGTGGTCTGAGGTCGAGTATTGGTCTTAGAGTCCCGTCCTTTTTGGGGATTAGGAAGTATAGTGAGTATACCACTGTACCCTGATGTTGTAAGGGAACTGGTTCTATTGCGTGTTTTTGAAGCAATGAGAGAACCTCTTGTTTGAGAAGTGTAAGATGGTCCGGTGACATGGAACGTTGTGTGGGTGGTATGTGGGGGGTGGGGGTGGGGGGAATAGTTGTGAGTTTCAGGCAGTAACCATACTGGATAATTTGTCTTACCCACTTGTCTGTTGTAATGGAGCTCCAGACAGGTAGGAACTGTGTTAGTCTTCCCCCGACCGGAGTGGAATGGTCTGGGGGGAGTGGTGGAAAGTCACTGTTTTGTGGCAGGGGAGGTGCGAGTGTTATTACCTCAACCTCGTCCCTTGTTGTTGTTTCCTCTGTATCCGCCTCTAAAATATCCTCTACTGGGGGATGTTTGTGTAGTGGCTTTAAATGAAGATGAGGTGTCTGCACCCATGTTTTTGGAGGCTCCTCTATAGAAAGAGCGACGAAAGGAGCCACGCGTTTGTAGAGACTAACGCTCCCATGGACTTAGCAGTCTCGGTGTCCTTTTTCATTTTTTCAAGTGCAGTGTCCACAGTCGGGCCAAAAAGCTGTTCTTGGTTGAATGGCTGACTAAGTATAGTAGTTTTTACTTCTGGCTTAAAGCCCAAAATGCGTAGCCATGCATGTCGAAGGAGCACACTTGTGTTACTTGCTCTAGAGGCGGTGTCTGCGGCGTCAAGTGCACATTTAATGGCTGCATTTGAAATGAGCTTTCCCTCTTGAATGAGGTCATTTGCCTGGGCTTTATATTGGTCTGGCAGGTGTTGTAATAGAGTCTCTAATTGGTCGTAATGGGCCCTGTCATAGCGTGCTAGTAGGGCTTGGGTGTTGACAATACGCCAGTGATTAGCGGCTTGTGCTGCTACTCTTTTGCCAGAGGCTTCCAATAGTTTGGATTCTTTGTCTGGGGGTGGTGTATCTCCTGTGGTTTGGGAGTTGGCGCGTTTTCGAGCATTGGAAACGCCCAAAGAATCCAAAGGGAGTTGCCCTTTGATGTAATTAGGATCTTCCGGGGCAGGCCTATATTTCTTTTAAATCCGTGGGTTGAGAAACCTGGCACGAACGGGGTCTTTAAAGACTTCGGGGCGTGTTTTATGACTCCTTTAATCATGGGCAGAATTTGTACAGACTTTTGAGACCGTTCGAAAGTGTCTAATAGGAAGTCTTCCTCTGGTGCGTCTGAGTGCATTGTGACGCCGTGGTATATTGCAGCTCTATTTAATAACTGGCCAAACCCCAGGTGATCGTCAGGAGGCAATGGATTTGAGGGATATGGCTGAGGGTCAGGCATGTCTGGTAAAGGGAATGCCCAATCATCCAGTGGTGAGGCGTCTGGATCCGTGAACGGATCATTAAGATCATCCCCACCCCCTAGGTCATCATCATCTGGTGGTGGTGTATGTGATGGAGAGGGTATAGGTAAGGGTGGTGTAGGCAGACGGGGTGGGATAGGAGGCAGTATAGGAGAGGAAGGAGGGATAGGGGATGTTGGAGTCCTTCCTATTTACAGGAACTGGGGCAGGTGGTGTGTCCAGTTTCTGTTTTTTTACATGCCACGGAGGTGACATGTCCAGTCTTGGGGTTGATATAAATCTTTTTCTGCCTTGGGTCGATTGGATCTGGATGAAAAAGTTCTTGTTCTTCAGGAACAGTCTTTGTTAACAATTTTTTCGGTTCCGATCGAGGTTTTGGTTGATCGGTAGCTTGTTTGGCTTTAGTAGGCGTATGAGAGTCCTTAGCCGGTGGTTTCGGTACCGATGATGGTTTCGGTGCGATGTGGTTTTCAGTGCCGAAGTGGTTTTCGGAGCCGAAGGTGTATCTGTGGGCTTGGGAACCTTCGGTGTCGGTGTGTATCGGCCTTGGTGTTTTCGGGGCTGAGGGCTTCGGAGCACATTTCGGTGCCGAGTGGTCTTTTGTATCCGGTGCAGATTGGACAATGACATACGGTTTGCTCGGTCCAGAGCTACCGGAAGGCTTTTCTTTCTTCGGAGCCGAGCCCGGAGGCGGGGCTTCTGAAGGATGTTTTCAGTCTCAACTGGGGCCAGCAGGCGAAGTCTTAACCAATGCCTTTGGTTTTGGTGGGGTTGGGGCAGGGGCAGTAGTACTCTCACGTTTCCCAGGAGTGATGGGGTCGTCTGCTTCAGAAATTATTTGTATATCTTCGGAATCTTCTTCCGGGTTTATCGGGCCTTCAAATATGTCCTCTGGTTCCGGAGCTGGTCTCTGTGCCATGATGTGGTGTCGAGCCCTTCGATCCTGAATGGTCTTTTTGAATCGAAAGGATGCAAAGGCTGGACAGCTGGACTTGCCGTGTTCCGTGATAGGCACAGGTTGCAGACTTTGTGGTGGTCACTGTGCGGAAATTTTGCTCCACACTGGGGGCATTTTTTGAACGGCGTCCTTTCCATGAGCCGTAGGCCTCACGGCGTGGATAGGCCCAGCGGCCCGCGTCGACGTCCGGAATCGAGCCGATGTAATAGATGTCGAGAATGAAGGTGCTTCGATGTTTTGTGTCAAGTTTTTCGCTTTGAAAGGCTTGGAATTGATATTTCCAACCGGAGCGGAAAAGTTGCATCCGAACGCAATGGCGGAAAAAAACAATCCAACGATGGAGTTGATGCCCATGCGCACTGTCGTCCAAGAGAGGAGTCACCTATCTCGTGACCATAGACTTCTTCCGAAGACAAAAACAACCTGCAAGCATCCGAGCCCAACACCAGATGGCGATCTACTATCCTAAGTATGTGTGATCTGCAGCTCATATGCCTCGAACAATCTTCTTCCCAAACTGCTCCAGTTTCTTGGATTCCCTGTCCCGAGGTGCGGAAGGGAATGCGCTCGGGGACGCAGAGGCTTGGACAACTAAGCTCTCAGAGGTAGGGTGTTTGGGAGAGGAAAATGGGATCGCCTCCGGCCAGGCGATGGCGTCGGGCCACGTTCCTAATCACAGGAGCCCCTGTGTTGGGCCTGGACCAGGTGCCCAAAAGAACGTCTGAAAGGCGTCATTGAAGGGCAGCAGCGGCTCCGCAGAGGAAGCCGCCGGCCAAAGCACTTAGTCAGGAGGTTAGTCCTGTCGGCCACTGTAGGGAGTTCGAGGTGGAGAGCCATGGCTGGCCTACGCAACACAACTGAATAAGAACCATCCACCTCCATAGCCACAGTAAAAGGAGACAGTGCACCAGGTTCTGGAGAAAAATCCAGTCCACCTGCGCCCTCCAAATCCTCTTCCCAGTCCGGGTCTAACTCGCATTGGGCTGCGACAGGGTCTTCAGACCCCTCCCAGTCCTCCGGAACCTGCTGGGCAGGCGGAAAAGGAGGAGGATGGAGAAAGGGATAGAAATTTTCCAGCGGTGTCGATTGACACCGGTCCGGCACCACCTCCATGTTGGCGTGGAAGCCGGGGACGGCATCGGCCGGGGAACCGCCCGACGCCGGCAGCGGTGCCATAGATGTCGGTGGAGGTCGTACGAGGCCAACCGACATCGGCTGGGATCCATGCATGGATCCATGGATGACTCGCGGCGCCGAGGCCTAAACCGTCGACGTCGTTTGCCGGAGCCGTCGACGAAGAACGGCGAGGCCCCCCCCCCCCCTCCCAGTCAGACCCGCAGGACCCGAAGGGCCAAAGAGGTGGGCCATGGCGGACAAATTCCTGCAGCTGGACCGGAGTCGCCGTCGGACCCAGGAAGGGCAGGTAGGCCGTCGGCAACTGCGTAGGCTCTGCCGGAGCCTTGGGGGTGGCACCACCCGCACCCTCAGCTATGTCGCTGACAGGCTAGTTGAAGAGCGATGCCGCTTCTTCGACTTCTTGTGCTACGCCTTACCTGACCCAGAGTGCGAAGACTTCGTCGAACGATGGTGGCGGCTCTGCTACCGGTCCCTCCACCTCCCATGGGACCTTGAACGGCGCGGAGCCGACTCCCAGGCCTCACGCAACTTTCGGGACCACTCTCGCAACGTTTTCGGAGCCATCACCCGGCAGTTGGGACACAACGCGGGGTCGTGATCGCGCCCCAGGCAGTAGAGACACTCGTGGTGCGGGTCCGTCACAGACATCGTGCAAGGACAAGCCTCGCAAGACTTAAAACCGGGCATCCCTACACACCAGGAGTCCAAGACTCAAAACGACAGACAAATGACCCCAAAAACTCAGTCAAAAATTGACAAGGGGTACTGCTCTCTCCGGGTCTGCGCTTGCTGGCGCGGAAAAAGAAAGAACTGACGTCAGCGCGCGAGGGCGGCGTCTAAGTAGCTGCCTCAATGTCATCCCAGCGATCATGACGCCTACGACGGATGCAGAGCCGCACAACGTCACCTTCCGACGCGCAGGGGCACTGCTGACGAAAACTTTCCGGATCCAGTCTGACGCCTGGGGGGTAATTCTAAGGTAAGGAATCTATCACTAACGTGTCTCTTTCAGATTATTTTCTCACAGGTGCAGATTAGACTGGAACTGTCTTACTAAGCAGACACTGTTAGATGCCATATTTTTTCGCATTTGGACCTGCATCAGATAGGCCACCGAAGACTGTTTAAAATGGCTGCACTGGATGTAATCTAGGATCAGTCTATTTCCTGTGGTTCTATCTATGCCTGACACTTAAAACATTTCACTTACTGAAATTTGAAGTATACATTTGGCTTTTAAAACATATTAAGCAACCTATTAGTTATACTGTCGAGTGTAGCCCACCTGTCAGGGTTGTAGTTCTGTAGACACTCTAAACTAATAGAACCTATTTGGAAAACCAGCGTATTAAATATCATCTCAAATCTAATTAGTTATTTGCAAAGTAACCTATCTCTGGATTAGAAAGGAACTGGACCAGTCTTGGAAACAACCAGACCCAAACAATTGGTGTAAGTTATGCAATTACAAGCTGGAGTCTGTTATATATGTTCTGTGATACTGCCCGGCTTTTAACATTTAACACAGACTATATTTGAAACTCCTTTTCTTAGACTCTGAATACTGCTCCTCTGAAATATAGGTTTGTTTTAATTGCAGCGACAAAGCTACTATGTGGTTTCAACGAATTCACTGCTGTGGTTAATACGCTCAAGGCTTTTCTACACTGATCCACAGCACTACTTTCATTATGTCAAATCCAAACAATGTCATGGATTTACAAAACTGCCCGAGTTCTCCTGTGACTAGCTTTGCTTTTAGGTTGTGTGCTGAGGCCAGGACATACTCGGTGGGAAAATACTTTACCACAATTTGATTTTGTTACAATTACATGCTTGCACTTTGTAGGAAAGTGGATTTCTGTTGCAGTAACGCCCCCCAACTTTTTGCCAGACTACTGATGCACTTTTTCTTGGTGTGCCCTGGGTCCCTGGCAATCAGGTTCCCAGGGCCTGTGTTCTTTCCCCAAAACTAACCCAACTGGCATCTCTGGCCACAGGTCAGCCCTTGGTAAATGGTACCACAGGTACCCAGGGCACTGTGACCAGGGAAGACCTTTACGGGTTGCAGCACTTATTATGCCACCCTTAGAGGCCCTGTACCCTGACACTCTCACACTGCCTTTGCAGGCTGCGTGTCTTGGTGCATAACAAAGTGAAGAGTCGACATGGCACACATCTCTGTGTGCCATGCCCACAAACCACTGCCCTGGCATACCTTAGTCACCCCTCTAGCTGGGTGCACTATGCCAGTGGTGAGGGTACGGGTGCATGAGCCCTGTACCCCTACAGTACCCAGGCCCATTCCTGGGCACTGTAAGTGCAGTGCTGCCATTAAGAGTATATGGTGCTGGGAGGTTGTCATTATCAACTCCACAGCACCATGATGGCTGCACTGAAGACTGGGAAGTTTGGTATCAAACTTCTCAGCACATTAAACCCACACTGATGCCAGTGTGGGATTTAATGTAAAATGCATGACAGAGGGCATCTTAGAGATGCCCCCCTGAAACTCTACCAACTCCCAGTGACCTGACAGAGTGGCTGCGCAGGCTGCCACCACCAGACATGTTTCTGGACCCCTGGGTAGAGAGCTTGCTGCTCTTGGGGGCCTGAAACTATGCACATCCTGGGACGAGGTGCCAAGCCTACTCCCCCAGGATGGGCTGGGTTCACTAAGGAGAAGCTTCAAAGGAATGCCGCTTTTGTGAGCTTCTCCAGACCACTTACTGAACTCAGCAACTGGTCCCCACTGGTTCTACCCCCCACTTTGTTCGGGAGAACCGGCGGGAAAAACAAAATGAGGAAGAGAGGTGTGCCCACCTCTGCCAACTCCACCCCTAAGGTGGGGGAGGTGAGGTGAAGCACAACCTTGAGTCCCCGCCATCTTGAGGATGGGGGGGAACCCAGACAACCAGGGACAGGCTCCTGCCCCCCTCCCACTGGAGAATGGCAGAATAGGGGGTGTACCAACCCCAGGGAAGGGATCCATTGGTCCCTGCCCTTTACCTACCTATAACACCCCTAAATGCAGTATTTAGGGGCACCCTGAACCTTCCTTCCTCAGATCCAGCAACCACAAGAAAAGGAGGACGAGAAGCCGTGCAGAGCTAACAAGAGGACGCCGCCCACTGACTTGGCCCCAGCCCTACAGGCCTGTCTACCCTCGAACCTACTCCTGCAAAATCCCGGCGTGTCCAGCGGCCAGCAACCTCAAAAACCCCGGAGGACCTGCCTGCATTCACTCTCCAAGCTGTTTCTCTCGTGAACACCAGACTTGTTTGAACTGCAGCTTCTGGTGCCAGCCAGAAACCGCGAATCCAGCACACTCTGCACCCGCCGAGCTGGGCCTGTGTTTGAGTGAACAAACACCACGAGGAGGTCCCCCCGGCGATCCTGACCTGAGATCTGGCGACCCCTGACCTGTCTCAAGCCTCCAAACGACGCCTGCAGCCTTGATCCAGGAGACACCCCTAGCGCGACCAGAGCGGGTAAGAAAATCCGAAGTCTTAAGGCACCCCTGCACCAGACGCCCGTGTGCCCAACCCAGTGGTGCCTAACCATCCCTCTACATCCCAACATACTCCTCGACGTGGTGGTCACTCCTGGAAGATCTTCGTCCCCGGGCCTGCAGTGTTTCTTTGTCCCGGAGAATCTCCATTGAATTCAACAGGGCACCCAACCTCAAAACTGCACCCAGCTGCCCTAGCGCCGCTGAGAGTGTCCCTTTGGTGCTAATTTGGTCCCCAACGTGCCCTGAGCTTAACCCTAGGAGCTTTGATCCCACAAACTTGTGGCCTGCTTGCCAGCAGCCACCAACTGGAGTCCCCCTATCCCCCATAGGATAACATTGGGCCTCAACACTCTGCACCCGGCCGCCCAAGTGCCGCTGAAGGTGCAACAACAGTGCATCACTGACCCTGGGAGACCCCCGAGTCTAACCCCAGAACCCTAACTCAAAAGACCGATTACTTAACTTTAAACCGATAACTCATTTTTCCTCATAGGATAACATTGACACTTTCTCTCAAAGTGTCAACTTTTGAAAACTGCGAATATTCCTTAAAAATCAGCCTATTAAACAAAACGCATTTTCTCAACTGGTGTCAGGAAATGTCCCAGTGCTGAATCCAGGATCCAGCACTGAGTAAGAAAAAGTAACGATAACTTATCTGCTAAGTGAATTTCCTCAGAAAAGGGTAACTTTGGTGATTCTATGTGAAAAAGTTTGTGTCAACTTTTGAAATACAAGAATATTCTTTAAAAATCGTACAAGCCACCAAAACGTAATTACTCACCTGTTTTAAGTAGATGTCCCAGTGCTGAATATAGGAGTCCAGCACTGGATTACAAAAGTAACGCAAAAGTGACTTACCTGCTAAGTGAATTTCCTCCCATAGGATAACATTGGTGATTCTATGTAAAAAAGTTTCAACTTTTGAAATACAATAATATTCCTTAAATATCATACCTTTAACCAAAATGCATTTACTCACCTGTTTTCAGGAAATGTCCCAGGGCTGAATCAAGGATCCAGTCCTGTGGTTAGAAAAGTAATCTGAAAAGTAATTAACTGCATTTTACTTAAAAGCCCATTCAATTGAATGTACTATACCTGCAATGTGTTGCAAACTGCTTTCTTAAACCTGTAATCAAAACCAGTACCAGTTATACTGCAATTCTGAACTGTGTTCAAACAAGTCAATTACTACTGCAAAGTATTTATATGCTTATCTGTAATAGGCTTGCTTGGTTCTAGAAATAAAACAGTATATTTTTTTATACAAAACAATTTGCCTAGATTTCAGTTCTTGAGTGTGTGAGACCATTTGCTGACTGAGTGTGTACATCAAATGATTTACACTGTC
This sequence comes from Triturus cristatus, assembly GCF_964204655.1. Classification (NCBI taxonomy): domain Eukaryota; kingdom Metazoa; phylum Chordata; class Amphibia; order Caudata; family Salamandridae; genus Triturus; species Triturus cristatus. The sequence continues at coordinate 803,297,020 of NC_140579.1, read as the reverse complement.
CTCTGATGCTGCCTTACTGCTCGACCAAGCTACCACTTTAGAGAGTAAGGTTCTATCTAACTTTAACGTCTACCAAACCTCTGGAGACTCTTGGACTCTATACACACACACTGTACCTTACTTTGGAGCAGTATATATAGAGCCAGTTTCTTACAGATCCTCCTTGCTTGTTTATGTAAAACATGGTGGTTGTGTTTGTATCAACACCTTCTTTCCATAGAGCTCTTTCTGAAAAGCTTTTAAGGCTAAGAACACGGTCTTTAACTCCAAGACATTGGTGTGTTTCACTGCATCTTGCTGTGTCCACAATCCGCTTACTTTGAGGTTGTTCATGTGCGCTACCCATCCTATATGGGAAGCATCTGTTATTGTCACTGCTGGGGTTGTGTCAAATGGGCAATAACAAGCTGAGAGAATGTACGATGAGGTGTGTATTTATTCTCAAGATTTTCAACAAATATCGCTACAGATTCTTGGTTCTGGCTTCCTTCTGGTCTTCAGAGGAAGTCTGCAGGGTTGTTTCTCTTCAACCTCTCATCGGATAGGGTCCGGTAGATGTAGATAATAATTACGAAGCAAAAAAAAAAAAGAAAAAAAAAAAAAAGATACGTTTTAATGGCTTCGTCCTGCACGGACTGGTTGGTTGTAGGGAGAGGAGTGGGGAGGAAAACACCTTAAGACCATCACCAGGTGACCGCCAGCGCCACACTTGCTACGCTGCGAACTATCAGGGGCTTTTACGCCTCCTTGGTCCCCGCGGTTGATTCCCTCCCGTTCCGACCTCCCTTAAAGAGCCACCCCCGTACCCGAGAGCGTACCTCTGAGAGCCATGCTCCCCCTGGAGCGTGGCGGGTAGGCGTGTAGTGCCGGATTGGGTCCGGCTCCCTCTGTTGGGTTCTTGGAGGCTGCGACATCCCGGTCTCTCCCGTGGAGGGGGCGTCGTCTTCCTCAATGGGGTTTTGACTGTATCCTTCTTGTCATGGGGTCCCGACGCGTAGGTGCTCCAGTCCTCTGTCTTTCTGCCAACAATCCTCTCCTTCGATGCCTGTACTTCCGTTTAAAAGGCCCGCCTCCGCGGTGCCTTCATTGTAACAGGGCCCATGTGACTGGGAACTGAGAACTGGAATCCTTAAAGGATCCGTAACCAGTTTCTAACTCCTGTTCCCACGGTGACTGAAAACAGAATACGGGAGAGATGTAAGGGGGTAAGAGGTCAACGTTTTCACTTTCCTCCTCGCCCCGTGAAGTCACCTCGTGACAGGTTGGTTGTGTGAAAAGTCTGCCCGTGCTAGGTTTGTTTTTTTCCACCATGCTATCTCCTGATGAAATGTCTGCGTGACAAGCAACAGGGAGTTGGGAGGATCTAGTGGTTATGACCATTGTTCTTGGAGCCATTACTGGAATGGTCCTATGTGTAATTGAATGTTGGGAATTTAAAAGAATGCATGAAGCCATCATTCCTAGTAGTTTCCCCACTGTTCTCAGTGTCAGAAGTTGCCCCTTCTGGTAGAGAGGAGTCTCCTTCAGTAAGGCTAATCTCTTTTTGTTTGGGAACCAACTTTCCTAACACTGTATTTATTTCTGTGCCTAAGAACACCTTTATTTGTTCCGGCTCTGGGTAAGATTTTTCCCAATGTATTGAAAAACCGAGCTGAACTCGTGTCTCTATCACCTGCTGTATATGCTGTTTGCAGAGACTGTAGGAGCTTGCTCTTACTGACCAGTCGTCTAGGTACAGGTAAACATGAATTCCTTGTCTTCTCAGATGAGTCGCTACTGCTGCTAGGCACCTTGTGAACACTTTTGGTGCTGATTTTAGGCCGAATGCCATGAATTTATAAGGCGTCTTGTTGACAACAAATCTTAATAGACTTGTGTCTTCTATTCATAGGGATGTGTAAGTAGCATCCTTTAAGTCTATGGTTGCCATGTACTCTCCTTTATGCAATTGAGATATCACCTCTTGCAGAGTAGTAATTTTGAATCTTTGTGTTTTTATGAATTTGTTTAGAAACCTTAGGTCACACGCAATGTTCCTGCACCTCTTGGAGTAGTTGAGATAATTCCCTTTTTCGAATGAATCTTTTTGTTTGGTCTCATGTTGGAGGTTGCTTGCTTAGCTCTGTGCAGTAACCGTACTGTATTATGTTTAATATCCATTTGTCTGAAGTGATGTCCTTCCATTTTTTAAGGAAAATTTTGAGTCTGCCTCCTACTGGTGTAGTATGCTGGAGGAACTGTGAACCTACAGGATGTTGTTTTTGTATAGACTGAGTCCCTGTGGGCAAACTCAGTGGTGTTCTCGGCCTTTCTCCCCACAAGGTCCATTCTCTTGCTTTCTTTGTCTGGTGGTGGACCAAATGTGGTTGGTACATTAGCTCTTTTCCTAGCTGTGGAAGTAACAATATTGTCAGCTGGTACAGACCTTCTGATGTATATAGTGTCCTTTGAGGAATGTTTGTACTTCTTCTCTCCTCTTGGTGTGACTGCCCTGCATGTTGCAGGCTCTTTAAAGGCCTCCTTTCCCTGATCCTATACACTTATATGTATCCACAGCCTCCTCTGTTGATTTGGCGTCGAGATCTTGCCATTGTAGGCCTTCAGCCTCTGAGTTCGCAGAACCCACATACGAGTCTTCCTTGCCTTCCCCCTCTTCGAAGAATTCTTCGTCATCAAGCGGTTCGGGGTCGTTGGAGGCTGCAATTGCTCGACGACCTTCTCCCCTTCCGTTGAACTTTTCAGCGGTATCTTGAATTGCTTCAAGCTTTCGTCAAATTCTTTTTTGCGCTGTATAATACTTGCCATTTTGGCTTTTAGCCTTTTTCTCTTTTCCATCTTGGCCGCATGAGTTTCGGCATCGGGAACTTCGGCCTTTTTCGTGCTTGCTGACGCCGATCTGGCTGTTGAAGCTTGTATTGAGGTCTCCTTTGTCGACGCTGAAGTGTCTTTTTCGTGACTGTCTTTCGACGTCTTCGATCTTTTGAGGGTCTTCGCCGTCCAGGACTCCTTGTCCAAGGATCCGACTGAGTGTTTGTCTTTGGACGCAACTGCAGTCGTCGAGTGCTTCGATGCCGAGGGTCCTTTTGTGGATCTAGAGTCAGTTTTTCGTGACTCGTCTAGTCTTTGAGGTCGATGGTTCTCTTACCTCCTTCGAAGTCTTCTCTACCTCTATGACTGGGGCGTCTCTGTCCTCGTCGCCTCTGGCGACGTTTTCCTCCCCTTCGCTGGAGCGGCCCAGGTCTCAAAGAGATGGTGGTGGGCCTTGGTCTTGCATGTTATAGTTGGCTCTTCTGTGTCTATCTCTCACCCTCTACGTCTTTGGGGTGAAAGTGAAGCACGCGTTGGTCGTCACTTCGGTGATCCAGCGGTAGGCAAAGGTTGCAGACCGGATGCTGATCTTGAGCATACTTGTGATGACAATTCTTGCAGAACTTGAATGGTGTCTTGTCCATTACCGTGCATAGGGAGCCCCCTGCATGCGCATTCTCCGTTTGTCGGTGAAGATTTGATGTCACCTTTCGGCGGACTCCGGCTGTTTGGATTGAAGTCCCTAAAGTCGAAATCTTGTACCACTGTCCTGCATAAGTTTATCCTAATTTTTTGTCGATTCTGCTCTCCAAATCCGAGGAGTTCCTTCCGTATCGATCCAGACCCAACGGCGGAAAAAAGAATCGGAAGATGGCAACCAAAGTTGAGAGCTTCCGTAGGAAGCCCTTCAACGTCACAAGAGGACACCAAATGGCAGTATGTCGACGCCCACCACTAGAAAAAAAACTAGAACCAAATACAACAAATCCGGACCCAACCAATAGATGGCGGAATAATGCACAGCATGTGAATCCAGAAAAGATTCACGCTGCAAAACCCCATTTGCTCTCACAGCCATATGATTTGAACATTTAAGCTTCAGGAGGGTGCAGGAGGTGTTTTTGGAGGAGTAGTTCCCTTTAGCCCTTTAATACATGCTTTAATGACAGGGACTCAAAAGATGGATAAATGTGGTCCATTTTGCAGGTAAGTTGCCATAGCAATAAGATGTCAGCGTACAGAGGTGTATGCTAGTCCTGCATAGAAGATAGGAAAAGATCTCTGGTATGGATACAGAGACAGGATCTATTTTGATACACAGTAGTGCACAAACCTTTTCCATTTTGACGCATAGCAAGCTTGTAGGGTGGGTTTCACTTCTTCACACAAAATTACCATACATTCCCGTGAAAAGTTAAGGTACCCAAACTCTAATTACTTAGTTGTCAGATCACAAAATTCAGCAGTTATGGGTCTGGGTGTCTTAGTCACCCCTGCTGTTGTGAGAGTAGGTCTGGGAGCATATTGGGAGCTGACTGACATTTGCAATAGCATTGAAAACCATGGTTGGTGCACCCATATTGGAGCGACCAGAATTAGAGTCATTGAAGTTTGCTGCATTTTCCTGACTACATGTGGTGTCAGGGGAAGAGATGGAAAAGCGAAAGCATATATCCCCGACCCACTGATCAAATAAGTGCATTGCCATGGTATTGAGCTTGAAAGTATCTGGTGGTGAAGCTTTGCCATTTTACATTTACAGGAGTGGCGCACAGGTTTATTGCTGGAGTTCCCCATCTTTGAAAGTATGTGTGGGGGGAATTCCCACATGTGAACTTGTTAGTGTGTTCTACTGAGCAGATCTGCAAAGTTGCTGTCCACTCCCAAAAGGAGTTCCGCTAAGACGTGAATGTTGTGTGGTATTACCCAATATCAAATCTCCTTGGGTAGTTGGGGGGGTGCCCTTGGTAATGGTTACTTGCAGAAGGAGGTCTAGAAAGAGTCTTCCCATTAAAAGGTTGATGTGTCCTACTAGTGGAGAGAATGTCACACCCTTGGCATTACAAACAATAGATAATCCCAATGCATTTTTGCTTATGTCCACTGTTTAGCTAGACAATTCTGTAAAGGACATAAATGTACGCTGGCATATGGGTACTGTCGCTTTTAATGAAGCTATCATCCTTAGAAGTTTAATTACCTTCTTTAGCGTGATGGGAAATGTCTGAAAAACAAATTAAGCAGAAGCTGTTTGAATGCCCTCACCTTCTGAGTGTTTGGGTAAGCTTTGCCTGTTTGTCTATTTAGTATGGATACTAACAAGAGTTGAATTTGCAGAGGATGAAGATGGGACTTTTTCACACTGATAGTGAACCTGAGTTGGTGCAGAAATGCCACTGCTTGCTGAGTATGTGCTTGCTGTTTGCTGCCACTCTATTAGCCAGTTGTCGAGGTAGGGAAATAAGTGGATTGCATCTCACCGTAGATGAGCTGTGAAAATTGCTAAGAACATGTAAAATACCCTTGAGGTTAAAAGTTAAGACTCAAGGGAACTGGTATGTGTAAATAAGTGCCACTGAGGTCTAATGAGGCCACAAACAACATTTTGTAGTAATGGGATGACCTACTGTAACGTTACCATATAAAAATTTTCTGCTTAAATGGTTTTGTTCAGAGGCCTCAAATTGTGGATAAGTCTTAAGTTATCATCCTTCTTTGAAATGATACAGTAGAGTGAGTACACCCCCTGGGCCACTGTTGTAAGGGTGGGACTCGTTCTAGATAGCCCCCTTTGAAAGAAGCACATGTACCTCTTGTGTAGCTGTAGGTGATCTGAACTCATTACATGTCAACGAGGTGGGATGCTCCCCCCCCCCCTCTTTCCCTAACAGATGTAATACGGGTTTGTGTGTGTGCAGGGGGGATGTCATGGAAAGGGAGTTGTCAGTTTGCCCCTAAAATCTTTTACTTTGTTGAGCATTTGTTGAGTTGTTGAGTAATTGATACTGCTCAAAGGGAGGTCCTTGGGTAAGGCCTCCCAGTTTACTCCATTCCCTGTTGTATGGCCTACGAAAAGTAGATCTCTGTGAGGGGAGTTATAAGGCACCCATGGATGTGGCAATTTACGTATCTTTCCTGCTAACATTTGACTTACTTGTGGGTTGAACAAATGCTTTCCATCAAATGGTATACTCAGAAGGTGTTGTTGCACCGCTGAACAGAAATAGGACACCCATATCCAAGCATGCCTTCTAAATAGTATACCATTGTCTGCAGGTCAAACGTGCTATGTTGCAACTAATAGTGGCATTGCTGGTGGTCTTCCATTCAGCAATGAGATTCTCCCTTCCTTTACTCAGTTCTTCCAGAAGATGCTGATGGAGCCCATCCATAGCCACCATTGAGATCTATTGTACCTTGATAGAAAGCCAACTGAATTGGCAATCTGCTAAAGAGTAGTTGGCCAGAAAGACACTCTTCCCTGCAGCATTTATTCTTTTAGACTCTGGAAGAGGTGTGTGTCCGCTGTTGTGTGTGGAAACCCTTTTGCGTGCTGCATGTGTAACTAGTGAGTCAGGTATGATGGCTCCATGTATGGTGGATTGTGGGGTGCTGACTTGCATTTATTTTCTATGAGGGGTGTACATGCACTTTTAGTGTCTCTTTAAAAGGTGTTGGCTGTGATCTTGAGAGTGGGTAGATAGGATTTCTTGGTCTTCGAGAGGATTTTCAAAAAGAAACTACTCCACAACAGTGCACATTTTGATCTGATGGTGCAAAGTTGTGCGCTGTATTAACTGTGAAATATGATCCGTCATCTAGCAGTGAAGGTTTTACAGCAAAACACGATGCAGGCTTCACAACTCTACTCCAAGTGCTCAGGGGTAAAGGCACAAGCTGTGTGGATCGGCCCATGCGTATTTTGCATTCAACTGCTGACGGATGTGAAAAGGGGTGCTTTAAATACTTGAGTCCCTGGATCATTATCAAAATTGCCTAGCCAGTACCGATACTGGTGTGCATATAGTTTTTTTGATAAATGTGGCTGATGTTGGAGCAGCAATACCATAGAACGTGATGGGCAAAGACAGAATGAGATCAAGCTGGCCTACAGAATACTAAGCTACTTTGTAAAGTTTCTGTCACTGAAATGCCAGAATGCATCACTGAGGATTTAGAAGGCTGTCAATGACAAATGTATTTCAAGAGGCTATAACTGGAGCCACAAGATGACAATGCTGAAAGAGGAAGATATAGGTGGAACAATGTCCTTGTCAGAGTAGGCAGGAGGTAGAGAACCAAGGATTCATAGCAAGCTGGCCACTGTGATACTACAACTCGGCGAAACATAACATTTGCTTCCTTTCAGACAAAATGCAGAAGGCTATGGTGCAGACGTCACATGAGAATCCTACATTCAGCTATTTTAGCCCATACTTTCAACCTCAAACATTACTATATTCTGTGCAAAACAAGCAAAATCACAGATGTGAAAAAGGTTCTGAAGGATGGCACTTTACTACTCAAATACGTATCCTATAGGATATGGCTATGGGCACTTCTGCTTATTTGAATCCTACCTAGTTGGCCTCATGAAGAAGCACAAAGATACTGTGAAAGGGGCTGCCACCAATGATATGAGGTTAAAGGAACATTAGCAGGAATGTAAGACGCAAAACAGACTACTAACAACCTAACCTACCACAATTTGAGTTGCACTGTGCAACAGATGGAGCTCAACCTGGAGGCAGCACCTACCTCCACTCTTGTTGGCATTAATGTAACATAGAAAAGGAATATGTTACTTACCAGTAAGCATCTGCTCCTTGCATGTAGAAGATTCATATGGTGTGCGCATTCCTGCTGTGTAGTGTTGGGCTCAGACGCTGCAAGTTTTTTTTCTTCGAAGTCTTTTGAGCCACGAGGTCTCAGTGACTCCTACACTGGTAGTAGATGAACATGTTCTGCAACTCCAACATCCAAGGGTTCAGAGTAAGAATGCAGTAGTGTATACAGAAGAAATAGGGAACATGCAAGTGCAAAATTATTTTAAAGTGAAAGATATCTACAATAACCACTGGCCTGTGGGAAGGAGGGTAGGCAAATGTGAGTCTACAGCACTACATGCAACGAACAGATGCTTACAGGGTAAGTAACATTCAGTTTGTAGCATGCGTGGCTGTAGATAAAGATGCTGTGCATAGACGGTAAAGTAGTACACCCCTAAGGAATGGCTAGCTAGTGGATCGTGCAGAGGTCTGAAACAAAGTCCAGATGTCAGCTTGGCCAACTTTGGCCCGTTCTCTTTCCAGGATGTCCCACACAATTTAGTTTTGTAAATGTGTGGATCAAGTGGCAGCTCTACAAATATCGGCTATGGGTATATTTCTCAGGAAAGCCATAGTGCCCTGTTTGAGGGTAGTGTGTGGTCTGGGGCGTAAAGGTAGGGCTCTTTTAGCTTTAGCAGGTCTGGGTGCATTAGATGATCGACCTGGCAGTGCCTGCCTTTGAAATGACGTTGCCTTTATGTGGTTTAGAGACCACAACAAACATGCTGTTTTGCTAAAGGATTGGGTCCTGTCTGTGTAATACAAAAGAGCATACCTAACGTACAGCCTGTGGATTGCCCTTTCACTTACAGTCAGGTCAAGGGCAAAAAACACTTGGAGCTCAATAGATTGAAAAGGGAAGCGGGTTTCCTGTTTAGCATATATGCAGCAATACCGGCTAGGTGTAGCCTGATTGATGTGTAAGCCAACCTTGATCTTTGAAGGCAAAGAGGTAACAAATGATATCCTGCATTGAAGGGGTGAGCAGATTGATGTTATTTGGTAGTGAACAAAATGCTTCCACTTGGCAGAGTAGCAAGTGTGTGTGGTGAGCCTACAGGATTCTGAGTATGTATGCCCGTGCACTACTACGGCAAACCAAGGTACCAAACTTTAGGACCTCAGGAGCCAGATTGATACATTGAGCTGTCTGGAGTGTGGGTGCCTGACCTTGCCTTGGTCTTTAATGAGAAGGCCCGTTCTGCTGGGGAGCTTCTTGTGAGTCACAATGCACATCTCAAACAGGGCTGAGAACCATGGTTGTATGGCCCATGTCGGAGCCACCAAGATACGGGCGGGGGATGTTCGCCTCAACTTCCTGGCCACACATGGATGAGTGGGAGAAGAGAAAAAGCATTGGGCAAAGATCCCTGACCAGTTCCTCCACAGAGCATTGCCATGGACTGTAGAGCATGTAAACCTGCTGGCGAAGTTTTGGCATTTTGAGTTTTCTGCTATGGCAAAAAGGTCTATGTCCGGTGTGCAGGACCAGTGGGTGGAGTTCCCACTCGTGGACTTGTTGCTGCATTCTACTGGTGAGCACTGAAAAGTTGTGGTCCACTCCTGGAAGGTACTGTGCCAGGAGGTGAACCTGGTTCAGAATGGCCCAATGCCAAATCTTCTGTGCTAGAGAAGACAGTTGAAGTGATTGTGGACCTCCTGTTTCTGAAGGTAGAACACGGAGGTCAGGTTGTTTGTGCACACCAGGACTACCATGCCTTGGATCTTTAAGAGAAAAGATTTGAGTGCTAGATGAGTGGTGTAGGAAAGTGATGTACTTTGAGTGTACCCTGGGCTGCTGTCAAATAGGTACCTAGGGCCCATGTTCTTATCCTAAAACTGAATTGAAAACAAAATCCAATTGGCACCCTCTGGCCACAGGTCAGCCCCTTGCAAATGGTACCACAGGTACCAAGAGCATTGTGGCTAGGGAAGGCCTCTAAGGGCTGTAGCACTTGTTGCGTTGTGGAGAGGGTCAAGGCAGGTCAGAGATCACCAGATCTCAGGTCAGAATCACCGGGGAGTTGTGTTGGGCTACTCGAACTCAGGCCAGGGGCATCGGGTGCAGACTCGCATATTTGTCCCGGAGTCAGAGTCTGTGGGTGAACACATCCGGTGTTCACGGGAGACAAAGTCTTTGGGGTGGAAGGCAGGACAGGACCTTCTTGTTCTTGAGGCTACTGGCTGCAGGACACACCAGGATTTCGCTGGAGCAGGTTCAAGGTGGGGACAGACGGGTAGGGCTGTAGCCAAGTCAGTGGGCGTCCTCATCTTCTTAGCCTTGCACAGCTTCTTCGTTCCTTCTTTTCTTAGTCGGTTCTTGTCTGAGGGGACATGGTTCAGGGGTGCCCCTAAATACTAGATTTAGGGGCGTTACAAGTAGGTAAAGGTTGGGTCCAATGGGCCTCCTCCTTGGGGTGGGTACACCCCCTATTACCTTCCAGTGGGAGTGGGGCATATGCCTCACTCTGATTGGCTGGGTCGACCCACCTGCAAGATGGCGGGGACAGAGTTGTGCTTCACCTCGCCTCCCCCACCTGAGAGGTGGAGTTGGCAAAGGTGGGTACACCTCCCTTCCTCACTTGGGGTTCCTGCCGATTCTCCAGGCCAAAGTGGGGGTTATAACCAGTGGGGGCCAGTTGCTGGAAGCAGCAAAAGGCCTGGGGAAGCTCACAAAGGTGGCACGCCTTTGAAGCTTCCCCTTTGTGGACCCTGCCCATCCAGGATGTGCATTGTTTCAGACCCCCAAGACCAGCAGACTCTCGACCCAGGGGTTCAGCAACATGTCTGGTGGTGGCAGCTGGTGAGCAGTCACTCTAAGAAGCCCTCTGAGTGCATTTTTCATTAAATCCCACACTGGCATTAGTGTGGGTTTAATGTGCTGAGAAGTTTGATACTAAACTTCCAAATTTTCAGTAAAGCCACTATGGTGCTGTGAAGTTCGTAATGGCAAACTCCCAGCACCATATACTATTAATGGCATTACTGCACTTACAATGTCTAAGAATTGGTCTTGACACTGTAGGGGTACAGGGCTCATGCACCTGTACCCTCACCACTGGTATAGTGCACCCAGCTAGACGGGTGGCAGACCTATGCGAGGGCAGTGGGTTTTAGGCATGCCACACAGGGATGTGTGCCATGTCGACTCTTCACTTTGTTCTGCACTAAAACACGCAGCCTGCAATGGCAGTGTGTGTGTGTAAAGTTACAGGGACTTTAAGGGTGGCACAATAAGTGCTGCAGCTCTTAGAGGCCTTTTCTGGCCACAGTACCCATGGTACCTTTTACAAGGGTCTGTACCCTCACCACTGGCATAGTGCACCCAGCTTCACAAGGGTCTGACGTGGCCAGAGAGGTGCCAATTGGGGGTACAAGGTACAGTTTTGGTAAAGAACACAGGCCCTGAGAACCTGATTGGCAGGGACCCAGGGCACATCAAGTCAAAGTGCATCGGTAGCCTGGCAAAAAGCGTGTGTGTGTCTGTGTGGGGCGGTGCTTAATGTGGCTCAGAATTAGCGATGAATCAATAGGTAACTGCACCTACTGACACTTTCCTGCAGCATCAACCCACTTACTTTCCTTTTCAAGAGGCAGAGCATTCCCATCGGCTTGGTCTTCTGCTCTCTTCCTAGCTGCAATGACCACTAGGAAGTCAGGTGGGACATTACTGATATAGAGTGGGTCAGAAGGGGCTGGTTTGTACTTTCTCTCAATGTGTGGCTTAACCACACAAGATTTGACTGGCTCCTTAAAGATGCCAGGGGCTGATTTAATCATCCCCTTGAGCATACAGAACACTTCGTGTTGAAGAGTGACTAGCAGAAAGACCTCTACCTTAGGGGTGAACATGTTGACCTTAAGGTAGGCGGCCATGCATTGGATTATACTGTGGTACACCGTAGTGTTGTCTTGGGGTGAGGCTCGATAGGGATATGTTTGAATCCCGGGACTCCGGGTCTCCTGAATACTCAGATACCAAATAAAGGCTCTGAATGCCAGTGTCAGAGTAAAACTGAGGACCTTTGAGGAGAGAGGAGATGAGGGAGGAGCTGTAAGAGGTAATGGAGGAGGAGATGGTTTGTCCTTAGGCCTCTTGAGGGTAAGTGGGACAAAAGGAGCACATGAGTGACCGATGACTGGACTTTCTCAGTGGCAAATTTGCACTTCTGGGGCAGATCCTTGTACAATGCCACAATTGTGCCTGTGCATGGGAGGAGGACAATTTTTCTTTGTCTCTCGTCCAGCTTGTGTTGAATAGCCTCTCTAGGATGGGGTGTTCTTTGATGTCGAGGGTGACCAGCTTAATGATGGCTTTGTCACCGACGAAGCCTTTGGCTCCAAGGGCGGCTATTGCCTTAGCTGTGATGGCAGAGCCAATTTCAACACCTCAATGAAACGGGAATCTTTGGGGGTCAACAACTGAGTACTTTGGCTGAGTCTCTTCTTAGCTATGAGGCCTTGGATCGGTGTCAACCAGCACTTGAATGCAGTGGGCACTTGAAGGCTGCAGAGGTTTCAGCACTGGGCTGGATGCCCTAACCAGTTTCTGTTTTGGTTTTCAGCTGCAGGCTCGGACCAGGAAGATATCCAGGAGGAACCAACAGCTGGGCAGGTAAGTTGGAGGGCTCAGGGACGTAGGTGCACCTCGGGTTCTGTTCTCCAGGGCGCAGGGCAGCTGGATGCAGGATGTCTTTTGAGGTTGGATTTCACCTTACCGGGCTACTCGCGGTTGGGGGAGGGTGGTCTCTGTGCAGAGGCTGCATGTGACGACAGGGAGTCCTTGCGGGGTCAACCCACGGTGGACTCGGACTCCGGAGCGTTGGGGGACCTCGCTGGGACCGGTGGTCCACTCGAACTCAGGCTGTAGGCGACGGGTGCAGTGGTGGTTCCAGGCATCTGGGTTCTTTTTCCTCAGCAGGCTTGTAGTCTTTCTTTGGTGTTTCTTCTGAACAGAGCTGCTGTTCACAGGAGAGCCGGTCTTTGTTGAAGGCAGTCAGTCCTCCCATGGGTTCTGGAGGTCGCTGGCTGCAGGACTAGACCATTTTTGGCGCAGGATCTCTGGAAATTGCAGACAGGCCGGTAGGGATGGGGCCAAGTCAGTTGTTCTCTGCAGTCTCCTCTGCTGGGCGTCGTCTTTTGTCCTTATTCTTCTTAGGTTGCAGGAATCTGCTTTCTTGGTTCAGGGCTGCCCGCTAAATACTGTATTTAGGGTGCGTTTAGGGGTCTCGAGGGCAGTAGCCATTGGGCTACTGACATTAGGGTGACTACACCCTTGAGGTGCTCACCCCACGTGGGGGAGGAGCAAAATCCCTAATCCTGATTGGGGAGTGCCAGCCATCTACAAGATGATGGGCACTGAAGAGTGGGCTTCACCTCGCCTCCCCCACCTGAGGGGTTGAGTTGGCACAGGTGTGCACACCTTCTGGGCTGGCTAGTTTTTCCCACCGAAAAGGAGGGGAGACAGGAAGAGGGCCTGCTCCTGATAGCAGGAGAGGCTGGGGATCGCATTACAATTGCTGCCAGGCGTTTGAAGCTTCCCTGCCACAGATGGCTCTTCCTGGCCTGGGGGAGGTGTGAACACCTCCGCCCAGGAAAGGCTTTGTTTCTGGGCTCAGGGAGTGGAGGCTCCCACCCTGGGGTCCAAAAACATGTATCATGGTGGCAGGCTGGTGTGTACCAGTCAGGTAACCCACCAGAGGCTGATCGTTTTTCAGGGGGCATCTCTAGAATGCCCGCTGTGTGCATTTGTTTTATTAACCTCTTCTGTGCCCATGACGAGATAGTCTCGTCATGGAGCACGGTCGCGCTGTGCCCATGACGAGACTATCTCGTCATGAACCCCACCCACTAATGAAACGCCCGGCACAGGAGGGGGAAAGGGCGTGGCACAGAAGGGGTTAAATCCCACACTGGCATCAGTATGGGTTTAATGTGCTGAGAAGTTTGATACCACACTTCTCAGTTTTTAGTGTAGCCATTATAGTGCTGTGGAGTTCGTAATGACAAGCTCCCAGCACCATATATTCTTAATGGCAGCACTGCACTTACAATGTCCAAGAATGGACTTGGACACTGTAGGGGTACAGGGCACCTGTACCCTCACCACTGGTATAGGGCACCCAGCTAGAGGGGTGACTGATCTATGCCAGGGCAGTGGGTTGTAGGCATGGCACACATGGATGTATGCCATGTCGACTTCACTTTGTTCAGCACCAAAAACATGCAGCCTGCAAAAGCAGTAAGTGTGTGTGTCTGTGTGTATAAAGGTACAGGGCCTCCAAGGGTAGCACAATAAGTGCAGCAGCCCTTAGGGGGTCTTCCCTGGTCACAGTGCCCTGGGTACCTGTGGCACCATTTACCAGGGGCAGACCTGAGGCCAGAGATGCCAATTGGGTTAGTTTTGGGGAAAGAACACAGGCCCTGGGTGTGAGAAAGTGCCATCTTTCTTGCATGGTATGCCCCAAATTTTGCTGAATTGCTGATGAGTATGCCCTAGGCTCCTGCCAATCAGGTGCCCAGGGCCTGTGTTCCTTCCCTAAAACTGCATGAAGCCTAAACCCAATTGGCATCTCTGTCAGCCCCTGGTAAATGGTACCCTAGGTACCCAGGGCCCTGTGACCAGATAAGGCCCCTAAGAGCTGCAGCACTTATTGTGCCACCCTTAGAAGCCCTGTACCCTGACACACACACTGCCTTTGCAGGTTGAGTGTCTTGGTGCAGAACAAAACAGCCGACATGGCACACATCCCTGTGTGCCATGCCCACAACACACACTGCCCTGCCATACCTCAGTCACCCCTCTAGCTGGGTGCCCTATGCCAGTGGTGTGTGTGTGCGGGTGCATGAGCCCTCTACCCCTACAGTACCCAGGTCAATTCCTGGGCACTAAGTGCATTGCTGCCATTAAGAGTATATGGTGCTGGGAGGTTGTCATCATGAACTCCACAGCATCATGATGGCTGCACTGAAGACTGAGAAGTTTGATATCAAACTTCTCAGCACATTAAACCCACACGGATGCCAGTGTGGGATTTAATGTAAGATGCACGACAGAGGGCAACTTCGAGTTGCCCCCTGAACCTAACCCACAATCCACGTCCTGTCTGAGAGGCTAGCTAGGCTGCCACCCAGCAGACATGCTGCTGGACCCCTGGGTAGAGAGCCATCCGCTCTCCTGGGCCTGCAACAATGCACATCCTGGGCGAGGTGCTAGGTCTCCTCCTCCAGGATTGGCAGGGGAAGCTTCAAAGGCATGCCGCCTTTGTGAGCTTGTCGAGGCCACTTGCTGTACTCAGCAACTGGCCCCCACCGGTTCTGACCCCCAATCTGGTGGGAAACCCCAAGGGTGGAAAGTGGGTGTGCCAGCCTTTGCCAACCCCACCGGTGGGGGAGGCGAGGTAAAGCACATCTCCGGGCTCTTGCCATCTTGAAGATGGGGAGCCCTGCCCAATCAGGACTAGGCTCCTGCCACCCTCCCACTGGAGAGTGGCAGAATAGTGGGTGTACCCACCCTAGGGAAGGGACCCATTGGTCCCTGCCCTTTACCTACCTGTAACGCCTCTAAATTTAGCATTTAGGGGCACCCTGAACCTTCCTTCCTCAGATCTCGAATCTGAAATAAGCAAGAACAACAAGAAGACCTGCTGTGCAGCTGCTAATAGGAGGAAGACACCAACTGACTTGGCACCAGCCCTACAGGCCTGTCGACCCTCGAACCTGCTCCTCCTAAAGCCTGGCGTCTCTAGTGGTCAGCAACCTCAAAATCCCCAGAGGACCTGACTCCCTTGTGACTCTAAAAGACTGGGACTCCCACAAGCAGTGGTTCTGCTCCAAGCAAGTAACAAGCCCCTGGTGCCCAGCTCCTGGGTGCCTACCTAACCTACAGCTTCCCAACTTACCTCTCGAAGTGGTGGTCACACCTGAAGAATCTTTGTCCCGAGCTTGCAGCCTTTATTCGTTTTGTAGCTTCTCCATTGAAATCCATTGAGCGCCCAACGGCTCAAAAGCACCCTGCACACAGCCGCCAGAGTGCCTCTGGGAGTGCAACATCTATCCTAATCTACTTCCCCACTTGCCTTGAGTAAGTGACCAGGAGCCTAGCTCCCGCGTGGCCTGCCTGCTAGCAGCCACCAACCAAAGGCCTCCTGCCCGCCATAGGCTAACATTGGGCCCAACTCTCTCTGCACCCGGCTGCTCCTGTGCCGCTGAGGGTGTAACAACTGTATCTACCGGACCCTGGGAGACCCCCGAGTCTATGCCCAGAACCTTAACTCTGCTAGTCGAGTGCTTACCTGAAAGCCGATAACTCACTTTTTCTCCATAGGGTAACATCGACTGGTTTCACTTGGAAATTCTTTAAAGTGTAGAGTTTCTAAACTTTAAAATATTCACCTGACGAAAACGAAAATACTCACCTGCTATCAGGAGAGATCCCAGTGCTGGATCTTGGTGCCCAGCACGGACCCTGAAAAGTAATTACAACTGTACTTACCGATAACTTGATTTCATTACAAGACCTGAGGCTACATTATGCATATTACTTTTAATGCCGCCCCAAGCAGCCGCATACATCATAAAGCACAAGTTCCAGAGTAGAACATTAACATAAGATAAAAGGCATGAAACCATAACAATCAGCCTCTTAAATGCGGCTCCAAACAGATAGGTTGATTTATTTTACTCTTTCTTTGACATTGTATGTTCTTTACTAGATATTGTACAACAACGTTTCCTATAGTATTGTATATTCTCTTTGCTGATAATTGTGTTTGGGCTTTTCTCATTGGCTTTCTATTTCGGTACCTTTGGGCTTCACCCCCCTCCCCTACCTTCTCTCATCGCCTCAATCAATCTCCAATTTACGGAGATTGCCTTTTCTCCCCGCCTACCCACTTGAAAACACTTCGCGTTTCGTTTTTTTGCCCAACGTATAAGAATAGGGGGGAGAGCCCTGTCTCCTATCGACAGCTCTCCCCCCTTACCTCCTCTGGCTCTCTTTCGCCCAACTCTCTCGCAGTGGCGTGTTTATATGCCTTGGAAGCGCGGTACTCTTCCGCTTCCCTTACGATCGTAGCGGTCTTGGAAATGCCTCTTTTTTTGGTATTCAACCGCTTTTGAGAAATGCACCTTGGCAACGAGCTCGTAGCGCTCCCGCGTTGCCAAGGTGCTTTCCTCTCCATTGTACGACGAAGTCTGGCTGAATCGGTCGCTCGAGCAATCTGACAGTTGCTCGACCGCCGATCAGCTGATTTCTCCTGCCTCCCCTCGAGTCTTTCTCCAAGGCCATCTACTGCAAACAATATAATACCAAAATAATAATAATAATAAGAAACTCACTTTCATCAGCACAGTGATTTATTTGTGTGTGTATGTATATATATATATATATTTTCACTTTAAAAAACCACAGGTTTCACACACGTTATAGTTGGGAATTAGCATTTAAAAAACCTTGCAAATGCACTTAAAAAACCATAGGTTTCACACAGGTTATAGTTAGGTGGATATTTCACTCGTAAAAAACCAATGAAATTCCCCCGTTATAGTTAGTTCAGATAACTATAACTCGCGCGACCGCAATCCACTGCTGATGTCACATATCACATCACTCATGACATGGTCAGTGGCATCACTCATGACATCATCCTTGTGATAGAGTGGCGGTCGCGCGAGTTATAGTTATCTGAACTAACTATAACGGGGGAATTTCATTGGTTTTTTACGAGTGAAATATCCACCCAACTATAACCTGTGTGAAACCTATGGTTTTTTAAGTGAATTTGCAAGGTTTTTTAAATGCTAATTCCTAACTATAACGTGTGTGAAACCTATGGTTTTTTAAGTGAATTTGTACGGTTTTTTAAATGCTAAGTTATATATATATTTTTTTCCCCGAAGGTTTTTCACCGTGCGCGCACCCCGCGATTTTTTTCGAAAAAAATAAACCGTTTTTTCCCCCCTTGGGGGTCCTTCTGTGACCCCCTGACAAAGGCTAGGGGGTCAGGTAGTCTCTTCCCTGCCCCCTTTTCACGTTTTCCACCTTTTTCCCCCCCTTTCCTTTTCAGTGCGAGAGACAAAATGGCAGCCGACACTTCCCGATTTCGACTGTTTACTGACATCTATCAACCAATCAGAATTTCGCTCGCGCACGGTGCGCGCGTATAGATATTTATATGCTTTTAAATGCTTTTTTCTCAGGAAATACTGAACAGATTGACACCAGACCTGCAAAAGGCACTTCCCTGACCTGAGGACTACCTCTCTGCCAAATTTTGAAGTAATTCTGTTCAGCCGTTCGGGCTGTACCTTCGACTAAAGGTCCTATGGAAAAATGCATGGGGAAAACACGTTTTGGGACCCCCCTTTTTTCTCGGCCCCCGCTTGACGAAACACCCCGAGACTTTCAGGGTAGGAGCTGAGCGGAGCGCCCCATTTGTTTTGAAAATATCGCGAGGATTCGTCAACCGGCACCAAAGTTATTCAAAATAGAATTTTGAGATTTCTTATGGAAACACGATCCTAACTAACCATCTACAGATTATATATATATATATATATATATATATATATATATATATATATATATATATATATATATATATATATATATATATATATATTATCTACTGGCGGTAGTTAGGACCGTGTTTCCATAGGAAATCCGCAACATTCTATTTGGAATAACTTTGGCGCCGGTCGACGAATCCTCGCGAAATTTTCCAAACTAATGGGGTGCTACGCTCCGCTCCTACCCTGAAAGTGTCGGGGGGATTCGTCAAGCGGGGGCTGAGAAAAAAGGGGGGTCCCAAAACGCGTTTTCCCCATGCATTTTTCCATAGGACCTTTAGACACAGCTACAGCCCGAACGGCTGAACAGAATTACTTGAAATTTGGCAGAGAGGTAGTCCTCAGGTCAAGGGTGTGCCTTTTGTAGGTCTGGTGTAAATCTGTTCAGTAGGTCCTGAGAAAATAGCATTTAAATCAATATATATATCTGTAAGCGCGCTCCGTGCGCTTACCGTAAGCTTACCATACGCGTACGGTGCCATTGACATTTTTAATGCAGAGGGAGCAGAATCCACTTGGTTACAGAACGAGTAAGTCCTTGAGGCAATATTTGGAACTATATCGACCAGCATGCCTTGCACGCCTATATGGGCGGGACTTTGTATTTAATAAATCAGCTGTTCTTACTCACCTGTTTGCCTCTTCATGCCGCCAGTGATCAAGAGCTCGAGGGAGCTCGAAACGCGTATGGCAAGCTGGAGTGCACGCAGCCTGATACAACGCTGCTGCTTGCGCAGTGATGTGCTCAACCCCTTTGTGTGTGGCCTTCTCTCAAGGACAACTTGTGGTATATATATATATATATTTTTTTTATTTTCTTACCGGGTATTCAACTAGACGACCCCACTCCTTAGATTAGATTTAAAAAAAAAAAGGGAGCATAACACTTTTACTAATTAAAATAACCTAAACATATATAAAAAAAGACCTAGATAATAAAGTCTGACAGACATCTCACTATGTCTGACATTGAATCGGATGAGGCTAGCGCACCTATACCTAACATGGATAATGAGGCATTTAAAAATCTAATACATAAAGAAATGAGATCATGTATGTTGGAGACTTTGTCCAAGGTTGTGACTTCTAAAAGATCACTTCCCTCTGATCAAGATGATTTTATCGAAAATCAACGTAACCCATGCAATGAAGATCTCATTGAAATCAGGGGGAAAAAACTTTAAAAAAACCAAAACTAAGAATATTATTCAAACAACCCCCAAGAGCACGGGAGGTCCTAGCACCTCAAGTTTTATGGGAGGTCATCGCACCTCAAACACTATGGGTGTCCTTAGCGGCACGACTCTTAATGGTGTCCTCAGCGGCACAAAATATCGAAGTGCTCATGACATTAATCTTCAATTTGAAGACAATGTTTTTCAAGACGATAATGCCTCTGATCTTCCAGATGAATATGTCTTAGATCTGGATGAAGATGACCAGGAATTAGATTCTCATCCTTTTGAAAGTGAGCTTCCCTCTTCTCCTTCTAATGATAATATCGTAGATCCACTAGGTGAGGAGATGTTCTCACCACTGAATCTAAAACAACCTAGGAGCTCTGAGGGGTTTCCCCACGAACACGTCAGCAAATTTATTAAAAAATGGATAAGGTACCCTCTAGAGAGAGATACTCAATCTTCTAAGAGCTGAATGCTCCAGACCTATAGACGAGAAAGTCTGCCAAACTCCAAACCTTGACCCTGAACTTATCAAATATCTCTTTAAACTCGGGAGAGACCCGAGAAAAGGTATGGAGAGGTCACTAAAGCGCTGCCAAGACCGCGTCCTTGATATCCTAGGCCCACTAGCCAGGGGACTTTCTTCCGGCCGCTTCAATCGCAGGCCCTGCTCCAGATACAGAGGATACGGCGGAAGAGGTTTCCAACCCTCTAATACCCCTGAGTTCTACCCACAAAGAGGAAGAGGATTCCGCTCTCGAAACTTCAGATCACGTGGAGCATCCAACGCAAACTTTCCCCAAAGTGAGTACAATTCTTCCCTCTCCCCCCCTTTCTTTTTCCCTGAAAGTAGAAGGCAGACTAAGATTCTTTTTTCACAATTGCAAATTGATTACTCAAGACCCTTGGGCTCTAAACACAGTAAGGGGATTTATGATAGACTTTACAGACACCCCCTATCAAACTTCTTTCCCCAGAGATATTCCTCTCACCTTAGATCAAGAAAAAATAATAGTGGAAGAGGTATCCTCAATGCTTCAGAAAGGTGCAATCAGAGGTTCCGATAGAGACTCTAAGGTTTATAAGTACTCTCTTTGTCGTCGAGAAAAAAGACATAGGTTGGAGACCCGTCATAAATCTAAGGGACCTCAACAAATATCTTGTTTACAGACACTTCAAGATGAAGGGCATCCATCTTCTCAGAGATTTACTACTAGAAAGAGACTGGCTAGTCAAACTAGACCTAAAGGACACCTATTTTACCATCCCTATGGCCCAAGCCCACCAACCCTTTCTCCAATTTATGTGGAAAAATCACCTTTTCCAATTTCAAGCTCTTCCCTTCGAGCTCTCCTCCGCACCAAGGTGTTTCACCAAAATAATGAGATCAGTAGCATCTTCTTTGAGGGGAAAAAGGTAGCCGCATGATCATTTATCTAGACGACATCCTTATTCTTTCACAAGACCACTCTCAGATAGTCCAAGACCTGGAGACTGTAATAAACTTCCTAGAGAATCTAGGCTTTATCATAAACAAAGAGAAGTCCATACTATCCACTTCCAGAACCATGGAATTTTTGGGATTCACCATAGACACCACGAAATATCTTCTTCTCCTTCCCCCAAAGAAAATAACAAAAATCAGGAAAGAGATAAGGCACGTGTTGAAACAAGAGAACTTATCCTTGAGGGAACTGGCAAGGCTACTAGGCCTACTTTCTTCCTCTATCCAAGCTATCTTTCCTGGTCCCCTAAATTATCGTGCTCTTCAGAGAATAAAAGCAAGAGTCCTTTGTTCGGGCCTCTGGTACGGGGATCGCATTTCCCTGGACCCCGAAGCAAGAATAGAACTGACCTGGTGGTTGGAAAACTTAGATGCTTGGAACGGAAAAGCAATTTTTGGTTCAGCACCAGAATTCGTATTAGAATCCGATGCGAGCCTTCATGGATGGGGAGCCTGTCTCCTAGATCAGAACACAGGGGGTGTTTGGCTCAAGAAGAGTCCGAACACCACAAACTTCTTAGAACTGACCGCCGGGCTATATGCTCTAATGAGCTTCAAACACTCCCTTCAAGGCAGATATGTCATTCTGAAAATGGACAATATGTCAGCAGTTGCAAATATAAATCGGCTCGGTGGAACAAAATCTGCAGACCTCTCCAATCTAGCCAGAAAACTCTGGATGTTCTGTCTGGAACACAAGATTTCACTAAAAGCCGAATATCTTCCAGGGAAATCAAACACCTCGGCAGATGGAACTCAAGGTTCCTCTTGGACCACAGGTATTGGAAACTCCACGTTTCTGTCTTCAATTCTCTCAACAATTTTTGAGGTCCACTGGAAATAGATCTCTTTGCCAGCAGACTAACTTTCCAACTAGACCATTATTACAGCTGGATGCCAGACCCGGGTGCTCTAGCAGTAAACGCCTTCCTTCAGTGCTGGTCAGGGAGCAAAGCTTATGCCTTCCCCCCCCATTTGCAATGATTCAGAGAGTTCTTCAGAAAGTGAGACATCAACTTTGCTCAATTGTCCTAGTAATTCCCTTCTGGCCATCTCAGGCTTGGTTCCCCACCACCCTAGAACTGGCTTACGACCTCCCCTTCTTGATCCCTTCCCTAGTAGATCTTCTTACAGATGTAGACAGAGGAATTCACCCTCCTAGTTCATTCAGGGAATTTGAACCTTCTTGCCTGGAGAGTGTCAGGAGATCCAATGATCTCGCAGGCCTTTCGTCAACAGCTTCAACTCTCCTCTGAGAATCTTGGGCACCAGGCACACACTACCGATATAACATATGGAAATTATGGGTACGTTGGTGCTTGGAAAGGAATCTGGATTCCGTGGAAACACCTATCGTTGACATAGTTAACTTCCTTGTAGAACAATTCGAAAGGGGTCTTAGCTATAGATCAATCAATTGTTATAGATCAGCTATCTCCGCGGGACACTCTCTCATCAATGGTAAGACTATTGGTAAAAACGCAATTATTTGCAGGGTGCTTAAAAGTATTAGACTCAGGAGACCTCCTGAACCGAGATATCAGTCATTATGGGATGTTAATTTGATTCTTGATCTCTTTTCTAACTGGCCTGATAACTCTTTTGAATAGGAAAAACCTATCCATCAAACTTGCAACTTTACTTTGTCTTATTTCTTGTCGTAGAGTCTCCGACGTTAAAGCTCTTGAAATCTCCAATAGATCCTACAACATGTTTGGAGTCAAATTTGATTTTTTTAGAAGAACCAAGACTATGTCTGATTCTATATTTTACCCTCGCTTTGACTTTTGCAAAAAACTTTGTGTTGTGGAGTGTATGAATGAATATGACTGTAGAATGAACCCTCTTCGTTCCCCCTGATGTAAATCAGCTACTTATCTCCTTCGTTAAACCTCACAAAGCTATTACTTCTGCTTCCATCGCTAGGTGGGTTAAAATAGCTATGAATTTGGCTGGTGTGGATTTAAATATCTTTGAAGCTGATTCAATCAGAGGTGGTATGGCCAGTAAGTCCTTCTGGTCTGGAGGTAAGTTGGATGACATCCTTAAAGCTGCCGACTGGTCTAATGCTAGTACCTTCGCTATGCATTATTGTAAACCAATTTCGCATATGTTTGATGTGGTCTTATAAAGCTACCAACATGCATAATGTAGCCTCTGGTCTTGTAATGAAATTGCGATTCTCCTATTAACATGACTAGAGAATCTGGATTTCATTAAATACACGGAGGCTAACATTATCCCACCCTCCCTTTCCCTTGGTTGTCTAAAAGTTACAGTACTTATGTTTACTGTTTAGTCTTGCATATCGTATGTAATTTACATTTTAGATTTTTTCATGATGAAATTGTTATACCTTGAGTTACTTGTATCTCTCTTTCCTTTTCAGATAATTAATCTTAACCTCAGGAGATTTGAACTCTGGCTCTTCCATCGCCCTTCCTCTCTTCGTTTGTTCATAACCACATGGAATTCTCTGCTGTTTGGACTGTGACTCTTTGGATCTTATCCTGCTCTATATTGCATTTAAAAGAGGCTGATTGTTATGGTCTCATGCCTTTTATCTTATGTTAATGTTCTATTCTGGAACTTGTGCTTTATGATGTATGCGGCTGCTTGGGACTGCATTAAAAGTAATATGCATAATGTTAGCCTCCGTGTATTTAATGAAATCGAATAGTTTCTTACCTGTCGGTGTAGTTTTGCAGCTTGAAGATCTTTCTGGATTCACTATGCTGTGTATTATTCCGCGGTCTGGTGGTTGGGTCCGGAATCGTACTCTTTTTTTTGTAGCCCAGGTGGGCGTCGACGTCCCACCATTTGGTGTACTTCTCGGGACGTCGGCATGCTTCCTGCAGAAGTCCCACCTGGGGGCGCCATCTTCGGGTTCTTTTTTTTTTTTTTTAACCCTAGGCGTTCTTTAGTATTTTCTTTTACAATGTATCCACTTTCAGTATTCTTTTGTTCTTTTACTCTGTCCTTCCACCTTCCTCTCCTGCCTCATCTTTCTGGCAGAGGTGGGTGGGTTCGCTAGTGAATCCAGAAAGATCTTCAAGCTGCAAAACTACACCGACAGGTAAGAAACTATTCGTTTTGCAGCGTGAATCTTTCTGGATTCACTATGCTGTGCATAGACTTTGTAGCGGTTTGTCATCTTTATGTCGGCTGGGTGGCAGATGAGCGTTGGTCGTTGAATATATGTTGAAGCACCCTTTGGCCTACTTGTGCTTCCTTATTCATTTGTATATCCACGCAGTAGTGCTTAGTGAACGTATGCACTGAAGCCCATGTTGCCGCCAGGCATATGTCTTGAATGGGTGTGTTTGCCAGAAAGGCAATCGTTGCTCCCTTCTTCCTTGTGGAGTGGGCCCGTGCTCCCTCCGTTAGCTCTTGCCCTGCCTGTTTGTGGCAGAATTGTATCGTTCGTGCGATCCATCGCGCGATGGTGCTTTTCGTTACTGGTCTACCCAGGAAGCTGGTTGCGAAGGACACAAAAAACTGCTTGGTTTTCCTGTGCTCCTTTGTTCTCTCGATGTAGTGCATCACCGCTCTTCTAGCGTCTAGAGTGTGTAGCGCCCTCTCTGCGCTTGTGGCTGGGTTTTGAAAGAAACTAGGTATTTGTATAGTTTGGTTCATATGGAATGCTGACAGGACCTTAGGCATGAAGTGTGGGTCAGTCCTCATTACGACTCGGTCCTTGTGTATTTGGATGTAGGGCTCTTGCAGCCTTAACGCTTGCAGTTCGCTCACTCTGCGCAGCGAGATTATTGCTACCAGAAAGGCTGTTTTCATTGTCAGCATTTGTAGTGAGGCCTTGTGGATGGGCTCAAAGGGCGCCATCATAAGTTCCTTCAGGACTATGTTGAGGTTCCATGCCGGCGGCGGAATCCTCTTTGGTGGCGCTCTCCTTTTTGCCCCTTCCAGGAATCTCTTTACTACTCGTGACAAAGAAACTTTCTCCCGTCTCACCTCGTGTGTAGGCCACAATCGCCGCTAGGTGGACTCTTAGCGAAGACGAACAGTTTGGCTTTTAGTAGATGCGTGAGGTATCTAAGCACCGTTGATTCCCTTGTCAACTTATTTTGCAGTTTATTTTTTCTGCACCAGTGTGTGAACCTCTTCCATTTTTCCCCATAGCATTTCCGTGTGGTCGGTCTCCTTGCGTCCCGGAGCACTCGCATAGTGCTTTGAGGTAGCTTAAGGTGTGCGAACTCTATGTCTTCAGGAGCCATGCCGCTAGCCAGAGGCTCTCTGGCTCTGGGTGTAGAACTTCTCCGTTCTGCATGGAGAGTAAGTCTTTTCTTTTGGTGAACTTGTGTGGTGGCCCCTGTGCCATTTCCACTATTTGCGAGTACCAGGTCTGTCTTGCCCACAGTGGTGCCACTAGGATCAGCGTCATGTTGCTGGTCCTGCACTTGTTGAGTACCCTGTGTATCAGTGGTATCGGTGGAAAAGCGTAGGCAAATGTTCTTGACCAACTTATCCATAGGGCATTCCCCTGGGATAGTTTTCCTGGTTGTCTGGATGCGAAGTTTTGGCATTTTGCATTCAGGTGTGTTGCAAACAGGTCTATTGTCGGTGTGAGCCACCTCTTGAATAGTTTTTGCGTTTCCTGCCCATTGAGTTCCCACTCGTGGGATGCTGAAGTCTGCCTGCTGAGCCAGTCTGCTTCTACATTGTCCTTCCCCGGTAGGTGTATGGCCAGCAGGTCTATTTTGAGCGTGTTGGCCCATCTCCAAATTTCCTGTGCCAGGTTGGACAGGGGGAACGATTGTGTCCCTCCCTGCTTGTTTATGTAGAACATAGTTGTAGTATTGTCCGTTTGTATCAACACCCTTTGGTTGTACAGGTTTTTCTGGAAGCCCTTCAGCGGTAGCAGTACAGTCTTTAATTCCAGATAGTTGATGTGTCTGACCGCATCTGCTGGAGTCCACAGACCCCTCACTCTGAGCTTGTTCATATGTGCTCCTCATCCTATCTGGGATGCGTCTGTGGTGATGGTCACTGTTGGGCTTGGTGGTGTTAAGGGCTTCCCTATTGTTATGTTCTCCCTGTTCCACCATGCTAGCTCTTCTTGCACTGCGTGCATTACAACCACTAGATCCTCCCAACTTCCGTTTGCTTGTGACCATTGCTGTTGCAGCCATTCCTGGAATGGTCTCATGTGTAGGCGTACATTGGGAACTAGGTGAATGCATGACGCCATCATCCCCATGATCTTCCTCGCTGTTCTCACTGTCAGAGCTCGCCCCTTCTGGTAGAGGCGCGTCTCCTTCAGCAGGGCTAGTGTGCTTTTCTCGCTGGGCATCACCGTTCTCTTTACGGTGTTGATTTGCGCCCCCAGGAAGATCTTCACTTGTTCTGGTTCCATTTATCATTTCCCCCAGTGTATTGAGAACCCCAGCTTTGTTAGTGTTTTTGTGACACGCTGTGCGTGTTCCGCGCATTTTTCGCGTGAACTTGCCTTTATTAGCCAGTCGTCGAGGTAAGGATACACGTGAATCCCTTCCCACCGCAGGTACGTTGCTACTGCTGCAAGGCATTTGGTGAAAACCCTTGGTGCGGACTTTAGACCGAATGCCAAGGTTGTGAATTGGTAGTGATCCTTGTTGATGGTGAACCTTAACAGATTTTTGTGCTGCCTGTTCATTGGGATGTGCAGGTAGGCATCTTTGAGATCCACGGTGGACATGAAGTCTCCATCTCTCTTTTGTGGGAGTAATTCTTGTAGGGATGTCATTTTGAATTTTTGCATCCTTACGTACTTGTTTAGGAATCGTTGATCCAGGATGGGTCTTAGTGTTTCGTCCACCTTTGGTACCAGGAAGTAGTTTGAGTACACTCCCTTGTTCCTTTCTTTGAATGGTACTGGTTCTATGGCCTTCTTTTGGAGTAGCTGTAGTGCTTCCTCTACGAGTTGTGCTAGCTCTTGTCCGGAGTGTTCCCTTCTCTTTGGTTTTTTGTTTGGAGGTCTCCTTTCCAACTCTATGCAGTCTCCGTACTGTATGATGTTGAGTATCCATTTGTCTGTTATTTTTCTCCATTATTGGAGGAAAAATCTGAGTCTGCCGCCCACCGGTGTTGCATGCTCATAGGCGTTTGGTTTGTGTAACCCTCTTTTGTTGGTTCCTTTGTGCTCTACCCTTGGAGGGGTGTTGTGGGTGAGCACTCTCCTCCGTGCGAAGTCACTGAGGCGGGTTGGTCTCCCCCTCTTCTTCTTTGGCCTCGTCCGTTTCCCCTACTGCGAAAGGACTGGCCCCGAGGCTGGTACTGCCATTTCTGTTTCTGCTGCCCCTGTTGCCCGTGACCCTCACCTTGCTGGCCTTGCAGGAATGTTTGATGTGACGTTCCCGGCTGGTTTCCTCCCCTTCCGTAAGGTCTTCGTGTCAGGGTACCTCTTCTCATCCCTCTGAATTGCAGGGCCCCCATGGACCTCGCCGTCTCATTCTCTTTTTTGAGTTGGGTGAGTTTCTCATCGACTGGTGCCCCGAACAGCGTTTCTCCGTTGAAAGGGGCGTTCAGGATGTTGTTCTGTACCTCTTGCTTGAATCCTGAAATTCTGAGCCAGGCCTATCTCCTTTCAGTGATTCCTATTGCCATCAGTCTGCTTGATGTCTCTGCCCCGTCCAACGCTGTTTTAAGGCATGAATTTGCTATATTCTTCCCCTCTTCCACTAGATGCGAAGCCCTTTGTTGGTATTGCTCGGGGAGATGCTTGATTAGGTCCCCCATTTCATCCCAATGTTGGTACTGGTGCCTGTTCAGTAGTGCATTGGAGATCGCCATGCGCCAGTGCATTGCCGCGTTTCTCTCTATTTTTCTGCCAGTGAGGTCCATCCTTCTGCTCTCCTTGTCAGGAGGTGGTCCAGAGGTTGCCGGAACATTGGCCCTTTTTCTGGCTGTAGATGCGATAATGGAGTCTGCTGTGACAGATCCCTTGATGTATCGAGGGTCCTGGGAGGAGTGTTTATATTTTTTCTCTGTTCTGGGTGTGATGGATCTGCATGTTGCAGGGTCCTTTAACGCCTCCTTCCCCTGGTTCATGACACTCTTAAGCATGGGGAGGAACTGGCTCCTAGTTTGGATGGGGAGCAGTGTCTCGAGTAAAAAGTCCGCTTTCGTTTTTTCCTCCTCTAGTTTCACGCCAAAAGCTGCAGCTGCGCTCTTTACGACCATGTTGTAAGCCCCAATATCATCTGGCGGCGAAGGCCTCGAAGGATAAGTCTCCACGGGCTCTTCTGGATTTTTCGGCGTCGAGGTCCTGCAATTCCAGGTCTTGCGTCGTCGACGGCGCCGAGCCGTAGTTAGATTGCTGTTCTTCCTCTTCTTCTCCCTCATAGTAAAGATCATCTTCCTCTTCTTCGGGAGTTTTCGACTGCTCTTCGGCGTCGAACTCGTCCTGCTCTTCGACCTTGACGATAACCGTCGGTGGTTTCGTTGGGATTGTGAATTTCTTCATCTTGTCGAACTCCTTCTTCCTTTGAAGGATGCACTCCATCTCCGCCTCGAGCCTTCTCTTTTTCTTCTCCATTTCGGAGGCATGTTCGGCATCGAGCACTGGCCTTTTCGACGGAGCTTGCGGCGACACGACCTTGTCCTTCGTCGAACGCCCAACCTCGTGGGCCTGTTTCGACGAACTTTGTTTTTCGGCGGCCTTCGGCACCTGGGAGTCCTTCTCGAAGGATCCGCTGGGCCTTTCGTCCTTGGAACCACTCGCGGTCGTCGAAATTTTCGGCGCCGGTGTTCCTTTCGAGGACTTCCTTTCTGGCGAGTAGGAAAACATACTAACTTTTGTCCTCCGTCTTTGAAAATGGAGCAAATGTGACAAGATAAGATTTAAAGGCCTTTTTATTGCTCACAAAGCAAATGAGCAATAAAAATGCCTTTAAATCTGGTTATCTTGTCACTTTTGCTCCGCTTTCAGAGACGGAGGTCAAGTAGGTCACTGTTAGGGCGAGGAGATTTTTGGAGGTACTAGACCTGCAGGACTAGTACCATTTTTCAGATTTTTCGAGCCCTGCTACGATTCCGGACCCAACCGCCAGACCGCGGAATAATGCACAGCATACTGAATCCAGAAAGATTCACGCTGCAAAACCAGATTCTCTAGTCATGTTAATAGGAGAATCGCAATTTTCCTCCATAGGATAACATTGCCTGGTTTTTGCCAGAAATTCTTCTAAGTGTCGATTTTTGAAACATACAAATATTTCTTAAAAAACGCCTGTGTAACAAAAACTATTTCTTTCAACTGTTTACAGGAAATGCACCAGGGTTGAATCCAGGATCCTACCCTGAGTAAGAAAATCATATGCAAAGTAATTACAATTGCATTTACTTAAAAATTCCCATTGAGCTCAATGTTATAATTGTGTTGCCTATTGCAAAAACTGTAACTATTGCATTTAAAAGTATATTGCTTATTGAAAGTATACAACTACAGCATTTTATTCTGAGAAAGTATTTTGATACCTATTGTTGGTTCTAAAATAAAACTACTATATATTTTTATATACAAAACAATTGGCCTAGAGTTCAATTCTTGAGTGTGTGAGACCATTTGCTGACTGAGTGTGTACAACAAATGCTTTACACTGCCCTCTGATACTGCCTTACTGCTCGACCAAGCTACCACTTTGGAGAGTAAGGTTATATCTAACTTTAGCCTCTGCCAAACCTCTGGGGACTGTGGACTCTGCACACTGAACCTTACTTTGGTGCAGTATATACAGAGCCACTTTCTTTTTGATAAACAAATTTTATTCAGTTTACAGGAGGAATGCACCAGCCAAATCGCACCATATTTCAATAATCGAGAAGTACAGTCACAGAATCCCACTACCCAGTGTACAGACATTAATAAAGCAAAGATACGGTGGAAACAATCAAACCCCTCATGATTAGACCTCTCCCCCCAACCACTTCCCCTAAATTCTGCGGTATTTTTTGGGGCAACCACGTGCCGCGTACATAACTTTCTCCTGTGTGGCGCACCAGTCCACCCCATTCCGCCAAGGCCCCACGGTTGGGGGATCAGGACGCTTCCAGGAGGCTGCAATGTCCCTTTTCGCTACCACCATGGCTGTAGTGAAGAACAGTTTTTCATTGCGCGACGCGTCTAACCCATCAGTGATGCCCAGAATCGTGTGCTTAGGGTCGTGTGGAACCCCCCACCCCAGAACCTCAGAGTTCTTCCTCAATGCCCTTCCAGAACCTCGCTAGGAGGGTACAGGCCCAAACCATGTGGAGGAAGTCAGCGGGGTCTTGGCCACACCTGGTACAGGCGGAGGACAGACTAAGCCCCGCACAATGAAGGCGTACAGGGGTGAGATATGCGGCTTGAAGATAGTAGAGCTGCACTAAGCGAGTGTAGGGCATGCCGCAGCAGGAGGTAGTGAAAGAATTGCGAGTGATGCAGCGAGTACCTGGTTTAGAGATCTTCAAAGGAGCACATATGATCGCCCCCCCCCCCACCCACCCAAACGTCCCCAAGCTGTGAGATGCCTATAAGGTCCCAAGTCTCGAAGCCCGGACACCTCCCTGAGCCAGGTCCCGCGCCACAGGGGTGTACAATTGGTCAGCGCGTGTGTCCAGTTGGTGTGCCGCAGTGCAGCCCGCCAGGCAAGTAATACAGAGCGCGTCACCTCCGGAAGACGGGATGGAATCGGGGTCCCATAGAGAAAGGATTGTATTCTGTCGAGGCCCAGCTCCCCCAGCTCGAGCCTGTAGGCCGGATCGGACCACCCCCCACTGAACCAGGCATGTATGGAGAGGAGCCACCCTCCCCATGGGGTTGAGGGGCAACAACTGCCACCGCTGGAGGGCCCAGCTGAGCTCGGGCAGCAGGGTCACCCAGATCCCCAAATATTTGAATGATTGACGGCGTAGAGGTATTTCGGACTGCCAGTCAAAGCATTCCCGAGAGAGGTGCAAGGGAACCAGGACCGATTTGTTGGGATTCAAACGCAGGCTTGAGGCCTGCTCGAAGGACTGCAAGATACGAAGACAATGGGGACCAGACCGGGCAGGATCTGCCAAGTAGATGAGAACGTCATCCGCGTAGAGGGCGATTTTATCCGGTGCAGCGCTGGGCCAATCCCATCCCCGCATCCGATCGCAAGACCGCATCAAGGACGCTATGGGCTCCATCACTAAAGCAAAAAGCAGGGGGGAAAGGGGTCAGTCCTGCCTCGTTCCCCTACAGGGAAGGGCTCCGACAGGACCCCGTTAACTAGAACGCGAGCCCTCGGGAGGGCGTACAGAACCTTGACCATGGCCCGAAAGCAGGGACCAAGTCCCATCATGTCATGAACATCTTGAAGGAAGCCCCAGTCCACAGAGTCGAAGGCCTTCTCAAAGTCTACCAGGAGAAGCGCAAGGTAAGGGGTGAGGAGGTGGCGATGGGCCAAGGCGGAGTGCAGTCTGCGAAGACCGTCCCAGGTGCCACGGGAGGGCATAAATCCACATTGGTCGGGGTGGACCAACGTAGACAGATGGGGTTTGAGTCGCTGGGCAAGGAGGGTGGCGAACAGTTTGACCTCAGTGTTGACGAGGGAGATGGGGCAGTAGTCTGCACACTGCGGCGAGGGGGGCTGGGATTTCGGAAGGACCACAATGGTGGCCATGTCTGTTTCTTGAGGAAAGGAGCCCTTCTCCACAGCTTAGCGAAACAGTGCATCTAGATGGGGGATGAGAACATCCCAGTAGTGGGCGTAATATTCCTGAGGAAGGCCGTCTGGGCCCGGTGTCTTGCCAGATGAAACATAAGCGATTGCGTCTCCAAATTCCTCACAGGAAATGGGACGGTCCAGATCGGGTTGAACGGCGGCATCTACCTGCGGGAGGCGGCCACCCTCCCTGTCCATCAGGTCCGTGAGGGATAGGGTCGGGACCCGGGCCTCGTATAGCCTGCGGTAGTAGACCTCAAAGGCCTGCGCCATTTCCAATGGGGCACGGCACTGTGATCCGTCTGGTGCCGCTATTTCAGGGATTATACGGTTCACCCTTGGGTACGTAGCCAGGCGATGGAGTGCGCCATTCTTGTCGCCCCAGCCATATACCCTGGCCATGGAGGAGCGCCAAAGGAGTTTAGCCGCGTCCAGCGACAGCTGCTTGATCTCCGACCTGAGCCGGGTCAGAAGTCTCGTGTCGGAAGCATCTGGGGACTGGGCCGCGCCACGTTCCAATGTTCCATGTTCCAATGGGGTTTGTCGCTGGAGCGTGAGTTGGCCCTTGGCGACTCCCCTAATCGTGGCCTTGCCTGCCTCCCACAGGGTGCCCGGGGAGGACACAGAGCCCTCATTGGAGAGAAAGTACTGTTTGAGTTCCTCCCCCACCACCTTCCTAAAATCCTTGTTGTGAAGAAACCAGGCATTTAACCTCCATGTTTGTCGGACAGAGGCGGGGGGGTGGGGGGGGGGAGAGGACCCGCACGGATCAGCACTGGCGAGTGGTCAGAGATAACTCTCGGAAGAAGCGCAAGACGTCCTGAATCAGAAGACAGTCCGTTGACGGAACGAAAATGGCATCAATGCGTGCCTGTGTATGGTGTGCCGCTGAGGTGTGTGTAAATTGTTTAGAGTGGGGATGCCGTAGTCGCCAGGCGTCGCACAAACCTAGTAGACTGACCAAGACCACAGCTGCTTGGCTTGTGCAATTCTACCCGAGGATGGCGGGCCTGTCGTGTCTAGATCCAGTGACAAGACCGTGTTAAAGTCGCCCCCAAGGAATGTCGGACCGGGGAGCAGTGATGCCAGGAGATCAACAGACTTGGCTAAAGTCGTCGTCAGCATCGAGGGGGGGAGAATAAAGGGACACCAGGTTGAGCGGGTTGCCATATATTGTGCCACTGATGGCCACTAAAGTGCCCTGGGTGTCAAGAGTCGTTTGGACAGTCACCAAAGGAAGGGAGCGTCTTACCAGGATTGCCACCCCACGGGAACCCCTGGTAAACCCAGAGTGCCACACTCTGTCATAGCCGTATCGCGTTAGGAAGGGGCAGTGATTACCCCGCAGGTGGGTTTCTTGTAAGAGTAAGATGTCCGCCCCTGAGCGCTGCGCGTACTTGACAGCCATGCGTTTAAAGCAGTCCAGGAGGCTATTAACGTTCCACGGCATTTATTAATGGCTTGTCTAACATGGTGCTTGGGTTGACAGTGGAACTACAAGTCTAAAGGGGGAGATCCGGCCTGTCGGGAGTACGTCAAGGTGCTTCATGAATGCTGGTGTGGTCGAACTAAAACAAAAACAAATAACTGAGGAAAAAACTCGGGACCGCCCTACACTTCAGGAACAGAAGCATTTGTCACCCTAACAACAAACCAGAGAGTGAACAGCCAAACTAGAACGCTTGTTAATGGGAAAGCGTGGAGGACCCCTCCTCGCTTCAGGATGCGCTTAAACAAGACCATCAGGTAAGAAAGGAATATTGTTGGACTAGGTATACCCTCCGGCTGCGGAGCCAGGCCCGACAGGCAGAGAGTTCAAGCAGGGTCTTTCAGAAGCATTGGGCTACATGAGAGGTCTGTGTCCGGGAGAACCTGTAAGGATGGTCGAGGCGAAGCGCCCCCATGAGCCAAATGGTCAGATGACCCGGAGCGGTTGAAGGGGGTGGCTGGGTGGAGAGTCTGAGCGTGTCCGTCCCCGTCCACGGCGCCTGCGGGAGCGGTTACGTTGGGGCGGGAGGTGGGCCGGACCGCCCCCCCGGCCTGTTGCGGGGCTCGAACATCAGTGTGCAACGGGCGTTCCTCCGTCGCCCAGGTCCAGTCCTCAGTTGGACTGTCGAAGAACAAGGTCTTGTTGGCGAATACCACTCGCAGGCGTGCCAGGAAGAGAAGACTGTATTGGATATTGAGCGCCCCTAGCTTTTGTTTCACATCGTCAAAGGAGCGGCGCTGGCTTTGGACCTCGCGGGTATAGTCCGGGAAAATCATGATAGTGCGATTTTCGTGCAAGAGCCGTTGCTGTTTGCGGGCTTCCGACAGGATGGCGTCCCAGTCTTTGAAGTTAAGGACCCGCAATATGATAGGCTTAGGAGCCAGGGACCGATGGGCCCGCTCAATCACGAACCAGGGAGAAAGCGAGCCCTCGGGGAATCATGATCTGAGCCATTTCTCCAGAAAGTCCACTGTGTGGCCATGCTCCGCCCACTCCGGAAAACCCACCAGGCGAAGGTTATTGCGCCACGACCTATTCTCTGCGTCTTCTGCCCGGCGATGCAGCTCCTGGGTGTGAGATTGAAGGCTGGCCACCTGCTACTTGAGTTGCTGGACGTCGTCCTCCACGGTGGAGATACGGGATTCGGTTTCCTTGATCCGGGCATTGGCGTTTCGGAGATCTTGCCGGATAAGAGTCATGTCCACGCGCACCACC
Organism: Triturus cristatus; assembly: GCF_964204655.1. Lineage (NCBI taxonomy): Eukaryota > Metazoa > Chordata > Amphibia > Caudata > Salamandridae > Triturus > Triturus cristatus. The sequence continues at coordinate 803,262,758 of NC_140579.1, read as the reverse complement.
ACGATCTTGCCCTTCACCGAGGTTTGCGAGGCATGGATGGCTTGCAGGATAGTAGATAACTCTGCTGAGGGCGGCGGCTCCTGTTCCGCGGCCCCCCCAGGTGCGCCCGCCTCCAAGGTAGTGAAAGGGTCCATTTTAGTTTGGGTGGCAGGAGCCTTCAACGACCTGTCTGTCCTGCCCATGGTAGCACCTCAAAGAGCCGTAGCGCCCGGGCCCCCTGCAGGTGGGTCCCACAGTGGGCAACCTGCACGCCTCTGTGGGTGGCCCGAAGTCAAGCAGGTGGAAGGAATGCGTTACTTACCTGTAACTGCAGTTATCCAGTATTGGCATCTTTCATAGATTCACATGCCTGAATCATTCCCCGTCGTCAGGAAGGGAGTCCACGGTACATAAATAATGTCTTTTTAGACATATATAGTAATAGGCCAAGAGCCTCACATTAGTAACATCTCCATGTCCTTTTGTAAAAAGGACCCAACTCTAGAAAAGAGCCAATCTGCTATCACCACCCTCTGGAACCCTCCTGGAAGGAGCTCTAATCCCTCAGATTTTTGTAAGCACAGTGCTAAGAAGGTCCATCACTGAGAGAACTAGGCGAGCCCTTCAAGGGGAGGCGGGTGGGTTGCAGGTGAATCTATGAAAGATACCAATACTGGATAACTGCAGTTACAGGTAAGTAACGCATTCCTTATCCAGTATTAGGGTATCTTTCATAGATTCACAGGCCTGAATCAGAGTAATAAGCAATAAGCACATTTTGGATGGTACAGCATATAAAAATTCACCAGATAATAACATATCAATGTGAAACAGAAAGTACCAAAGGTCAATCAAAGAAACCATTATGGAACACAATAGAGAAATGTGCTTATAAAAGAAAGGATGGTGGGATGAAAAAAGGGCTCACCTCTATCGAAATAGATGACGCAACACTGCCTGACCCACTGCAGTATCCTTCATAAGTTCCGTATCCAAGCAGTAATGCTTGGTAAATGAATGCTGCGTCTTCCATGTCGCCGCTCTGCAAATTTCTGTGATAGGCACACCTGCAAAGAGTGCCATGGAAGTAGACATCGCCCTAGTGGAATGGGCTCGAACCGTGGAACGCAAGGGTTGGCCCGCTTGCTGGTGACAGAAAGTAATAGCTCCAGAGATCCAACGAGAAATACTTTGTTGAGTAAGTAGAAGACCTTTCCTAGGTCGATTGTAAGCCACAAAGAGTTGGTTGGCTTTGCGGAACGATTTTGTCCTGTCAAGGTAGAATTTAAGGCAGCGTTTAAGGTCTAGAGTGTAAAGCTCTTTCTGCCGCCGTTTGAGGATTTGGAAAAAAGGTCGGTAAGACTATAGGCTCATTGAGGTGAAAGTCTGACAGGACTTTGGGCACAAACTTAGGATTAGTCCGCAGGATGACCCGGTCATGTTTGAACTGAAGAAAAGGGTATTGAACTGAGAATGCATGGAGCTCACTTACTCGCCTGGCAGAGGTAAGGGCTAGAAGGAGTGCCATCTTCCAAGAAAGATATTTAAGATTGGCTCAAAAGGGTGTTTCATAAGCTGAGCAAGAACTGTGTTGAGCTGCCAAGTGGGAGGCAGAGACTTCACTGGAGGAAAAGTCCTGAATAGGCCTTTGACAAATTGTTTAATCAACCTACTAGACCAAAGAGAAGGGCCTGCAGAAGATCTCCTGAAACGGGATATTGCTGCTAGATGAACTTTAATAGAGGCGTGAGCAAGACCTGAAGTTTGGCATTTGGCGTTCTGTTTGGTAGCAAATAGGTCCAGGAGAGGAGTGCCCCATTGGGAGAATATGCGGTCGAGAGTCCGCTGGTTCAACATTAAGTTGGCAACAAACAACATGCCACGAATGGGAGTTCGTGGCATGTTGTTTGTTGCCTGCTTAGAGAATCGGCCAGTACGTTGTCTGTTCCTGGAACATATTCCGCTCGAAGGGAAATGTTGTGATGAAGTAACCGGTTCCAGATTTTTTGAGATTCGTGAGATAGTGCCAGTGAACGAGTCCCTACCTGCTTGTTCAGGTAGTGCATCGTCGGAGTATTGTCCGTCCGGACGAGCACTAGAGAACTTTTGATCCTGGGAAGGAACGCCAGGAGAGCCAGATAGACAGCTTGTAGCTCGAGGAGGTTTATGTGAAGCTTTCGTTCGGTAGGAGACCACTTCCCGCTGATTCGGAGTTCTTGGAGGAAAGCTCCCCAACCCTCCAGGGACACATCTGTTGTGATGACCTGTGGAGAAGCTTGGAGTAAGAAAGGAAGGCCTTGAGAAAGATTCCATGGACGAGTCCACCACTGCAGAGCAGTGACCATTTGAGGGGTCACTTGAATGACATCATCGAATGATCCTTCGGATTGAATCCATTGAGCCGACAGTGCTTCTTGGAGAGGGCGCATGCGGAGGCGACAGTAAGGAACAAGCAGAATACAGGACGACATCATTCAGAGAAGGGATTTGAAGAGGCGTACTGAGAGGGACTTCTTGGATTTTATGTGATTGGCCAAATGAAGACGTTTGTTCTGTCGCTCTTGTGATGGGAAAGCCTTTTTCTGCGTTGTGTCGAGAGTAGCACCCAGAAAGGTTACCTGCTGAGAAGGCCGGAGGACGGACTTGTCCTAATTCAGAGTGAGTCCTAGGCGACTAAAAAGCTGTTGACAGGCATCGGAACACCTGGCCGCGCCGTCCAGAGAAGGTGCCTTGACGAGCCAGTTGTCGAGATAGGGAAAGACCTGATGGTGTTGCTGCCGGATATATGCAGCCACTGGAGAGAGGCATTTCATAAAAATGTGTGGAGCTGACTTGAGTCCGAAGGGCAGGACTCGGAATTGCAAATTTCTGCCTGCCACGGCGAACCTCAGGAATTTCTTGTGGTTTCTGTGGATAGGAATATGGAAATGGGCATCTTGAAGATCCCAAGACACCATGAAGTCGTTTGCGTTGCAGCAACTTTCTTTAAAAATTTGTTGCGACTTCTCAAGTCCACAATTGGTCTCCATTTCTTCTCCTTTTTGCGCACCAGGAAAAAACGGGAGTAAAACCCTTTCGCCCATTGACAAAGAGGAACCCTTTCTATAGCTCCCTTCTGGAGCATGAGTGAAAGTTCCAGGAGTAACAGGCGTAGATTTAGTCTGGGGAGGTTTGTGAGTGAACTCCAGCTAATGTCCAAACTGTATCATTTGAAGAACTCAACGGTCCATTGTTATTTGCTTCCAATTGCGTAAGAAGTTGGAAATTCTTCCTCCAACTTTGAAGGGTGGAGAGGAGATGGAGACCGGCGGTAGAGAAAAGTCATTGCCACCGAGAAGCGTCTTTCTGTCGTCCTCCTTTTCCTCGAAAGGTGGTTTTAGTGTAAGAGGATTGCTGTTGTGGACGTTGTTGGTACTGTGGCCGATATTGTTGGTTGGAGGAGGAATAGGAAGACCGATAGTGATGGTAGCTTCCTCTGGTGGAAGATTGACCTCTACCCCTTGAGCCACGAAAAGTTTTTTTTTTTTTAAATTGAAGGGTACCCAAAGCCCTAGCCGTGTCGGTATCCTTTTTCATACCCTGAAGAGCCTCATCAATATGCGTGCCAAAGAGAAGCTGACCATCGTAGGGCATATTCAGATTTTTTGTCTGGACTTCCGGCCGGAATGAAGTTGCCTTCAGCCAACCTTAGCGTTGTAGTACAGCAGCGCCAGCTCGTTGACGGAAACCAGTAGAGGCGATATCCATCGCACAATCGACTATCTCGGAAGCCGAACGTTCACCGTCCAGCAAGATCTTCGCTTCTTCCCACGAGTCATCCGGCAAGGCTCCCAAGTATGGAGCAATGTCCGCCCACATATGCCTGTTACAGCACCCTAATAACGCTAAGGAATTTGACGCACGCACTGTCAATGCAGACATGGAAGAAAAACGTTTTCCAATATTGTCAAGTCGTCTGCCTTCTTTGTCAGGAGGAGCGGACAGCGGGGCAGAAGGATTTTTAGATTTCCTCTGAGCAGCATGAGTGATGACGGAATCAGGCTTTGGATGTCCGGTAAGGCAGGCTGGAGCGGTGTCCGGAGCTCTGTATTTTTTGTCTAGTCGAGGTAACACTGGGGGAATCAAAGATGGATTGTGCATTATTTTGACACCCTGATCCCAGATGTAGTCTATAATGGGTACTGACCTTACAGACGTTGTGAAAGGTTCTTTAAAGTCAAAGGAAACAATCCTGTTGGTGAGAAGGCATAGAGATCTGGGGCTCTTTTCAAGACATTATGAAAACCTCGATATCCTCAGGAGGTGAATCAGCTTGAGTAGGCACTGGGGACGCTGGACAAGGGATAACAATCATCCCACGCATCACGAGACGATTGAGAATCATGGAGTTCTCCCTCCTCTTGTTGCGAGTCATCCTCATCATCTGTGGAATTTGGAGGCGGTAGCGTGACAGGCACAGACTGCGGAGGAAGAGGTGGAGGCTGAAGCCTTGGCGACGGAGAGACAACCAGAGCAGGAGACTTAGCAGAAATAGGAAATCTCTGCTTGTAGTCAGTAATCAGAAATTGGAGGTCAGAAACCAAAGACGCGGGTAGACAAACCATGGGAGGTTGGGGACGATGGCTGTCGTCAAGATAATTTTGCTGGTCTTCTGGTTCTTGTTCGTCATAGTCCGAACTCTCTTGGTATTTGACATGGAGTTCCGAAGGACTTGTTGCAGTTCCAAACATACTGCCATCGTCTGAACCTTCCTCGTCTTTCAAAAGGTGAGTCGGAGGCAACGGCTGGACCCTGCTAGGTGAAGTCAGGGCAGGTGTCAACGTGCGTTTTGTTATTTTGAGATGGACATACGCACTCTCCACTTTGGACTCTGGTGTCGTCGACGAGCCCGTCGTCGGTGTAGTCGTCGACGGCGAAGCACCGACTGGCAAAATTAAAGGAAACGTCGACAAAGCTCCCGTCGACGCTGGATTTGACGTAGACTATGATTTTTTTAATTTTAATCGTCGACTATACAGGTTTAGCAGCAGTCGACGATTAAGTAGACGTGGACGAGGCAGAAGATGCCAAAGAGGTGGAGACGGTTGTCGTCGCCAAAGTTACTCCCACAGCTGTAGACGGGGGTTTTCTCACCGTCGACGAACCATCGTCGACGAGGTGGAACTAGGCTTTTTAAAGGTGTATAGAACCTCCTGCGGAGAAACCTCTGTTGGTAAAGCCTTAAGGGGAGCCTCTGAAGACTTTTTGTGCGTCTTCTTTTGATGGGGCTGCGACGAAGGTCCTGGAGAAGCAAATCTGGGCCTTTTTTGAGATGATTTTGAAGATGTAGAGTAACCTTCACTCTCCTCAGATGACAAGGTTTGGTCTTTATCTTTAAGCCTCTGCAGCCAAATTAGAAGGCGTCCCTCCCGATCTTTAAGGGTCTTTGAAGAAAAGGTATGACATACCTTACAGTCCTTTGAGGAGTGGTCCGGGTAACGACAATAGGGGCAGTTTTTGTTTTGGTCATCAACATGAAGCCTCTTTTTACCACAGGAAGCAAAGGGCCTAAAAAGGCCTTTCTTAGGAGTATCTGCCATTAAGATATTGAGAACTTCACACAGAAGAAGGAATCCCGAAGGAAAAAAAAATCAAAAAAAAAAAAAAAAAATCAAAAAAAAAAAAATCACTGGAAATCCAGAAAACAAGGAAAACTGAGCAGAGCTCAGGGGAGACTCCCTTAGCCCGACGTGCGGTAGAAAATCTGAGGGACTAGAGCTCTTTCCAGGAGGGTTCCAGAGGGTAGTGATAGCTGATTGGCTCTTTTCTAGAGTTCGGTCCTTTTTACCTAAGGACATCGAGATGTTACTAATGTGAGGCCCTTGGCCTATTACCATATATGTCTAATGGGACATTATGTACCGGGGACTCCCATCCCAACGATGGGGAATGATTCAGGCATGTGAATCTGTGAATGATACCCTAATACTGGATAACAATCAATGCAGATACACAGGGGGGGGGGGGGGGGAGGGGGGGGGGACGGGGACGGAGAGAGACCTATGCTCTGCCAGCGCTCGGTCACCTGGAAGATGGCCTAGCCTCCTCACTGCAGATTTCGCTCCACCTATGCCTCAGGCCACAGTTCAGGCCCCTCAGTCCTCCACACTGCTGGGCCGATGAAGAGAAGGGTCTAGGGTCAGTCCAGGCTCTGGCCAATAGGGGAGGGGGGCCCGCGCAACGATCCCCCACCCCAGGCACCGGAGTGTCATGTGACCCATCCAGAATCGCATCCAAAAGGGGGAAGCGGCCCAGTTCAGCCCCACTATCACCACAGGCTCGCTGCAGGCCTCACCGCCCCAGGCACCTCAGGTCAGTCAAGAGGGAGCCCCTCAGGCACCCGCTCCCAGCCAGCCACACTGCAGGGGGGACACACAGGGGGAAAGGGGGGCGCCCGGAAAGCGTCCGACGCCCCTCCGCTGCCCGAGCCGACAGCCGGTCCTCCTTCACTCATCGGTGGAATCAGCAGGGTCACTCACACTCCGGGCCAGTCTGCGATGCACAGGCCTCCTTTGCCGCAGTGATCGCTGCCCGTCAGGCGTCAGCCGCCATGCTGGCCGATCTCCCGCTCCCAGAAGGGCCATGCACAGTGTCGTGATCGCAGGTGCGGCTCGGATGCCGCCAGACACTCAACCGCTCTCTTCACCGCCACTCCAGCGGCGTCCAGGCCCCGCCGGCCGAAGGGATTGCCCACACAGGGACGAGCAGGCTGCAACGGGCCATGGGCGCCGGATGACTACAGGAGGGCCCGCGCCGGTCAGGGAGACACGGCGGGGCAGCGCCACTGGTTGGGGGACACACAGCAATCAGGTATGGGTCCCAAAGGAATGCCGATGTCTGCTGGGTTCGAGGCGGATGACGGAGGGGTCCGGAGCACTCTTAGAGTGCGACCTCCATCTTGTCGCCTCTGTCCACACCCCCCCAGAGCCACTTTCTTACACTGGGAACCTGATTGGCAGGGACCCAGGGCACATCAACTCAAAGTGCATCAGTAGTCTGGCAAAAAGAGGAGGGGGGGGGGGGGTTACTGCAACAGAAACCCACTTTCCTACAACGAGGCCCTGCCCAACAACGTACTTCTAGCACCTGGAGGTCTCTGGAAGTTGAGTGGTTGCTCCCGAACCTGGTTTAACTGCTTTTCAGAGGCTCTTCATTTTTATCACCCCCCGTACGATATCTTGAGTTCTTATCTCACAAGGTGGGGGCAACTTAAAGGAATATGCTACTTACCAGTATGCATCTGTTGGCATGTAGAGCTGCAGATACACACTAGGATAGTAGATCGCCATCTGGTGTTGGGCTCGGATGCTTGCATGTTGTTGTCTTTGGAAGAAGTCTTTGTGGTCACGAGATAGGTGACTGCTCCCTTGGACGATAGTGCGCATGGGCATCAACTCCATCGTTAGATTGTTTTTCGCCATGATGGGAAATGATGGAGTTTGTAGAAGAAGGGAGATGTCCATGTGTGATGTCTAAATAAGACCATGCTGGAACAGATTCAGGTCCCGGGGAGGTGGGTGGGCGTGTGTGGATCTGCAGCTCTACATGCCAAGAACAGATGCATACGGGTAAGTAGCATATTTCGTTCGAGGCATTTGAGCTGCAGATCACACACTAGGATAGACTATACAGCAGTATCTCCCGTAGCGGTGGTCACCTGTATCGGTTGCAGCAGTTTGAAATAAAGTTTTAAGGACAGCTTGGGCCACAGAAGCTTGTTGCTTTGCTTGCACGTCAACACAATAGTGTTTAGTGAAGGTGTGTGTTGTAGACCATGTGGCTACCTTACAAATGTCTTCTAAGGGAATGTTCCCTAAGAATGCCATGGAAGCCCCTATTTTGCGTGTGGAATGCGCTCTAGGGGGAACTGTTAGTGTGCGTTTTTGCTTTGTGGTAGCATATTTGGATACATTTAACTATCCACCTAGCTATCCCAGATTTGGAAATGGGGTTGCGCTTATGTGGTGGAGAGAAAGCTACAAACAATTGTTTTGCGGAATGATTTGGTTCTGTCAATGTAATAAAGAAGGGCTCTTTTAACATCTGAGGTATGAAGAGCTCTTTCAGCTACCGAGTCTGGGTTTGGGAAGAACACTGGTAACTCTACGGATTGGTTAAGATGAAAAGGAGATATGACTTTTGGAAGGAATTTCGGATTTGTCCTAAGAACCACTTTGTTACGGTGTAATTGTAAGAATGGTTCTTGTATGGTTAAAGCTTGGATTTCACTTACCCTTCTGAGGGATGTGATAGCGATAAGGAAAGCTACTTTCCATGTGAGGAACTGTAGTTCGCATTTATGCAGAGGTTCAAATGGGGGTCCCATGAGCCTAGTAAGAACAATGTTTAGATTCCACAGTGGAGAGGGTGGTAATCTAGGAGGGATAATTCTTTTAAGTTCTTCCATGAAGGCTTTGATCACAGGGACTGTAAAAAGTGACAAGTGTTCTCAATTTTGTAAGTAGGCTGCTAATGCTGCTAGGTGGAGACGAATGGATGAGTATGCTAAATTACATCTTTGCAAGTGTAGTAAGTAGCAAATGATGTTCTGGATGGATGCATCCAGTGGGTGTAGATCATTGTTAGTGCAGTAAATGGCAAATCTTTTCCATTTTGCAGCATAGCAAGCTCTAGTGGTAGGTCTTCTGGCTTCTTTTATAATGTTCATGCAGTCTGGTGGCAGGTTAAGGTAACCGAACTTTAGGACTTCAGGAGCCAGATCACTAGATTCAGTTGACCTGGATATGGGTGTCTGATCTCTCCATGGTTCTGGGTTATTAATGACGGGGAGAGATGCAGTTTTTGGTGTGGAATTAGAGAGAGATCCAGTAGTAGTGTGAACCACGGCTGGCGTGCCCATGTGGGAGCTACTAGGATCAGTTTGAGAGACTGCCGTCTGAGCTAGCATACCACTAATGGAATGAGTGGGAGAGGCGGAAAAGCATACGCAAATCTGCCTGACCAGTTCATCCATATCGCATTGCCCTTTGACACCGGGTGGGGAAACCTGGCGGCGAAGGTTGGGCATTTTGCCTTTTCTTGTGTAGCGAACAGATCTATGTCTGGTTGGCCCCATTGTTTGAAAAAGGGCAGTAGGACTTGGGGATGTAGTTCCCATTCGTGGATCTGTTGTGTTGGTCGACTTAACAGATCAGCAATTTGATTGTCAACCCCTGGAAGGTGTTCTGCAAGTAGGTATATGTTCTGAGGAATGGCCCATCTCCAAATGTTCTGTGCGAGTTGGGACAGCTGCAGAGAATGTGCGCCTCCTTGTTTTTGTATGTAATACATGGCTGTCATGTTGTCCGTCCGGATGAGGACAGTTTTGTTCTGTACATGTAGCTGGAATGATTTTAGTGCTAGGAATATTGCTAGCAGTTCCAGGTAATTGATATGGAGCACTTTCTGTTGAGTGGTCCATTTTCCCTGAGTGGTGTGTCCGAGGAGATGAGCTCCCCATCCTGTGAGTGATGCGTCTGTTGTCAGCACTATCTGTGGAAGAGGCTCTAGGAACGGCCGCCCTATGGGCAAGTTTATGTTCCACCATTGTAGAGAGCGATGTGTGCGGCTGTCCACCAACACCAGATCTGTGAGTTGTCCGTGAGCCTGTTTCCACTGACGTGCTAGACATTTGAAGTCTTGCATAAGGCACAATGAAGATGCAGGACGCCATCATGCCTATGAGTTGCATGAACACTCTTGCTGGAAGGGAGTGTTGGATTTGAAATTTTGCGATAAGAGCTTGTATATTGGCTATCATGGCTGGGCTGGGATATGCTAGGGCTGTGGAGGTGTTTATGGTGGCTCCTAGATACTGGTGTATATGAGAGGGTTGGAGATGAGACTTGGGATAGTGGATTGTGAACCCCAAGTTGTGTAAGATTTGGATGGTTTGGTGAGTGTGTAGAACACATTTGTTGAATGACTTGGCTTTTATTAGCCAGTCGTCTAGATGCAGGAAGACATGAATTTATTGTCTTCTGAGATGTGCTGCTACCACTGCCAGACATTTTGTGAATACTCTGGGTGCGGTTGTTACCCCGAATGGAAGGACTGAACTGGTAGTGTTGAGGAAAGTCACTGTTTTGTGGCAGGGGAGGTGCAAGTGTTATTACCTCAACCCTTGTTGTTGTTTCCTCTGTATCCGCCTCTAAAATATCCTCTACTGGGGGATGTTTGTGTAGTGGCTTTGAATGTAGATGAGGTGTTTGCGCCCATATTTTTGGAGGCTCCTCTGTAGAAGAAGCGCCGTAAGGAGCCACGTGCTTGTGGAGACTAATGCTCCCATGGACTTCGCAGTCTCGGTGTCCTTTTTCATTTTTTCAAGGGCAGTGTCTACTGCTGGTCCAAATGGCTGTTCCTCGTTGAATGGCTGACAAAGTATGGTAGTTTGTACCTCTGGCTTAAAGCCTGAAATGCGTAGCCAGGCATGTCGTCTAAGGAGCACACTGGTGTTAATTGCTCTATAGGCGGTGTCTGCGGCGTCAAGCGCACATTTAATTGACGCGTTTGAAATAAGCTTTCCCTCCTGGATAAGGTCATTTGCCTGGGTTTTATACTGTTCGGGCAGATGTTGTAAGAGATTCTCTAACTGGTCGTAGTGTGCCCGGTCATATCGTGCTACTAGTGCTTGGGTGTTGGCAATACGCCAATGATTAGCGGCTTGCGCTGCTACACTTTTGCCAGAGGCTTCTAGCAGTTTGGATTCTTTGTCGGGGAGGGGTGTATCTCCTGTGGTTTGGGAGTTGGCGCGCTTCCTAGCATTGGAAACGACCAAAGAATCCAACGGCAACTGTCCTTTGATGCAATTAGGATCTTCAGGGGCAGGCCTATATTTCTTTTCTATTCTAGGGTTAAGAACCCTGGCACGGACGGGGTCTTTAAATACCTTGGGGGCGTGCTTAATGACTCCTTTGATCATAGGTAGGATTTGTACTGACTTTTGGGATTGTTCAAAAGTATCTAAGAGGAAGTCTTACTCTGGTGCGTCGGAGTGCATTGTAACGCCGTGGTAAAGTGCTGCTCTATTTAATAATTGGTCAAACCCTAGCTGATCATCTGGAGGTGATGGTTTTGAGGGATATGGCTGAGGGTCAGGCATGTCTGGTAAAGGGAATGCCCAATCATCCAGTGGTGAGGTATATGGATTCATGAACGGGTCATTAGGATCACCCCCACCCCCTAGGTCATCCTAATCATCACCTGGAGGTGGTGTATGTGATGGAGAAGTTACAGGTAAGGGTGGTGTAGGCAGAGGAGGTGGGCTAGAAGGCAGTATAGGAGAGAAAGGGGGCATAGGCGATGTTGCAGAGTCCTTCCTGTGTACAGGAACTGGAACAGATGGTGTGTCCAGTTTCCGTTTTTTACATGGCACAGCTGTGACATGTCCAGTCTTTGGGTTAATATAAATCTTTTTCTGCCTTGGATCGATGGGATCTGGGTGAAAAAGTTCTTGTTCCTCGGGAACAGTTTTTGGTGCCGATTTTTTCGGTTCCGAGCGAGGTTTTGGCTGATCCATGTAGGTTTTGGCTTTAGAAGGTGTATCAGAGTCCTTAGCCGTTTGTTTCGGTGCCGATGATGGTTTCGGAGCCGAAGCTGGATCATTAGGCTTGGGAACCTTCGGTGCCGGTTTATCTACGGGCCTTGGCGTTTTCGGGGGCGAAGGCGTCGGAGCAGATTTCGGTGGTCTTTTGGCTTCGGTGCCGATGGGACAATGACATGCGGTTTGCTCGGTCCCGAGCTACCGGAAGGCTTGTGTTGTTTCTTCGGAGCCAAGCCCGGAGGCGGGGCATCTGAAGGGTGTTTTCGGTCTCGACTGGGGCCAAGAGGCGAAGTCTTGACCACTGCCTTTGGTTTTGGAGGGGTTGGGGCAGGGGCAGTAGTAGTCGCACGTTGCCCAGGAGTGATGGGGTCGTCTGAGTCCTCTGCTTCGGAGATGATTTGGAGATCCTCGGAATCTTCTTCTGGGACATCGGGACCTTCATCAAAGATGTCCTCTGGTTCCAGAGCTGGTCTCTGTGCCATGATGTGTCTTCGAGCCCTTCGATCTCAAATCGTCTTTTTGGATCGAAAGGATGCACAGGCTGGACAGTTGGACTCGTCGACATTTGAAGTCTTGCATAAGGCACAATGAAGATGCAGGACGCCATCATGCCTATGAGTTGCACAGGCTGGACAGTTGGACTCGTCGTGTTTAGGCACAGGTTGCAGACTTTGTGATGGTTACTGTGTGGAAATTTTGCTCCACACTGGGGGCATTTTTTGAAAGGCGTCCCTTCCATGAGCCGTAGGCCTTACAGCGTGGATAGGCCCAGTGGCCCGCGTCGACGTCCGGAATCGAGCCGATGAAATCGATGTCGAAGATGAAGGTGCTTCGATGGTTTTTGTGGAAATTTTACGCTTCGAGAAGCTTGGAATTGAGATTTCCAACCCGAGCGGAAAAGTTGCATCTGAACCCAATGGCGGAAAAAAACAATCTAACGATGGAGTTGATGCCCATGCGCAATATCGTCCAAGGGAGGAGTCACCTATCTCGTGACCACAAAGACTTCTTCCAAAGACAACAACATGCAAGCATCCGAGCCCTACACCAAATGGTGATCTATCCTAGTGTGTGATCTGCAGCTCATATGCCTCGAACTGTCATTTCTGCACCTGGTGTGGTACCCTATTGGCCTGACTAGGCCCACTTGCCTCTGCCCTGATCATTACTTAATCCCGTGGATGATGCCCCAATAGAGGTGCTCGCTGGGTTTCACACTCACGTGCGCTGCTTGGCAGTTTCGTTTGACACTTATGCAAGGTACCCTACAGGAATGACCAGTTTCTAACCAGCATTCTGTCTAAACACCCTATCCATATCGGAGGATGACCGTCACATCCACGGAGTCGGCTGCTTTTGCTGCTGCAATCTCATGGAAGACCGACTCCTCTCCGTTGTGAGACCTGGATGATTTGAGATGTTATGTTATGTTAAGATAACTTGTTAAGTGCACAGCTGCCCCAGCAACGGAGCGTCCCGGCGCTGAGCAAAATAGAGACTAAACCACGAGTATCCCTCCTGAAAGAAGACAGGAAGGGCCAGGGAAGACATGAGGGTCAAGAGAAGGGGGACTTAATGAGGGAACAGATGGGTCTTAAATGCTTTTCGGAAGGTCAGGTAGTTGTCCATGCTCCGGATGTGAGACGGAATATCATTCCAGAGCTTGGCAGCCAGAACGCGGAACGAGCGACCATCAGCACGGGCCCTCTTCACACATGGTATAGAGACCAAGTTTTTGCCAGCAGAGCGCAGATGACGCAAGGGAATGTAGGTCGAGAGCAGGCCAGAGATTATACCAGAGGTGGGGGATTTCAAGATCTTAAAATCCAAGCAGAGAGATTTAAACTCCACCGCCTCTCTATTGGCAGCCAGTGTAGCCGCCCAATGGTGCTAGAGGTGGGGCAGCGACTGGGCATGGCAAGAAGAGTTCTGGCGGTGACATTCTGGACCCTCTGAAGTCTTGAGATCTCGGTCTTGTTGACCCCAAGATAGAGCACGCTGGCGTAGTCCAGTCTAGATAGAACAGATGCTTGCACAATGGTCTGCCGGATGGAAGGGTTAAAGAAACCCAACATGGGTCTAAGACTGCACAAAATGCCAAGACATTTCGCCGCCACCCTCTTAGCTTGGAAGCTCAGCGCCGAGTCGACCCATACGCCCAGATTTTAACACCTTTTTGGGGATGAGTCCCAGGGAGGAGGGCCACCAATGCCCGCTCCACAGCTCATGATCCTTCCCGACCAGCAGGACCTCCGTCTTGCTGGCGTTGAGCTGTAGGCAATTGGCAGTCAGCCACTCTGCTACATCCGCCAAGTGTGAGAATGTGGCTCTGTATATACTGTTCCCTAATAGGTACAGGGTGTACAGAGTCCACAGTCCCCAAGGGTTTGACAGAGGCTAAAGTTAGATATAACTTTACTCTCTAAAGTGGTAGCTTGGTCGAGCAGTTAGGCAGTATCAGAGGACAGTGTAATGCATTTGTTGTACACACTCAGTCAGCAAATGGTCTCACACACTCAACTGTAGGCCAACGGTTTATATATAAAAAAATATATGCTTGTTTTATTTTAGAACCAACACTTGGCATTAAAATATACTTTCTCAGAATGAGATGCTTTATATAAATACTTTTGGAATATGCAATTGACTTTTCTAAACAGTTACAAGTGGATGCAATAGGCAACACTATTTTAAACACAACAATGCATTGAGCTCAAAGGAAATGTCAAGTTATTTGCAACAGATTACTTTTAGGATTACTTTTGGAATTCCAGGACTGGATCCTAAATTCGGTCCTGGGTCAGTACTTAGAATCAAGTGATGAAAGTCGACTTAATTACGGTGATGATTTTTAAACAATATTTAGCTATTTTAAAAGTTGACACTTAGAAAATATTTCAAAGAAAACAGTCAATGATTCCCTATGGAAGAAAATTCAAGTTGCAGGTACAGTATGGTCTCGTTACTTTTGTAATCCAGTACTGGGTGCCTAGACTCAGTACTGGGATCTTTATCCAAAACAGGTAAGTAATTACGTTTTTAGATATTATACGATTTTTAAAGAATATTTAAAGATTGCAGAAATTGACACTTAGAAGAAATTTCACAGAAAAACAGTCAATGATTTCCTATGGGAGAAAATTGGGTTACTGGTAAGTACAGTTGTAAGTATTTTTCAGAGTCAGTGCTGGGCACCAAGATCCAGCACTGGGAGCTCACCTAAGAGCAGGTGAGTAATTTCGTTTTCGTTACTCGGCTGATTTTTGGTGAATATTTTAAGATTTGAAAAGTCCACACTTAGAAGAAATTTCAGGAAAAAGCCAGTCAATGTTACCCTATGAAGAAAATAGAGTTATCGGTTTAAAGGTAAGTACTCGACTGGCAGAGTTGAGGTTCTGGGCATAGACTCAGGGGTCACCCAGGGTCAGGTAGGTACAGTTGGTTCACCCTCAGCGACTCTAGGGCGGCCGGGTGCAGAGAGCGTTAGGCCCAATGTTATCCTATGAGGGATAGGGGGGCCTTGGTTGGTGGCTGCGGACTAGCAAGCCACGCAGCTGTGGGAGCTGGGCTCCTGGTCACTTACTCAGGGCAAGTGGGGAAGTAGGTAGGTGTAGAGGTTGCACTGCCAGGGCCACTTGGGCGGCTGGGTGCAGGGTGCTTTTGAGCCTTCGGGCGCTCAATTGATTTCAATGGGAAATCTCTGGTTTAGAAAAAGACTGCAAGCTCGGGGACGAGGATTCTTCAGGTGCCACCACCACTTCGAGAGGTAAGTTGGGTAGTTGGAGGATAGGTAGGTACCCCGGGATTGGGCACAGGGGGCCGCGGGGCACCGAGTGCAGGGGTGCCTTTTGGTGTCGGGAAATCTTACCCTCTGTTGATCGCGGTAGGGGGGCACCTTGTTCTGAGGCTGCAGGCTTCTTCAGGAGTGTCGAGGGAGGTCCTTGGGTGCTGGATTCGGGGTCACAGTCGCCGTGGGGTCGTCCTCGTGGTCTTTGTTCACTCCGGCACTGGCCAGGCTTGGCTGGTGCAGAGTGTGCTGGGTTTGCGGTTCCGGGCTGCTGCCAGGGATTAGAGGTAGGTTTTGAGTAGAGCCTTTACTCATGAGAGTCCCAGGGGCTTAGAGCCAAAAGGTAGCCAGGTCCTCCGGGGTTTGTGAGGTTGCTGGCCACAAGAGATGCCGGGTTGGAGCAGGAGCAGGTTCGAGGGTCGACAGGCCGGTAGGGCTGGGGCCAAAGCAGTTGGTGTCTTCCTCTTCTTAGCAGCTGCAGGGCAGGTCTTCTTTCTTCTTGCTCTTCTTTGTATTTCGGAATCTGGGGAAGGAAGGTTTAGGGTGCCCCTAAATACTAGATTTAGGGGCGTTACAGGTAGGTGAAGGGCAGGGACCAATAGGTCTGTGTCCTGGGGTGGGTACACCCCCTATCCTGCCTCTCTCCTGTGGGAGGGGGCAGTAGCCTAGTCCTGATAGGGTAGGGCTTCCCATCTTCAAGATGGCGAGAGCCCGGAGATGTGCTTCACCTCGCCTCCCCCACCTGAGGGGTGGGGTTGGCAGGCTGGCACATCCCGTCCTTATTTGGGGTTTCCGGCCAAGCTTCCCACCAGAGTGGGGGGTTGCAGTGGCCTGGGGAAGCTCACAGAGGAGGCATGCCTTTGAAGCTTCCCCCTACCCATCCTGGGGGAGGAGATTTAGCACCTCGCCCAGGATGTGCATTGTTGCAGGCCCAGGAGAGCAGGGGCTCTCCCACCCAGGGGTCCAGCAACATGTCTGCTGTGTTGCAGCCTAGGCAGCCTCAGAGCAGACGTGGATTGTAGGTTAGGTTTAAGGGGGCATCTCTAAGATGCCCTCTGTGGTGCTTGGTACATTAAATCCCACACTGGCATCAGTGTGGGTTTAATGTGCTGAGACGTTTGATACCAAACTTCTCAGTCTTCAGTGTTCATAATGGTGCTGTGGAGTTCGTGTTTGACGAGCTCTCAGCACCATGTACTCTTAAATGGCAGCACTGCACTTACAGTGCTCAGGAATGGACCTGGATACTGTAGGGGAACAGGGCTCCTGTGCCCACACCATTGGCATAAGGCACCCAGCTAGAGGGGTGGCTGATGTATGCCATGGCAGTGTAGGTGATGGGCATGGCACACAGGGATGTGTGCCATGTCGACTTTGTTTTGTCTTGCACCCAGACTGCAAAGGAAGTGTGTATGTGTAAGGGTACAGGGCCTCTAAGGGTGGCACAATGAGTGCTGCAGCCCCTAGAGGCCTTCCCTGGTCACAAGGCCCTGGGTACCTAGGGTACCATTTACCAGGGGCTGACATGTGGCCAGGGTTTGCCAATTTGGGTTTTGTGTGTTTTAGGGAAGGAACAGAGGCCCTGGGCACCTGATTGGCAGGAGTCCAGGGCACACTCAGTCAAAGTACATTCAGCAATTCAGCAAAAAGTGGGGGCATACCATGCAAGAAAGATGGCACTTTCTCACACCAAGCCACTTTGAAACTTGGCCGCATCATTTTGGCAGTCATTGGAGAGGGCGACTACAAGTTGGGTGTCATCTGCATATGACACGACCGTCAATCCTCTCCTTTTGGCTAGTGTGGCCAGCGGCTGGACATACAAGTTAAAAAGTGTAGGGCTTAGCGCAGAGCCCTTTGGGACCCCCTGTTTGATGGAATACATCCTAGATGAAAAAGGGGGAGCTGAAACTTGGAAAGACCTATCTGAGAGGAAAGAGGTGAGCCTGGTCAGGGCAGTGCCCGCGATGTTGGCCTCCTTCAATCTTGGAATCAGGATCTGGTGCGAGACCGTATCAAAGGCGGCACTGAGGTCCAGTAGGATCAGTGCAGAGGTCTGGCCCTCATCCAGAGCTGCTCTCAGATGTTCAGATACAGCTAATAGGGCGGATTCAGTACTAAGGCCACGGCGGAAGCCACACTGAGAGGAGTCCAGAATGTGATTTTCCTCCAGATAGTTAGACAGGATCGAATTGACATATGCTTCGGTGATTTTAGAGATCCAAGGCAACAAGGAGATAGGGCGGAAGTTCTCCAGTTTAGTCGGGTCTAACGTGAGCTTCTTTAGAAGCGGCATGACAACGGCCTGCTTCCATGACCTAGGGACAATTGCCCTGTCCAGAGACAGGTTAATGACCTGGCCTAGTGGTGTAAGTAGAACCAATAGTAATCTCCTCAGATGTTCCGGCTTCATGGGGTCAGTCGGGGAACCAGATTTAACCTTCCTACAGAGTGTAGTGAGTGCTTCTTCAGTAATAGGTGGGAAGGTGGCTAATATATGGGCGGAGGGGGATGAATCCTCGGAATCACTACCCAGAACCGAAGTGAAGGTTTTGTAGATATTTTCCACCTTATTTATGAAAAAGGTGGCTAGGTCCTCACAATGCTCGTTAGACTTGACTGTGGGTGCCTTAGGTGCCCCAGCGTTTTTTAGGTTAGAAATGATGGAGAAGATCTTCTTGGTGGGATTCTGACTATTTCTGATCTCCTCTGAGATATTTAAAGCCCGTGCTTTCTGCACAGCCTGGTGGTATTTTTTTATGGCGGATTGATAATGGCCTTTCAGAGTGATATCAAAATCTCGCCTCCACTCCTGTTCCAGCCGTTTACACGCTTTGCGCATGGTGGAGAGGGTGCCATTGTACCAGGGGTTGGACTTGGTACTTCGACCGGGACCATAGCATCCAGCAGAAGCCTTAGCCAGTCGGTGAAGACATCACTGGCCGAGTCAGGCTCGTCTGGCCAGCAGGGCATACTTGATGATAGAGAGGTGCAGAGCTGGTCAAAGTTTATTTTATGCCAGGGACGGCAGAGAGTGCAATTCTGATGGGGCCTGCGCGATGACACCACCCCAAGGAGCTTCATAGAGATCAAATAATGATCCGTACAATATAGCGGAGTGGGGGTTAAGACAGAGACCCGGAAGGTTAGAAAAAACAGGGTTGAGTAAGTGGCCCGCAGAGTGAGTAGGACCCTGGACCAATTGAAGCAGCTGGCAGGCCGCTAGGTCTGCGGAAAAATTAGCCGCTTCATAATCATGAGGATTGTCAAGGTGTAGATTTAGATCGCCAATGACCAGGAAATTGGCATACCTCACAACCAGGGTACCTACTAGATCTGCCAGCGCAATCCTCTCCTCCTTGGAAGGGCCCGGAGGGCGGTAAACTATTAGTCCCGTCAAGGTGAAATTAGAGTTGAGAGATCCCAAAACGGCCACACTCACAACCCGCTACATCTTCCTTAACCAGTGTGCAAGTGAGGAAAAGGACATCCGGAGACTCGTCTTGAAGTAGGTCGAACACATCTGGGTAGAGTTTGACCAATGACCGGCAGTTAAGACTGAGCATTTTAATGTTCTGTCCTGAAACCAGCGATTGTATAGGCGGGAGTTGCAGGGTAACTTCAGAATTATAGCAACAGTTCCTGCAGCAGAAAGGGCCCATAGGGGTGTTAGGTAGGGGAGAGCAGACCGTGCTCATAGAAGATCCGATAGCCAGGAGGTTGTCGCGGGAGTAAGAGTAGGAATTTTCCTCAGGGCTGGCAGAGTGACTGGCGACGTCCTGGCGCAGAAGGCGCAGACTGGCTTGGCTTTGGCGCGTCCGCTGCGCGCCGAGCCCCCATCCTCTAGAAATACCCCCTGGCCGGAAATGAGGCCACTCAATAGTGGGAGGAGCCGCGTCCCTCGGTACAATCGGCACAAAGAGCCATGACGGACCGGGGACAGCGGGGGCAAAGCCCAGGAAAGCAAGTATTTAGGCAAGTTTATAAGTTAAAACACACATTTGTACTTGGCAAGATAAATTCCAATACACAAGATACAAGCAGAGCTCGAAAACGCGAGTGCTAGGTAGAGTCAGAAGCACACGTTAAAACTCACAAAATTATACAGTATTACACAGTAAAAACCAAGCTTAAAAAGCACAGGACTGAGCCTTGCGGCAAGCGCTAATTGCAGATCTCGCCATGATGGGTAAAGATAGGCCAACCCGCTCCGGCACATCGCAAACCTGCATAGGTCAATAGACTACTGGTCCTAACATCGGGTTGCCTGGTCCTTGTAGGAAGCGGACTCTGTATATACTGTACCAAAGTGAGGTATAGTGTGCACAGAGTCCAGTGGATCCTCAAAGGTATGCAGAAGTAAAGTTAGATAGCACCTCTCTCTCTATTTGTGGTAGTGTGGTCGAGCAGTAAGGCAGTATCAGAGGACAGTGTTGAGCATTTGTTGTGCACCCTCAGTCAGCAAATGAATTTACACACTCAAAGACAGAACTTCAGACCAATTGTTTTGCATCAAAATTATTATTTTATGTGTTTTATTTCCTAGAACAAAGCAAGCCTGGCACAGGTAAGTGATAAGTACTTTGCAGTATA
This sequence comes from Triturus cristatus, assembly GCF_964204655.1. Taxonomy (NCBI): domain Eukaryota; kingdom Metazoa; phylum Chordata; class Amphibia; order Caudata; family Salamandridae; genus Triturus; species Triturus cristatus. Next base: position 803,242,818 of record NC_140579.1, on the reverse strand, counting down.
TATAAAGATTGTAACACAGCTTGTTTGAAATTGTAAATGTACTTTGATTTGGTTACAGTAGTGTTATTGATAATGCAATGCTTTTCAGAACACAGTACATATACTTTAAATGGGATTTTCAGTAAGATTACAGGTAAATTACTTTTTGGATTACTTTTCTTACTCAGAGTAGTATACCTGGATACTATACTGGGACATTTCCTGTAAACAAGTAAGTAAAATCGTTTTGTAAACAGTGCAATTTTAAAGAATTTCTTTAGGTGTTCATACTCCACACTTCGGAACTTTTCATATGACAGCAGCAGTGAAAATGGTCCTAGCCAACTGGAAAGACAAGTAAGACTACCTACAAAGGCTGGTTCACACATCTCAGAGGAGCGGACAATATTGCACTACAGAACTCACCCTGGAAACCGGCCTCCAGAGGGATGTGGAGATCTCTGGATACTTACCTAGAATCTTATTAACCCCCATGAAACTGCTAGGACACCAAGACAACTGTATCGACTTGGACCCAAAGGGACGCATCCAGATATAGCCCGGTTGGGCCTGCATGCGAGCTCAAACATCCTCACAGAATGTCAGATGTAATTTATAGCGACTGTTTCTCTCTCTCCCAGTGCCTGTCCGCTACCTCTTTTTTCACCACTTGCTTTTCTCTCCTTTACTCCCTGCCTTTCTCTTGCTTTCAAACATAACATGTGGGGTTAGCTATATAAACGGCACCTATTCAACCTATGCTAACCCCGTAACAGCTGCTGCGATTGTTTTCTGTATAAAAATGAATTAAAAAGAAAAACAGTCAATGTTATCCTATGAGGAAAGGAAAATGCTACTTACCAGTATGCATCTGTTCTTGGCATGTAGAGCTGCAGATCCACACACTATGCATAGATCGCCATCTGGTGTTGGGCCCGGATGTTTGCACTTGTTTTTGTCTTGGAAAAGTCTTTGGAAGTCACGAGATAGGTGACTCCTCCTTTGGACGATAGTGCACATGGGCATCAGCTCCATCTTCAGATTATTTTTCGCCAGCAGGGAAATGATGGAGTTTTGTGAGAAACCGATAAGATGCCCATAGATGATGTACCTAAATAAGATAGTACTGGAACAGATAAAGGTAGCCGGGGAGGCGAGTGGGCGTGTGTGGATCTGCAGCTATATATGCCAAGAACAGATGCATACTGGTAAGTAGCATTTTCCGTTCGAGGCATATGAGCTGCAGATCACACACTATGCATAGATTCTATAGCAGCACCCATCCCTAGCGGCGACCGCCAGTATCTGCTGCAGTAGTTTCAAATAATGTTTTGAGTACAGCCTGGCCCACACTAGCTTGCTGTTTTGTTTGCACATCTACACAATAGTGCTTTGTGAATGTGTGCGGTGTAGACCATGTAGCTGCTTTGCAGATGTCATCTAATGGAATGTTTCCTAAAAATGCCATTGAAGCCCCTATCTTTCGGGTAGAGTGGGCTTTAGGGGGGGAACAGATAATGTACGTTTTGCATTGTGATAGCAAATCTGTATGCATTTGACAATCCACCTTGCTATCCCAGATTTTGATATGGGGTTGCCTTTATGTGGTGGTGAGAAGGACACGATAAGTTTTGTCTTGCGAAAAGGTTTTGTTCTTTCAATATAATAAAGCAGTACTCTTTACATCTAAAGTGTGAAGAGCTCTTTCTGCGACTGTTTGTGGTTGCGAGAAGAATACTGGCAACTCCACAGACTGGTTGAGGTGGAAGGGAGAAATTACCTTAGGGAGGAATTTTTGATTGGTTCTGAGAACCACTTTGTTATGATGGAGTTGTAAAAAAGGTTCTTGAATAGTGAGTGCCTGTAGCTCACTGACCGAGTGAAGTAATGACCACTAGGAAAGCAACTTTCCATGTTAGAAATTGTAGCTCGCATTTGTGCAGAGGCTCAAAAGGAGGGCTCATTAGTCTTGTGAGAACTATGTTTAAATTCCACACAGGTGAGGGTGGTACCCTGGGGGGAATTATTCTTTTGAGGCCTTCCAAAAATGCTTTGATGACAGGTACCCTGAATAGCGACAAGTGTTGCCTATTTTGTAAGAGGCTGCTATGGCAGCGAGGTGTAACCTAATAGATGTGTATGCTAAGTTACACCTTTGGGGATGCAGTAGATAACCTATGATGTGCTGAATAGACACATCTAGAGGATTGATGGTGTTATTGTGACAATATATGACAAACCGTTTCCACTTGACTGCATAGCAGGCTCTAGTGTTGGGGTGTCTAGCTTCCTTGATAATGTTCATACAGCCAGGGGGAAGGTTAAGGTAACCGAATTCTAAGACCTCAGGAGCCAGATCGCTAGGTTGAGCTGTGCTGGGTCCGGGTGTCTGATCTCTCCACGGTTCTGGGTTAAGAGGCGTGGGCAAAGGTGTAGTTTTTGGTGCGGGACTACGGATAGCTCCAGTAATGTGGTGTACCACGGTTGTCTGGCCCATGTTGGAGCAACTAAGATGAGAGTGAGTGAGTGAGTGTTGCTGTAGTTTGCGCACCACCAGTGGAATGAGTGGGAGAGGCGGAAAAGCGTACGTAAATCTGCCTGACCAATTCATCCATATCACATTTCCTTTGGACAATGGGTGTGGATATCTGGCGGCGAAGCTTGGACATTTGGCGTTTGTGTGGCAAAGAGATCTATCTCTGGTTGCCCCCACATGTGGAAAAATGGTTGAAGAACTTGCAGATGAAGTTCCCACTCGTGAATCTGTTGCGTCTGATGACTTAACAGATCGGCTATGCTGTTCTGGACTCCCGGGACATGTTGGGCTAGGAGAAAAATGTTCTAAGGAATAGCCCATCTCCATATGCTTTGCGCTAGTTGAGAGAGCTGTAGGGAGTGTGTCCCGCCTTGTTTTTGTATGTAGTACATTGCTGTCATGTTGTCGGTGCGTACTAGGACAGCTTTGCCTAATATTTCTTTCTGGAAAGCCTTCAGGGCTAGGAAGATGGATAGTAACACCAGGTGATTGATGTGAAGTAACTTTTATTGAGGTGTCCACCTGCCCTGCATGGTGTGATGTAACAGATGAGCTCCCCAGCCAGAGTGATGCGTTCGCTGTTAGCACAATCAGTGGAACCGGCTCAATAAACGGTCACCCTTTGGAAAGGTTTTTGGTGTTCCACCACTGCAGAGAGCTACGTGTGCGGCCGTCCACCAACACCAGATCTGTGAGCTGACCTTGAGCCTGGTTCCACGGACGTGCAAGACATTCCTGTAGGGGACGCATCTGGAGTCTTGCGCGAGGTACTATGAAAATGCAAGAGGCCATCATCCCTATCAATTGCATGAACACTCGAGCTGGAAGAGTGTTGCAGCTGAAATTTTGATATGAGGCTTTGTATGCTTGCTATCCTGGCTGGGCTGGGATATGCAAGTGCTTTTGAGGTGTTTATTGTGGCACCAAGGTACTGTTGTATGTGGGACGGTTGTAGGTGAGACTTTGTGTGGTTTACTGTAAACCCTAAGTCGTGGAGTAGTTGGATTGTGGCGTGAGTGTGATGTACACACTGATGGTATGTGTAGGAGAATGGTGTGGTGGTTGAGGTGTTGAAGGGACTCTGAGAGGCAATGTCGAGATGTCTATTTTCTTAGGTGATGGAGCCGGGGGAGGCGTGTCCAGTGGTCTCTTTGTAGAACTGAGAGTCAGTTGGCCAGTCTTTGGGTCTTTTAAAAGAGTTTTTTGGGTGGGATCTGGTTTAAAAAGCTCTTCTGTTGCAGGCTGATGTTTTGGCGCCGAATTTTTCGGTTCCGAAGGCTGGCGTGGCACCGATTCTGGAGTGGACTTGTGCTCCTTAGTCTTTGAAGCATGAGCTTTTTTAGTCTCTGCAGGAGTTTGCGGAACCGGTTGTTTTTTCGGTTCCGAAGCTTGCGAATGTGAAGTCTTCGTTAGCGTCTTTTTGCTCGGGTCCGAATGCTTCTTCGGAGTGGAGGGGTCGGTGCCAGTAGTTTTGGGTGCCAAGAGCATGGATGTGGAGGCAGCAGTTGGCACCGATATGGAGGAAGGTCTTTTTTTCGGTGCAGGGGCTTGAGTTTGGGCACCGACGGCAGGCTGACTCAAGCCCAAGTGGCCTGAAGGCTTCGTTGTGGACTTCTTTGCCGGGCCCGAAGGCGGGGCGTGAGAAGTATTGTCTCGGTGTGCACCTGGGCCCGAAGGTGAAGGTGTCACCAAAGCCTTTTTGGGTGCGGGGGGAAAAGGGTTGGGGTCGACGTCACTACTTACGACCCGTTGCCCAGGAGTGATGTCCTCGAGATCCGAGTCATCTGCTTCTGAGGCACTGACGGGGCCTTCTTCGATTTGCTCCTGTTCTGGTACTTCGACGCCCTCCTGGAAGATGTCATCGGGAATGGGTGCAGACGAGCGACCCATTGTTCTTCGAGCTCGACGATCCCGGATGGTCTTCTTGGAGCGGAAAGAGGCACAAGCTGGACAGTCTTTGGCCTCGTGCTCTGGTGAGAGGCAGAGGTTACACACCTCATGAAGATCTGTGTGTGGGAACTTTGACTCACATTGAGGACACTTCTTAAAGGGAGTCCTTTCCATGAGCCAGATGGAATGGCCTAAGTAGGCCCGAAAGCCTTCGTCGACGACCGGAATCCAGGACTTCGAAATTGAAGAGATGCTTGACGACTAGGGATCGCGATAATACTGGAGAAAGGGTGAGGATTGCGCGTCGAAAGTTGGATTGGTAACGGCACCGAACTGGAGCGCGATAAACACATCCGAGCCCGATGGCAGAAAAAAACAATCGGAAAAAAACAATCTGAAGATGGAGCCGATGCCCATGCGCACAATCGTCCAAAGGAGGAGTCACCTATCTCGTGACTTCCAAAGACTTTTCCAAGACAAAAACAAGTGCAAACATCCATGCCCAACACCAGATGGCAATCTATGCATAGTGTGTGATCTGCACCTCATATGCCTCGAGCATAGTGTTATCGGTTTTGAGGTCAGTTGAGGTTCTGGGGTTAGACTCAGGTGTACCCCAGGGTCAATGATGCACTCTAGTTACACCCTCAGCGGCACTAGGGCGGCCGGGTGCAGAGTGAGGAGGCCCAATGTTATCCAATGGGGGCTAGGGGGCCTCCGGTTGGTGGCTGTTGGCAAGCAGGCCACTTGGTTGTGGGAGCAAATCTCCTGGACTTTAGCTCAGGGCAAATGGGGAAACAAGGTAGCCCCAAAGGTGCGCCCTCAGCGCTACTAGGGCGGCTGCAGGCTACTCTTTCAACGTTGGGCGCCCTGTTTTCAATGAGGAACCTCTGGTTTGCAAAGGCACTGCAGGCTTGGGGACGAAGGTCTTCTGGGTGCGACCACCACGTCGAGAGTCAAGTTGGGAAGTTAGGGGATGGTTAGGCACCGTCGGTTTGGGAACCCAAGGCCATGGGGTGTCTGGTGCAGAGGTGCCTTTTGGGGTCAGATCTTCTTACCAGCTCCTGGTCGCGGTTGGGGGACCTTCTGGATTTAGGCTGCAGGCGTCGGCTGGAGTCAGGTCAGGAGTTGCCGGATCTCGGGTCAGGATCGCCAGGGGACCTCCTCGTTGTATTTGCCCACTCAAGCTCGGGCCGTGGACGGCAGGTGCAGAGTGGGGCGGATTTGGGGTGTCCGGCCGGAGATTGCAGAGCTAGAGATTGTAGATGAACAAATCCGGTGTTCACGGAAGACAAAGTCTTTGGGATTGGAGGTCCTCCGGGGTTTTCGAAGTTGCTGGCTGCAGGACACACCGGGATTTCTCGAGTTCGAGGTGGAGACAGGCTGGTAGGGCTGGGGCCAAGTCAGTGGGCGTCTTCCTCTTGTTAGCTGCTGCACAGCTGTTCGGTCCTTCTTGTAGTTTCTTCTGGTCTGAGGAAGCAAAGTTCAGGGTTGCGCCTAAACACTAGATTTAGGGGCGTTACAGGTAGGTAAAATGTAGGGACCAATAAGTCCCTTCCCTGGGGTGGGTACACCCCCTATTATACCACCCTTCAGTGGGAGGGGGGCATGAGCCTGTCCCCTGGCTGGTTGAGTATCCCCATCTGCAAGATGGCAGGGACTGGGAGTTGTGCTTCACCTCGCCTCCCCCACCTGAGGGGTGGAGTTGGCAGAGGTGGGCACACCTCTCTTCCTCACTTGTTTTCCCGCCGGTTCTCCCGCCCAAAGTGGGTGTCAGAACCAGTGGGGACCAGTTGCTGAAAGCAGCAAGTGGGCTGGGGAAGCTCACAAAGGCGGCAAGCCTTTGAAGCTTCCCCTTCGTGAACCCTGCCCATCCTGGGGAGGAGGCTTGGCACTTCGTGCCAGGATGTGCATTGTTTCAGGCCCCAGAGAGCAGCAGGCTCTCGACCCAGGAGTCCAGAAACAGGTCTGGTGGGCGCAGCTAAAACCAGCCACTCAGCTTGGACACTAGTGGTGGGTTAGTTTTCAGGGGGCATTTCTAAATCCCACACTGGCATCAGTGTGGGTTTAATGTGGTGAGAGTTTGATACCAAACTTCTCTGTGTTCATTGTAGCCATTATGGTGCTGTGGAGTTCGTAGTGACAAACTCCCAGTACACTCTTAATGGCAGCACTGCACTTAAAATGTCTAAGAATGGATTTAGACACTGTAGGGGTACAGGGCTCATGCACCTGTACCCTCACCACTGGTATAGTGCACCCAGCTAGAGGGGTGACTGATCTATGTCAGGGCAGTGTGTTGTAGGCATGGCATACAGAGGTGTGTGCCATGCCGACTCTTCACTTTGTTCTGCACCAAAACATGCAGCCTGCAAAGGCAGTGTGTGTGTGTAGAGGTACAGGGCCTCTAAGGGTAGCACAATAAGTGCTGCAGCTCTTAGAGGTCTGCCCTGGTCACAGTGACCTGGGTACCTGTGGTACCATTTACCAAGGCCTGACCTGTGACCAGAGATGCCAACTGGGTTAGTTTTGGGGAAAGAACACAGGCCCTGGGAACCTAATTGGCAGGGACCCAGGGCACATCAAATCAAAGTGCATCAGTCTGGCAAAACGGGAGAAACCAGTCAATCTCTCCATCCAAAGACTTCCGCTGGTGTGGAAATGAAAATCGTGGAAGTGAGTATGAATGTAGTGCTACTTCGCCAGAACCTCCAGAATGCCACTACAGGTAGAGGCAGAGTCCAGGCTCTCCATTGTGGAGGACGACTTTTCCACCCTTAAATCTCAGGTTTCTACTTTACTCACCCGCATAGCAGAGATTCACTGACACTCCAAAGATGCTGAAAACTGCTCCAGGTGAAACAACGTGCAAAAAATTGGCATCCCTGAAGATGCAGAGTGCAATGACCCCAAAACTGGTTGCAGACGTTTTGGAGCACTGGATCAAATCCTGGATGGCTCCCAAACATTTATCCACCTGGTTTGCAATAGAATGGACCCATCATGCGTTGACTTGCAAGACTTCTCCCCTAGACCGATAATTGCTCACATCCTTAATTACAGGGAGAGGGATGCGATTCATAGGGCGGCTCAGGTACTTTCAGAGCTCTGGTGCGGCAACACTAAGGTTCTCCTTTTCTCTAACTACACACGCGAAGTTCAGCAGATGCCGCTCCTACACAGAGGTCATGCAAAAAGTCAGGGCCATGGGGCTCCAGTGTTATTGTTAACAGTTCACCTCCGCGTCCCTTATGCCAATAACTGCATTTTTTTTTTAAAATCTAGAGTCTGCTTGGCAATGGCTCAGAAGACCATCCACTCTGTAGCCACAGTGGCACCAGGTCCCCCCCTCCCAAACTCTACTGACCTGCAGGGAGCGTCGCTTCTGCGTAAATCACGCAGGTGGCGCACTGTCACGTACGGGTTAGTAACCACTGACCTGAAGAAGCCGGATACAGCGGGAGCAATGGAAGATGCTAAGTAACCCTATCCCCCCAATGGTTTCACCTTTGGGGATGTAACAACCACTCCAACAGGAGACACCACGTTAGGGGAAAGGGAAAAAAGGGACAAAGGAAACAAAAAAGATGCGGCTGCTGAACCCTCAATAGAATCTGGCCCCGGAGTTGAAGACGTCACTCCTGCTGACTAGCCCCTGGTTACCCGAGTGAGACACAAGCACAACATGCATATAAGAAATATCATACACAGTCACTACCAATAAATGTAGGGTTATGTGAAGGTACTCTCAGCTAATCAAGCCGCATTCATCCTATGGTTAATACAGGCAATGCCACAATAATATCTTTGAGCTTAATAGTACTTAGCTTGGTATAGCATGTCATAAGCCACATCAAATAATCCCTTTTTGTTTGCAGGGATCCACGAGTGTCTTTGGAGTCCAGCTGACTCCTCGAGCCTCTCAGCGGCTCTTCGAAGCGATGATTTACGACCTACTGGCCGCACAAGAAACTAACAAGAGCTTCTACTCGCAATCCGGGTTACCCAGGTGCCCCAGCGCGGGATACCCTGCAGAGCTGCAGTATTCCGGGAAGAAGTCATGCACCCACACAGCAGAAGTAATATTCCGGAGGAGAACGCCCAGCGAGTGTTGCCGCTACCATCCGCGCTTCAGTGTGGTGAACCAGGAAGTGGTAGCTCAACAAATTATCGGTCCAGTACTCCGACGCAAGTTCCGGCGACTGGGTGCTCCTCACACGCTCCAGCGCGTTTGGCAATTCAAAGTTCAGCGCCCTCAGAACGATTGAGAACTGAACACGTAGAAAGTCGGTATGATGACTCCACGGATTGAAACAGAGCTCAGATTGACAAGCACCTGTCTGTCTGAGGGAGGTGCTTAAATAGTGGGGAGAGAGGTTGGACTACTGTTCTTCTGTGGCATTATGGGAGTTGTAGTCCCTAGTCATGCACACTCCATTCTCTCCCGTTTCATGCCTAATGAGTGTAGTCGGTGTGTCTCCCTCGCCAAGTGCTCCAAAATGTGACACGCACTCCTTCCCAAAGGAGACAGAGAACTGCTCGATCCAAGTCAGCTTGTACGGCTGCTGTAATCATCTTTGCCTTCTTTCAATCCTGCCTCTGATGGGGGGAGGAGTGGGGACTGGTCAGGATAAGCCTCGAACCTCCCCATCATCACTGTGGGTTGCTCTCCACTCAGACACTGACCTCTCTAGCAGCCTCACGATTTAACTTTAATTCACTCTCCGCGAGTGCCAGGTTCCCAAGATTTGAGATTTGTCTTGTTTGTTTACTCAACTTGTTCTAAGCTTACTTATGTAGCTGTCCTTTTGTCTTCTGCGTAGACGTCTCTACCAAATAGAATGTCAGTTGGGGTTTCCCCCTTTGATGCCACTACATTGTTGTTTACAATGTTTTCCTTCATGTCTCTTTTCTTCAGGGCGACAGAGGTTTCTGGGGTAGAAGAGTGGGGAGGGGTGGGAGATGGGGGTGGGGATCTAGTCAAATGTTGACGTTTCATTACATGTATGCTCCTTTTGTGTTTTATTCCTTAGGTTTTGAGACACACCTACGCAATCGATACACTAGTGCCTTTTCTGTCACGACTCCTTGTAGTGCTTTCGCGCAATACTTCCTGCTCAGCAACTGGGCCACAATAGACCCTTTTCATATTATTCCCATTGAGCACGATCGCATCCGTCCCCCATAGAGATGACATTCCTAAGTACTGTCTTGAAGGAATATGCTACTTACCAGTATGCATCTGTTCTTGGCATGTAGAGCTGCAGATCTACCCACTTTTGCATAGATCGCCATCTGGTGTTGGGCCCGGATGTTTGCAGTTTGTTTTTCCTCTTGGAAAGTCTTTGGAAGTCACGAGGTCGGTGACTCCTCCCTTGGATCGTATTGCGCATGGGCTTCGGCTCCATCCTCAGATTGTTTTTCGCCAACAGGGAAAGATGGAGCGTAGTAATAACAGTGAAGAAACCCATGTGTGTTGTATCTAAATAAGATAGACTGGAACAGATACCTGTAGCCGGGGAGGCGGGTGGGCGTGTGTAGATCTGCAGCTCTACATGCCAAGAACAGATGCATACTGGTAAGTAGCATATTCCGTTCGAGGCATATGAGCTGCAGATTACACACTCTTGCATAGACTATATAGCAGTTCCCAACCTTAGCGGCGACCACCGGTATCTGTTGCAGTGGTTTGAAATAGTGTTTTTAGTACAGCCTGGCCCACACTAGCTTGTTGCTTGGTTTGCACATCTACACAGTAATGTTTAGTGAAAGTGTGCGGTGTTGACCATGTAGCTGCTTTGCAGATATCATCTAGTGGGATGTTTCCTAGAAAAGCCATAGAAGTCCCTATCTTTCGTGTAGAGTGGGCTTTAGGGGGAACAGATGACGTTCGTTTTGCTTTGTGGTAGCAAATCTGTATGCATTTTACAATCCACCTAGCTATCCCTGATTTTGAGATGGGGTTGCCTTTGTGTGGTGGAAAGAGACAAATAGTTGTTTGGTCTTTCTGAAAGGTTGTGTTCTTTGGATATAGTAAAGTAAGGCCCGTTTAACATCTAGCCTGTGTAGAGCCCTTTCTGCAACAGTTTGAGGTTGCGAGAAAAATACCGGTAATTCTACCGATTGGTTTAGATGAAAAGGGGAAATGACTTTAGGTAGGAATTTTGGGTTGGAACGGAGAACAGCCATGTTCTGGTGCATTTGGAGAAAAGGTTCTTGTATGGTAAGTGCTTGTATCTCACTGACCCTTCTAAGGGAAGTGATGGCTACAAGAAAAGCTGTTTTCCATGTGAGGAATTGCAGTTCGCATTTATGCAAAAGTTCGAAGGGCGGTCCCATTAGCCTTGTGAGAACTATATTTAAGTTCCACACAGGTGAGGGTGGTACTCTGGGGGGAATTATTCGTTTCAGGCTTCCATGAAGGCTTTAATGGCAGGCACTCTGAAAAGTGATAGGTGCTGTCTGTTTTGTAGGTAAGCGGTAATTGCTGTGAGGTGTAGCAGAATGGATGTATATGCTAGGTTACACCTTTGTAGATGGAGTAAGTAGCATATGATGTGTTGTATAGATACGTATAGAGGATTGATTGTGCTGTTATGGCAATAAACAACAAATCTTTTCCACTTGGCAATGTAGCAGGCTCTAGTGGTAGGGCGTCTAGCTTCTCTGATGACGTTCATACAGTCAGGGGGGAAGGTTAAGGTATCCGAATTCTAGGATCTCAGGAGCCAGATTGCAAGGTTGAGCTGAGCTGGGTCCGGGTGTCTGATCTCTCCATGGTTCTGGGTTAGGAGGCATGGTGAGAGGTGTAGCTTTTGGTGTGGTACTACCGAGAGTTCCAGCAGCGTGGTGTACCACGGTTGTCTGGCCCACGTTGGAGCTACTAGGATCAGTGTGAGGGAATGCTGTTGTAGCTTTCGCACCACTAATGGAATTAGTGGGAGAGGTGGAAAGGCGACGCAAATTTGCCTGACCAGTTCATCCATATCGCATTGCCTTTGGACAATGGGTGTGGGTATCTGGCGGCGAAGCTTGGGCATTTTTTATTTCGTGGGTGGCAAAGAGATCTATGTGTGGATGCCCTCACATCTGAAAGAACGGGTGAAGAACCTGTGGGTGGAGTTCCCACTCGTGGATCTGCTGCGTCTGTCTGCTGAGCAGATCTGCCATGGTAGTTTGGACTCCTGGGACATGTTGGGCTAGGAGAAAGATTTTGTGTGGAATTGCCCATCTCCATATGCTCTGTGCTAGTTGAGAGAGCTGTGGAGAGTGTGTGCCGCCTTGTTTTTGAATGTAGTACATGGCCGTCATGTTGTCTGTGCGAATGAGGACTGCCTTGCCTAAAATCTGTGTTTGAAAAGATTTTAGGGCTAGAAAGATTGCCAGTAACTCCAGATGGTTGATATGGAGTAACTTTTGTTGCGGCGTCCATGTGCCCTGCACGGTGAGGTGTAATAGATGAGCTCCCCAGCCGGAGAGCAATGCGTCTGTTAGTATTATTTGTGGAACCGGGTCCAGGAACGGTCGACCTCCGGAAAGATTTGTGGTGTTCCACCACTGCGGAGAGCGATGGGTGTGACCGTCTACCAACACCAGATCTGTCAGTTGCCCCAGGGCCTGGTTCCATTGGCGCGCTAAGGACTCTTGGGAGTGGACGCATCTGGAGTCTTGCGTGAGGCACTATGAAAATGCAAGAGGCCATCATCCCTATTAGTTGCATAAACACTCTTGCTGGAAGAGAGTGTTGAGGTATGAATCTTTGACGAAAAACCTGAATGCTTGCAATCCTGGCAGGATTGGGGTAGGCTATGGCTTTTGAGGTGTCTATTGTGGCACCGAGGTATTGCTTTATGTGGGATGGTACTAGCTGGGACTTTTGGTGGTTCACTGTGAAGCCTAGCTGGTGAAGTAGTTGGATTGTAGTGGCGGTGTGGTGTACACATTGGTTGTAAGACGTGGCTTTTATCAGCCAGTATGGGAAGACGTGAATGTGCTGTCTTCTGAGGTGTGCCGCCACTACCGCTAGGCACTTGGTGAATACCCTTGGTGCTGTTGTGACCCCGAATGGGAGCACCTTGAACTGGTAGTGTTGCCCGTCCACTACAAATCTGAGGTACTTTCTGTGAGCATGGTGTACCAGAATGTGAAAGCATGCGTCTTTCAAGTCCAGTGTGGTGAGAAAGTCGTTCTGGGAGAGGAGCGGAAGCACCTGCTGAAGTGTTACCATGTGAAAATGGCCCGAATGTATGTATGTGTTTAGAGGCCGGAGATCTAGAATAGGTCGTAGAGTCTCATCTCTTTTTGGTATTAGAAAATATAGGGAGTAGACCCCTAAATTTTGTAGATTGGCGGGAACTTGTTCTATTGCCTGTTTTTGTAGGAGAGAGATTACCTCCTGTTTTAGTAATGTGGAATGTTCTTGTGACATTGGGCGTTGCCTGGGTGGAATGTTTGGGGGGGTAGATGTCAACTCTAGACAGTACCCAGAGCGAATAATTTGGGTCACCCATTTGTCTGAGGTGATGGTCTCCCAGACCTGAAGGAAATTTTGTAGCCTGCCCCCGACCGGAGTGGGATGGTCTGGAGGGAGCGGGGTGGAAGTCATTGGGTAGGCGGTGTGGCAGAGCGGGCGGTATTGGTTTTGCCTCTGCCTTTATTGTTATTGCCCCTATAGCCGCCTCTTTGATATCCCCTTGTGAAGGTGGACTGAGCAGGGGATTTGTAGGAAGTGGACGCGCCATCTGAGGAGTAGCCTCTAGCCGTACCCCGAAAGGAAGAGCGGCGAAAAGAGCGCCTAGGAGGGTGTGACTGCAGGGCTCCCATAGATTTTTCCGTATCCGTGTCCTCCTTCATTTTCTCGAGGGCCTCATCTACCTTTGGTCCGTATAGGTGTTCTTGGTCAAAGGGATGATTTAGGATGGAGGCCTGAACCTCAGGTTTGAAGCCTGATACTCTCAGCCAAGCATGGCGACGGAGGAGGACGCTAGTGTTAATGGCCCTGGAGGCTGTGTCTGCTGCGTCGAAGGCACAGCGTATGGAGGTGTTATAGTTTTACCCTCTTGAATTAATTTATTGGCCCTATTTTTGTATCTTTCTGGGAGGTGGTGCATTATGGTTTCTAACTCATCATAATGCGCTCTATCGTATCTGACCAATAGCGCTTGAGTGTTGGCGATACGCCATATATTGGCTGCCTGTGACGCAGTGCGCTTTCCTGACGCGTCCAGTAGCTTTGACTCTTTGTCAGGTGGTGGTGCTTCGCCTGACGCCTGGGAGTTTGACCTCTTCCGTGCAGTGGAAACCACTAGGGAATCCAGTGGCGCTGGTCCTTTGATATAGGCAGGATCTGTGGGGGCAGCTTTGTACTTTTTCTCTATGCGTGGGTTAATGACCCTAGCCCTGACTGGGTCCTTAAAAACCTCTGGCGCATGTTTTATCACCCCCTTGAGCATAGGTAGTATGGAGGTAGACCTATGTGCGGTATCAAAGGTGTCGAGGAGGAAACCCTCCTCTACTGGGTCAGTGTGTAGCTCTACCCCGTGATAATGTGCCGCCCTCTGAAGTAGGTGGTGGAAACCTAATGAGTCTTCTGGTGGAGATGGCCTGGAAGGGTAAAGGTCATCTTGTGGGACGTCTGGATTATTGTAGTTGTTCCATGGGTCTGGGGATCCTGTAGGGGTGGGGTCTTGGGGCACATCCCCTGGATCGTAATTGGGTCCCCCTGATCATCATCGTCTGGAGACAGGGTCGGGGAGCGATGAGGTGGGGGTGGAGAAGGCGGAGGTGGAGAGGGTGGAGGAGGTGGGGGAAGGCATTCTGAAGGGGGAGGTAGCAGAGTCCTTCCTCTTTGGAAGTGGAGGCGGAGCCGGTTTGTCCAAATGTCTTTTTACAAGTGTGTGCCAAATGTCCAGTTTTTGGATCCTTGGTAAGAGTCTTTTGCAAGGGATCCGGTGTAAACAGTTCCTGTGACAATGTTTGTTCCGTCGGCGCCGAAGGTTTCGGGGCCGATGACTTTTTAGGTTTGTCCGTGCCGTGCTTAGCACTGGGCTTGGGAACCTCCGATTTCTTGGTCGGCGCCAAGGTGGGCTTCCGTGTCGAAGTGTCGGTGCCGAGGGCCTTATGGGGTTTGGTCGGTACCAAAAGGCTGGGTTTCGACACCGAGGACTTTGGTGCGGAGCTCGGTGTCGAGGTAGAGGCCGGTCTCTTTTTCGGTGCCGAAGTGTGTTTCTCGGCACCGCTGGAGGGCTGGCTCGAGCCCGAGCTGCCGGAAGGCTTATTTGGCTTCTTCACAGGGCCCGAAGGTGGGGTGTTTGAAGCAGTGTCTCTGGTCTTGCCTAGGCCCGGAGGCGAAGGCGTGACCGAAGCCTTTTTGGGTGTCGGAGCGGGTGCGGGAGGGGGTATAGTACTCATGACCCTCTGCGCCGGGGTGATGTCCTCCACATCCGAGTCGTCGGCTTCGGAAGCATTAACGAGGTCCTCTTTGGTGTGCTGCTGTCCCGGATCTTCGACGTCGTCCCCGAAGATGTCGACTGGAACGGAGGTCGAGAAGTGCGCCATGTTTCGTCTGGCTCTTCGATCTCGAATAGTCTTTTTCGATCTGAAAGACTTGCAGGCCGGACAGTCTCGAGCCTCGTGTTCAGGGGAGAGGCAGAGGTTGCACACCTCATGAAGATCAGTGTGGGGGAATTTGGACCCACATCGAGGGCACTTCTTGAAAGGAGTTCTTACCATCAGCCGGGACCGGAGCTTGGGTAGGCCCGAAGGCCACCGTCGACGACTGGAATCGAAGGTGTTTTGAAGAGAAGGTGATTGAGGAGATCTGGATCTGAACAATACCGCGATGAGCGAGGATTCCGCTTCGATCGTCAAACTGGAAATGTTCGGAACCGGAGCGCGAAGTATTACATCCGAGCCCGATGGCGGAAAAAAACTATCTGAGGATGGAGCCGAAGCCCATGCGCAATACGATCCAAGGGAGGAGTCACCAACCTCTTGACTTCCAAAGACTTTCCAAGAGGAAAAACAAACGGCAAACATCTGGGCCCAACACCAGATGGCGATCTATGCAAAAGTGTGTAATCTGCAGCTCGTACGCCTCGAACATGTAAATTTTATCCTGGATAGTGTGAAACGTGCTTTTCTCACTTCTGCCCACCGCAATCTCGCAGAGGTACTTCTACTGCAAGAAACAAAATGGTTACTTATCAGTACGAGTAGTTTTGCAGATTGAAGAGTTTCTGGGATTCACATTCTGTGCATTATTCTGCCATCTAGTGGTTGGATGTGGAACTTGCTCGCTTTTAGTGGGCGTCGTTGACCACCATTTGGTGCTAGGTCCGTCCCTTGTCTTTGTCTGACGTCAGACGCACCTGAAGTTCCTGTGCATGGTAACCATCTTCAGATTCTTTTTTCTTTTCTCTTGGTCATTAAGGGTATTTAATTTTCCTGTTTTATATTTCCTATCTTCCTTTTGTGTCACATTCTTTCCACCCGTTTGATTTCCTAAATTCTGGAGAGGCGGGTGGGTCGTATGTGAATCCAGAAAACTCTTCAAGCTGCAAGACTACTACTACTGGTAAGTAACCATTTTGTTTTGCAGCATGAATCCTTCCTTGGATTCACATGCTGTGCATTGGATTATGTAGTGGGTTCCCATTCCTTGGAATAGCAGGGGTGAGATGAATAGTTTGTGAACAGATGTTGAAGTACTTTCTGTCCCACCAGAGCTTCCTTCGTCATCTGCATATCCACACAATGTTTGGTAAAAGTATGTGGGGATGCTTATGTAGCAGCTGTGCACATAGTGTCTATTGACACATTTGCCATAAAGGCTAGGGTTGCACCCTTTTTCCTTGTTGAATGCGCCTTTGGTCATAAGGTTAGTGTTTTTCCCACTGAGGAGTAGCATGTCTGAATTGCCTCCACAATCCATTGTGCAATTGTCCCTTTTTTAAAATGTGAACCGTTTCTGGACTTTACGTGATTGACGAAAAATTGATTTCCCTTACAAAATCGTTTTGCTCCTGTAGATAATATAGTAATGCTCCCCTTACGTTCAGAGTATGTAGGCTTCTTTCCATCTGTGTTTGAGGGCTCTTGAAGAAACCTACTAACTGAATGCTTTGAATCAGATGACATTTGCTAACCACCTAAATTAGGAATTGGGGATTAGTTCTAAGAACTATTTTGTCGTTGTGGATTAGCATTTATGGTTCCTCAATAGTTAAAGCTTGGAGTTCACTTACTCTCTGTAGTGATGTTATCGCAATTAGGAAGGCAGTTTTTATTGCGAAATGCCATAGGTCTGCTTTATGCATTGGTTTGTAGGGCTCTGTCATACGCTGTGAAAGTACAGGGTTTAAATTACACATAGGAGCTGGAGCCTTCTTTAGGAGTTATCCTTTAGGAACCTTCTAAGAACCTTTTGATGACTGGTAATGTGAAAACTTTTACATATTCTCCCCTGGTATTCGCCACAATTGCCGCCAGGTGCACCTTGAGGGTTGAATAGTTAATTGCAGCGTCTAGCAAGTGGGTGAGCTAAATAATCACTGTCTCCTGAGTGGACATTTAATCTAGGACATTACTGCCTTTGCACCAAAGGAGATGCAGTTTCCACTTAGCTGCGCAGCATTGTCTAGTTTGTCTTCTTCCTTCCCACAGTACCTCCATTTTTCTTTGGGGTAAGTTTAGATGTCCAAGTTCTATGTACTCTGGCGCCATGCTGAGTGTTGCTGGTTCCGGATGGAACACTTGTCTCCTTTGCATTGTGAGGTGGTCTCGCTCTTCCTTGATCTTGATTTTTTGTCCTTTGTACAATTTGAGCAGGTTTGAGAACCAGGTATGTCTCTGCCATTGAGGGGCTATGAGGATTAGGTTTGTTCCTGGTTGCCTGGCCTTCTCCAGTACCTTGTGTAGTAGAGAAATGGGGGAAAAGGCGAAGGCAAATCTCCCTGGCCAATTTAGTGACAGGGCATTCCCTTCTGATTGGTGGTGTCAAAGCCTAAAGGCGAAGAATTGGCATTTCCTGTTCTCTGCTATTCGGAATAGGTCTATTGTTAGTGTTCCCCAGAGACTGAAAATGTTGTATAGGCTTCTCTGTTTTATTTGCTATTCGTTTGAGCTGCTGTTCTGTCTGCTGAGTTGGTCTGCCTCCGTGTTGTCTTTCCCCAGTAGATGGATTGTTTGCAGGTTGATCCTCCGTGTTATAGCCCATTGCTATATCTCTAGTGCTAGTTTGCATAGGGTGAATGACTGTTCCTCCTTGTGTGTTCATTTAAAACGTTGTTATATTGCCCGTCTGGATCAATACTGTCCTCCCTGTAATGTGGGTGTGAAAAGCTTTAAATGCTAGTAGCACTGTATCTCTAGGAAGTCGATGTGCCTTATGGAGTCAGAGTTGTTCCACTGACCCTGAATTTTCAGTATTTCTGTATGCGCTCCCCATCCTTTGTGAGATGAATCCGTTGTGAGGGTCACTGAGGAAGTTGTTGTTTTGAGAAGTCTGCCTAGGATTAGGTCTTTGGATGCCCATCATTGTGTCTCCTTCTGTACCTTTTCTGTTACGACTAGATCTTCCCAACTCTGTCGTTTGTGACCAATAATTGAATAGCCATTCTTGTACAGGGCGCATGAGCAGATGTGCATGTGTAATGAGGGGATGCATAATACCATCATTCCCATCAGTTTCATGACTGTCCTCACCGTCAGACTGCCCCTTCTGACAGAGGCGAGTTTATTCTCTGATTGCTAGAAATGTCTTTTGCGTCAGGTACGCCTGTGCCACTTTGGAAATGCAGTCTTGCCCCCAGGAAGATATTTTCCAGTTCTGGGGTTGGTGATGATTTACGGTTTATGGAGAACCCCAGCTTCTGTAATTACTTTTTGAATATGTCTGCGACATTTCATGAGTTTGCCTTCACCAACCAGCTGTCTAGATAAGGGTATACATTAATTCCTTTCCTTCTTAGGAATGCTGCCACTGTAGCTAGGTATTTAGTGAAAACTCTTGGTACAGATTTTAGTCCGAAGGGTTAGACTCTGAATTGGTAGTGTGCATCTTCGTGCATGAACCTGAGATAGTTTTTGTACATTTGATTCATATTCATGGGTATGGGTAGGTAGGTATCTTTCAAGTCTTTGTTTGCCATGCAGTCCTTTTGGAGGAGTGGGTTTACATCTTGTAGGGTTGTCATTTTGAAATGCTGCATGCAAATTAATTTGTTTATGAATCTGAGATCCAGAATTGGTCTTAAGGTGATATCTTGCTTTGGTACCAAGAAGTAAGGCGAGTAGTTTTCTTTGTTGTAATCCCTTGCTGGTACTTTCTCTATTGTCTGTTTTTGTAAGAGTTCCTTTACTCTTACTTTAATTTTAAAAGCTCAGTTTTTAAAAACTTCTGCTTTGGGGGGGTTGGGGTTAGGACGTTTGTTAGTCCTATACAATATCCGTTTCCCATTCTTGTGAGTATTGGGCTATTCTCCCTCCCACTGGTGGTGTGTGGGGGCCCACTTTCGCATCCGAACCACTGGGAGTCTGCTCCTTTCCCTCTGGAGGATTGTCCTCTAGCCTTTCGTCTACCACGAAAAAGCTGCTTGTGTGTTGCCAGGATTGGAATCCTGAATTTTGGCTGGACTGTTGTCCGCTGTTTTACATCTGTTGTTGCTGATGCTGCCCTGCAGAAAATTTCCCTCTTCCTGCAGGTTTTTGAGGTTGCCTCCTCCCCTTCTGAAAGTGCCTCTGTACTGCAGAGCACCTATTAGTCTTGCTGTTTTGTTGTCCGTTCTATCTGTTGTAAGGACTCATCTACCTCGTGGTCGAACAAAGCATCTCCTGTGAAATTAATAATTGTTGTTTGCACTTCCTGTTTAAAGCCTGAAATCATCAGCCAGGTGTGTCTGAGGGTTGCATCTGTGCACATTTATATACTGGCTGTATTTGTCGCATCTATGGCTGACTTTAGGCAGGTGTTTGCAATGTTCTTTCCCTCTTGAATGATTGACCTTGCCCTTTTCTTGTCATCCTCTGGATGTTTACTTTAACTCCTTAATCTTGTCCCACTGTTGGTGGCCAGGTCTATTGAGGAGAGCATTAGAATTTGCAATATGTCATTGTGTTGCCTCTCTCTCTCTCTCCCCATCTTCCTATCCACCATATCTAGTCTTTTGCTTTCCCTCTCAGGGGTAGACCAATGGAAGAATAAGCGCTGCTGCTCCACCTTGCTGTGGTGGCGACGATGGAATCTGCCAGTATGTTGCCTTGTATATAAATAGGGTCCTTTGAAGAGGGTCTGTATTTCTTCTCCACCTTCGGTTTCACTCCCTTTGCTGAGGCTGGCTCCTAAAAGTCTTTTTTGCCCTGGTCCAGTATACTTGGTAGCATTGGGAGGAATTGGCTCGTCTTTGTAGATGGCATTAGTGTCTCGAAGATAAATCATGAATCTCCTTTCTCCTCCTCTAAGGGAACCCTGAAAGTGTTTGCTGCTCTTTTCACCAGTCTGTTATAGAAGGCTACATCATCTGGTGGCGAAGCCTTCAAGGGGCAAGTACAAACCTCCTCCTCCTCTGGGCTCTGTGTCGAGGTCATTCCATTCTTCCTTGAAGCTCCCTGCTGCCTCTTCCCCTTCTGGGTTGTCAAGCTCCTCTTCGGCTGCATTCTCTTCCTCTTCGACATCTGAAATTGTGGACGGTCTGGTAGGAATCCTGTATTCTTTTAGTGAGAACTTTTTGCGTTGAAGGAACGCAGCCATTTCTGCCTCCAACAAGCTCTTCTTATTTTCCAACTTGAGGGACTTTGATGTCTTGTGTTGGATATGCTCTCTTTCTTGGTGTAGATATTTCTGACTACGAAGGCTTGGTGTTTTCCTTCGGGCCTCTCAGCTCGAGCTGGTCTTCATTGATTGATGATTTGCCCACGTCGATATCCCGGTGTGGGATCTGTGGGACTCCTTTTGGTAGTGGTTGACCCACAGTTGTAGTTTTGATGCCTGGGCGGTCTTGTGCGTTTTTATTTCCTTGTGGCCTTTGGCATCAGAGGGGTTTTTATGACCTTTTCTGGTCTTTTTTCAACCTCTATCGTCGCATGTTTCTCGGCGTCCACCTTGAGGATTTCGACATCTGAGCCTCTGTGAGCGGACTCTGCTGCCCGAACATGTTCATCTTCGTTGCTCGAGAGGCTCAAATCTTAGCTAGATACCTGTTGCTTCTGCCTGCTATACATTGCTGTGTGTTGTTCCCCTCTGCTTTTATCAGGCCTTGAGAGACGCACCCAAATATGACGCAGGCCTCGCAGTCCTTGTCCCCACGGTCCCTTGCTAGGCAGAGGTTACAGACCTCGTACGGGTTGCAATAACTTGTGATGGAAGTTTGGACAAAACTAAATTGGGTTATTTTCCAAGACCTCCGACGACGGCTCAGTGTAGTGTGGGGTACCGATGGACAGAGCGGTGCCTCACGTCCTGAGCAGTTGCCAGGTGAGGTGACTTACCCACACATAATGGGTTTGACAACTACACGAGCCTAGAACACAGAGGTTTGGTGTGTATGGCTGTATCTGTTCCACAGACGTTTTCACCTGCACTTTTCACTTTTTCATTGTTTTCACACTATATGTAGTAGCTTACACTTTTAGGTCCTGAGGAATGCTGGACACTAAGTCACGATAGCAGAAACATGTAGACCGACCCTCTAAACTTGATAGTGGCAGTTATTTTTTTTTTAAAACTGCGCTAGCACTGTTTTTAACCCTGACACCACATTAATTTTTTCTCCTGGTAGTTTTAGTACACCTTCACTCTTTTCACTTTATCACTGCACCCATCACCTAGTAAATTGTAGCTCTTCATTAGATGGATCTTAATATATCCGGTTGAACTTTGAAAACATCCATGCGCTCTTCCCTCACAGTGAGGGGGTCGTAGCCCTCGGCTGTACTAGGATTTACAGCCGGGAGGAGATCCCAGATGATGAAGCATGTCACCTTTAGTGAGTGATGGGATTCCGTCCTTTAAATAGGGCTCCCCAGCGGGAGGTTCAATATTCTTTTACTTGTGTATAGGACACCTTAAGGCGCCAAGTGAGAACCAAAGATATTTCAGTGTGTTTTACAGTTCATATTGGGAATTTATCTGTGCTGGTCGTTAAATTGCCCCGCGGACCCGCCAACCCCCGGTTTAGTTTTTATTTTCCATGACCCCCTACTTCCCTTATTCTCAGTCCATGTGTGTTGTGTGATATTCCAACGCGATCCCACGTACGGTTTCATGGACTAAGGTCACCTTTCTTCTCTGGTATCTTACTGTTCTTTGTTCTTCGCCCACCTGCGATCTCCCCCTCAAATCCGGGGCACAGTCTGACCTCACACAAGGGACGGACCTAGCACCAAATGGTGATAGACGGCGTCCACACAAAATTAAAAACAATACCGGACCCAACCACTAGATGGCGGAATAATGCACAGCGTATGAATTCAGAAAAGGATTCCTGCTGCAAATCTCAACTTATGGGGGATCGCTGCCCCTTCTTGCCAACTAAAGGGCATGATAGGGTCTTCCATGCGGGGTTTACCTGTGGATCCCAGGAGGTGGCCATCTTGCTGCGGCGTTCCTTCCCTTCTACTGTTTCCCACGGATCACGCAATCTGCAAGGCCGCTTCCTTGCCCCGACAGGAACATTGGAGGGCCAGTGATAACTTTAGTCTGAGTCTATGCTCTGCCTGCTTCTCAGCGCCTGCCTCTGTGACCTCTCCAAAGTCCTTTCGAGACTCCCACAGGCCATTACATTAAAAGGAGACAAATTCAATGCAGTGTCTGACCCAGAGCTTGACACAACTGGGTCTTTTACCGGCTCTAGATGTGCCAGGGTGCGTCATCTTACAGACTGGACCGCCACTCTAGACCTCTGTGATACCTGGATACCTGGAGGACATTGCACCCGATACTTTCTCAGCAGCCTACCACACTCCTGGATAGACTCAGTCTTTTTACCCGCTACCGACTCTCGAGAACACTCACAAACCCAAATATTACTTTGAGGGGTTTTGGACCATTCCCCTCTACTCCATCTTGGTCCCCAAAAATCTGTCCAACATCCTATATGGTGTCTCAATGCCTGGTACCTCCAGGATAAGACCGTCACTCAAACACTTAGTGCTGAACTCCAAGCTTACTTCTGTAGTAATAAAGGGTCGTAGTGAAGGTTGGCACCCTGTGGGCCGCTAGTAAAGAGACTATATGGGGATTTGGTAAGGGACATTTTAGGGTCCAGGAGGGTGCTTGCTTCTCATATTACCCAGTAAGACAGGCACACCCTTCTCTAGGAACAACTCCTTATATCTGCTCCCCAGTAGAACATCTCCCAGCAGCTGGGTCTCCTTCATGAGGAGATCCATCACAACTCCCTTGATGCCGCCAAACATCTCTGGAGGGCCACAACAACCAAGGTCTATGGTAGGGGGGACAAGAAAATGAAGCTGTTATATGGGGTGGCTTCCATTCAGCAGGTGAACAGAATTGTACCCAAAATTCTCGATCGTGATTGCCCAGGTCATACTCTCTCTGAGAATGCACAAGTGTTTGCTTGCTATTACAAAGACTTGTACATGGAATCCACAGGGTGAAGGGGAGGCACACATGGGTTTTCCTGATCACTTTGATGTGATCCCTCTCCCTTGCTGGTCTAGTGCTGAAACTGCATGCTTGACAAAACCTTTACAGCTGCAGAGTTAGGGGAAGCGTGGTTATAATTGGCACCGGGGAAACTCCTGGACTAGATGGCTGCCCTATGGAATTTTATACTACATTCCGCGAGAGACCAACTACCCACTTCCTGGCTCTTTACAAAGATGTGCACCTTTCCTACGGATCTGGATCCCTAAGACACAACCGCCCTCAACATCATGTTCGGACTACAGTCCAATATCACTCCACTATGCTGGCTACCTGGCTCAAGCATGGTCTGATAAAGTTAATCCACCTAGATCAATGCAGCTTTATGCCGACCTATAGCACAAGGCATTGCCTCAGGCAGCTCCATGTGGTCCTGGCTAACCGTCATCGATTGCCCAACGATCTAGCCTTATTTTTTTGTATTGATTTTGAAAAGGCAATCGATATGGTGAACTGGGATTACCGTCAACTAGTGCTGACCGAGGCTTGCGTTGGGCCTTGATTTAAAGGCATGGTTTGAGCTCCTTATTCTAACCCTACTGCTCAAGTCCAGATTCACAGGGTCCTCTGTGCACCTTTCCCCATAGAGCGAGCGACTAGACAGGGCGGTCCCCTATCCCCTTTGCATTTGCAATCAACCCTTTGGCTCCACTCATCTGTACAGATGCCCAGATTAGGAGATGAATTGGAACGATGGCCAGGAGGACCGTATAGCCCTGTATGCGGACAACGTTCTTCTATAGCTTGCTTACCCTGCCATGAGTGCTCGTAGTTGTCTTCATTTGCTGAACTGCTTTGAGGGGAATCCCACCAAGTTCGTAGTGGTCACTTCTGCCTCATGTAGAGACTGCTTTGACTGGCAGACGAGCATTCCTCTTCGTCGGCTCAGTTTCAAATGTTTAGGTATCTGGGTACTTTACATCGGAAACTCACCTGAACCCTCCATCTCCAACCCTTAGTCTGTAAGGTCAAATAAGATCTTAGAAAGCAATTTTCCCTAAATGCTATAGCACGTATAGTTTTATACAAAATAATGGTTTTACCACGGTTTCTGTAGATTTTTCAGAATTTACCACTACACCTGCCACAGTCGTGGTTCTGAGCTCTGGACAGGATGGCCACAACATTTGTGGCATGGATCTCGACCCAGTATTGCTTTTGCGCATTGTCAACGAGGTCTCCAAGATGGTTGCCTGGGGATGACCAATCTTTATTACTTGGCTTCTCATCTCCTCATTATTCACTTCTGGTTTAATGGGGGATGGTCCAACCCTGCTTACCGACTAGAATTATCCCTGTAGGGCTTGCCTCGCCTACAGGCCCTGCTCTGTGGCTCTCCAATCCCAACCTCCATGCCTCAAGTAACTAGAATGGCATTCGTAGCCTGGATAGCTGCGGTTAGCCACGTGGAATGGGACGCCAAGCTCACACAGGAGACACCTCTTTGGCATGGCACCTGGTTGAGGGAAGTGGTAATGCTTCAGGGTTTTAAGGTCTGGGATCTTATTAGCATCACCCAACCGGAGGATATGTGGTCTGGGTCGCACATAAACATGCCTTCCAAGATCTTCAGGCCACCTATGCCCCAGCAAATTACCCAATTTTATAAATATCTTTAACTCAGACATGCCCTACACACGAATGCTTTGGCACCTGAAACCTAGCTGGAGTTTAGTACCCTTGAAGCCAAACTCCTTACGGGAAACCTTAGTCGCTGCAGAATGTCACAGAATTACTGTACCCCGATAATCCGGTATGCTATATCATCTTAAAACACAATGGGAAGGTTGGCTGGGTCCAATGAAGATGAAGACTGGCAAGATGCCCTAATGGCCCCTCGAGAGCTTACTATCGCCACTCTATTGCGGCTGGTTGAAATATATTCTCTTTATTACACCCATCTCTGCCCGGCCTCAATGCATCTGACAGGCCTTCGTCCTAGCCCCTCCTGCCCCCGCTGTGGAATGGATCCAGCAGATTTTTATCACATGGTATGGTTCTGCTCTGTGGTTCCGACCTGTTGGACCATGGTGATCCAGGACCTATTGGATGTCCTTGGGTGGGAGGTTTCACTCCACCCCTTTGCTGATACTACTTGGTGTGTTTGAGGGCTCTGGAGGCACGAAAGCTGAACGGTCATTCCTGGGGACGGTCCTTCTGGTTGCCAAATGTGACTGCTACTCGATGGATGTCCCCCTGTGCCTCCTACCATGTTGGGGTAGTGGAGAGGAGCAGACTGGTGCTGGCAACAGAAATGGGTGATCTATAAGGTCAGAGGATGCCCCACAAACATGGGCGGGTTTGGGTGAAGTGGCTGGGTAAATCTGCCTGAAATTGTAATTGGTATAGAATTTTGGTGGTGCTTTTTATAACGGATGTAGAGTTGCTTTTTTTTGTAATTGCTGCACTTTCTACTGTATTGTGATGTATGTGTCTCAATTGTCTAATTTGACCACTTGTGATTTAAAACCAATAAAATCTAGTCATTAAAAAAAAAAAAAAAAAAAAAACCAGAGTTGAGGTTATCTATTTGTCACATTCTGGGAGATGGTGAGGCCGAAAGTGTTGGAGAATACTCTCTAATCAAAGTGCGTGTACCGTGGGATGAAGGCATATAGTGTCTTCGTCTCGAGGTTCTGCTTGAAGATGATCTTCCACTATGATATCTGTGGTGCCTTGAAAGAGATCTCCGTTGATTTTGACAGCTGACGTCAGTTTATTCGTTACTATTTTTCACACCGAGAATGTAGAGCGACTTACAGAAACTATGGAAACTGTGTGCCAAAAGAGATTTGTGTCAAGTAATTATGAACCGCCAATGAAGGTATCTCAATGACGAGAAAGGAATCTTTTAGGTGAAAAAAAACACCGTTCACAGAACAGGAAGGACAGGAAGGAATCTGCAGGTCGATCCTGTCGCCAACAGATAAGGCATTACTGAAGATAAGTAACTTGTTCATCTGATAGACATCTAGCCGTAGATTCCTTACCTTTGAATCAGATACCATTGTAATACCATCCCTGGAGGAGGGTCTGTGAACTGACCCAACTAAATGTCCTTGACTAGAACTAGCCGGTCTACAACAAGAGAGAAGAAAACGGACGCTCTTAGGAATTTAGGTGAGCAAGAGCATAGGCTACACCATAAGATCTGTGGTAAGGACCACAGGAAAGTGAAGTTGAAGGCATTGAAACGCATGTTAAAAGCGTTGCCCATGGGAGTGGAACGAAAAATTTGTCGGAAGATAATAGTCAATATAAATGCTACTTGCTCTATTGGTAAGGTCTGAACCCATGTTTGGCCGGAACTTGGGGGGTACCAGAGTCGACAGGCAATGCCACTGAGCTATAGCTCTTTGCGGCAGAAAGCCATTGTTTTAGCCAAACCTGCTATGTAAAATGAGAGAAAAGAAGGCTCCAAGAACCCATCACTGATGGAAAAAGCATTGATCAATGCTTTAACAGAAATTTGTCGAAGACAACAACTATTTGTATAGAACTCTTGCCTTAGGAAAAACACTGCCATAGATAATGCTCCCACCTCTGGAATCATGTATAATGCACAACGCACAGAGGAGAAAGTGCCCTCTTTCTGAATGGTTGCCACCACTTTTTGCTGAACTGCTTCCAGTGTGGGAATTAATGAAAAATGCCCACAGAGTGCCTCTTAGAGATGCCCCCTAAAACTGACCTACCACTAGGGTCCAGGCTGAGTGGCTGCTCCCCAGCTGCCACCACCAGACATGTTTCTGGACCCCGGGTCGAGAGCCTGCTGCTCTCGGGGGACTGAAACAATGCACATCCTGGGATGAGGTGCCAAGCCTCCTCCCCCAGGATGGGTAGGGTCCACAAAGTGGAAGCTTCAAAGGCTGGCGCCTTTGTGAGCTTCCCCAGGCCTTTTGCTGCTTCCAGCAACTAGTCCCCACTGGTACTGACCCCCACTTTGGGCGGGAGAACCGGCGGGGAAACCAAGACAGGAAGGGAGGTGTGCCCACCCCACCCCTCTGGAGGGGGAGGTAAGGTGAAGCACAACTCTCAGTCCCCGCCATCTTGCAGATGGGGGGGAACCAGCCAGCCAGCCAGAGTGAGGCATATGCCCCCCTCCTATTGAAGGGTGACATAATAGGGGGTGTACTCACTCCAAGGAAGGGACCCATTGGTCGTAACTTTTACTTACCTGTAACCAATGTTCCCTCTAATTTTTTTCCTCTGTGCGAGGTAGTGTAAGGTCTATGTGTGCTGCAACCAAGGCTATGTGTGCCAGTAACCAGACTGTACGCGAGGGTGCAGCGCCAAATATCACTCCAAACATTTGCTTAAAAAAGTGAAAAGACGGTGCATTTCCTCACATACAGATCCCCGTGAACCGCGTTAAGGCAGGTTTGAAACCGTCCCACATAGCAATTTGAAACCTTGGCAGCTACATTGCTGCATTTCTTTTCTTAATAGAGCTGGGCTGCGGGGTGATTGTGAGCATTTGTTCAGGTTTTCATGTTAATTTCAGCTCATGATGGACGCTGCGAGTTTTTATAATTTTACTTTTCGCAGTTTCAGGGCAGTGTTAGGGTAGGGCCGCATCAGGCTTTCGACTAACGCATTTTAATGCTAGAGTCGGCATCACCGCATTAAAATGTATTAGTCACGTATTCTAGCGCCCCTTTGACAGTACTGCAATTGAGGCACACTGCCAATGAGGCAGCATCAGCACGCTAAAATTGGATAATATATGAGCATGCAACTGTGCCTTCAAATTTAAAATGCTATACGTCAGATAGAATATTCATCAATAATGCTAAACAGGCAGGCCAGAATTTAACAGATCAATTAGCCGTGCCCCAATCAGTCTTCGTGTGAGTCTACTCTGGGGGATCCATGGAGTGGGTCTTGCCTGTTTTCCCACAATCACACCACCCTTTTGGTGACCAAAAGCACACACATGCTTTGAAGATTTGACACACCGGCAGGTGGTAGCTTTGTTTTTCCTTCCTGCACCCCCCAGCAGAGAAGTCACATTACCTGAGCCTCTTGCGCAGGATGTTATAGTTTTACAGCCTGCTGGGTCCATTCCCTCCTAAGCCCCCGCATCAGTCTGGACAGAGACTGTTGACAAAACAGTCAACTTCTCAGCCCCTGCCGTGCCCTCTGAACATGTGTACTTTCGTGAACTGGAGGCACAGTATTGGTCACTTGATCCCGGGACTTTATTGTCGTGAGAGCAGCACACAAGTGTTTAAGTGCGACCGGCAGAGGTAGGAGGCGGTTTTTAAAAGCGGCTTAGAATCCATATTTTCAGACATTCTGTTTTTATGATCTGGGTTTAAAGCAATAATCGCTTATATACTTCAAAACACCTTGTTTTGGAAATAATCTGCTTTGCCACTCTTTTCGAATCGTCGTTTAACTAGTCTCACCGTCAATGAACCCTGCTTTACCTTTCAAACAGCCATCTGGTGTTGGGCCCGTATATGTGCACTTGTTCTTGGAAAAGTCTTTGGAAGTCACGGGATAGGTGACTCCTCCTTTGGATCATAGTGCGCATGGGCCTCGGCTCCATCCTCAGATTGTTTTTTGCCAGCAGGGAAATGATGGAGTTTTGTAAGAAAGAGAAAAGATACCCATGTATGCTGTATCTAAAAAAGAATACTGGAACAGATAAAGGTAGCCAGCGAGGCGGGTGAGCGTGTGTGGATCTGCAGCTCTACATGCCAAGAACAGATGCATACTGGTAAGTAGCATTTTCTGTTTGAGGCATTTGAGCTGCAGATCACACACTGATCATAGATTGCATAGCAGTACCCATCTCTAGCGGCGACCACCAATATCTGTTGCAGTAGTTCGAAATAGTGTTTTAAGTACAGCCTGGCCCACAGTACCTTGTTGTTTTGTTCGCACATCTACCCAATAGTGTTTTATGAATGTGTGCGGTGTAGACCATGTGGCTGCTTTGCAGATGTCATCTAGGGGAATGTTCCCTAAAAATGCCATTGAAGCCCCTATCTTTCGAGTAGAGTGGGCTTTAGGAGAAACAGATAAGGTGCGTTTAGCTTTGTGATAGCAAATCTGTATACATTTGAAAATCCACCTCGCTATGCCAGATTTGGATATGGGGCAGCCCTTATGTGGTGGTGAGAAGGACACGAACAGCTGTTTGGTCTTACAAAAAGGTTTTGTTCTTTCAATGTAATAAAGCAGTGCTCTTTTAACATCTAGAGTGTGAAGAGCTCTTTCTGCAACTGTGTGGTTGAGAGAAGAATACTGGCAACTCAACAGACTGGTTGAGGTGGAAGGGAGAAATAACTTTAGGCAGGAATTTTGGATTGGTTCTGAGAACAACTTTATTAACCCTGTGTGAGAAAGTGGCTCTGTATATACTGTTCCCAAATAGGTACAGTGTCCACAGTCCCCAGAGGTTTGGCAGAGGCTAAATTTAGATATAACCTTACTCTCTAAAGTGGTAGCTTGGTCGAGCAGTAAGGCAGTATCAGAGGACAGTGTAAAGCATTTTGATGTACTCCGTTTCACACACTCAATAACTGAACTCTAGGCAAATGGTTTATATATAGAAAATATATGCTTGTTTTATTTTAGAACCAACAATATGTATTAAAAAATACTTTCTCAGAATGAGATGCTGTAGGTAAATACTTTTGCAATATGCAATTAACTTTTGTAAATAATTACAAGTTGTTGCAATAGGCAACACAATTCTAAACACAATAATGCATTGAGTTCAAAGGAAGTTTCAAGTTATTTGCAATAGATTAATTCCAGGACTGGGTCCTAAATTCAGTCCTGGGACAGTACTTAGAAACAAGTGATAAAAGTCGACTTAATTACTGTGGTGATTTTTAGATAATATTTTGCTATTTTAAAAGTTGACACTTCGAAAATCTTTCATAGAAAACAGTCAATGATTCCCTATGGCAGTAAATTCACGTTGCAGGTATAGTATGTTACTTTTTTTAATACAGTACTGGGTGCCTAGACTCAGTACTGGGACCTTTATCCAAAACAGGTAAGTAATTACGTTTTCAGAAATTATACGATGTTTAAATAATATTTAAAGTT
Organism: Triturus cristatus; assembly: GCF_964204655.1. Lineage (NCBI taxonomy): Eukaryota > Metazoa > Chordata > Amphibia > Caudata > Salamandridae > Triturus > Triturus cristatus. The sequence goes on along the minus strand of NC_140579.1, from coordinate 803,212,681 downwards.
TTCAGAAATTGACACTTAGAAGAAATTTCACAGATAAACAGTCAATGATTTCCTATGGGAGAAAATTGGGTTACTGGTAAGTACAGTTGTAAGTATTTTTCAGAGTCAGTGCTGGGCACCAAGATCCAGCACTGGGAGCTCACCCAATAGCAGGTGAGTATTTTCGTTTGTTACTTGGCTGATTTTTGGTGAATATTCTAGGATTTGAAAAGTCCACACTTTCAGAAATTTCAGGAAAAACCAGTCAATGTTACCCTATGGAGAAAATTGAGTTATCGGCTTTAAGGTAAGTACTCGACTGGCAGAGTTAAGGTTCTGGGCATAGACTCAGGGATCTCCCAGGGTCAGGTAGGTACAGTTGGTTCACCCTCAGCGGCACGGGGTCGGCCGGGTGCAGAGAGAGTTAAGCCCAATGGTATCCTATGAGAGGTAGGGGGGCCTTAGTTGGTGGCTGCTGACTAGCAGGCCACGCGGCTGTGGGAGCTGGGCTCCTGGTCACTTACTCAGGGCAAGTGGGGAAGTAGTTGGGTGTAGAGGTTGCACTGCTAGGGCCACTCAGGCGGCTGGGTGCAGGGTGCTTTTGAGCCTTGGGGCACTCAATTGATTTCAATGGGAAAGCTCTGGTTTAGAAAAAGACCGCAAGCTCGGGGACGAAGATTCTTCAGGTGCCACCACCACTTCGAGAGGTAAGTTGGGTAGTTGGAGGATAGGTAGGTACGCCGGGAATGGGCACAGGGGGCTACGGGGCGCCTTTTGGTGTCGGGAAAGCTTACCCTCAGTTGATCGCGGAGGGGGGGGGCACCTGATTCTGAGGCTGCAGGCTTCTTCAGGAGCGTCGAGCGCTCGGGGTCTCAGTCGCCGTGGGGTCGTCCTCGTGGTCTTTGTTCACTCCGGCACAGGCCATGCTTGGCGGGTGCAGAGTGTGAAGGGTTCGCGGTTCCGGGCTGATGCCAGGGATTAGAAGTAGATTTTGAGTAGAGCCTCTACTCATGGGAGTCCCAGGGGCTTAGAGCCAAAAAGTAGTCAGGTCCTCCGGGGTTTGTGAGGTTGCTGGCCACAAGAGATGCCGGTTTGGAGCAGGTTCGAGGGTCAACAGACCGGTAGGGCTGGGGCCAAATCAGTTGGTGTCTTCCTCTGTTTAGCAGCTACAGGGCAGGTCTTCTTTCGTCTACCTCTTCTTCGGATTTCGGAATCTGGGGAAGGAAGGTTCAGGGTGCCCCTAAATACTAGATTTAGGGGCGTTACAGGTAGGTGAAGGGCAGGGAACAATGGGTCCCTGTTCTGGGGTGGGTACACCCCCTATCCTGCCTCTCTCCTGTGGGAGGGGGGCAGTAGCCTAATCCTGATTGGGCAGGGCTTCCCATCTTCAAGATGGCGAGAGCCCGGAGATGTGCTTCACCTCGCCTCCCCCACCTGAGGGGTGGGGTTGGCAGGCTGGCACACCCCCTGTCCTTATTTGGGGTTTCCGGCCAAGCTTCCCGCCAGAGTGGGGGGTTGCAGTGGCCTGGGGAAGCTCACAGAGGCGGCATGCCTTTGAAGCTTCCCCCTGCCCATTCTGGGGGAGGAGATTTAGCACCTCACCCAGGATGTGCATTGTTGCAGGGGCTCTCCTACCCAGGATGCCAGCAACATGTCTGCTGTGTGGCAGCCTAGGCAGCCTCAGAACAGACGTGGATTAAAGGTTAGGTTTTAGGGGGCATCTCTAAGATGCCCTCTGGGGTGCTTGGTACATTAAATCCCACACTGGCATCAGTGTGGGTTTAATGTGCTGAGAAGTTTGATACCAAACTTCTCAGTCTATAGTGTTGCCATTGTGATGCTGGGGAGTTCGTGTTTGACGAGCTCTCAGCACCATGTACTCTTAAATGGCAGCACTGCACTTACAGTGCCCAGGAATGGACCCGGGTACTGTAGGGGCACAGGGCTCATGCTCCTGTGCCCACACCACTGGCATAGGGCACCCAGCTAGAGGGGTGGCTGATGTATGCCATGGCAGTGTAGGTGGTGGGCATGGCACACAGGAATGTGTGACATGTCGACTCTTGGTTTTGTCTTGCACCCAGACACCCAGCCTGCAAGGGCAGTGTGTGTGTGTAAGGGTACAGGGCCTCGAAGGGTGGCACAATGAGTGCTGCAGCCCTTAGAGGCCTTCCCTGGTCACAAGGCCCTGGGTACCATTTACCAGGGGCTGACATGTGGCCAGGGTTTGCCAATTTGTGTTTTAGGGAAGGAACATAGGCCCTGGGCACCTGATTGGCAGGAGTCCAGGGCACACTCAGTCAAAGTACATTCAGCAAAAAGTGGGGCATACCATGCAAGAAAGATGGCACTTTCTCACACCCTGGGCGTAGTTCGCGTAGTAGCGCTACGCGTAGCTAGGCGACGTGCACTTCGCGAGATATGCGTAGCGCTATGCGAACTGCGTAGTACGCTGTTGGCGATGATTGCACAGTGCCGGATGCTTGTCCGCACTGTGCAATCATTGCAAACGGCATCTTGCACAGTGCAAGCGGTCGTTTTCTGCCGCTCTAGTAGATTTTTATTCGAGTGGCAGCTTTCTCAACGCGGACTGGTAGTTTCTCATAGCGAGCGGTCACGAGCATACGTGACCACTCGCAATGAGAAACCTGACCTTCCCGCCTGGAGAATCTCACCAGGAGGTTTATTTTCCACGCTCGCGATCGGCAACTTGATGTTGCTGATCGCGAACGAGGAAAAAGTCTCGCCGGGATGTCATTTTGCTCGCTCGCGGTCGCCAACTTGACGTTGAGGATGGCGAGCGAGCAAACAATGGCAACTACACTACGCTACTTTTCACTGTGCTAAGTGCAATTTGCGTAGCACGAAGTAGCACATACTACGCAAACTTCGCGAGCGTAGCGTAGTTGTCCGCCCAGGGTTAAACTTTATTATGATGGAGTTGTAAGAACGGTTCTTGAATAGATGGTGCTTGTAGCTCACTGACTCTTCTAAGGGAAGTAATGGCTACTAGGGAAGCAACTTTTCATGTTAGAAACTGTAGTTTGCATTTGTGCAGAGGTTCAAAAGGCGGACCCATTAGTCTTGTGAGGACAATGTTTTTGTTCCACACAGGGGAGGGGGGTACCTTGGGTGGAATTACTGTTTTGAGGCCTTCCATAAATGCTTTGATGGCAGGTACCCTGAAGAGTGATAAGTGTTGTCTATTTTGTAAATAGGCTGCAACGGCAGTGAGGTGTAATCTAATAGATGTATAGGCTAAGTTACAGCTTTGAAGATGCAGTAGATAACCTATGAGGTGTTGAATTGACACATTTAAAGGATTGATGGTGTTGTTGTGGCAATATATCACAAATCTTTTCCACTTGGCTGCATAGCAGGCTCTAGTGGTGGGGCGTCTAGCTTCCCCGATAATGTTCATACAGTCAGGGGGAAGGTTAAGGTAACCGAACTCAGACCTCAGGAGCCAGATCCCTAGGTTGATCTGTGCTGGGTCCGGGTGTCTGATCTCTCCATGGTTCTGGGTTAAGAGGCGTGGGGAGAGGAGTAGTTTTTGGTGCAGGACTAGAGACAGTTCCAGTAATGTGGTGTACCACGGTGGTCTGGCCCATGTTAGAGCAACTAGGATGAGGGTCAGTGAATGTTGCTGCAGTTTGCGCACTACCAGTGGGATGAGTGGGAGAGGCGGTAAAGCGTACGCAAATCTGCCTGACCAATTCATCCATATCGCATTGCCTTTGGACAATGGGTGTCGATATCTGGTGGCGAAGTTTGGGCATTTGGAGTTTGTGTGTTAAGAGGTCGATCTCTGGCTGCTCCCACAACTGGAAAAAGGGTTGAAGAACTTGTGGATGAAGTTCCCACTCGTGAATCTGTTGCATTTGACGACTTAACAGATCGGCGATGCTGTTCTTGACTTCTGGAACATGTTGGGCTAAGAGAAAAAGGTTTTGAGGAATAGCCCATCTCCAAATGCTTTGCGCTAGTTGGGAGAGCTGAAGGGAATGTGTCCCGCCCTGTTTCAGTATGTAGTACATGGCTGTCATGTTGTCGGTGCGGACTACAACAGCTTTGCCTGATATTTGCTTTTGGAATGCCTTTAGGGCTAGAAAAATCACTAGTAACTCCAGGTGATTGATGTGGAGTATTTTTTGTTGTGGAGTCCATTTGCCCTGCATGGTGTGATGTAACAGATGAGCTCCCCAGCCGGAGAGCGATGCGTCCACTGTTAACACAATCTGTGGAACCGGCTCGAGGAACGGTCGCCCTATGGAAAGGTTTTGGTGTTCCACCACTGCAGAGAGCGATGTGCGTGGCAGTCCACCAACACCAGATCTGTTAGCTGACCTTGAGCTTGGTTCCACTGACGTGCTAAGCACTCCTGTAGAGGACGCATTTGGAGTCTTGCGTGAGGTACTATGAATATGCAAGAGGCCATCATCCCTATGAGCTGCATGAACACTTGAGCTGGAAGAGAGTGCTGTAGCTGAAATTTTGTTAGGAGTTTCTGTATACTTGCTATCCTGGCCGGACTGGGGTAAGCAAGTGCTTTTGAGGTGTCTATTGTGGCACCTAGGTACTGTTGTATATGGGACGGTTGTAGATGAGACTTTGCGTGGTTTACTGTGAACTTTAAGTCGTGGAGTAGCTGGATTGTTGCGTGGTTGTGACGTACACACTGACTGTATGAGTTGGCTTTTATGGGCCACTCGTCCAATTATGGGAAGATGTGAATGTGTTTTCTCAGGTGAGCTGCAGCTACCGCCAGACACTTGGTGAATACTCTGGGTGCTGTGGTGACTCCGAAAGGAAGTACTTTGAATTGGTGGTGGTGGCCTTCCACTACAAACCCGAGATATTTTTTGTGAGAGGTGTGAATGGGAATATGAAAGTAGGCGTCCTTGAGATCTAGAGTGGCAAGGAAGTCGTCTTGGGACAGGAGAGGAGGGACTTGTTGAAGCGTGACCATGTGAAAGTGGTCTGAGTGTATTTAGGGGTCTGAGGTCTAGGATAGGTCTCAGAGATCCGTCCTTCTTTGGGATGAGGAAATACAGAGAGTAGACTCCTGTGTTTTGCTGATGCAGGGGGACTGGTTCTATTGCATGTTTTTGTAGGAGGGAGATTACCTGCTGCTTTAGAAGTGATAAATGTTCTAATGACATTGGGTACTGTCTGGGTGGTATGGTAGGGGGGGGGGAGTGGAGGTGAGTTCCAGACATTAACCTGTTTGAACGATTTGCCTCACCCACCTGTCTGTGGTGATGGTGTTCCAGACAGGAAGGAACTGTAGTAATCTTCCCCCGACAGGTGTAGGATGGTTCGGGGGGAGCGGAGGGAAGTCATTGGGTAAGGGTGGAGGCCGAGTAGGTGTTAGTTCTGCCTCCACCTTTGTTATTGCCTCTATAGCCTTCTCTGATAACCCTTGGTGAATGTTGTTTGGGTGAGAGTCGTGTAAGATGTGGAGGGGTTCTCTGAGGAATAACCTCTGGAGTTGCCTCTGTAAGAGGAGCAACGAAAGGAGCGTCTGGGAGCTTGCGATTGCAAGGCACCAATTGATTTAGCAGTGTCATTCTTCATCTTCGAGAGATGAATAAACGGTAGGTCCAAACAAGTGTTCCTGGTCAAATGGCTGATTGAGAATGGAAGTTTGTACTTCAGGTTTAAAACCAGAAATGCGTAGCCAAGCGTGTCTGCGCAGGAGGACACTTGTGTTTATGGCTCAGGAAGCGGTGTCTGTCACGTCTAGAGCGCAGCGAATGGAGGCGTTAGTGATGAGCTTACCCTCTGATATAAGGTTGTTAGCCCTGTTTTTATATTTGTCAGGCAGGTGCTGCAATAGTGTCTCTAGCTCGTCGTAGTGCGCACTATCATACCTAGCTAACAAGGCTTGAGTGTTGGCGGTACGCCATATGTTAACTGCTTGAGATGCTGTGCGTTTACCAGAAGCGTCCAAGAGTTTGGACTCCTTGTCGGGAGGTGGAGCATCCCCCGACGTTTGAGAGTTAGCCCTCTTCCTGGCGTTGGAGACTACCAACGAATCCAACGGAACGTGGCCTTTAATGTACACTGGGTCTGCTGGGGTGGCTTTATATTTCTTTTCTATCCTTGGGTTGATAACCTTAGCCCTAACAGGGTCTTTAAACACGTCAGGTGCATGTTTAATTACCCCTTTTAGCATGGGTAGAATGGAGGGTCTCTTATGTGAGTTATCAAAAGTATCCATTAAAAAATCCTCATCCACGGGGTCTGTGTGTAAGTCAACCCCGTGGCACTGTGCAGCTCTGAACGAGCTGGTTGAAGCCCATGGTATCCTCTGGAGGGGAAGGTCTAGAGGGATAGGTGTCATCCTGTGGCACGTTAGGGACATCTGGTGTATTGTAATCGTCCCATGGGTCTGGGGTATTAGGTGGACTAGGATCCCCTGGTAGCTCCTTATCTGCACCCTCCCCTGTGTCATCAGAAGAGTCACCATCGTCCACTGGTGGAGGAGATGATGTAGGAGAGTTGTGTGGTGGAGGAGGGATCCTGAGAGGAGATGTGGCAATGTTCTTCTTTTTAGGTGCTGGAGCCGGTGTAGGCGAGTCCAGTGGTCTCTTTTTAGAACTGAGAGTCAGTTGACCAGTCTTTGGATCTTTAAGAAGAGTCTTTTGGGTGGGATCCGGTTTAAAAAGCTCTTCTGTGGGAGGCGTGTCCTTCCGTGCCGATTTTTTCGGTTCCAAATGCTTGCGCGGCACTGACGGTAGAGTGGTTTTGTGCTCTTTGGTCTTGGAACCGTGAGGTTTTGAGGTGTCTGTAGAGGCCTGCGGAACCAGGTGTTTTTTTCGGTTCCGAATGTTTTTTCGGCTCCGAAGTTTGAGAGTCTGTAGTCTTCGGTAGCGGCTTTTTTGTCGGTTCCGATTGTTTTTTTCCCCAGAGTCGAGGGATTGGCGTCGGTAGGTTTGGGTGCCGAGTGTGTCGATGTGGAGGCAGTAGTGGGCACCGAGGAGGACGGTGTCTTCTTTTTCAGTGCCGGGGTCTGAGTTTCGGTACCAACGGCAGGCTGACTCGATCCCGAGTGGCCTGAAGACTTTGTTGTTGGCTTCTCGGCCGGGCCCGGAGGCGGGGCGTAAAAAGTACTTTCTCGGTGTGCACCTGGGCACAAAGGTGAAGGTGTGACCAAAGCCTTTTTCGGTGGTGGGGGGAGGGGGTCTGGGTCGACTGCAGTACTTACGACCCGTTGCCCAGGAGTGATATCTTCGATGTCGGAGTCTGCTTCGGAGGCGCTGACAAAGCCTTCTTCGACCCGCTCCTATTTGGGTACATCAACGCCCTCTTGGAAGATGTCGTCGGGAATGGAAGTCGACGAGCGAGCCATTCTTCTTCGGGCTAGACGATACCGAATGGTCTTTTTGGAGGGGGAAGAGGCACAAGCTGGACAGTCTCTGGCCTCGTGCTCTGGTGAAAGGCAGAGGTTACACACCTCATGCAGATCTGTGTGTGGGAATTTCAACCCACACTGAGGACACTTCTTGAATGGAGTCCTTTCCATGAGCCAGATGTAGAGGCTCAGGTAGGCCTGAAGGCCTTCGTCGACGACCGGAATCGAGGACTTCGATGTTGGTGAAATGCGCGAGGATCGGGGTTGAAAACAATATCGTAGAAAAAGGTGAAGGATTGCGCGTCGAAAGTGGGATCGGTAATGGTACCGAGCTGGAGCGCGATAAACACATCCGAGCCCGATGGCGGAAAAAAACAATCTGAGGATGGAGCTGATGCCCATGCGCACTATGATCCAAAGGAGGAGTCACCTATCCTGTGACTTCCAAAGACTTTTCCAAGACAAAAACAAGTGCACATATCCGGGCCCAACACCAGATGGCGATCTATGCTCCGTGTGTGATCTGCAGCTCATTTGCCTCGAACATTGTTTTTTTGGAAAATGGACTTTGGGAGATTCAGGTCGTTACCCAACGCACAAGTTACAACTTGTGTAACGATATATCTGTAAGAGACATTAGTTAGTGATAGATTCCTTACCTTAGAATAATCCCCAGGCGTCAGACTGGATCCGGAAAGTTTTGCTAGCAGTACCCCTGCACATCAGTAGGCGGAGTCGTGCGGCTCCGCGTCCGTCGCTGGCGTCGTAAGCACCAAGATGACGTCACAGAGACTACTTAGGCACCACCCATGCGCGCTGACGTCAGTTCTGTACACGACTTTCCGCGCCAGGAACGCAGAGCCATGCAAGAAAGGGACCACTGGTGCCAAGAAAATAGGTCCCTGAAAGGGATGACCTTAATCCTAGAAATCAGTTCGCAGAACGGGAAGGATGGGTAGGGCGGTAAGGAATCTATCACTAACTAATGTCTCTTACAGATATATCGTTACACAAGTAGTAACTTGGGCATCTGAAAGAGACGTTAGTGATAGATTCCTTACCTTAGAATAGATACCCCAGCAATACCAACCCCGGTGGTGGGTCTGCAAACAGATTACACCAGAAAGTCACGGAGAACAGAACGGCCAAAGAAGCCGTCTCTCCGGACTGGACTGTCAAGGCAGTAAACTTGTGCAGTGAGGTCCACGTAGCTGCCTGACAAATGTCCTGCAAGGGAACGCCGCGTCCCAAGGCAGTAGTGGCTGCAGTTGCCCTGGTAGAATGGGCACGCAGCCCCACAGGAGGCTCCTTCTTAGCCAAGGAGTAACATGCTTTGATGCACAGAACGACCCACCGCGAGATGGTTCATTTTTGCACGGCCTGACCTTTTTTGGCGCCCAAGTAGCCAACAAAGAGCTAGTCATCCACCCGGAACTGCCGTGTATGCTTCAGATTGAACGCAAGCGCATGTTTTGGGTCCAGACAGTGGAGCCTCTCCTCCTCCCTTGAAGGATGCGGAAAGAAGGTGGGCAAAGTGATAGTCTGCCCGATGTGGAACGGCGTGACAAGCATTGGCAAAAAAGAAGGACGGGTCCATAACATCACCTTGTCCGGATGAACAGAATGGAAAGGAGGTTTGGAAGAAAGTGCCTGGAGCTCACTCACTCTTCTGGCAGAGGTGATAGCTACCAGGAAAGCCGTCTAGAGAGTGAGAAGACGTAAAGGACAGTTGTGAAGGAGCACAAAAGGAGAGCACATCAGATAGGTCAAGATAAGATTTAAGTACCAATGAGGCATTATGAATGGCACAGGAGGAAACGTGCGTGTAATTCCTTTCAGGAAACGGTTAACAACCGGGGGACTTAATGGGAGAAGGCTGATCTGGAAGCCTGAGAAAGGCAGAGATGGCCGAAAGATAACCTTTGAGAGTGCCCAGAGAAGAGCCCTGCGGGGCAAAGGAGAGCAGAAACAGAAGGAGCTCAGAAAGAGGGGCAGAAAGGGGATCTACAGACTTTGCTGTGCACCATGCCACAAACTTGTTCCACCGGCAGGCATATACTGCCTTAGTGGAGGGACGCCTGGCTGCCAGAATTACATCACAGACTTCGGGAGGAAGATCGAAAGCTGTCAACTGTCGCCGCTCAACGCATGGAGGTGGAGGCTGGACAGGTTCGGGTGGAGGACCGTCCCTTGGTGCTGCGACAGCAGATCCTCCCGGAGAGGCAGTCGGATCGGGGGATCGATCGCCATGTCGAGTAGCTCGGGATACCAGTACCTTCGTGGCCAATCCGGAGCCACAAGTATGACTTGGGCCCGGTCGCGCCGAATCTTCTTCAGCACTGTGGGTAGAAGTGTTATAGGCGGAAAGGCATACAATAGACCGCAACTCCACTCGCGACAAAAAGCGTCGCCTAGCGAGTGCCGCCTTGGAAATTCCAACGCGCAGAACTGATGACTTTGCGCGTTCTCTTCAGTGGCGAATAGATCTAACCAAGGCTCTCCCCACTGCTGAAACAGACCTTGCGCCACGTCCGAGTTCAGACGCCATTCGTGATCCAGCATGCACCGGCGGCTGAGTTCGTCCGCCCTGGCATTCAGAGAACCCGCCAGGTGTTGAACCACCAAGGTAATGCATTGATGTTCCAGCCATGTCCAGAGGCGCAGAGCCTCCTGACATAGGGTCCAGGACCCCACCCCGCCCGGTTTGTTGCAATACCACATGGCGGTGGGGTTGTCTGAACACCTGCACCACACTTCCCTAGACAGAGGGAAGGAATGCCTTCAGTGCAAGTCGGATCGCCCGAAACTCCAAAAGGTTGATATGGAGCCGGGACTCCGCCAGAGACCAGAGTCCTCAGATCTCCGCCTCTCCCAAGTGGCCTCCCCATCCCAGGAGGGACGCATCCGTCACCACTGTGTGCTCCGTTTGGGGAAGGGAGAGGGATCTGCCATTAACCCTATCCCGATTCCTGAGCCACCACTGCAATTGTCGTGCAGTGCCCTCCGAGATCTAGACATGATCGGACAGGTTGCCCTGATGCTGCGCCCACTGGAACTTCAGGTCCCACTGCAGAGCCCGCATATGTCATCTGGCATGTGTCACCTGCAGGAGGCCATCAGGCCCAGAAGTCGGAGGGTCATCCTGACTGAAACCCGGGACAGAGCGGAATCATAGCCTGAATATCCTGGACTCGCTGCTCGGGAGGATAAACCCGAAACAGCGTCGAATCCAGAACCGCTCCGATGAAGGGGAGCTTCTGAGAGGGACTCAGGTGTGACTAAGGCACGTTGATGGTGAACCGCAGCAAATGCAGGAGGTCGGCCATAGTCTGAAGGTGGTTGATGACTGCCTGGGGCGAGCCCCGCCTTCAACAACCAGTTTTCGAGGTAGGGGAAGACTGACACCCCCGACCGGCGCAGGTGAGCTGCGACCACCGCCATCACCTTTGTGAACACCCGAGGGGCGCTGGTAAGGCCGAAGGGGAGCACAGCATGCTGGAAATGCTCCTGGCGTACCGTGAATCGCAGGTAACGCCGGTGGGCTGGCAGGACGGGGATGTGAAAATAGGCGTCCTGCAAGTCCAACGCTACCATCCAGTCTCCAGGGTCGAGGGCAGCCAGGACCTGAGCCAGAGTCAGCATTTTGAATTTCTCCTTCCGGAGGAAGCGATTGACGTTCCGGAGGTCCAAGATGGGGCGCAGGTCCTTCTTGGGGACCAGAAAGTTGTGGGAACAACAACCACTCCCTACTTCTGGCCCAGGAACGCACTCGATGGCCCCCTTGGCCAAGAGGGCCGTGACTTTCTGTTGGAGACGTACCAAGTGATCCCCCAACATGTGGTGGCACCGAGGTGGCATGGCTGGAGGGGAGGACTGAAAGGGAAGGGAGCAACCCCTGCGGATGATCTGCAACACCCATTTGTCTGATGTGATATCGCGCTAGTGGGGGAGGAGGTGGCGAATCCTGCCACCCACAGGCGTGGGGTGCTCCACAAAGCTCGGATTAGGAATGTTTGGAGGTAGAAGCAGTGGGGGCGGAGGTGGACTGACCCCCACGCGTATTCCCAGACCCGCCCCTGCGGAAGTCGCGTCTGCGCTGAGGCTGGTTCTGCACAGGGTTGCTGAAGGAACGTGCCTGGGCACCTCTGTCGCGGCCACGAAAGGAACGAAAACCAGGAGTGGCCGGGCTCTTTGCAGAAAGACCCAAGGACTTGGCCGTGGCTCACGAGTCCTTAAAACGCTACAGTGCACTGTCGGCCTTCTCGCCAAACAGGCGAGTGCCATCAAAGGGCATGTCCATGAGCGAGCTCTGGACATCGGGTGAGAACCCAGTAGATCGCAACCAGGCTTGGCGACGCAGTGCCACAGTCATAGAAATCGCCCTGCCCAGTGAGTCAGCGGTGTCCAAACCACACCGAATGGCGAACTTAGCCTTATCCTTACCCTCAGCAACTGTCTCGGAAAGCACAGCATGGACCTTCTCAGGGCACTGAGGCAACACCTGAGCAACCGTATCCCACACCGCGTGGGAATAGCGGCCTATTTTTTTATTTAAGAGGTTTTATATAGCGCTAGCCAGACCCGAAGGTATCGGAGCGCTTCACAGCATATAGGAGAAAAATCACACAAAAGCGACAAAAGTATTCAAAGTTCCAGTGTGCTGAGCGTCCGAGGGGCGCATTGAGGTAGAGAGGTTCCGAGGTAGTCTCAATGCGTGGACAAAGTCTTGGGGTAGGTCTTTGTCCGAGAGTTGAAGGACGAGGAGGGGGTTAGGGGACAGGGATGAGGTAGGGAGTGATGGAGCATTTGCCTGGTGGCTGCAGAGTGTAGGCTTTTGTGTTTCGGATTTCAGTTCGGGAAGGCACGGTTTAGGGAAAGGTCTTTTAGGAGTCTTTTGAATTTTATGAAGGAGGGAATAGTCCTTATATCAACCGGGATGGAATTCCAGATTTTGGGTGCGTTTCCTGCGAAGGAACGTGCTGCTGTTTTTTGCTTGCGTGTTTTCAAAGGGATAAGTAAGAGGGTGTTGGAGCTCCTGAGGTTTCCTGACTGGCCGGCTTTCTTGAGCTTGGAGGCCAGGTATTCCGGTTTGCCTGTGTGCAAGGCAGGCAGTTCTAAAGCTGGCACGCATTTCCACTGGGAGCCATTTTAGTTCTCCGAGTGCGGGGAAATAAGTGGTCATATTTTTTTACTCCGGTGACCATTCTGGCAGCAGCATTGAGAGTTGTTTTGAGTGTCGCTAGGTGGGAGAGAGTTGTACCGGAGAGAACTGTGTTCCCATAGTCCAGTCTAGATAACACCAGTGATTGGGTGGCTTGTTTGAGGTCCATGGGCGGGATGAAGGGGTTAATTTTGTTGAGAAGCTTCAGATTGAGGAAGGCACTCTTCGCAGAGGTCTTGATGTGTTTGGTCATGGTTAGTTTCTGGTCGAGGGTGATTCCTAGTGATTTTACCGAGTTAGCCAGGGTGAGATTACCGTTGAGAACATAGATTGCTTTCAGCCACTCTACGATTTGCGGGTTTTCATCTTTGTTGGAGATGAGGAGGATTTCGTTTTTTTCTTGATCGAGTTTGAGGTGGTTTGTTGATAGCCATTGTTGAACTTCTTTAAGAGTGTTGTTGAGTCTTAGAATGTTGTTAATGGAGGAGGTTTCCAAGTAGATCTGGGTGTCATCTGCATATAGGTGGCAGGGGATGTTGGCTTTTTTCAGAATGGTTGTGAGGGGTTCCATGTATATGTTGAACAGTTGAGGGGAGAGTACGGATACCTCTGTTGACAGTGAGTAGGTCGGACGTAAAGGATTTGATTTTTATCCTTTGGGAGCGACTATGAAAGAAGGAGGAGAACCATTGAAGGACCACCTCGTCTGCACCCACTCGGTCTTTGAGAGTTTTGATGAGAAGATCGTAATCCACCGTGTCAAAGGCTGCCGAAAGGTCTAGGAGGATGAGTAGGCAGCATTGGTCAGTGTCAAGGGACTTGAGGAAGTCAGACGATGTTAAGGATCGCGGTTTCAGTGCTACAGCCTTTTCTGAAGCCTGATTGGTGGTGGTTTAGCAGGTTGATATTGTTGATGTGCTGATTCAGTTGACGGAGAACGCATTTTGAGGATTTTGGCTAGGAAGGGGAGATTGGAGACCGGTCTGAAGTTGTTCAGGTCGTTGGTGTCTAGGCCTGGCTTTTTGAGTAGTGGTGTGACTTGGCCGACTTTGAGACAGTCTGGTATGATGCCGGTTTTAAGGAGCGGTTTATGATTTCACACCAAAGTGGTGCGAGGGAGAGTTTCAGCTTTTTGGTCATTTCGGAGGGTACAGGGTCGAGGATGTGTGATGAGGGTTTGGAGGAGGAGATTAATTTGAGAATCTCAGTTTCAGGAAGGGGTAGAAGGATCTCCAAGCGTTTGTGGGGCGCGAGCTAGAGGTGGTTTCGGTTGCTGGGGCTGAGTTTTTGGAGGCAGGATAGAGGATTATGTCGAGTGAAAGCTCGATCTTGTTGATTTTTTCGTTGAATAAGCTTGCGAAGTTGTCACATAGGTCTTTGGAGGCCTGGGCTGGGGTTGTAGAAGGTTTGGAAGTTTGTTGCTTGATGATGTTAAAGAGTTCTTTTGGTCTGTTTTTCGCACTGTCAAGAGCGGTGCAGAAAAAGTAGTTTTTTTCAGTATTTATATGTTTTTTTGTACTTTCTTCTTGCTGTTTTGAGTTTCTCGCAGAGGCTAGAAGAGGGATTCTTTCTCCATAGACATTCTGTGGCTCTAAACTGCCTCCTTTCGTCGTTAATGTCCTTGTTGAACCAGGATCTGGAGGGGATTTTGCTGGATTTTTTCAGTTTCAGGGGGGTTAGTTGGTCTAGGATGGAGGACATAGTTGAGTTGTAGTGGGATGTGATGGCATCCAGGATTGCTCCTTTGTTGTGGGTTTCTTCTCAGCAGTGCTGGTTAAGGTTGATGTTATGTAATAGCTCGTTCAAGTTTTGGATTGGTGCGCTGTTTTTATCATTCCAGTGCAGGTTGAGGTTGCCCAGAATTAGGTTGTTGCTATCTCGGAGAGAGCAGTGGGCAACCAGGTCTGAGAGGCGTCCCGTGAATATGAAGGTGTTGCCTCGAGGATGGTATAGGAGATAACAGTGTAGCGGTTTATTGTTGCTGGTGTTAATGTTGGTGGTTAGGCATTCAAAAGAGTTGTAGTTGAAAGTGTCAATTTCGGTGACGGACAGGTTTTTGTTGTGAATGATTGCTAGACCCCCACCTTTTTGATCTCTTCTATCTTTGTTGATGATAGAGAAGTCCGGGGTACGAGCATATCCATGATTGGAGGAGAGGTGTCATTTAGCCAGGTCTCTGTGATGAAGGTTATATCAATGTCATGGTTGAGGATGGATTCAGCTAACTCTGTGGCATGTTTAGTGGCTGATCTGCAGTTTATGAGCATGCAGTTGGTCAGGGGGTGCCTTTTTTTGGTTCCTTTGTTAGGGGGGCAGTAGGGATGTTGATGAGGGAGGGTGGGGGTCTAGTGATCACTTCTGAATCCAGTGATTACCTGAATCGAGGATTGGGGGATGTGTGTAGAGGGGGTGGTGTACGAGGAGGCCAGCTCGGTCACTTCATCAGAAGACATGGCTTGCATAGTTCTATTAGGTCTTGGATTAAGGTTCGAGAGGGGGGGATGGGGTCCAGCTGGTTTGCGGAGCCTTGGGGAGCCTTTGGTGAGCGTGGTTGGATATGATGGGAGTAGAGTGGGGGTTTAAGGTGGGCTTATGGAAAGTAGCGAGGTTGCTTAGGGTGTCGTTCAGACCCTGTATTATAATGACCACTTGGCTTTCAATCAGGGAGAGCCGGCGCTCCGACTCTTCTTGGCGGGGGGTTTAGTGGATGGATGGATTCTGGGTGGGGCCTTCTCGGATGTGCGAGGATCTGACAAAGTTGTGCTTACTTTTGGAAGTTGAAGTGTTGTCGGTTAGGGTTATGGGGTTAGGCGTGGGGTGGGAAGGGTCATGTTGTGGTGGTAGTAGTTTTCTTTTGCAGGTGGGTATGGGAGGGTGATTCGGAGACTTAGAGTGAGTATTGAGGTCGACCAGTAAGGCTTCAAGTGGGATATGCACCGGGGGAGTTCGATGGGACGGACCAGTGCAGGAGGGGGCGCCTTGTTCTTGATGGTAGAGGTGTAGGAGGTGATTCGAGGAGGAGCGTATGGGTTAGTGATAGCAGGTGCCAGAATAGTGTGGATGTTCTGCAGGGGGGAGTGGTTGTCCAGGTAGAGGGGGAACAATGGGAGGGGAGGCTGTGTGTGGATGGCGGAAGTCCTCAGAGAGGGAAAGAGGAGATCAAATGACTCAAGGTTGCCATTGTTAGCTTGAATCAAGACTGTGCCGTTGGGAGTAGATGGTCACAAAGGTGTTCCCACAGCATGCCTTGCGGTTAGGGATAGAGAATGATAGTTTGCAGCTATGGGGAGTAATGATGGTTTTGGTAAGGTGGAGTTGTGTTCTAAGGGTGGAATTCCACTTGTCGGGCCTTTCCGTGTGAAAGATGAGGTCCATTTTTACTTGGCCTTTGGCGGAGCAATGATATAGGTCAGAAAATAGTGATTCAGGGTATTGCCTGATCAGTTTGTGTTTGAGGTTTTTTTTCGCTTTGGGTGAGAGATTGAGGGGGAGATTGAGCAGGAAGGAGTTTGAGCCGTGCGGTTTTACATAGGGTGAGGTGAGGGGGTTGGGGTAGGTTGACATGGTAGAAGGCATATTATTTAAGTTGGCGGTGGGGCTGGTTCCTTTCGGACTGGGTCCGTTATGTTAGAACATGGGACGGGGGGCTTGTAGAGGGAGACGGGACTGCTATCGAGGTCAGACCGCTTCTATATGGGTTGGGTTGGTTGGCTGTTAATGCACGGACTGTGGGGGCAGGGAGAGAGAAGAGCAGAGGGGCTTGTGTTAATTAGGTTTTTTGGAGGGGTGTGCGATAGTTTCTGTTGACCAGACGCTGAATTATGAGTTATGTAACCCACCAGCGTTTAATGGGATAGCCTCCAGGAGGTCAGGCCGAATGAGTAGATGGGAGCTGCAGCAGAAGGATGCAGCAGGCTGCTGTCACAGCAATGATAGCCCTGGATTAGATATTGATGAGCCTGGCCGCAGATTTGGGTGGACCGGGCCGTTATTGGGGGTTGGTCAGTGGCTCGACTGTGGGGTTTACAAGAAAGGGAAGTGCTACGGTGTCTGAGTGGAAAGCGGTATCACATAGGTGGGGGCCAGATTTATATTAAGGTGAGGTGAATCCACAGGAGCAGGGGGCATTCAGGATGAAAGGGACTCACCGGCGCCGTCAGGACGTTGAGGAGCTCTGAGTAGATCGTATAGCACTTTCCCGGTTTCCTTGGTATCAGTCAGGTGGTCCTAGGTGGCCTTGGCTGTCTAGGCTCTCTTGGGACCTCTGCAGGGTACCCTTGAGCTGTAGGCCTTCTGTTCAGTGGTTCAGGTTATCATTGTAACAACAGGGCAGCCATTTTATGGACAGGCACTGTAGAACTCTGCAGTAGTTCAAAGACGGCTACCTGAGGTCCCCATAGAGTCAGAATTCAGATCATAGAGGATCGAGGCTTCTCCTGAGCCCCTTGCAGGGTGTCAACAAATTGCTTGCCATCCGTTTCCCGGGAGGTTTCAATTAGTGCCCAAACTGTGCGGCCATTTTAAAGTCAGGCGTTGTGTAGCTCTGGAGCAGCTAGTGTTCCTTTTTCCTAATAGTACTCTACTTGTTGGCCAATGTGAGGGGGGCTGTCTGGACTCTCATGGGCCTGAGAGGTGTCCTTAAGGAGTGAGCTGATAGACTTGTGGTTCTGGCAGTCGGTGATGTTTCGGCGGGGCGGCCATTTTAAGGACAGGCACTGCAGAGCTCTGCAGTATCTCCAATACAGCTTCCTGAGGTCCCCATTGTGCCAGATTATAGATCAGGGAGGGAAGAGGATCTCTCTGACCCACTGCAGGATGTCATGTAATTGCCTGCAGCCCGTTCGCTACGAGTTTCCTTGAAGGCGGTCTTGATCGAGCGGCCATTTTAGTGAGAGCTCGCGCTCAGTTTTTGGAAAGCAGACTTCGCGGTGTCCAGGAGCGGGGAGCGGTCCATGTCCGGGGCTGGCGGCACTCTCGAGGGTCACCTTTTGCATGCCAGGAGTTCTTTACGAAGTTGGATGCTGCTTGTGCCAGTCATCAAACTGCAGAGTTGGATGCTGCCTGTGCCGGTCACTCTTGAGGGTCCGGTTTCTTTGTGTTCTTTATGAATTTGGATGCTGCCTGTGTTGGTCATCAGACTGTGATCACTCGAGGGTCCAAGATGGGAGTCCTGAGATCAATTGAGGGCTGCAGACCGCCTATCATCCATGATACTGTGTTCCTTTTGTGGCAGGTGCCAGGGTTTCCAGTAAGAAACATGCGTCACCCTTTTCTTTCTCTAAGGGTACACCAAACTTATTTGCTGCCCTCTTTACAATGTCATTGTAGAAAGCAATATCATCTGAGGGGGAAGCTTTCGAGGGATAGCTGCAAATCTATTCTTCTGGACTTTCGGTGTCAAGGTCATTCCATGCATCCTCAAAGGTTTTGAAGTTTTCCTCTTCCAACGGTATGTCTACGCATTTCTCGGGTTCTTCACCTCGAGGTTCTTGAGGGGATTCAAAGGTACCTTCTTCTCACTCAGCGTCTTCAGCCTCTTC
Organism: Triturus cristatus; assembly: GCF_964204655.1. NCBI lineage: Eukaryota > Metazoa > Chordata > Amphibia > Caudata > Salamandridae > Triturus > Triturus cristatus. The sequence goes on along the minus strand of NC_140579.1, from coordinate 803,194,644 downwards.
GGCGTTGATGCTCTCCGGTCTGGCAGCCGTTGTTTTAGGGATTTGAAAATCCTTCAGTGAGGCGTCTTAATCCTTTTCCTTTTGTAGGAGCGTAGCAATCGCCTCCTCGAGTCTTTTTCTTTCGACTTAAAGGGCCCTCTCGACCTCGGGGGCCAGAGATTTTCTCTTCTTTCCGGCGTCGACATTAATCTTCGGCGGTGTTGTGCCCTTTTTTGCGGGTTCGTTGTAGACCCTTGGCTTCGGTGATTTTCTCTCCTCAGTAACCTTTGGTAGGGTTCTTTTAATCACGGCTGACCATTGAGTAACTTTTTGCTCGAGGTCGGGGCTGCCTTGGGCACCTTATGCTTGTGGCCCTTTGGTTCCGACGGATCTTTATGGTGTCTTACCTTCTCCGTCTTCTTTTTCAACTTCCTGGCCTTCTCGGCACTGATCTTTTTGAAGTCCCTTTCTAGGATCTCGACGTCCGATCCTTCGTATGTCGACTTGGCTGGTGCTCCCTGCTCTTCCTCGTCGCTAGAGAAACCCAGGTCCCTCATGGAAGGTTTCTTCATCTACCGCGACATTGTGGCGTAATGGGCCTGTCTTTGTTTTTGGGGTGTCCCGAGAGTCTTCGGCAGGAACACTGCTTTGGCCTTACAGTCCTTATCCTGATGATCTTCGGGCATGCAAAGGTTGCACACATCGTGTGGGTCGCATTGTGTGCTTTTGTGGTGGCACTTGGGGCAGAATTTGAAAGGGGTATTCTCCATGACCCCTACATTGCCATTTGTGGCCCAGAGTGGTCCTCTGGGGTTCGAACGGACGCTCTGCTTCTGCCACTTGCCACGATGTTGGAGATTTTTCATGAAACGAAAAAACTTTCTTCAGAGCTTCTCGTCTTGCTTCCAGACCAAACGGTGGAAAAATGAATCTGAAGATGGCCACCATGCATGTCGTCCTCCAGGATACTGTCTGACGTCACACAGGGGACGTACCTGGCACCAAATGGTGGTAGACAGCAACCAAAAAAACAAACAAAAAAAAAAAAGAACACCCCCAGACAATTCCAGACCCAACCACAAGATGGCGGAATGATGCACAGCATGTGAATCCAGTAAAGGATTCCCGCTGCAAAAGTAACATTATCCGTTCGAGGGATGTGAGCTGTAGATCACATGCTTTGAATAGACTATACAGCAGTATACTCCCAAAGCGGTGGCTGTAGCCGTTGCACTCGTTTTAAAACGTTTTTTAAGTACTGCCTGGCCTACATTAGCTTGTTGCCTCGCTAACACATCTACACAATAGTGCTTGGTGAGTGTGTGCGGTGTAGACCATGTTGCTGCCTTACAGATGTCAGCCAGCAGAAAATTCCCTAAGGCCATAGTAGCCCCTATCTTGCGAGCTGAATGCCCTCTAGGGGGTATTATCAAAGTTCTTTTCGCTTTCACATAACATGTCTGGATACATTTTACGATTCCTCTTGCAATGCCTGATGTAGATATGGGATTGCCTTTGTGTGGTGGCGAAAAAGCAACAAAAAAGCAGCTTCTTTACACATAATATAGTAGAGCTCGTTATGCTACAGAATCAGGTTGAGGAAAGAACACAGGTAACTCAACTGATTGATTGGAAAATCAAACAACTTTAGGAAGAAATTTAGGATTGATTCGAAGAACCACTCTGTCTTTGTTAAGCTGAAAGAAGGCTCTTGTACAGTTAATGTCTGGAGTTCACCAACTCTCAGTGAAGTGATTGCGATGAGAAAAGCAACCTTCCATGAGAGGAATTGTAATTGACACTTATTCATTGGTTCAAATGGTGGACCCATTAGCCTTGTAAGGACTATGTTTAAGTTCCATACTGGTGCAGGTGGGACTCTTGGTGGTATTGCCCTTTTTAATCCTTCCATAAATGCTTTAATCACTGGTACTCTGAATAGAGATGAGTGTTGTCTGTTTTGTAAGTATGCAGCCACTGCTACTAGATGTAAGCGAATGGATGTATAGGCTAGTCCAGATTGCTGTAAATGTAACAGGTAACAGATGATGTTTTGCACAGTAGCATTAAGAGGATTGTTATTGCTGCAATAGATAAACCGTTTCCATCTTAGTGCATAACATTCCCTAGTAGTAGGTTTTCTAGCCTGTTTTAGGATTTTCATACAGTCTGGTGGTAATTGTAAATAACCAAACTATGACATCAGGAGCCAAATCGCCTGTTGACTTCTTTGGGATTTGGATGTCTGATTTCTCCAAGGCTCTGAGTGAGGAGACTGGAGTGGAGATGCAGCTTTTGGTGTGGAACTACTGAGAGCTTCAGCAGGGTGGTAAACCAAGTTTGACGTTCCCATGTGGGAGCTATGAGAATCAGTGTGAGGGATGTTTTCCTGAGCTTCTGAACTACCAGTGGAATGAGTGGGAGAGGCGGGAAAACGTAAGCAAATATCCCTGACCAGTTCAACCATAAGGCATTGTGTTTGGAGAGCGGGTGTGGGAACCTGGAGGCGAAGCTTGAGCATTATCCATTTTGTGCTGTGGCGAACAGGTCTATAAAGGGAAAAGAAAATGCTACTTACCCAATATGCATCTGTTCTTGGCATGTAGAGCTGTAGATTCATATGAGTTAGCATATATTGCCATCTGGTGTTGGGCTCAGATGTTTGCACTTTGTTTTTCTTTGAAGAAGTCTTCCTAGTCACGAGGTAGGTGACTCCTACTTACGAGGATAGTGCGCATGGGCATCGACTCCATCCCCAGATTGTTTTCACCATAAAGGGTGGTGATGGAGTTAGTAAGAATAGAAAATGATGTCCATGTGTGTTGCATCGAAGTAAGATAGTACTGCAGCAGATAAAGGTACCCGGGGAGGCGTGTGGGTGCATATGAATCTTCAGTTCTACATGCCAAGAACAGATGCATACTGGGTAAATAGCATTTTCCGTTCGAGGCATATGAGCTGTAGATCATATGCGTTAGCATAGACTATACATCAGTTTCTTCCCAGCAGTGGTTGACCTGTATCTGTTGCAGTAGTTTGAAAAAGTGTTCTTAAGACAGACTGGCCGACACTAGCTTGTTGTTTTGCATGCACATCTACACAGTAGTGTTTTGTGAATGTGTGAGGTGTAGACCAAGTTGCAGCTTTGCAGATGTCATCTAAGGGTATATTCCCTAAGAATGCCATAGAATCCCCTAGCTTGCGTGTGGAATGTGCGTTTAGCTTTGATGTAGCATAGTTGGATGCATTTAACTATCCATCGTGCAATACCAGTTTTTGAAATAGGATTGCCCTTATGTGTTGGTGAAAAAGCAAAAATGTTGTTTGGTTTTCCTAAAAGATGGTTTGTTCAATGTAAAAGTATTGCTCTTTTAACATCTAGTGTGTGAAGAGCACGTTCTGCCACTGAGTTTGGTTGAGGGAAAACACTGGTAGTTACTCAGACTGAGGTGAAAGGCAGAAACCACTTTAGGTAAAAAATGTTGATTAGTCCTAAGAACCACTTTGTTGTGATGAATTTGCAAAAATGGTTCTTGAATGGTTAGTACCTGGAGCTCACCAACTCTTCTAAGAGATGGGATGGCTATAAGGAAGGCTACCTTCCAAGTGAGGAACTGCAATTCACATTTGTGCATAGGTTCAAACAGTGGACCCACGAGTCTTGTAAGGACGATATTAAGGTTCCAAACTGGAGAGGGTGGAACTCTAGGTGGAATGATTCTCTTGAGTCATTCCATGAATGCTTTGATAGCGGGCACGCTAAACAAAGACAAGTGTTGTCTGTTTTGTAGATAAGCAGCTATTGCAGCAAGATGCAATCGTATAGATGTGTATGCCAAGTTACAGCGTTGTAAGTGTAAGATAGCAAATGATGTTTTGAATAGAAGCATCTAGTGGACTGATTTGATGGTTTGTACAGTAAATCACAATCGTAGCATGATCTTGTGGTAGGACTTCTAGCCTCTTTAATGACGTTCATACAGTCTGGCGGGAGATTAAGTTAGCCAAACTATGATCTCAGGTGCCAGATCGCAAGGTTGAGTTGATTGGGATCTGGATGCCTCATCTCTCCATGGTTCTGAGTGAGTCGCTTGGGTGAGAGGAAGTTTTTGATGAGGAGCTACAGATCGCTCCAACAGGGTCGTGAACCATGGTTGTCGAGCCCATGTGGGAGCAACCAGGATCATTTTGAGTGAGTGCTGTTGGAGCGTCCAACCACTAATGGAATGAGTGGGAGAGGCGGAAAAGCGTGAGCAAATGTTCCGGACCACTTCATCCATAGCGGATTGCCTTTGGACAAAGGGTGTGGATATCTGGAAGCTAAGTTTGGGCATTTTGCGTTTTGGTGTGTGGCAAACAGATCTATTTCTGGGTAGCCCCACATTTGAAAGAATGGGAGGAGAACTTGAGGATGCAATGCCCATTCGTGGATCTGTTGGCGCTGACGACTGAGCAGATCTGCAATTTGATGGTCTATTCCAGGAAGGTGTTCCGCAAGGAGATATAGCTTTTGAGGAATGGCCCATCTCCATATGCTTTGAGCTAAACCGCCAGAGCAGTAGGGAGTGTGTACCTCCTTTCTTTTGTATATAGTACATTGCTGTTATGTTGTCTGTACGGACTAGGACAGCTTTGTTAAGTAGATGGACTTGAAAGTCTTTTAATGCTAGAAAAATTGCCAGAAGTTCCAGGTAGTTTATGTGGAACTGTTTTTGTTGTGGGGTCCACAGGCCCTGAATGGTATGATTTCGTAGATGAGCTCCCCAGCCGGTCAGCGACGCTTCTGCTGTTAACACTATCTGTGGAACCGGGTCCAGGAACTGCCGCCCTTTGGAAAAGTTTTGTGCGTTTCCCCATTGCAGAGAACGATGGGTGCAGCTGTCTACCAACAAAATCTGTCAACTGGCCTTGAGCCTGGTTCCACTGACATGCTAAACATTCCTGCAGAGGATGCATTTGGAGTCTCACATAAGGGAATATTAGAATTAGAATGCAAGAGGCCATCATTCCTAAGAATTGCACAAACACTCGAGCTGATAGTGAATCTTGTGGTTGAAATTGTGATATTAGAGCCTGTATGTTGCGTATCCCGATTGGGTTGGGGTATGCTAGAGCTTTACAAGTTCCTAGATATAATTGTGTGTTGGACGGTTGGAGATGGGATTAGGTGAGGTTTACTGTGAATCCCAAGCAGTGAAGCAATTGAATTGTTTTGTGGGTGTGTTGAACACAGCTTTGCTGTGATTTGGCCTTTATGAGCTATTCGTCCAGACAAGGAAACGCGTGAATGTGTTGTCTTCTTAAGTGAGCTGCAACTACTGCTAGACACTTGGTGAAAACTCTGGGTGCTGTGGTTACCCCGAACGGGAGGACTTTGAACTGGTAGTGTTGACCGTCCACCACAAACCTGAGATATTTCCTGTGTGCTGGTGAATGGGAATGTGGAAGTAGGAGTCCTTTAGATTCAAAGTGGAAAGAAAGTCGCCTTGGTGAATGAATTGAGGGTGACCATGTGGAAATATTTGGATTGAATGTCGAGATTTAGCTGTCTGATGTCCAGTATTGGTCTGAGAGAGCCGTCCTTTTTTGGGATTAGAAAATAAAGCGTGTAAACCCCTGTGCCCTGATGAGCTAAGGGGACTGGTTCTATTGCATGTTTTTGTAAAAGGGAGAGAACTTCTTGTTTTAGGAGGGTGAGATGTTCTGAGGACATCACACAATGTTTGAAAGGAATGTTCGGTGGAGTGGAGGTAAGTTCCAAGCAATAACCATATTGGATAATTTGTCTTACCCACTTGTCTGTTGTGATGGAATTCCAGACAGGTAGGAACTGTGAGAGACGTCCCCCTACAAGGAGTGGAATGATCTGGGGAAAGTCACTGTTTGGTGGTAGGGGAAGTGCAGGTGGAGTTACCTCTGCCTCTATTGTTATTACCTCTGTATCCTCCCCGAAAATATCCACTGGTTGAGGAGGATTGATTGGGGCTTTTATAAGATGAGTAGGTGTTTTCCAATGCCGTTGTCTTTGAGCCACCCCTATAAAAGGAGCGATGAAAAGAGCCTCTATTAGAAGGTAGTTGTAATGCTCCCATGGATTTAGCAGTTTCTGTCTTTTTTCATTTTTTCCAATGAAGAATCTACTGTGGGGCCAAAAAGATGTTCTTGATCAAATGGCTGATTAGGTTGTGCTGATTGTACTTCTAGTTTGAATCCTGAGATTCGAAGCCAAGCGTATCAGCGTAGCAAAACGCTGGGGTTAAATGCACGTGAGGCTGTATCAGCTGCATCAAGGGCACATTTGATGGAAGTGTTTGTAATGAGCTTACCCTCTTGAATGAGGTTGTGAGCTTTAGCCTTGTATTGGTCTGGTAAGTGTTGCATCAGTTTTCATAGCTCGGCATAGTGAGCTCTATCATAATGCACCAGGAGAGCTTGTGCATTGGCAAGACCTGGAATAGTTTACCAATTTCGATAAAGAATAGCACGTCGCTCATGGCATTTAGAAGACTACTGAAAACTTGGTTAATCGTCAACTAAAATGTCAGGACTACCAGGGCATACCAAAGTTCAGCACGCCTGCCAACTCCAGCGCCAAGACGCCCCTGGGCATACGAGCGCTTTACAAGTCTATAAATCAAATCATACGCCAATGGTTGGCAGCTTGAGATGCGATTCTCTTGCCTGATGCATCTATAAGTTTTGAGCCCTTGTCAGGAGGAGGGGCGTCACCCGTTGTCTGAGAATTTGCCCTTTTCCGTGCATTTTAAACAAGAGAATCTAAAGGTACCCGACCCCCTGATGTATATTGGGTCCGTAGGAGCGGCTTTATAATTTGTGTCTACCCTTGGTGTAAGTATTCTAGCTCTAACAGGGTCTTTGAATACCTCGCTGGCGTGTTTGATCATACCTTTGAGCATGGGCAAAGTATTTGTGGTTTTTTGGGAAGGAGCGAAGGTTTCCACTAAAAAATCCTCGTCCATGGGATCAGTATGGTATTGAGCAGCTCTATTAATGAGCTGTGCGAAACAAATGTCATTGGGTGGTGATGGTCTGGAGAGATTTAGATAGGGGTCAGAAGTATGATCCGGGTCCTTATCATAATCATCCCAGGGATCTGAGTCCTGTGGAATGTTGTCCTCATCATCCCCGTCCCCATCATCATCATCTTCTTGTGGTATAGGTGAAAAACGTGGTGGTGGTGAGTTTGCTGGTGAAATTAGTAGTTTTGGGTTAAAAGGTGGAGGAGAGGGAGGTATGTAAGGAGGAGAGGGGTTAGTACCCATGTCTTTTTTCTTAAGAGGCATGCGGTAGTCTTCAGGGAGGTCCAGCTTCTGTTTTTTAGGAAGTGTTGCTCGAAGTTTTCCGGTTTCTGGGTCAATATGCAACTGTTTTTGTTTCGGATCCAACAATTCTTGTGGAGGATGTTCTTTGGATGGAGTCTGTTTATGTTTGGAAGATTTCAGAGGGCTTCTGTGCTTTTTAGGTTCGGTCCCCTTCGGTGCGGATTGTTGACTTTTTCCTGTTTCGGATCCGAAGGCTTTTCTTTAGCTGGTTTCGGTTCCGAGGCTTTCGATTAAGCCGGAGTCGATTCTGAAGCTTTTGGTTTCGGTGGTATCGGCTCCGAAGCCTTCGGTTTATGGGAATCTTTCGGTGCCGAAGATGTCTTGGGTGCCGACAGCAGAGCTCCAGGCTTAGCCTTGTGTTTCAGTGCCCAAGATGTGGGTTCGGTACCTGCATGGGGTCGGCTTGATCCTGAGCAGGAAGACTTGTCTTTATGTTTCATAGCCGGGCTCGAAGGCGGGCGTTTGAAATGGTCACGGTGTCGAACCGAAGGTGTAGGTGTAGCCGGATTCTTTGGTATTTTTGTGGGCAGTTGGGGCTTGTTACTCAACAGTTCGCTGAGCCGGAGTGACGTTCGAGTCCTCTTCCATGTCGGAGTCGTCGACATCAGACACTGCAATGTGGTGTTCTTATTTTTCGGCGCCGGGTTTCCGACTCTTCTCCGAAGATATCTGGCACCGGACTAGTTCCGCCTCTCATCTCGCGACATCATAAATAGTTTTCTTCGATCGGAATGATCGACAGGCCTCGCAGTTGGTTTCTTGGTGCTCCGAGGAGAGGCAGAGGTTACAGACCTCGTGCAGGTCAGTGTGTGGGAACTTAGCACCACACCCGGGGCATTTCTTAAATGGAGTCCATTCCATGGATTGCTGGCGTGGTTGGCGCGGGTAGGCCTCACGGCCCGCGTTGAAGCTTCGATCGAAGTAGTTGGATTTTATGATGCGCGTCGAAAGGGAAACTGTGATCGAAAACAATACCGTTGAGTGGTAAGGATTGCGCATCGAAAAGGTTCGAAGACGATCCCAAACCGGAGCGGTGCAATACACATCTGAACCCGATGGCGGAAAAAACCAATCTGGGGATGGAGTTGATACCTTTGCGTACTATCATCGTAAGGAGTCACCACCTACCTCGTGACTAGGAAGACTTCTTCGAAGAAAAACATCCGAACACTATATGGTGATCTATGCCAACTGTGAGAAAGTGGCTCTGTATATACTGTTCCCAAATAGGTACAGGGTGTACAGAGTCCACAGTCCCCAGAGGCTTGGCAGAGGCTAAAGTTAGATATGACCTTACTCTCTAAAGTGGTAGCTTGGTCGAGCAGTAAGGCAGTATCAGAGGACAGTGTAAAGCATTTGTTGTACACACTCAGCCAGCAAATGGTCTCACACACTCAATAACTGAACTCTAGGCCAATGGTTTATATATAAAAAATTTGAATTAAAATATACTTTCTCAGAATTAGATGCTTTATATAAATACTTTTGCAATATGCAATTAACTTTTGTAAACAGTTACAAGTGGTTACAATAGGCAACACTATTTTAAACAATAATGCATTGAGTTCAATGGAAGTTTCATGTTAGTTGCCACAGATTACTTTTAGGATTACTTTTGGAATTCCAGGACTGGATCCTAGATTCAGTCTTGGGTCAGTACTTGGAATCAAGTGATAAAAGTCGACTTAATTACTGTGATGATTTTTAGACAATATTTTGCCATTTTAAAAGTTGAGACTTAGAAAATATTTCATAGAAAACAGTCAATGATTCCCTATGGCAGAAAATTCAAGTTACAGGTATAGTATGTTCTCGTTACTTTTTTAATCCAGTACTGGGTGCCCAGACTCAGTACTGGGACCTTTATCCAAAACAGGTAAGCAATTACGTTTTCAGAAGTTATTCGATTTTTAAAGGATACTTAAAGTTTGCAGAAATTGACACTTAGAAGAAATTTCACAGAAAAACAGTCAATGATTTCCTATGGGAGAAAATTGGGTTACTGGTAAGTACAGTTGTAAGTATTTTTCAGAGTCAGTGCTGGGCACCAAGATCCAGCACTGGGAGCTCACGTAAGAGCAGGTGAGTATTTTCGTTTTCGTTACTCGGCTGATTTTTGGTGAATATTTTAAGATTTGAAAAGTCCACACTTAGAAGAAATTTCAGGAAAAAGCCAGTCATCTTACCTTATGAAGAAAATTGAGTTATCGGTTTAAAGGTAAGTACTCGACTGGCAGAGTTGAGGTTCTGGGCATAGACTCAGGGGTCCCCCAGGGTCAGGTAGGTACAGTTGGTTCACCCCAAGCGGCACTAGGGTGGCCGGGTGCAGAGAGAGTTAGGCCCAATGTTATCCTATGAGGGATAGGTGGGCCTTGGTTGGTGGCTGCTGACTAGCAGGCCACACTGCTGTGGGAGCTGGGCTCCTGGTCACTTACTCAGGGCAAGTGGGGAAGTAGATAGGTGCAGAGGTTGCACTGCCAGGGCCACTCGAGCCGGGTTGGAGCAGGAGCAGGTTCGAGGGTCGACAGGCCGGTAGGGCTGGGGCCAAAGCAGTTGGTGTCTTCTTCTTCTTAGCAGCTGCAGGTCAGGTCTTCTAGCTCTTCTTCGGATTTTGGAATCTGGAATCTGGGGAAGGAAGGTTCAGGGTGCCCCTAAATACTAGATTTAGGGGCGTTACAGGTAGGTGAAGGACAGGGACCAATGGGCCCCTGTCCTGGGGTGGGTACACCCCCTATCCTGCCTCTCTCCTGTGGGAGGGGGGCAGTAGCCTAGTCCTGATTGGGCAGGGCTTCCCATCTTCAAGATGGCGAGAGCCCGGAGATGTGCTTCACCTCGCCTCCCCCACCTGAGGGGTGGGGTTGGCAGGCTGGCACATCCCCTGTCCTTATTTGGGGTTTCCGGCCAAGCTTCCCGCAAGAGTGGGGGGTTGCAGTGGCCTGGGGAAGCTCACAGAGGCGGCATGCCTTTGAAGCTTCCCCCTGCCCATCCTGGGGGAGGAGATTTAGCACCTCGTCCAGAATGTGCATTGTTGCAAACCCAGGAGAGCAGGGGCTCTCCTACCCAGGGGTCCAGCAACATGTCTGCTGTGTGCCAGCCTAGGCAGCCTCAGAACAGACGTGGATTGTAGATTTAGGTTTTAGGGGGCCTCTCTAAGATGCCCTCTGCGGTGCTTGGTACATTAAATCCCACACTGGCATCAGTGTGGATTTAATGTGCCGAGAAGTTTGATACCAAACTTCTCAGTCTTCAGTGCTGCCATTATGGTGCTGTGGAGTTAGTGTTTGACAAGCTCCCAGCACCATGTACTGTTAAATGGCAGCACTGCACTTACAGGACCCAGGAATGGACCTGGGTACTGTAGGGGCACTGGGCTCCTGCCTCTGTGCCCACACCACTGGCATAGGGCACCCAGCTAGAGGGGTGGCTGATTTATGCCAGGGCAATGTAGGTTGTGAGCATGGCACACAGGGATGTGTGCCATGTCGACTCTGTTTTGTCTTGTATCCAGACACTCAGCCTGCAAGAGCAGTGTGTGTGTGTGTGTGTGTGTTAGGGTACAGGGCCTCTAAGGGTGGCACAATGAGTGCTGCAGCCCTTCGAGGCCTTCCCTGGTCACAAGGCCCAGGGTACCTAGGGTACAATTTACCAGGGGCTGACATATGGCCAGGGTTTGTCAATTTGGGTTTTGGCTGTTAGGCAGTTTCTAGAGAAGGAACACAGGCCCTGGGCACCTGATTGGCAGGAGCCCAGGGAACAACAAGGAAAAGTGCATCAGCTATTAGGCAAAAAAAAAAAAAAGAAGGGGGGGGGGTGGGTTTACTGCAACAGAAACCCACTTTCTTACACCAACACATATGATCTACAGCTCATATGCCTCAAACTGTCTATTCCTGAAAGTAGGGGAGGAGAACCCGAGGATGAAGTTCCCACTCGTGGATTTGCTGCTTCTGTCTGCTGAGAAGGTCTGCAATCTGATGGTTTACCACTGGAAGATGCTCTGCCAGGACATCTTGTGGTGTATAGCCCATTTACAAATGTCTTGTGGTAGGCATGACAGTTGGAGAGAGTGTCCCCCCCCCCCCCCTCGGTATATACTTACATAGCTGTCATGTCTGTACGAACTAAGACAGCTTTGCCTATGTGGTGAATTTGAAAGGCTCTGAGCGCTAGAAACACTGCTAGTAGTTATAGGTGATTTAGATGGAGTTTTGTGCTTTAGACTCCACAATCCTTCGAATGTGCGATCGTGCAAGTAGGCACTCCAACCAGTGAGCAATAAGTCTGCTCTTAGCACGGTCTGTGGAACAGGGGCGATGGAGGGCCGCCCTTTGTATACATTTTGTGGGTTCTAACACTGCAGAGAGCGATGGGTGCGGCCATCTATCAACACTAGATAGGTCAACTGACCCTGCGACTGGTTCCACTGACCTGCTAAGCATTCTTGAAGGGGGAGCATATAAAGTCTTGCATGGGGAACAATCACGATGCAAGACATCCTCATTCCTAGCAGTTGCATGAAGACTCTTGCTGGTGGTAATGATTGGTTGGGCTGATACTGAGTGAGAAGAGACAGAATACTGAGAATTATGGCTGCATTCGGAGAGGCTAGAGCTTTGAGTGTCAATTGTGGCTCTCAGATAAGTGTGTTGGAAGGCTGCAGATGGTACTTCAACACATTCACTGTAACCCTAGTTGGTGTAGTAAGTGAATTGTGACTTGAGTGTGTTGGAGACACTTCTAGTAAGTGCTGGCTTTGATGAGCCAGTCGTCCATGTATGGGAAGACATGGATGTGCTGTCTTCTCAGATGAGTAGATGACTACTGCCAGATATTTCGTAAATACTCTGGGAGCAGTGGTGACTCCAAACGTTAGTACTTTGAATTGGTAATGTTGACCCGCTATCACAAATCTGAGATTTGCGATGAGCAGGGTGTAGTAGAATGTGGAAATACGCGTCCTTTAAATCTAGAGTAGAGATAAAGTCGCCCTGCTGTAGAAGTGGGGGCATTTGTTGAAGTGTCACCATGTGGAAATGTTCTGACAGTATGTAGAGGTTTAGTTCGCTGAGGTCCAGAATAGGTCTCAAGTAGCCGTCCTTTTTGGGAATAAGAAAATACAGGGAGTACACTCCTAACCCTTGATATTGTAACGGTACGGGCTCTATGGCTCCTTTTATCAATAGAGACTGGGTTTCCTGTTTGAGCAGGTGTAAATGTTCTGGTGACATTTTGTGAGAACGAGGTGGAATGGTCGGAGGATTGGTGGTAAACTCCAGGCAATAACCATGTTGGATAATTCCTAACACCCATTTTTCTGTAGTTCCAGATTGCCAAATGCGGAGGAATTGTACAAGACGTCCCCGCCAGGTGTTGAATGATCGGGGGAAGGATAGGTAAGTCACTGATTGTTAGAAGAAGGGGAATTACGAGGTGTGGAACCCTTGCCCCTACCTTTGCCATTGTTCCCTCTGTATCCTCTTCTAAAGAAGCCTCTTGTGGAGGAAGATTGATTGTTGCCTTTATACGAGGCAGCATTAGAATCCGAGGATATGGTCTTGGACCCCCACTGTAGAAGGAGCAAAAAAAGGAGCCACGATTTCAAGGAGACTGTCTTTTTTCATTTTCTCCAATGCCTGATCTACTTCGGGCCCGAAAAGATGCTTTTTGTCAAATGGGGTATCTAAAATGAACTGTTTGACTTCAGGTTTAAAACCGGAAATCCTTAACCAGTCGTGCTTCCTGAGTAACACACTAGTGTTAATCTTCCGAGCTGCGGTGTCAGCAGCATCTCAAGCACATCTAATAGAGGAATTGGAGATGGGCTTTCCTTCTTATACTAAATCCTGAGCTTTCGGTTTGTGCTCATCTGGGAGATATTGGAGCAATTGCACCATTTTGTCCCAGTGCGCTCTATCATACCTGGGTAATAGGGCCTGGGTGTTGGCAATGCACCAATAATGTACTGCCTGGGCGGCTACTCTGTTACCAGAAGCTCCTAATTTGACTCCTTGTCTGGAGGAGGTGGGGGCATCCCCCGAGGTTTGTGAATTGGCCCGTTTACGGGCATTAGAGACAACCAGTGAGTCTAGAAATAACTGCCCCTTAATAAAGACTGGATGAGACGAAGCAGGCTTATACTTTTTGTCTATTCTGGGAGTGAGAATATGAGCATGAACAGGGTCTTTGAATATATCATCAGCATATCTCATCATGCCTTTGAGCATAGGAAGAGTCTGACTGGATCTATATGTACTACTTAAGAGTTTCAAACAAGAAATCTTCTAGGGATTCTTTGTGTTGCTGTATCCCGTGATATTCTGCAGCTCTAGCAAGTAATTCTGAATACCCTACATTGTCATCCGGAGTGGATGGCTTTGCAGGGTAAACGTCTGGGTCAAGGTCAGTAAGTGAATCAGTATTATAGTCTCGCCAGGAATCTACTGGTAAATGAGTATCTACATAATATCCATTATCATCATCAGGCTGTGGTGGTGGAGAGTTAGTTGGTGTGATAAGTAAATGTTCTAATGCTGGAGAAGGTGATGAATGTGTAGGGGAACGTGGTGGAGGAGAAGGGTTAGTTACAAAATATTTTCTCGTTAAAGGAACTGTATAACGTATGTCCTCTGACTCAGGTTTGCGCTTCTGAAGCAGTTTGGTAGATGTCCTGTATCAGGATTAATGTAAAGTTCCTTTTGTTAAGGGTCCGATTTGGGAGGTGGGACATCGAAAATCGGATCCTGCAGCTTCTAAGGATAATTTTTGTGCTTCGGCGCCGAGGACTTTGGTGCCGGGATGGAATGACTTATCGGCGCGGAAGATTTGGTTTCCGAAGCTGCTTTTTTTATTTTGGTATCGAGGGTTTGGGCTCTGAAGCTGTCTTCGGCTTCAAGCCTGAAGGTTTCGGCTAGTGCCTGACTCGATGGAATGCAGTTGGCTTTGCTACAGGTAGGTCAAATGTTCAGGAACATTTGAAATTACTTTGCAGATAACTTTTTAGATTACTTTTTGTACTCAGTGTGATATGCCTAGATATAACCCTGGGACGTTTCCTGGAATAAAGGTAAGTCAGTCAGTTTTGGTCAAAACAGTTTCTTAGGTTTTCATACAATTTCCAACTCCACACTTAGAACCAAAAGAAGCCAGTGGAAACCTATGGGAGGAAATGAAGTTATCGGTTTAAAGGTATATTTACTTGGTTGCGGGAGTTGGGTTTCTGGGGTTAGAACCACGGTCAAGGATGCACTCAAAGAGCACCCTCAGTGGCACTAAGGCAGCCGGGTGCAGAGTGTTGAGGCCCAATGTTATCCAATGGGGGGGGGTCTCTGGTTGGTGGCTGCTCACAGGCACGCCACTTGGATGTTGGAGCAAAGCTCCAGGGTTTAGCTCAGGGCAAGGGGGGATCCAAGTTAACACTCAAGGTGCACACACAGCGGCAGCCAGGTGCTGGTTCGATGTCGGAAGCCCCGTTGGTTTTAATGGGAAAGCTCCGGTCAGACAAATACTGCAGGCTCGAGCACGAAGATCTTCTGGAGGCGCACAAAGATTGGAGAGGTAAGTTGTGGGATGCCAGGACACAGTCGGGTGCAGGGGCGTCTTTGGCATCTGGTTTTCCTTACCGGCTCCAGTCGCGGTCATCCTCCAGATAGGGGATGCAGGCATTGTCGGGAGACTTGAGGTAGGTCAGGGATCACCAGATTCCAGGTCAGGATTGCTAGGGAGACCTTCTCGTGGAGCCTGTTGGTGAACAAATCCGGTGTTCACGGGAGACAGTTTTTGTAGTGAAGGCAGAGCAGGTCAGGTCCTCTGGGGGGCTGCTAGCGGCAGGACGCACCAGGCTTCTGCTGGAGCAGGTCGATTTTAGGACAGGCCGGCAGGGCTGGGGCCAAGTCAGTTGGTGTCCTCTTCCTTCCGCAAAGCACTTCGGTCCTTTTTTTTTGTCTGCGGAGGCAAGGTTTGGGGTTGCCCCCAAATATGAAATTTAGGGGCGTTTCAGGTCCGTAGACGTTGGGACCAATGGGTCCCTTCCTTGGGGTGGGTACACCCCCTATTATGCCACCCTCCAGTGGGAAGGGGGCATAAGCCTCACTCTGCTTGTCTGCCCCCCATCCCCTCTTCAAAATGGCAGGTACTGAATTGTGCTTTGCCTCTCCTCCCCCACCTGAGGGGTTGGCAAAGGTGGGCACACCTTTCCTCCTATCTTGGTCTTCCCACCGATTCTCCCACCCAGAGTGGGAGTGAGAACTGGTGGGGGCCAGTTGCTGGGTCAGCTCACAAAGGTGGCAAGCCTTTGAAGCTTCACCTTTGTGGACCCAGCCCATCCTGGGGGAGGAGGCTTGGCACCTCTGCCCATGCTTTGCTTTGTTTCAGGACCCCAGGAGCAGATGGCTGTTGACCCAGGGTGTCCAGAAACGTGTGGTGGTGGAACCTGGAAAGCAGCCACTCAGTCAGGACAATAGAGTTAGGTCATTTTTCAGGGGCATCTCTAAGATGCCCTCTGAGTGCATTTTGCATTAAATCCCACACTGGCATCAGTGTGGGTTTAATGTGCTGAGAAGTTTGGTATCAAACTTTCCAGTTTTCAGTAAAGCCATTATGGTGCTGCGGAGTTTGTAATAAACTTCTAGCACCATATACTCTTTATGGCTTTACTGCACTTACAATGTGTAAGAATGGATTTAAACACTGTAGAGATACATGGCTCATCCACCAGTGGCATAGTGCACGCAGCTAGAGGGTCCTACGCCATAGGCAGTGGGTTGTAGGCATGGCACACAGGGATGTGTGCCATGTTGAGACTTCACTTTGTTCTGCACCAAAACACGCAGCCTGAAATGGCAGTGTGTGTGTGTGTGTGTGTCAGTCAGGGTATGGGGTCTCTAAGGGCAGCACAATATGTGCTGAAGCCCTTAGAGGTCTTCCCTGGTCACAGGGCCCTTGGTACCCATGGTACCTTCTACAAGGGACTTAAATGTGGCCAGAGTTGCCAATTGGGCATGCAACAGTACAGTTTTAGGGAAAGAACAGGAACTGGTTGGTAGGAACCCAGGGTACACTTAGTCAAAAGAGCATCAACATCAGGTAAAAAGTGGGGTGTGACCATGCAAAAAAGGGGCACTTTCAAACAAGTAGGGGTAGCACCTTGCTCTGGACTTCAGGTGGGAATGGTGTGGAGTCTTGCAGTGTTTTGCGATGTTGAGCTTCACAATCTGATATGGCCTTCGGGTTTATCTGGTAACAGTCAGCTAGTCAAACTAAAGGAGTAGAGCTCTGAAACCGTGTCTGAAGGTGACGAAAAAAGGGAATTTAAGTCTGTGTGCCTGGGCTACACTTATAGGTGGCTCCATTTACCATCTGTGAAGCAGAATGAAGTTGGTGTAGAGTTGTAAGATGCCACCTACTTGCACACAAGAGTACTGCTTTACAATTTTTCCAGACCCAGTCAGACGCCTGGGGAATATTCACAAGGTGAGGAATACACAGTTAGAAGTATCCATCAGATTTTACTGGATCCAGACTGACGTCTGGGGTATTCAAAGATGAGAAATTGGCAGACAGACTCATCCAACAGATGTGCTGGTATTTATTCTGCGTGCCTTTTCAATATATGCCATGTTATCTTCCAGTGCCATTGACTTTTTGGGGTACTTGGAAAAAAAAAAAAATCTAGCAGTGGTAGTGTAAAATAGGATCAATACAGGTTTGGAGCCCTGTTGTCTTACAGTTTACCCATTCGAGTTAAGAGTGACCATCTATGGTCCAAACCCAAAGAATATTTAACAAAATGCTTTTCTGAGCCAAAACACCAGATGGAAGAATAATACACAACATCTGAATCTGGATTACACTGATAGTGCATAATGCTCTAAACCTACATTTGGAATAAAGTCATGACAGCAGGATTACTTGCATATTCAGTTTTTGTGCTCTATAGTTCTTAGACCTATTTTCTGCGTTATAGTTTCATCGTCTATTACTTCCTAATACAAGCCTCAACTACACTATGTATTCTGTGTGGCAAGATCCCAAACACATTGCTTATACAATATTGTTTCCTGGAAAGACATGGTTAAAGACCGAACCAGCTGTGGATGCTTCCCAGTAAATAATCACTGCCCTAGGCCCCCCAAAAAGTATTCATACTTAGTTCTATTAAAAATAAAATGTCATCTGTAAGAGAGGCACTGTTTTTTTCTATAATGTAAATGCACTTAATCTGGTACACTGTGACTGTATCTAGAAGAGATATTTAGTGTTAAATACTAATGAACATCCCATGATTGAAATCCAACTTTTCGGGGGGGGGGGGGTTGGCGGCGAGAATCACGTCACCAGTGACTGAGTCTGATGGGGGAATTCACAGTTTTTTATCATACAATACAAGGTCTAGGACCTTACCTGCTCCCTCGTCTCTGAGGGGGCATGCTGGATGTGGACACCCACCTCGCCCGTTCTATTCCTTCACACCTCGCATGGAGGGCAGAAAATGCAGCATCAGACAGATCTTCAATCTGGAAAATAAAATAGGAAATACTCCTCACTTCAAGCTCAATACACACTGGCGTCAAAAGTAAAGGTGTTTCATATCCTAATCAAACCAGCTGAAGATTCCAGAAAATCTTCTAAATTCACCAAAGACTGCCTTATGAAGGATCTTATTGATACATCGGCAGTAAGCAAGTTACTTTTCTTTAATCCTAGTTCCATTTCAGGGGACCTACCTATTGAAATCATATGCACAGAACTGTCCCACCAACTTGCAGGATTCAGGAGCACTTTTATTCCTTCACTGGGAAGGAGGGTGGGTTATTTCCGATTTCAATGAAATACCCAGTAATAAGCCTAAGCATTGAACATAGTAGCAAGCTGATCCCTTTTAAATGCTGAGGAAGGGAAAAAATAAAAAATATGGATTACACAAAGATCCAATGAGGCTAGTCATACTTTGCATCTGCTCTACAGTCAAATCTACCCAAATCTCTCTTTCACAAAGATTGCCCTCAACTCCAACAGTATGGAGTTGAGTTTCCGCCGGAGACTGGAGTCCTCTGATCTCCACTTTTCCTAGATCTTTCTAAAGCAGCATCGATTCATCACCACGGTCATCACTGGGTGGGAGTAAGGAGAGGGGTCTGCCACTGGCTCAATCGCAATCAGATACATTCCCCCTGTTGCTACATAGGTAGAAGATTTAGCCCTAGTGGAGTGAGCTTTCGGTCCACTAACCAAAGGTTTACTGTTTTTTCATAGTACCATAAAATGCATGAGACACTTTATTTCATCTCAGACTGTTCATACTTTTACTGGACACCATTATCTAGATTCAGACTCCAGAGTGGCTACTCAAAGGATTCTTTCAGGAATTTTTGATTACTAGCACTGTTCTGTATTTCTTGTCTGCTTATTTATAGGATGTGCTTGCTGTTCAATTCAACGCTTATGACTGTTGATGAGGATCCCCTGGAGGAGAAGGAAAAGTTGCTCACCTGTAACTAGTTCTCTACCAGAGAAATCCTCAAAGTCATAAGCAATCCTCCCAGTTCCTCGGACAAGTAGTACTACAGTTTTCAGCAATTCTTCACACAGTATCCTCTGTTTTTCTCAAAAACTGACCTGACCTAAACTGTTACCTCTGGGGGCATGATGGAGTGTAGGGTATATTGTGAGGTTCTTAAAGGCACAGTGCCTGTTTTCTCTTCTATGCTTTGCAGTCTATTAACTAACAATGTCACATTCTCTTTCTTTAAAAAAAAAAAAAAGTTGTTAAAGATTTTCGATGGTCACTTTTCTATCAATGACTAATTTTTATGTAATTTACTTTTTTAAATAAATATTAAATGTGCTCATTTTTGGCCTTCCTTTAGGATGAAAACACGTAGACGCGCAGAGACACAGTGTATTGTTGTATAAAGTTAGATACACATACATACATAATTTTAAGTGCACTCAGGGATCACCACATGTGAGCGGGACTATTAAGCGCCTATGATGATTGATGAGGATCCCCTGGAAGAGAGCCCCAGTTGCAATAGATGTGTAGAATGTTGCTGTTTAGGACCCACTCGTGGTTTTCTGAGAAGATTCTACTTATATGATTGTGAGAAAGTGCCATCTTTCTTGCATGGTATGCCCCCACTTTTTGCTGAATGTACTTTGAGTGTGCCCTGGACTCCTGCCGATCAGGTGCCCATGGCCTATGTTTCTTCCCTAAAACCTAAAACCCAAATTGGCAAACCCCGGCCACATGTCAGCCCCTGATAAATGGTACCCTAGGTACCCAGGGCCTTGTGACCAGGGAAGGCCTCTAAGGGCTGCAGCACTTATTGTGCCACACTTAGAGGTCATGTACCCTAACACAAACACACTGCCCTTGCAGGCTGAGTGTCTGGGTACAAGACAAAACCAAGAGTCGACATGGCACACATCCCTGTGTGCCATGCCCACAACCTACACTGCACTGGCATACAAGGACCCACCTCGACGCTCCTGACGACGCCCGGAGCCTCAGAACCAGGGACCCCCCCAACCGCGATCAACAGAGGGTAAGATTTCCCGACATCAAAAGGCACCCCTACACCCGGTGCCCTGCGACCCCCTGTGCCCGACTCCTGGGTACCTACCTATCCTCCAACTACCCGACTTACCTCTCGAAGTGGTGGTGGCACCTGAAGAATCTTCGTCCCGAGCTTGCAGCTTTTGTTCGTCCTTGAGCTTTTCCATAGCAATCCAATGAGCACCCGAATGGTCAAAAGCACCTTGCACCCAGCCGCCCGGGTGGCCCTGGCAGCGCAACTTCTACTCCTATCTACTTCCCCATTTGCCCTGAGCAAGTTACCAGGAGCCCAGCTCCCACAACTGCGTGGCCTGCTGGTCAACAACCACCAACCAAGGGCCCCCTACCTTCCATAGGATAACATTGGGCCTAACTCACTCTGCACCCGGCTGCCCCTGTGCCGCTGAGGGTGCAACAACTGTACTTACCTGACCCTAGGAGACCCCCCCGAGTCTATGCCCAGAACCTTAACTCTGCCAGTGGAGTACTTACCCAAAAGCCGATAACTCACTTTTCTTCCATAGGGTAACATTGACTGGTTCCCCTTGAAATTTCTTCTAAGTGTGGAGTTTCTAAAATTTAAAATATTCACCTAAAATCAACAGAGTAACGAAAACGGAAATACTCACCCGCTATTAGAAAAGATCCCAGTGCTGGATCTTGGTGCCCAGCACTGACCCTGAAAAATACGTACGACTGTACTTATCACTAACTCAATTGTCTCCCATAGGAAACCATTGACTGTTTTTCTGTGAAATTTCTTCTAAGTGTCGATTTTTGCAAACTACAAATATTCTTTAAAAATCGGACAACAGGGGTGGGAGCACACCGCTTCACCTCTCAGGCAAGGTTCGCCCCTGGCAATCTGGTAAATGCAGTCTCTAGTTGCTCGCTTCGGTGAAATATTTGAGTGTTTCGCCAACGTTGGCGCAGATGGTGCTGATCTCTAGACACGTGTTTCTGGTTTGTTAACCGTCATCAGTAGAGATTACAGTCTTACAATTTTGGGTTTTCGGAGTAGACTGCCAAACATCATATCGGGTCAGGTACCTCTCACTGGCGCGCAGGTGCTTCATCCACGAGCTCGTCAGCTCCATGACTCACGGGAGTACTTTTAAATTGTAAGACTGTAATCTCTACTGATGACTGTTAACAAACCAGAAACACGTGTCTAGAGATCAGCATTATCTGCGCCAACTTTGGCGAAACACTTGAAAATATTTCAACGAAGCGAGATACTAGACACTGCATTTACCAGAATGCCAGGGGCGAACCTTGCCTGAGAGGTGAAGCCGTGTGCTCCCACCCCTGTTGTCTGTTTAAAAGTACTCCCGTGAGTCATGGAGCGGACGAGCTCGTAGATGAAGCACCTGCGCGCCAGTGAGAGGTACCTGACCTGATATGATATTTGGCAGCCTACTCAGCAAACCCCAAATTGTAAGACTGTAATCTCTACTGATGACTGTTAACAAACCAGAAACACGTGTCTAGAGATCAGCACCATCTGCGCCAACTTTGGCGAAACACTTCAAAATATTTCAACGAAGCGAGATACTAGAGACTGCATTTACCAGAATGCCAGGGGCGAACCTTGCCTGAGAGGTGAAGCGGTGTGCTCCGACCCCTGTTGTCTATTCTTTAAAAATCGTACCAACTGTGAAAACGTAATTACTTACCTGTTTTAGATAGATGCCCCAGTACTGAGCCTAGGAGCCCAGCACTGGATTACAAAAGTAACGAGAACATACTTTACCCGTAACTTGAATTTTCTCCCATAGGAAACCATTGACTGTTTTTCTGTGAAATTTCTTCTAAGTGTCGATTTTTCAAACATATAAATATTCCTTAAAAATCGCCTGTATAACTTATACGCAGTTTCTCAACTGCTTACAGGTGGTATACTAGTGCTGGATCTAGGATCCAACACCGACCTATAAAAAGTAACCATAACCCCACTTACATGCTAAGTAAATTTCCTTCCATAGGATAACATTGGTAATTTGATTAGAAAACGTTTCTAAGTGTCAACTTTCAAAATAGCAAAATATTGCTTACAAATCACAACAGTAACTAAAACGAATTTACTCACTTGTTTCCAAGAACTGTCCCAGGACTGAATCTAGAATCCAGTCCTGGAGTTAGAAAAGTAATCCTGAAAGTAAGCAATTGCACAGAACTTAAAATTCCCATTGAGCTCAATGTATTATTGTGTTTGAAATTGTGTTGCCTATTGCAACAAACTAACTATCGCATTCCAAGTCAATTGCCTATTGCAAAGTATTTAACTAAAGCATCTCATTTTGATAAAGTATATTTTGATACCTATTGTTGGTTCTAAAATAAAACAACATTTTTTATATAAACCATTGGCCTAGAGCTCAGTTTTTGAGTGTGTGAGACCATTTGCTGAGTGTGTACAACAAATGCTTTACACTGTCCTCCGATATTGCCTTACTGCTCGACCAAAATACCACTTTGGAGAGCAAGGTTATATCTAACTTTAACCTCTGCCAAACCTCTGGGGATTGTGGACTCTGTACACACACTGTACCTATTTGGGAACAGTATATACAGAGCCACTTTCTCACAATGATTAACTATCATTTTGCATGCACAATTGGTCAACTGCAGGGCCCCTCATGTTCCTGGCTACAATGCACTTCTAGATCAACTGCGCTTCCTAGGACAGTATTCTGGATTGTGCTTGCTCAAGTAGTGTATAGTCATCGTAATGCCGGTTTACACAATAAGGGACTTGGTAAACAAGACATGGCAATTCTGCTTCTTCTTGACAGGAAGCAGCAATTACGTTTTTCTAAATACGCCAAACACAAAATCTTTCATTCATTTGAACAAACATGATGCTCTCGAGGATGGACGTTCAGCTACTTCTAGAAGGTCCATAAGCTCTCGTTAGGGATGTTCAATATCCTATAGGATACAGATTTAGTCTTGAAGGCAGAATGAATTAACTTTGGAACTTTAATGCGATAGGAACTTTCCTGGTAGGACCATGTCCCTTGAATCTACAGACAGCCCATATGTGCACTTCAATCAGTTAGAAAAGCTTTGCTCACTATTATCTAAGTTGCGTATTCTGATGAAGTATATATGTTACAAAGATGATCGACGGCCGGACCATCAATGAAGAGACTGGGCGTGAGAAGAGACATCATTCTATGTATTTGAACTATTAATCCTCTAGCCATTACTGCAATGGTCTCAGATAAAGAGGGGCATGTGAAATCCAGAATATGCAGTATGCCATTGAACCCAGAAATCTGTCTTGCCATTAGGTGGACTGTTTTCAGAAGACTGACAGTTCTGAAGGATAGAAAGGAATATGCTACTTACCAGTATGCATCTGTTCTTGGCATGTAGAGCTGCAGAGCCACACACTTCGGATAGTAGATCGCCATCTGGTGTTGGGCTCCGATGCTTGCAGGTTGTTGTCTTCGGAAGACGTCTTTGGTCACGAGATAGGGGACTCCTCCCTTGGACTAAAGTGCGCATGGGCATCAACTCCATCCTTAGATTGTTTTTCGCCATGATGGGAAATGATGGCGTTTGAAGAAAAGAGAGATGTCCATGTGTGGTGTCTAAGTAAGACAATGCTGGAACAGATACAGGTTCCGGAGAGGTGGGTGGGCGTGTGTGGCTCTGCAGCTCTACATGCCAAGAACAGATGCATACTGGTAAGTAGCATATTCCGTTCGAGGCATATGAGCTGCAGATCACACACTTAGGATAGACTATATAGCAGTGTCTCCCCTAGCGGTGGTCACCTGTATCGGTTGCAGCAGTTTGAAGGAATATGCTACTTACCAGTATGCATCTGTTCTTGGCATGTAGAGCTGCAGATCTACACACTTTTGCATAGATCGCCATCTGGTGTTTGGCCCGTATGTTTGCAGTTTGTTTTTCCTCTTGGAAAGTCTTTGGAAGTCACGAGGTCGGTGACTCCTCCTTTGGATCGTATTGCGCATGGGCTTCGGCTCCATCCTCAGATTGTTTTTCGCCAGCAGGGAAAGATGGAGCGTAGTAACAACAGTGAAGAAACCCATGTGTGTTGTATCTATAAGACTGGAACAGATACAGGTAGCCCGGGAGGCGGGTGGGCGTGTGTAGATCTGCAGCTCTACATGCCAAGAACAGATGCATACTGGTAAGTAGCATATTCCGTTCAAGGCATATGAGCTGCAGATTACACACTTTTGCATAGACTATATAGCAGTTCCCAACCTTAGCGGCGACCACCGGTATCTGTTGCAGTGGTTTGAAATAGTGCTTTTAGTACAGCCTGGCCCACACTAGCTTGTTACTTGGTTTGCACATCTACACAAGAGTGTTTAGTGAAAGTGTGCGGTGTTGACCATGTAGCTGCTTTGCAGATATCATCTAGTGGGATATTCCCTAGAAAAGCCATGGAAGCCCCTATCTTCCGTGTAGAATGGGCTTTAGGGGGAACGGAAAGCGTTCGTTTTGCTTTGTGGTAG
The DNA here is from genome assembly GCF_964204655.1 of Triturus cristatus. Classification (NCBI taxonomy): domain Eukaryota; kingdom Metazoa; phylum Chordata; class Amphibia; order Caudata; family Salamandridae; genus Triturus; species Triturus cristatus. The sequence goes on along the minus strand of NC_140579.1, from coordinate 803,170,273 downwards.
CAAATCTGGATGCATTTTACAATCCTCCTAGCTATCCCTGATTTTGAGATGGGGTTGCCCTTGTGAGGTGGAGAGAGACAAATAGTTGTTTGGTCTTTCTGAAAGGTCGTGTTCTTTGGATATAGTAAAGTAAGGCTCGTTTGACATCTAGCGTGTGCAGAGCCCTTTCTGCAACTGTCTGAGGTTGTGAGAAAAATACTGGTAATTCTACAGATTGGTTTAGGTGAAAAGGGGAAATGACTTTAGGTAGGAATTTTGGGTTGGTACGGAGAACAACCTTGTTCTGGTGCATTTGAAGAAAAGGTTCTTGTATGGTAAGTGCTTGTATCTCACTGACCCTTCTAAGGGAAGTGATGGCTACAAGGAAAGCTGTTGTCCATGTGAGGAATTGCAGTTCGCATTTATGCAAAGGTTCGAAGGGAGGCCCCATCAGCCTTGTGAGCACGATATTTAAGTTCCACACAGGTGAGGGTGGTACTCTGGGGGGAATTATTCTTTTGAGGCCTTCCATGAAGGCTTTAATGGCAGGCACTCTGAAAAGTGATAGGTGCTGCCTGTTTTGTAAGTAAGCTACAATTGCTGCGAGGTGTAGCCGAATGGAGGTATAGGCTAGATTACACCTTTGTAGGTGGAGTAAGTAGCATATGATGTGTTGTATAGATACGTCTAGAGGATTGATTGTGGTGTTATGGCAATAAACAACAAATCTTTTCCACTTGGCAGCGTAGCAGGCTCTAGTGGTAGGGCGTCTAGCTTCTCTGATGACGTTCATACAGTCAGGGGGAAGGTTTAGGTACCTGAATTCTAGGATTTCAGGAGCCAGATCGCAAGGTTGAGCTGAGCTGGGTCCGGGTGCCGGATCTCTCCATGGTTCTGGGTTAGGAGGCATGGTGAGAGGTGTAGCTTTTGGTGTGGTACTACCGAGAGTTCCAGCAGCGTGGTGTACCACGGTTGTCTGGCGCACGTTGGAGCTACTAGGATCAGTGTGAGGGATTGCTGTTGTAGCTTTCGCACCACTAATGGAATGAGTGGGAGAGGCGGAAAAGCGTACGCAAATTTGCCTGACCAGTTCATCCATATCGCATTTCCTTTGGACAATGGGTGTGGGTATCTGGCGGCGAAGCTTGGGCATTTTGTGTTTTCGTGCGTGGCGAAGAGGTCCATCTGTGGATGCCCCCACATTTGAAATAACAATGAAGAACCTGTGGGTGAAGTTCCCACTCGTGGATCTGTTGTGTCTGTCTGCTGAGCAGATCTGCCACGGTGTTTTGGACTCCTGGGACATGTTGAGCTAGGAGAAAGATTTTGTGGGGAATTGCCCATCTCCATATGCTCTGTGCTAATTGAGAGAGCTGTGGAGTGTGTGTGCCGCCTTGTTTTTGAATATAATACATGGCCGTCATGTTGTCTGTGCGAATGAGGACTGCCTTGCCTGAAATCCGGGGTTTAAAGGATTTCAGGGCTAGAAAGATTGCTAGTAACTCCAGATGGTTGATATGGAGTAACTTTTGTTGCGGCGTCCATGTGCCCTGCACTGTGAGGTGTAATAGATGAGCTCCCCAGCCAGAGAGCGATGCGTCCGTTGTTAGTATTATTTGGGGAACCGGGTCCAGGAACGTTCGACCTTTGGAAAGGTTTGTGGTGTTCCACCACTGCAAAGAGTGATGGGTGCGACCGTCTACAAACACCAGATCTGTCAGTTGCCCCTGGGCCTGGTTCCATTGGCGCGCTAAGCACTCTTGGAGTGAACGCATCTGGAGTCTTGCGTGAGGCACTATGAAAATGCAAGAGGCCATCAATCCCTATCAGTTGCATAAACACTTGTGCTGGAAGGGAGTGTTGAAGTACAAATTTTTGTCGCAAAGCCTGAATGCTTGCAATCCTGGCCGGATTGGGGTAGGTTATTGCTTTTGAGGTGTCTATGGTGGCACCGAGGTATTGTTTTATGTGGGATGGTGTTAGCTGGGACTTTTGGTGGTTCACCGTGAAGCCTAGTTGGGGAAGTAGTTGGATTGTGGTGGCGGTGTGGTGTACACATTGGTTGTATGAAGTGGCTTTTATCAGCCAATCGTCCAAGTATGGGAAGACGTGAATGTGCTGTCTTCTGAGGTGTGCCGCCACCACCGCTAGGCACTTGGTGAATACCCGTGGTGCTGTTGTGACTCCGAACGGGAGCACTTTGAATTGGTAGTGTTGTCCGTCCACTACAAATCTGAGGTACTTTCTGTGAGCATGGTGTACTGGAATGTGGAAGTATGCGTCTTTCAAGTCCAGTGTGGTGAGAAAGTCGTTCTGGTAGAGGAGCGGAAGTACCTGCTGAAGCGTTACCATGTGAAAATGGTCTGAGTGTATGTATGCGTTTAGGGGCCGGAGATCTAGAATAGGTCGTAGAGTCTCGTCCCTTTCTGGTATTAGAAAATATAGGGAGTAAACCTCCAAATTTTGTTGATTCACAGGAACGTGTTCTATTGCCTGTTTTTGTAGGAGGGAGATTACCTCCTGCTTTAGCAATGTGGAATGTTCTTGTGACATTGGGCGTTGCCTGGGTGGTTGGGGGGGGGGTGGGGGTGGGGGGGTAGATGTTAATTCCAGGCAGTATCCTGACCAAATTATTTGGGTCACCCATTTGTCTGAGGTGATGGTCTCCCAGACATGAAGGAAATTTGTGAGTCTGCCCCCGACTGGAGTGGAATGGTCTGGGGGGAGCAGGGGGAAGTCATTGGGTAGTAGGTGTGGCAGAACGGGCGTTGTTTGTTTTGCCTCTGCCCTTGTTGTTGTTACCCCTGTAGCCACCTCTTTGGTAACTTTTTGTAAAGGTGGTCTGAATAGGGGACTTGTACGATGTGGACGCTGTGTCTGAGGCGTAGCCTCTGAATGCACTCCGAAAGGATGAGCGGCGAAAGGAGCGTCTGGGCGGGTGAGACTGTAAGGCCCCCATGGAGTTTGCTGTATCCATGTCCTTTTTCATCTTTTCTAAGGCCTCATCCACCTTTGGCCCGAATAGATGTTCTTGGTCAAAATTATGGTTAAGGATAGAGGCTTGTACTTCTGGTTTAAACCCAGATACCCTTAACCAAGCATGACGACGGTGAAGGACGCTGGTGTCAATGGCCCTGGAGGCTGTGTCTGCTGCGTCTAGGGCACAACGTATAGAGGTGTTTGTGATTGTTTTACCTTCTTGAATCAACTCGTTGGCTTTACTTTTATATTTTTCAGGGAGATGTTGCATTATGCTCTCTAATTCGTCATAATGAGCCCTGTCATATCTGGCCAGCAGTGGCTGAGTGTTTTCTATACGCCATATGTTGGCGGCCTGGGATGCTGTGCGTTTGCCTGAAGCATCTAGCAGTTTTGATTCCTTGTCAGGTGGTGGTGCATCGCCTGACGCCTGTGAGTTTGCCCTTTTACGTGCCGTAGAGACCACTAAGGAATCTAGTGGCGCTGGTCCTCTAATGTAAGAGGGATCTGAGGGAGCAGATTTGTACTTCTTTTTGATACGTGGGTTAAGGACCCTGGCTCTAACTGGGTCTTTAAAAACTTCTGCCACATGCTTTACCACCCCTTTGAGCATGGGCAGTATGGAGGTGGACCTCTGTGTAGTATCGAATGTGTCTAGGAGGAAATCTTCCTCCACAGGGTCATTATATGCATGTCCAGCCCATGATAATGTGCTGCTCTTTGCAGAAGATGGTTAAACCCTAGGGAATCTTCAGGTGGAGATGGTCTAGAAGGGTAAATATCGTCTTGTGGGACGTTGGGGATATCTGGTATATGGTAATCGTCCCATGGATCTGGAGATCCTGTAGGCGTGGGGTCTTGTGGCACATCCCCTGTATCTTAATATGGGTCCCCATGATCATCATCGTCTGGAGATGGAGTAGGAGAACGATGAGGTGGGGTTGGAGAGGGTGGAGGTGGAGAGGAAGGTATTCTGAATGGAGAGGTAGCAGAGTCCTTCCTCTTTGGAGGACTCTTTGCAGGCTTCTCCAAATGTCTCTTCTTAGTAGAGAGCGTCAAATGTCCAGTTTTTAGATCCTTGGTAAGAATTTTTTGCAAGGGATCCGGTGTAAATAACTCTGGTGAGGTAATTTGGTCCGTCGGCGCCTAAGCCGATGATTTTTTTAGGTTTTTCCGTGCCGGTTTGCTGTTCAGAACCCGGCTTGGGACCCTCCGGTCTCTTGGTCGGCGCCGAGATGTGCTTCGGCTTGGAAGTGTCGGTGCCGGTGGCCTTGTGTGGTTTGGTCGGCATCTAAGATGGCAGGGCTGGGTTTCGACCCAGAGGGTTTCGTTGCGGCGCTCGCTGTCGAGGTGGAGGCAGTCTTCTTTTTCGGTGCCGAAGTGTGTTTCGAGCCCGAGCCGCCGGGAGGCTTACTTGGCTTCTTCACCGGGCCCGAAGGTGGGGTGTGTGAAGCAGCGTCTTTGGTCTTGCCTAGGACCGGAGGCGAAGGCGTGACCGAAGCCTTTTTGGGTGTCGGCGCGGGTGTGGGAGGGGGTAGATTGGTACTCACGACCCTCTGCGCCGGGGTGATGTCCTCCACATCTGACTCGTCGGCCTCGGAAGCGCTGATGAGGTCCTCTTCGGTACGATGATGTTCCGGATCGTCGATGTCTTCTTTAACAAGCTGTCGACTGGAATGGACGTCGAGGAGTGTGCCATGTTCCTTCTGGCTCTTCGGTCCCGAATAGTCTTTTTGGATCGGAAAGACTTACAGGCCGGACAGTCTCGAGCCTCGTGTTCCGGGGAGAGGCAAAGGTTGCATACCTCATGACAATCGATGTGGGGAAATTTGGACCCACATCGAGGGCACTTTTTAAATGGAGTTCTTTCCATGAGCCGGGACCGGAGCCTGGGTAGGCCCGAAGGCCGCCGTCGACGACTGGAACCGAAGGTTTGTGTCGATGAGAAGGCGCGTTGATTGAAGAGATCGTGATCGAAACAATACAGCGATTGGGGTGAGGATTGCGCGTAGATTGTCGAACTGGAAGCTGTTCGGAACCGGATCGCGAGGATCACATCCGAGCCCGATGGCGGAAAAAAACAATCTGAGGATGGAGCCGAAGCCCATGCGCAATACGATCCAAAGGAGGAGTCACCGACCTTGTGACTTCCAAAGACTTTCCAAGAGGAAAAACAAACTGCAAACATCCGGGCCCAACACCAGATGGCGATCTATGCAAAAGTGTGTAATCTGCAGCTCATATGCCTCGAACAAAGTTTTAAGGACAGCCTGACCCACAGAAGCTTGTTGCTTTGCTTGCAAGTCAACACAATAGTGTTTAGTGAAGGTGTGTATTGTAGACCATGTGGCTGCCTTCCAAATATCTTCTAAGGGAATGTTTTCTAAGAATGCCATGGAAGCCCCTATTTTGCGTGTGGAATGCGCTCTAGGGGGGGAACTGTTAGTGTACGTTTAGCCTTGTGGTAGCATTTTTGGATACATTTAACTATCCACCTAGCTATCCCACATTTGGAAATGGGGTTGCGTTTATGTGGTGGAGAGAAAGCAACAAACAATTGTTTTGTTTTGCGGAATGATTTGGTTCTGTTAATTTAGTAAAGAAGGGCTCTTTTAACGTCTAAGGTATGAAGAGCTCTTTCAGCTACTGAGTCTGGATTTGGGAAGAACACTGGTAACTCTACTGATTGGTTAAGATGGAACGGAGATATGACTTTTGGAAGGAATTTGGAATTTGTTCTAAGAACCACTTTGTTGCGGTGTAATTGTAAGAATGGTTCTTGTATGGTTAAAGTCTGGATTTCACTTACCCTTCTGAGGGATGTGATAGCGATAAGGAAAGCCACTTTCCATGTGAGGAACTGGAGTTTGCATTTATGCAGAGGTTCAAATGGGGGCCCATGAGCCTTGTAAGAACAATGTTTAGATTCCACACTGGAGAGGGTGGTAATCTGGGAGGAATAATCCTTTTAAGTCCTTCCATGAAGGCTTTGATCGCAGGTACTCTAAATAGTGACAAGTGTTGTCGATTTTGTAAGTAGGCTGCTAATGCTGCTAGGTGGAGACGTATGGATGATAATGCCAAATTACATCTTTGCAAGTGCAGTAAGTAGCAAAAGATGTCTTGGATGGATGCATCCAACGGGTTTATATGATTGTTAGTGCAATAAATGGCAAATCTTCCATTTTGCAGCATAGCAGGCTCTAGTGGTAGGTCTTCTGGCCTCCCTTATAATATTCATGCAGTCTGGTGGCAGGTTTAGGTAACCGAACTCTAGGACCTCAGGAGCCAGATCGCTAGATTCAGTTGACCTGGATCTGGGTGTCTGATTTATCCATGGTTCTGGGTTAATAAGGACGGGGAGAGGTGCAGTTTTTGATGTGGAGCTAGCGAGAGTTCCAGTAGTGTTGGGAACCACAGCTGGCGTGCCCATGTGGGAGCTACTAGGATCAGTTTGAGAGACTGTTGCCTTAGCTTGCGTACCACTAATGGAATGAGTGGGAGAGGCGGAAAAGCGTACGCAAATTTGCCTGACCAGTTCATCCATATTGCATTGCCCTTTGACTTCGGGTGGGGAAACCTGGCGGCGAAGGTTGGGCATTTTGCGTTTGTGTGTGGCGAACAGATCTATGTCTGGTTGGCCCCATTGTTGGAAAAAGGGAAGTAGGACTTGTGGATGTAATTCCCATTCGTGGATCTGTTGAGTTTGACGACATAACAGATCGGTAATTTGATTGTGAACCCCTGGAAGGTGTTCTGCAAGTAGGTATATGTTCTGGGGAATCGCCCATCTCCAAATGTTCTGTGCGAGCTGGGACAGCTGGAGAGAATGTGTGCCTCCTTGTTTTTGTATGTAATACATGGCTGTCATGTTGTCCGTCCGGATGAGGACAGTTTTGTTATGGAGATGTAGTTGGAATGATTTTAGTGCTAGGAACACTGCTAGCAGTTCCAGGTATGGAGTACTTTCTGTTGAGTGGTCCATTTGAGAGAGCAATGTGTGTGGCTGTCCACCAACACCAGATCTGTGAGTTGCCCATAAGCCTGGTTCCACTGATCTGCTAGACATTCTTGCAAGGGACGCATTTGAAGTCTTGCATAAGGCACAATGAAGATGCATGACGCCATCATGCCTATGAGTTGCATGAACACTCTTGCTGGAAGAGAGTGTTGGGTTTGAAATTTTTCGATAAGAGCTTGTATATTGGCTATCCTGGCTGGGCTGGGATATGCTAGGGCTTTGGAGGGGTTTATGGTGGCTCCTAGATACTGATGTATGTGAGAGGGTTGGAGATGAGTTTTGGGATAGTTTATTGTGAATCCCAAGTTGTGTAAGATTTGGATAGTTTGGTGAGTGTGTATAACACATTTGTTGAATGACTTGGCTTTTATTAGCCAGTCGTCTAGATACGGGAAGACATGAATTTGTTGTCTTCTGAGATGTGCTGCTACTCCGATGACGGGGAATGATTCAGGCATGTGAGTAGATAGCAGTACAGATCATAATGCTCATAAGACGCTCCTTATGTACCATAGTAAATACACATCACCAAAATGTATAATCATATATAAATACATCTGCACTCAATATATGCAGAACTATTTCAAGATATAGAAAACAGTATGGAATAAGCGTCTTAGAGAAAAGAGCATAGTGAAGGAGGGAGAACAGAGGCTCACCTTATTTGAAAAGATTGCGGAGAACAGCTTGTCCCACTGACGCATCTGCATCGCTTGAGGCTTCCAAACAGTAGTGCTTGGTAAAAGTGTGTCTGTTGGACCAGGTTGACGCTCTACAGATCTGATGAAGAGGCACACCGGCAAAAAGAGCAGTGGATGAAGAGATTGCTCTTGTAGAGTGCGCTCTTGGGGTTGCCTGCAAAGGTCTTCCCGCTTGTTCATGGTATAAACTAATTGCTTTTATGACAGGGGGCAGCGCACTCCTGCTTATTCAGGTTAGGGCTTTAATTTGATCACTAATGACTTAGGTACTGCAGTGATATGCTCGCTGTCAATCAGGCATAGAGTCAATAAAGTAAAAACTGACCACGCGGTAGTTGTCACTGCGCACAGTGCTAGGGTTAGCTTTGACCCTTGGTTATTAGTCACCTTCACTTGTGTAAAGTAATCGAACAAATCAATTAAGTTCAAAAAGACATATATTGATTCATATATGTAAAATGTAAATACACATATACTTGTGGATCATTTCATGAACAAAACACATCATTTGCACTATATCCACAAACTAGTACATTTATATCCGTAGATACACAAAATACATTTTTGGTTCATTCAGTTAGATACATGAGAGAGTAAAGATGAGCCCAATGCATTTCGGGACAGACACGTCCCTTCGTCAGGGGCAATCTAAGGACAAAAACACAATAATAATGGACATTACTAATAATGAACACTTTGTGATACTCAATGAGAACCATTAATAATAATGCAGAAAACTGTTAGTCACACTTTATCGGTAGTTAAAACGTGCCACTGTTTATGAGGATATAACGGTGGATTTGGCAAAAAAAAAGCAAAGCAGCAGAAACAACGTCACCAGGAAAGGGAATGCACCGTGGTGAAAGTGAAGGTAGTTTGTTTATATCTTACGATGAATGAGGGGAAATAGGAAAGTGCGGGGGTAAACATAGCGAGGTGAACTCACCTCATGTAATGTACCATAGGGGACCTCAATGAAGGTAAAAAACGAAAATACCAGCCGATGCGCTGCTACGAAAAAAACGACAGTGGGTGAGTGACAAAGGCTATAGGCCGGAGGGTAAACAATCTGTAGAAAAGTGAAACCCCACTTACCAACAACTGTTGACGTAGAGGACACGAGGGTTTTAAACTAAAAAAACAACGAAAAGTATATAGTTGGAAGATGGAGGGATATTCCATCATAACGAGAAAGCGATGAAATGCAGAGCAACAAATTTTATCAGACAAAACAAGACTGAAAACTTACATGAATAGCGAAGTAACAGTTGAAACGCGGACCGTAGGAGCGGGTGGAGACCGGTACCTGGAGTTGGTACTCTGGAGTTTGCAGTGTGCCGTTAAATGCAGGTGAATACGGAAGAGCGAGTGCAAAGCATAACGTCCGGTGTGGGTAAAACTAGAAACAGGACTGGCGGGTATCGCCATGATAAGAAGGTGAAAGTTACTCCGGCTGAAGGTGTGGACAGTGTAATAGCGAATGGATCATAATGCCCCAAAGAGATGCGAATGGAACATAATAGGAATAATAAAAAATAAATGAAAAAACTTCAAAAGTCGTGAGGTGGGAATAGGCAACAGAATCAGTGTATGGCCACGGGGCCAAACATTGGTAAACAATGAAAGTCTGCTAACTGACCATGCGGGCATGGAACACTAAAGGGAAAAATAGATAAGGGGGTGTACGACTATGAAACGGGGCTGAAGAGCGTGAAACAGATGAATCGGAATGATATGGAAACGTAGCAGAAAGGATAAAAAAAAAACTCTTTAAAAAAACGTAGTGTGCTGGCTATGGTAAGGGTGATGACAGAAGCTTAGAGGAGGCATCCGGACAAAAGAATGTGATAGGAAGGGAATGTGGTATAGATGTAGGTGTAGGAGATAGAATGAAAAAGAGAGTTCTGAGGGTTACTGTGGGAGGTTTCTTATAAGAAGCATGACCTATCCAGGCGATCATTGAGACCAAACGGGGTCAAGGTGTGGAGTTTTTGAATCCAGAAAATGTCTTTACGTAGTAACATGTTGGTTACGTCTACACCTGGTCGAACATTAATTGTCTCAATGATTTGGAACCGAAGTTGTGAGAGCATGTGTTTAGCCTCAGTCCAATGGGTTGCAAGGCTTGAGGTGGTGTTCTTGTGTCTAATCCTGGATTTATGTTCAGTTATGCGGGTTTTAATTTTACGTTCGGTCTTGCCTACGTATGCTTTTCTGCAAGGGCATTTAATACAGTAAATGACATTAGCTGTATTGCAGTCACTGGTGTGTTTGAGCTGTATCTTGGTACCAGATAAAGGATGGGTGAGCATATTCCCTGTGATTACGTTGTTGCAATGGACACACGATAGACATATTCTTGTCCCATGGTGAACGCTTAGTTCCTTGGTGGCAACAGGGGGTTTGAAGAGCGAGCGTAGATTTCTACCTCTAGTGTACGCAAACAAAGGTTTACATTGAAATAGGTCATGAAAGTCTTCCTCTTGTTGGAGAAGTTCCCAGCGGGAATTGATAATGTTCTTAATTTTGGTAGATATGGTTGAAAATTTACTCACAAATACCAATCTTTGTTGAGGAATACGTGGTTGTTGTGTGAGAAAATCAGGACGCTGTTTACCCATAGCTTTTGTTAGACAATTCGTCAGCACTTCCTGGGGATAACCTCTTGCTGAAAATCGTTTGGAAGTTTCAAGTAGTTCAAAAGAACTATTTTCAGTGTCAGAGCAGATTCTGCGTATCCTGATGAACTGGGATAAAGGCAAATTCCTGATAAGACTTCGTGGATGGAAGCTTGAAAAAGCTAATAGACTGTTTCGGTCTGTGGGTTTATGGTAAACGGTAGTTGTAAAATGATTGAAAGCTGTTTTGACAATTTGTACGTCGAGATAATGTATGGTGTCTTCATGAATAAGATATGTAAGTTGAATGTGTGGATTGATACTGTTGAGGGACTCAATCATTGTGGTAAATGAAGATATGGTATCCTTCCAAATGAGGAAGATGTCATCAGTGTAGCGATAATAGAGAATAATTTTAGACCACCAGGTAGGGTTGGCGATAATGTTGTCCTGCTCATATTGCGACATGTAGATATTGGCATATGCCGGCGCTCCGGAAAAACCCATCGATGTTCCAGTGAGTTGTGCATAGAATTTGTGTTGATATTCAAAGTAGCTGTTATGAAGACAAAACTTGAGGAGTTGAAGAATGAAAATCTTCTCAATATCAATATCCTCCATTTTGAGAAGAGCCCGTTCGACCGCATCAAGACCTGCTGCATGTGGAATCGAAGTGTAAATAGCTGTGACGTCGATTGTACAGAGATAGATGGAGCTTTGGGGATCAATCTCCGCTTGTTGTAAAACCTGAAGGAAATGTGTCGTATCCTTTAAATATGTACACCACTTCTGAACAAACTGTTGTAAAAAGTGATCCAAGAATTTCCCGACAGGGTCAAAAATGGAGCCACAGCCGGACACAATTGGACGGAATGGTGGATCATTAGGGTCCTTGTGTATTTTTGGGATCATATACAAATGAGGCCTTCGTGGGTTGGTGGTCATAAGGTAAAGACGTGTAGCGTCATTGATCCATTCATTGTCGCATGCCACCTTGAGTAGTTTGTTAAGCATATCTTGAAGTTGGGCTGTGGGATCACATGGAAGTAACATGTAGGTATTGGTGTCTGAAACGTGCGATGATACTTTGAGATGGTAATACTCAGTGTCCATGACCACTATGGCGCCTCCTTTGTCAGCTGGTTGCATGGTGATCAATGAATTGTTTGCCAAGTTCTGAATGATGTTACGATCGTACTTGGAGATATTGCTGTAATTTTTTGGTCGATAGTTAAGTTTTTCAAGGTCTTTGTTGACTAAAGTCTCAAAAGTGTCCAATGTCTTATGCGAAGTAGGAGGCATGAATGTGCTTTTGGGGTTGAATCGCTGCTGAGTTAGTTCACTTTCTTGATGATCAGAAATCACAACATTATTAAAGAAATGTTTCAATCTGATTGTACGCATGAATTAAAAAAATTCACCTTGTGTCTGGAGAGAAGTAGTATGGGATGTTGGTACAAATGACAATCCACGTCGGAGAAGGGCCTTTTCTTGATCGCTGAGTGAGTAGGAAGAGATTAATCACTAGATTACTGTTTTCCCACTGCGTAAGGACTTTCCGCCTACTTCCTTTCCCTCTGCGTGTTTTTCGTGTTGTACTTGTTTGGATTGGTCTGAATGGGCCGGTGGACGCCCGTGATCTGTAGCATGTGTTAAAAAAGAAGAAGTAGGAGGAGAAGATGTTGTGCCTGTTGGTGTAGCGGCAGATGAGGTAGAAGGTCCATCTTGTTGGGAAAGAATTACAGCTGATACTGGTGTGCGGCCAACGGTGGTATCTTTGTCTGAAACCAGACTCTCGTCGGATGATGTAGGTGTTTTCTTGGTGTCAAACCGCTTTCGGGTGTAAATTTCGGCCCAAGTATAAACCTCATTCAGCTTATAATCAATTGTATCACGCCTATATTTGCGTAATTTTCCTTCTTGCAGTTCTCTTTCATACTTGTCAAGTTTCTGGTTAAGTACTTCTAGTTGCAATTTCCAAGAATCGGTCTCCATACGCATCTGTAGCTCACTATTGAAAGAATGTATTTCCTCCTCAAGATCTTTTATGGTTTTAGATAATTCCTCGATGATCAACAGTATAAGATCTAGAGAGCATTTATTAAGTATAGCGTACCATTTATCCATGAAACTGGTATTCAGATGAAAACGGAATAGCATAGGTTTGATGGCAAGACGTAACCCTCTTGGGATCCTCTTAGCTTTATGATAGTGAACAAGAGTTGACACGTGCAATTTTTGGTTAAGTTGTCTCCTTGTTATGAATTCAAGTTGACGTAGTTGTTGAGTAATGGTTCCTACATGAGTGTCAGTGGTTTTTGTGAGAAAGTGGGTTCCTGTTGCAGTAACCCCCCCTTTTTTTTGCCTAATAGCTGATGCACTTTTCCTTGTTGTGCCTTGGGCTCCTGCCAATCAGGTGCCCAGGGCCTATGTTCCTTCCTTAAACACACAAACTCCCAATTGGCAAACCCTGGCCACGTCAGCCCCTGGTAAATGGTACCCTAGGTACCCAGGGCCTTGTGACCAGGGAAGGCCTCTAAGGGCTGCAGCACTCATTGTGCCACCCTTAGAGGCCCTGTACCCTTACACACACACACTGCCTTTGCAGGCTGAGTGTCTGGGTGCAGGACAAAACAAAGAGTCGACATGGCACACATCTCTGTGTGCCATGCCCATCACCTACACTGCCAAGGCATATGTCAGCCACCCCTCTGGCTGGGTGCCTTATGCCTATGGTGTGGGCACAGGAGCAGGAGCCCTGTGCCCCTACAGTACCCAGGTCCATTCCTGGGCACTGTAAGTACAGTGCTGCCTTTTACAAGTACATGGTGCTGAGAGCTCGTCAAACACGAACTCCACAGCACCATAATGGCAACACGGAAGACTGGGAAGTTTGGTATCAAACTTCTCAGCACATTAAACCCACACTGATGCCAGTGTGGGATTTAATGTACTAAGCACCCCAGAGGGCATCTTAGAGATGCCACCTTACAGCTAACCTACAATCCAAGTCTGCTCTGAGGCTGCCCAGGCTGCCACACAGCAGACACGTTGCTGGACCCCTGGGTGGGAGAGCCCCTGCTCTCCCGGGCCTGCAACAATGCACATCCTGGGTGAGGTGAGAAATCTCCTCCCCCAGGATGAGCAAAGGGAAGCTTCAAAGGCATGCCGCCTCTGTGAGTTTCCCCAGGCCACTGCAACCCCCCACTCTGGCAGGAAGCTTGGCCGGAAACCCCATACAAGGACAGGGGATGTGCCAGCCTGCCCACCCCACCCCTCAGGTGGGGGAGGCGAGGTGAAGCACATCTCCGGGCTCTCGCCATCTTGAAGATGGGAGGCCCTACCCTATCAGGATTAGGCTACTGCCCCCCTCCCACAGGAGAGAGGCAGGATAGGGGTGTACCCACCCCAGGACAAGGACCCATTGGTCCCTGGCCTTCACCTACCTGTAACGCCCCTAAATCTAGTATTTAGGGGCCCCCTGAACCTTCCTTCCCCAGATTCCAGATAGAAAACTACAAGAAGAGCAAGAAGAACAAGGACCTGCCCTGCAGCTGCTAAAAAGAGAAGAAGACACCAACTGCTTTGGCCCCAGCCCTACCGGCCTGTCGACTCTCGAACCTGCACCAGCACGGCATCCCTCGTGGCCAGCAACCTCACCAACCCCGGAGGACCTGGCTACCCCTTAGCTCTAAGCCCCTGGGACTCCCACGAGTAGAGGCTCTACTCAAGAAACCTATTTGCTATCCCTGGCACCAGCCCGGGACCGCGGACCCAACACACTCTGCACCAGCCAAGCCTGGCCAGTGCCGGAGTGGACAAAGACCCAGAGGACGACTCCACGGCGACTGTGACCCAGAGTCCGGCACCCAAGGACAACCCTCGACATCCCGGAAGAAGCCTGCAGCCTCAGAACCAAGTGCCACCCCAGCCGCGATCAACCAGAGGGTAAGATTCCCGACGTCAAAAGGCACCCCTGCACCCGGCGCCCTGCGGCCCCCTGTGCCCAATCCCGGGGTACCCACCTAACCTACAACTACCCAACTTACCTCTCGAAGTGGTGGTGGCACCTGAAACATCCTCGTCCCCGAGCCTGCAGCCTTTTTCCAAACCGGAACATTCCCATTGATTTCCATTGAGCGCCCGAAGGCTCAAAAGCACCCTGCACCCCAGCCGCCCGAGTGGCCCTGGCAGTGCCCTCTCTACACTAACCTACTTCCCCACTTGCCCTGAGTAAGTGACCAGGAGCCCAGCTCCCACAGCCGCGTGGCTTGCCAGACAGCAGCCACCAACCAAGGCCCCCCCCTATCCCTCATAGGATAACATTGGGCCTAACTCTCTCTGCACCCGGCCGTCCTGAAACCGCTGAGGGTGAACCAACTGTACCTACCTGACACTGGGGGACCCCTGAGTCCATGCCCGGAATTTCAACTCTGCCAGTCGAGTACTTACCCTTAAACCGCTAACTTCATTTTCCTCATAGGGTAACATTGACTGGCTTTTTCTTCAAAAAATCTTCTAAGTGTGAACTTTTCAAAACTGCAAAAATTCACCAAAAATCAGCCAAGTGACAAAAACGAATTTACTCACCTGCTCCTAGGTGAGCTCCCAGTGCTGGATCTTGGTACCCAGCCCTGACCCTGAAAAGGGTTCACAACTATACTTACCTCTAACTCATTTTTCTCCCAAAGGAAACCATTGTCTGCTTTTCTGTGAAATTTCTTCTAAGTGTCTATTTTTGCAAATTTGAAATATTCTTTTAAAATCGTACCATTTCTGCAAACGAAATTACTTACCTGCTTTTGATAAGGACCCCAGTCCTGGGTCTAGGCACCCAGTCCTGGATTACTAAAGTAACGATAAAGTACTCTACCTGCAATGTGAATTTCTTGGCATAGAGATCCATTGAATGTTTTCTTTGAAATATTTTCTAAGTGCTAACTTTTGAAATAGCTAAATATTATTTAAAAATCATTACAGTTATTAAGTCGACTTTCATCACTTGTTTCTGAATACTGACCCAAGGCTGGTTCTAGGAGCCAGACCTGGAATTCCAAAAGTAATCTGAAAAGTAATTTATTACAAATAACCTGAATTTACCATTGAGCTCAATGCATTGTTATGTTTAGGAAATAGGATTGTTTATTGCAACCAACTGTGACTGTTTATACAAATTTATTGCTTAAGACAAAAGTATTTATATTCAACCTCTCATTCTGAGAAAGTATATTTTTACCCCCTTTGTGGTTCTAAAAATAAAACAAGCATATATTTTATATATATAAACCATTGGCCTAGAGTTCAGTTATTGAGTGTGTGAAACCATTTGCTGACTGAGTGGGTACAATAAATGCTTTACACTGTCCTCTGGTACTGCCTTACTGCTCGACCAAGCTACCACTTTTGAGAGTAAGGTAATACCTAACTTTGACCTCTATCAGCCTCTGGGGGACTGTGGACTCTGTACACCCTGTACCTATTAGGGAACAGTATATACAGAGCCACTTTCTCACAGTTTTCACTTCTTGGATGAGAGCATAGATTTCAGTGGCTTCGTCCGAGGTATAAGCTTTGATGTTTGTTCTGTTATCTGTGATATTCGTAATAGTGTCGAAAGACATGTTAAACGAGTGGGTGCTGCTGCTGAGACAGAGCGATCAGATTTATGACCGGGGGCAGCGCACTCCTGCTCGCTGTCAATCGGGCATAGAGTCAATAAAGGAAAAAAACTGACCATGCGGTAGTTGTCACTGCGCACAGTGCTAGGGGTGGCTCTGACCCTTGGTTATTAGTCACCTTCACTTGTGTAAAGTAATCGAACAAATCAATTAAGTTCCAAAAGACATTGATTTATATATGTAAAATGTAAATACACATGCTTGTGGATCATTTCATGAACAAAATACATCATTTGCACTATATCCACAAACTAGTACATTTATATCAGTAGATACACAAAATACATTTTTCGTTCATTCAGTTAGATACATGAGAGAGTAAAGATGAGCCCAATGCAAGAAAACACCTACATCATCCGACGAGAGTCTGATTTCAGACAAAGATACCACCGTTGGCCGCACACCAGTATCAGCTGTAATTCTTTCGCAACAAGCTGACCTTCTACCTCATCTGCCGCTACACCAACAGGCACAACATCTTCTCCTCCTACTTCTTCTTTTTTAACACAAGCTACGGATCACGGGCGTCCACCGGCCCATTCAGACCAATCCAAACAAGTACAACACGAAAAACACGCAGAGGGAAAGGAAGTAGGCGGAAAGTCCTTACGCAGTTGGAAAACAGTAATCTAGTGATTAATATCTCTTCCTACACACTCAGCGATCAAGAAAAGGCCCTTCTTGGACGTGGATTGTCATTTGTACCAACATCCCATACTACTTCTCTCCAGACACAAGGTGAATTTTTTAAATTCATGCGTACAATCAGATGCACATTCATGCCTCCTACTTCGCATAAGACATTGGACACTTTTGAGACTTTAGTCAACAAAGACCTTGAAAAACGTAACTATCGACCAAAAAAAATTACAGCAATATCTCCAAGTACGATTGTAACATCATTCAGAACTTGGCAAACAATTCATTGATCACCATGCAACCAGCTGACAAAGGAGGCACCATAGTGGTCATGGACACTGAGTATTACCATCTCAAAGTATCATCGCACGTTTCAGACACCAATACCTACATGTTACTTCCATGTGATCCCACAGCCCAACTTCAAGATATGCTTAACAAACTACTCAAGGTGGCATGCGACAATGAATGGATCAATGACGCTACACGTCTTTACCTTATGACCACCAACCCACGAAGGCCTCATTTGTATATGATCCCAAAAATACACAAGGACCCTAATGATCCACCATTCCGTCCAATTGTGTCCGGCTGTGGCTCCATTTTTGACCCTGTCGGGAAATTCTTGGATCACTTTTTACAACAGTTTGTTCAGAAGTGGTGTACATATTTAAAGGATACGACACATTTCCTTCAGGTTTTACAACAAGCGGAGATTGATCCCCAAAGCTCCATCTATCTCTGTACAATCGACGTCACAGCTCTTTACACTTCGATTCCACATGCAGCAGGTCTTGATGCGGTCGAACGGGCTCTTCTCAAAATGGAGGATATTGAGAAGATTTTCATTCTTCAACTCCTCAAGTTTTGTCTTCATAACAGCTACTTTGAATATCAACACAAATTCTATGCACAACTCATTGGAACATCGATGGGTTTTTCCGGAGCGCCGGCATATGCCAATATCTACATGTCGCAATATGAGCAGGACAACATTATCGCCAACCCTACCTGGTGGTCTAAAATTATTCTCTATTATCGCTACACTGATGACATCTTCCTCATTTGGAAGGATACCATATCTTCATTTACCACAATGATTGAGTCCCTCAACAGTATCAATCCACACATTCAACTTACATATCTTATTCATGAAGACACCATACATTATTTCGACGTACAAATTGTCAAAACAGCTTTCAATCATTTTACAACTACCGTTTACCATAAACCCACAGACCGAAACAGTCTATTAGCTTTTTCAAGCTTCCATCCACGAAGTCTTATCAGGAATTTGCCTTTATCCCAGTTCATCAGGATACGCAGAATCTGCTCTGACACTGAAAATAGTTCTTTTGAACTACTTGAAACTTCCAAACGATTTTCAGCAAGAGGTTATCCCCGGGAAGTGCTGACGAATTGTCTAACAAAAGCTATGGGTAAACAGCGTCCTGATCTTCTCATACAACAACCACGTATTCCTCAACAAAGATTGGTATTTGTGAGTAAATTTTCAACCATATCTACCAAAATTACGAACATTATCAATTCCCGCTGGGAACTGCTCCAACAAGAGGAAGACTTTCATGACCTATTTCAATGTAAACCTTTGTTTGCGTACACTAGAGGTAGAAATCTACGCTCGCTCTTGAAACCCCCTGTTGCCACCAAGGAACTAAGCGTTCACCATGGGACAAGAATATGTCTATCGTGTGTCCATTGCAACAACGTAATCACAGGGAATATGCTCACCCATCCTTTATCTGGTACCAAGATACAGCTCAAACACACCAGTGACTGCAATACAGCTAATGTCATTTACTGTATTAAATGCCCTTGCGGAAAAGCATACGTAGGCAAGACCGAACGTAAAATCAAAACCCGCATAACTGAACATAAATCCAGGATTAGACACAAGAACACCACCTCAAGCCTTGCAACCCATTGGACTGAGGCTAAACACATGATCTCACAACTTCGGGTCCAAATCATTGAGACAATTAATGTTCAACCAGGTGTAGACGTAACCAACATGTTACTACGTAAAGAAATTTTCTGGATTCAAAAACTCCACACCTTGACCCCATTTGGTCTCAATGATCGCCTGGATAGGTCATGCTTCTTATAAGAAACCTCCCACAGTAACCCTCAGAACTCTCTTTTTCATTCTATCTCCTACACCTACATCTATACCACATTCCCTTCCTATCACATTCTTTTGTCCGGATGCCTCCTCTAAGCTTCTGTCATCACCCTTACCATAGCCAGCACACTACGTTTTTTTAAAGAGTTTTTTTATCCTTTCTGCTACGTTTCCATATCATTCCGATTCATCTGTTTCACGCTCTTCAGCCCCGTTTCATAGTCGTACACCCCCTTATCTATTTTTCCCTTTAGTGTTCCATGCCCGCACGGTCAGTTAGCAGACTTTCATTGTTTACCAATGTTTGGCCCCGTGGCCATACACTGATTCTGTTGCCTATTCCCACCGCACGACTTTTGAAGTTTTTTCATTTATTTTTTATTATTCCTATTATGTTCCATTCGCATCTCTTTGGGGCATTATGATCCATTCGCTATTACACTGTCCACACCTTCAGCCGGAGTAACTTTCACCTTCTTATCATGGCGATACCCGCCAGTCCTGTTTCTAGTTTTACCCACCCCGGACGTTACGCTTTGCACTCGCTCTTCCGTATTCACCTGCATTTAACGGCACGCTGCAAACTCCAGAGTACCAACTCCAGGTACCGGTCTCCACCCGCTCCTACGGTCCGCGTTTCAACTGTTACTTCGCTGTTCATGTAAGTTTTCAGTCTTGTTTTGTCTGATAAAATTTGTTGCTCTGAATTTCATCGCTTTCTCGTTATGATGGAATATCCCTCCATCTTCCAACTATATACTTTTCGTTGTTTTTTTAGTTTAAAACCCTCGTGTCCTCTACGTCAACAGTTGTTGGTAAGTGGGGTTTCACTTTTCTACAGATTGTTTACCCTCCGGCCTATAGCCTTTGTCACTCACCCACTGTCGTTTTTTTCGTAGCAGCGCATCGGCTGGTATTTTCGTTTTTTACCTTCATTGAGGTCCCCTATGGTACATTACATGAGGTGAGTTCACCTCGCTATGTTTACCCCCGCACTTTCCTATTTCCCCTCATTCATCGCAAGATATAAACAAACTACCTTCTTCACTTTCACCACGGTGCATTCCCTTTCCTGGTGACGACGTTTCTGCTGCTTCAATTTTTTTTGCCAAATCCACCGTTAAATCCTCATAAACAGTGGCACGTTTTAACTACCTATAAAGTGTGACTAACAGTTTGCTGCATTATTATTAATGGTTCTCATTGAGTATCACAAAGTGTTCATTATTAGTAATGTCCATTATTATTGTGTTTTTGTCCTTAGATTGCCCCTGACGAAGGGACGTGTCTGTCCCGAAATGCATTGGGCTCATCTTTACTCTCTCATGTATCTAACTGAATGAACCAAAAATGTATTTTGTGTATCTACGGATATAAATGTACTAGTTTGTGGATATAGTGCAAATGATGTGTTTTGTTCATGAAATGATCCACAAGTATGTGTATTTACATTTTACATATATGAATCAATATATGTCTTTTTGAACTTAATTGATTTGTTCGATTACTTTAACCAAGGGTCATAGTTACCCCTAGCACTGTGCGCAGTGACAACTACCGCATGGTCAGTTTTTTTCCTTTATAAACAAATTGCAGCAGAAATCCAACAAGCTATGGTTGGTTTGGAGACAGAATGTCCTTGACGTAATCTACCATATGCCACAAACAGTTGGTCAGATTTACGTATTGTTGCTGTCCGTTGTAAATAGAACTTGAGACATCTTCTGATGTCAAGGGAATGCATGGCCCTTTCCGCAGCTGTGAGCGGATTTGGGAAAAACGTCTTTAAAATTCTACGTTCATTAAGGTGGAAGTCCGCAGGAACTTTTGGCATGAAGCTGGGATTAGTGCGTAGCACTACAGATTTCGATGTAAATTGCAGAAAAGGTAGATTAATAGTTAACGCTTGAAGGTCACTGACTCTTCTTGTTGATGTCAGAGCCAATAGCAAAGAAACCTTCCAAGAAAGGAACTTTAAGTCCACTTTATGAATAGGTTCGAAGGGGTGCCGCATAAGTTGTGTAGGCACCACATCAAGGTGCCAGGATTGAGGTGGACGTCGAATAGGGGGAAACATCCGAAACAACCCCTTGAAGAATTGCTGAATGACTATTTGAATAAAGAGAATTAGAAACATCCTGCCGAAACCTTGAAATCACCGCCAAGAACACTTTCAAAGTAGAATGGGAGAAGCCCGATCTCGCCAAATGAAGAAAGAACGGTAAAAGTTGTTCTGGTTTTGCATGAATTCGGTGTATATTGACACCACATGCAAAATCTCTTCCATTTTAATTTGTAAGTTTTAATAGTAGCAGGTGCTCGAGCAGTAGCTAAAACTTCATGAGAGTCCGCAGGAATATTCAGGTGTGCGAATTCAAGGTGTTGAGGAGCCATGCCGCTAATCACAACGATGCTGGGTCCGGGTGACCGATCCGTCCATTCTTGAAGGACAGAAGGTTCGGTATTGGCCGAAATTGAATGGGTTCGCACTCCAAGAGGAGGAGAAGTTCGGTGAACCAGTATTGGCGAGGCCACCTGGGAGCAATGAGGATCATGCGGCAAGGTTGTTTCTTGATCTTGCGGAGAACTCGTGGAACCAACAGAATCGGTGGAAAGGCGTAGGCATACATCTGCGACCAGTTCATCGAAAACGCATTTCCGCATGAGTCTTTGTGGGGAACCCAACTTGCAAAGGATGGGCATTTGCGGATCTGGCTGGTCGCAAACAGGTCTAAATCTGGGCGTCCCCACTCTCGAAAAACTCTGTTTAAGGTTGGTTGATGTAGCTCCCACTCGTGGTTGGATGTTGTGGACCTGCTGAGGGAATCCGCTGGAACATTGGTGTCCCCTGGAACATGAATGCCTGATATGCTGATCTTGTGACGAATCGCCCAGTCCCAAATCTCTTGAGCTTGTTGAGATAGTAGGGCTGACTTCGTCCCTCCCTGCTTGTTCAAGTAATGCATACTTGCAGTATTGTCCGTTCAAATTAGTAATGAGGTTCCTCGAATGATGGTTCGAAATGACTTTAGAGCCATGAAAATGGCTCGTAACTCCAGAAGGTTGATATGCCACTTCTTTTGCTGGAAAGTCTGTCTGCCGTTGACCATCATCCCTTGAAGGTGCGCCCCCCCATTCCTCGACGGAAGCCGACGGAAGCATCTGTGGTTATAGTGAAATCTGGCATTTCGACAAGAAATGCACATCCTTCCCTTATGTTCTTTATTTGGCTGCACCAATGAAAGGCTTCTCGCATCCGAGGAGTGATGTGAACGATGTCCTTGAAAGACCCCGAAACCTGCAACCATTGAAGGTTGAGTTCCTCTTGCAATGGCCTCATTCTGTAACGGCAGTTGGGTTTCAGAGGGATGCAAGAAGAAATCATCCCTAGGAAAGACTTGTACACACGGACTGAAACGCACTCTTTTGACAGCAATAAGCGAGCGAGATTGCAGATCTTGAGTTGTCTTTCTTTTGAGACGAAAGCCTGAGCCAGCCGAGTGTCCAGTGAGGCTTCCAGAAAAGACTTTCTCTGTGATGGAGTCAGATGATGTAAGAAAGTGTGTTTCTGTTGCTGTAACCCCCCCCCCCCCCCCTCTTTGCCTGATGGCGGATGTACTTTTCCTTGTTGTGCCCTGGGCTCCTGCCAACCAGGTGCCCAGGGCCTGTGTTCCTTCCCCAAAAACTGCCTAACAGCCAAAACACAATTTGGCAAACCCTGGCCACACCCTGGCAGCCACCCAGCAGACATGTTGCTGGACCCCTGGGTAGGAGAGCCCCTGCTCTCCTGGGCCTGCAACAATGCACATCCTGAGCGAGGTGCTAAATCTCCGCCCCCTAGATGGGCAGGGGGAAGCTTCAAAGGCATGCCGCCTCTGTGAGCTTCCCTAGGCCACTGGCAACCCCCACTCTGGCGGGAAGCCTGGCCGGAAACCCCAAATAAGGACAGGGGATGTGCCAGCCTGTCAACCCCACCCCTCAGGTGGGGGAGGCGAGGTGAAGCACATCTCCGGGCACTCGCCATCTTGAAGATGGGAGGCCCTACCCAATCAGGACTAGGCTACTGCCCCTCTCCCACAGGAGAGGGAGGCAGAATAGGGGGTGTACCCACCCCAGGACAGGGACCCATTGGTCCCTGCCCTTCACCTACCTATAACGCCCCTAAATCTAGTATTTAGGGGCACCCTGAACCTTCCTTCCCCAGATTCTGAAATACAAAGAAGAGCAAGAAGAAAGAAGACCTGCCCTGCAGTTGCTAAGAAGAGGAAGACACCAACTGCTTTGGCCCCAGCCCTACCGGCCTGTCGACCCTTGAACCTGCTCCTGCTACAACCCGGCACCTCTTGTGGCCAGCAACCTCACAAACACCGGAGTACCCGGCTACCTTTCGGCTCGAAACACCTGGGACTCCCATGAGTAGAGGCTCTACTCAAAATCTACTTCGCATCCCTGGCATCAGCCCGGAACCGCGAACCTTTCACACTCTGCACCTGCCAAGCCTAGCCTGTGCCGGAGTGAACAAAGACCACGAGGACGACCCCACGGCGACTGTGACCCCGAGTCCGGCACCCAAGGACTTCTCTCGACGCTCCGGACGCCTGCAGCCTCAGAACCAGGTGCCCCCCCCAACCGCGATAAACAGAGGGTAAGATTTTCCGACACCAAAAGGCACCCCGCGGCCCCATGTGCCAAACTCTGGGGTACCTACCTATCCTCCAACTACCCAACTTACCTCTCGAAGTGGTGGTGGCACCTGAAGAATCTTCGTCCCAGAGCTTGCAGTCTTTTTCTAAACCGGAGCTTTCCCATTGAAATCAATTGAGCGCCCGAAGGCTCAAAAGCACCCTGCACCCAGCCGCCCGAGTGGCCCTGGCAGTGTAACCTCTAAACCTATCTACTTCCCCATTTGCCCTGAGCAAGTGACCAGGAGCCCAGCTCCCACAGCCGCGTGGCCTGCTAGTCAGCAGCCACCAACCAAGGCCCCCCTGCCTCCCATAGGATAACATTGGGCCTAACTCTCTGCACCCGGCTGCCCCTGTGCCGCTGAGGGTGTAACAACTGTACCTACCTGACCCTGGGAGACCCCCGAGTCTATGCCCAGAACCTTAACTCTGCCAGTCGAGTACTTACCTTAAAGCCGATAACTCAATTTTCTCAATAGGGTAACATTGACTGGTTTTTCCTGAAATTTCTTCTAAGTGTGGACTTTTCAAAACTTAAAATATTCACCAAAAATCAGCCGAGTAATGAAAACGAAAATACTCACCTGCTATTAGGTGAGCTCCCAGTGCTGGATCTTGGTACCCAGCACTGACTCTGAAAAATATTCACAACCGTACTTACCAGTAACCCAATTTTCTTCCATAGGAAACCATTGACTTTTTCTGTCTAATTTCTTCTGTCGATTTCTGCAAACTTTAAATATTCTTTAAAAATTGTATAAATTGTGAAAACAATTACTTACCTGTTTTGGATAAAGACCCCAGTACTGAGTCTAGGCACCCAGTACTGGATTACAAAAGTAACGAGAACATACTATACCTGCAACTTGAATTTTCTTCCATAGGGAATCATGGACTGTTTTCTATGATTTATTTTTTAAGTGTCAACTTTTAAAATAGCAAAATAGTGTCTAAAAATCATAACAGTAACTAAGTAGACTTTTATCACTTGTTTCTAAGTACTATCCCAGGACTGAATCTAGGATCCAGTCCTGTAATCCTAAAAGTAATCTATTGCAAATAACTGGAAACTTCCATTGAACTCAATGCATTATTGTGTTTAAAATTGTGTGGCCTATTGCAACCACTTGTAACTTTCTACAAAAGCCAAATGCATATTGCAAAAGTATTTATATAAAGCATCCCATTCTGAGAAAGTATATTTTAATACCTACAGATGGTTCTAAATTAAAACAAGCATATATTTTTTATATATAAACCATTGGCCTAGAGTTCAGTTACTGAGTGTGTGAGACCATTTGCTGACTGAGTGTGTGCACCAAATGCTTTACACTGTCCTCTGATACTGCCTTACTGTTTGACCAAGCTACCACTTTAGAGAGTAAGGTTATATCTAACTTTAGCCTCTGCCAAACCTCTGGGGATTGTGGACTCTGTACACACTGTACCTATTTTGGAACAGTATATACAGAGCCACTTTCTCACAGATGAGACTTTGAAATTTATGGAGAGACCCAGAGATTGGAATAGTAACAGACTTCTGAACATGTGCGTTTGCGGTCCAAGTAACAAAATATTGGAATGCCTTGTAGACGAAGGTGTGCGGTCACCGGTGCTAGGACCTCGGTAAATACACGGGGTGCTGATCGAAGACCAAATGGAAGGACTCTGAATTGAAAGTCTCTGCCAGGCACTCTGAACCGTGAAACTTTTCTGTGTCTGGGTAGGATTGGGACATGAAAATAAGCGTTTGAGGATAACTTTTTCAGGTATTTGTTGAGGGCGCGAAGGTAGAGAATGGGGCGCCAGTCTCCCGACTTTTTCAGAATCGGGAAAAATCTCGAAAAAAATCCTGTTCCTCTTTGTAAAGGAGGGACCTTTTCGATTGCTCCTTTTCTAAATCAGATTTATTTGGGAAAAAAGCTCCTTAAGAAGAGCAGGAGGTGGTCCTTTGGGAGGAGAGTTTGGGGGAATCTTTATGAACTCAAGAGCATGGCCTCTGGCCACTATATCCAAAACCCACTTGTCTGTTGTAATTGTGGACCAGTTCGAGTAGAAGTGGGATATTCTTCCTCCAATTTTTGACTGGGGCAACGGCAGAGATGGTGGCAGGTCTCATTGTTTTTTATTTGAATTCCGTCCACGATAGGATGTCTTCCTTCTCGATTGCGAGTAGGAGTTACCTCGCTGTCCGTATGATTGCTGTCTGTAGGGCTGAAACCTTTGATTACTTTGAGAGGTTTGATAAGATCGTTGCTGATTGTAACCTCCCCTATTGGAGAAGGATCCACGTCCTTTAGCACCACGAAAGGACGACTTACGAAATTTAAGGCTACCAAGAGACCTCACTGTCTCCGTGTCTTTCAAAAGCCTGAAGGGCCTCATCAACATTTTGACCGAATAGTGATTCCCCATCAAACGGCATGTAAATAATTTTGGTTTGGACCTCTTGGCGAAAAGATGTCGATTTCAGCCAACCTCGTTTCCTCAGTACTGCTGCACCCACTAACTGTCTGAATCCTGTGGATGCAACATCCACGGTTGCGTCAATGATTTCCGCAGAGGTATACTCTCCTTCCTGTCAAGTCTTCAAGGCCTAGGACTTGGAAGGTTCTGGCAGCATGTTAATGTAGGGGGAGATGTCTGACCACATCTGCCTATCATATCTCCCTAATATAGCTAGGGAATTTGCAGCAAGGACAGTCGTCGCAGCCATAGTGAAAACCTTCTTTCCAATCGAATCCAACCGTCTTCCATCCCTGTGTGGCGGAGCTGTTATAGGCGAAGAGTGGTTCCTGGCCCGTCTCTGCGCCGCTTGGGTGATGACAGAGTCAGCTTTCGGCTGGGCGATGAGGCATGCAGGTGCATCACTTGGCGCCTTAAATTTTTGGTCTAACCGAGGCAAGACTGCAGGAAGAGAATTTGGTGCTGCCATGATCTTCAACCCTTCCTTTCAGATGAAATCTATGATGGGAATTGTCCTGATCTGCTTTCGTGGTTGGTCTTTAAAATCAAAGAAAGCAATCATCTTTCTTTGCCTCCATAGGTATGAGAAACCTCTTTGTTGCCCTCTCCATAAGGAGATGAAAACCTCCGATTGTGGTACTTTGAAATTTGGGACCGCGTAGGAGGCAGGGCCCTACCCCTGTCTATTCCGGTATTAGCGAACCGCAAATGGCCAATACGGTATGTACAAGTACTTTGCATAACATTTCATTGATAAATATACTATGTATACGATGTTATGCATTGGCTCCGTGGGTTCCATCTTATAGTTGCCCTCACATAGGCTACACTTTAAGAACAAATACAGGCCTCTAGAACACATGCGCCTTCCTTTGACTTCTCTGTGACCTGTGCGAATTGGCTCCACCGCCCCAGGTCAGTCCGGTCCCACGAGCTGCCCGTCCTACGGCCACCTGTGATTAGCATCAGGGTTTGACACACCATAAAGCCTTTTCATCCCACACAAGCCTCTGGCTAATCTCTTTCACACCTGACTGTTCCTGCTTTATGGCCTGTTTTGCAAACAGGAGCTGCCCGTGTTTATTGGGGTCTGCTGATAACTGATGAGGAATCTGAGCCTCGCTGGGTAAATAATTGCAGGCTGGCTGAACTGAAATGTGGGATTGGAATCATGACTCTGCTTGTTCTTTGAAGTAAAATATGTGAATGACCAACTGCAAGAGAAGGGCGGTGTTGCCCAGAGCGTAATATTTAATATAAAAGAGAAGACTGGTTTTTGTTCTGGAGACTGCCTCATTCAGTTGCTAAGGCTTCTGTGCGACATAGTCTCACTCATTTGAGTTTAATAAAGATGTCTTTTCATATTTCAGCTTCTTTGCCAAGTTCTTTGTTATATTACCATGAGAGTGGAATTTTCATATACCACAACAGGAAGTACTCGAAGTCATAGGGTGCTACCCCTGGCACCTCTGGGGTCTCAAAAACCAGAGTACTTCACGATGTCTACAGGAGGAGAGTCCAAGGGAGCTAGATTCGACTGTGATGGAGTTTGAATTTGGTATTCGTCCCACTCCGAAAGAACAGACTGATCGTCCACTTCTTCCTCTTCCCTGTCATCATCTGTTGTATTAGCATCATGGGAATGACGAGATGGTACTGGAGAAGGTGGTCTAGAAGACCATAAAGAAGTTACAGGAACTCTTGGCATGGGCGTGGATGGAAGAGACTCCGCCGATTCAGATGGAGGAAAACGACGATAATAGTCCTGCAACATATATTGCAAATTATTAAGCAATTCCAAAGGCATTTGTGCTATGGGAACCGTGACAGGAGTTGGGGCTTCAGGCTCAGGACAAGGTTCTTCCTCCTGGTTGTCATCTTGGTGTTTTATAAACAATTCCGACGGACTCCTAGCAGTCCGTAATCTGTCATCCTCTCCTGATTCTTCTTCTTCCTCAGAATCTAATAATTGCTCAGGCAACTTCAATGGGGGCAAGAGCTTCCAATGAGGAGCCACGATGTTGTAGTAAAGAAGCAGCCGTTGTAGGCAGGGCGGAGGAGGCAGTAGCCGATGTTGCAGACCAAACTTGCAAATCCGTGCAGGAAGACAAAAGACGCGTCGACTAGTGTGCCGTCGACAGAGCTGGCATCAGAAAAGTGAGTGTCGACGAGGCAGTCTTCGTCGACGAGGGGTTCGCCGTCGACTAGGAGGTAGACGAGTCAGTCTTCGTCGACGAGGCAGTCGTCGATGACGAGGTGGCCGTCGACGAGGAAGTTTGTCGACGAGGTGTCAGTCGACGCAGCAGTCGGCGACGAGATCTTCTTAACCCTTACCATCGACGGAGCGCTGACAAGAGATGAAGTCTCCTTCGTTGACGAGATGGGTTGAACAGCAACGGAGACGAAGAAGATTGCATGATCATCTTGGGTCTCGGCGACGAGAAGGTAACCGTCGACGTAGAAGTAGCGTCGACAATAACCGTTGACGAAGGAGCCGTCAACGACGGAGCTTTCTGCTGAGGTAAATCTTTGTCAGGAAGTCTTTTTGATGTCAGAGACTTTCCAGTCTTTCTCGGGGGTGTAACAGGCTTAGATTTTGAAGGTGGAGAAGCCTTTTTTGAAGAGGAAGTAGAAGGCAAGCTAGAGCCCTTAGCAGGCTGTTCTTTCCTCGACACCTCAGCCCCAGGAGAAGTCTTCCTCAGCCATTCTCTTTCTAGAGGACAGAGGAACCAGAGGCTACACTTCCCACCTCAGATAAAGGGTTATCCTTGTCCTTGATCTTCTGTAGCCAGTGAAGTAGGCGCACCTCTCTATCTCTGAGGGTCTTCTGAGGGAAGGTCCTGCAGATCTAACAATCCCTCACCTCATGATCAGGATAGATGCAGTAAATGCACTTCTTGTGGGGTCTTCAGAGAATAGCCGCAGCTTCCCACAAGATTCACAAGGCCTAAAGAGAGACCTCTTAGAAGATGACATTTTGAAGATAAGCAAAAACCCAGAAAAACTGAAGTACTGAGCAGAGCTCAGGGAGACTCCCTTCACAAGACGTGCGGTAGAAAATCTGAGAGCCTGAGCCTCTGAGGAGAACATTCTGGTGGGTGCTGTCGCCTGATTGGCTGCAGTTTGGACTGTATATAATGACTGATAGTCATAAGTGTGGAAGGTTTTTTCTTGTAGCTTAGGCTACTTTACTTCCTGGTTTTGTGTTACCAAGGTTTTTTGGTTATTAATTGCATAATTATCGCTTTTTTATGTACCGTGGGACTCCCACTCCGACGACGGGGAATGATTCAGGCATGTGAATCTATGAAAGACACCCTAAATACTGGAGAAGGAACGTGTTACTTACCTGTAAATGCGGTTATCCAGTATTGGTATCTTTCATAGATTCACATGCCTGAATCCTTCCCCGTCGTCGGGATGGGAGTACCCGGTACATAAATAAAGTAATGTCTCAGTAGACATAGAGTAATTGGCCAAAGGCCTCACCTTAGTAACATATCCACGTCCTTTTGTAAAAAAGGACCAAACTTTGGAGAGTAGCCAATCAGCTATCACCACCCTCTAGAACCTTCCTGGAAGGAGCTCTAGTCCCACAGATTTTCAAAAGCACAGTGCTAAGTAGTTGTATCACAGAGATCCAAGAGAGTCCTTCCAGGGGAGGTGGGTGGGTTGCATGTGAATCTATGAAAGATACCAATACTGGATAACCGCAGTTACAGGTAAGTAACACGTTCCTTATCCAGTATTAGGGTATCTTTCATAGATTCACATGCCTGAATCAGAATAGTAAACAATGAGAAGCACATTTCGAAAGGTACAATATATATAAACTCACAGATAATATTCCAATGTGAAAATAGAAAGTACCAAAAGGCCATGACATAGCAGAGGCATAAAACACAATAGAGAAATGTGCGTATAGAGAAAAGGATGGTGGGATAAAAGGAAGGGCTCTCCTCTTATGAAATAGATGATGGAGCACCGCTTGACCCACTGCAGCGTCTTTCATGAGTTCAGTATCCAGGCAGTAATGCTTGGTAAATGTATGCGGCGTCTTCCATGTAGCCGCTCTGCAAATGTCCACAAGGGGCACTCCTGCAAAAAGTGCCATGGAAGTAGACATTGCCATCGTGGAATGGGCTCGAACTGTGGAGAGCAGGTGTTGCCCTGCTTGCTGGTGACAAAAAGTAATGGCTGCGGCGATGCAGCATGAGATTCTTTGTTTAGTGAGTGGAAGACCTTTCCTAGGCCGACTGTACCCCACAAAGAGTTGGTTAGATTTGCGAAATGTTTTCGTACTGTCGTCGTAGAATTTTAGGCAGCGTTTGAGATCTAAGGAATGCAGGGTTTTTTCCGCCACTGTTTGAGGATTTGGAAAGAAGGAGAGCAACACAATAGGCTCACTGAGATGGAAACTTGAGGGAACTTTAGGGATAAACTTCGGATTTGTACGAAGTATGACCCTGTCGTGTTTGAATTGGAGGAACGGGTCTTGGATTGAGAAAGCATGGAGTTCCCTCACTCGTCTTGCCGAGGTAAGGGCTAGAAGGAGCGCTGTTTTCCAGGAGAGATACTTGAGATCCGCTCTGTGTATTGGCTCAAAAGGGTGTTTCATAAGTTGAGCCAGAACCGTGTTGAGTTGCCAAGCAGGAGGTAAAGTTTTTACCGGAGGGAATGTTCTAAACAGGCCTTTAAGGAATTGTTTAATGAGCCGATGAGACCACAGAGAACCTACCGAGGATCTCCTGAAACGTGATATTGCTGCCAAGTGGACTTTAATGGAGGCATGAGCGAGACCAGATTTTGCCAGATGAAGAAGGTAAGGCAGTATTTGCTTCGGAAAGGATGAAAGAGGGTGTATTTTGTTTGACTTGCACCAGATACAAAATCTCTTCCATTTTAAGGAGTATGTTTTGGTGGTACTATCTGCTCGGGCCCGAGCTAGAACTTCCCTACAGTCCGGAGGGATGTCTAGACTCAGGAACTCTCTGAACTCAGGAGCCAGGCTGATAATTTGGGAGATGCCGGATCCGGATGCTGGACTTGATGGTGGTTGATAGTGAGGAGAGAGAGAAACGGTTTCAACCCGATCGGCGGTTCCAGGGAGAGAAGGTGAAGCTGTGAACCAATGTTGACATGGCCAAGCTGGAGCCATCAAGATGAGCTTGCAAGGTTCCGTTTTCAATTTCCGGAGCAGGGGAATTGGTGGAAAAGCGTATGCAAAGACGTTGCACCATGCGATCGAAAATGCATTCCCTAGAGACCCTTTCTGGGGATGCCAGCTTGCAAAGTGTTGGCATTTGGCGTTCTGCTGGGTGGCGAAGAGGTCCAGAAGAGGGGTGCCCCATCGAGAGAATATGCGGTTGAGGGTTCGCTGATTCAACTCCCACTCATGACATGCTGTCTGCTCAAAGAGTCGGCCAGCACGTTGTGGGTCCCTGGAACATACTCTGCTCGAAGAGAGATGTTGTGAAGGAGCAACCAGTTCCAGATTTTTTGCCACTGGTGAGAGAGTGTCAGAGAACGAGTCCCACCCTGCTTGTTCAAATAGTGCATTGTTGTGGTATTGTCGGTTCGTAAAAGCACTAGAGAGTTCCTGATTCGCAGAAGGATTCCCTAAAGAGCGAGATATACTGCTCGGAGCTCCAGAAGATTTATGTGGAGTTTCCTTTCGGAAAGGGACCATTTGCCGCTTATCTGTAGTTCTTGGAGGAAAGCTCCCCAGCCCTCCAGAGATGCGCCCGTGGTGATATGTGGAGAAGCAGGAAGGAAGAAAGGCAAGCCTTGTGAAAGGTTCTGAGGGCAAATCCACCACCTTAGAGCCGTTTTCATCAGAGGGGTCACCTGGATGACATCGTCGAAAGACCCCGTACATTGGACCCATTGAACTGAAAGTGCTTATTGAAGAGATTGCATGTGAAGGCGACAGTGTGGAACTAGCAGGATGCAGGAGGCCATCATCCCGAGCAGGGATTTGAAGAAGCGCACAGAAAGTCTTCTTGGAACGGATGCGAAGGGCCAAGGAAAGAAGTTTGTCTTTGCGCTCCTGAGACGGAAACGCCTTCCTTTGTATCGTGTCGAGGGTAGCACCCAGGAAACCTATGCGCTGAGAAGGTTGAAGGACAGACTTGTCCTGATTGATAGTCAGCCCCAAACAATCGTAAAATCTCAGACAGGCGCTGGAAGACCTGGACGCGCCTTCTAGAGAGGGTGCTTTGACGAGCCAGTCATCCAGACATGGAAAGACTTGATGGTGGTGTTGTTGTAGGTATGCAGCCACCGGAGAAAAACATTTGGTAAAAATGCGTGGCGCTGATTTGAGTCCGAACGGCAGGACACGAAATTGGTAATGCCTGCACGCCACCGTGAATCTCAAATTTTTTGTGGTTGCGGTGGATCGGGATATGAAAATAGGAGTCCTGAAGGTCTAAAGACACCATGTAGCCGTCCGCATTGAGAAGCTGTAGCACTTCCTGAATGGTGACCATACGAAACAACTTTTTTCAGGAACTTGTTTAGATTTCTCAAGTCCAATATCGGTCTCCATTTTTTCTCCTTTTTGCTTATGAGGAAAAAGCGGGAGTAAAATCCCTTTCCCTTTTGATGTGGGGGAACCCGCTCTATAGCTCCCTTCTGGAGCATAAGTGCCACCTCCCTGAGTAGAGCACGCACATTTTTGTGAAGCATGGGGAGGGGTTTGGGGAGGAATTTGGATGAATTCTAGAGAATGTCCGAATTGAACCAATTGCAGGACCCAACGGTCCGTAGTTATTTGTTTCCGATTTGTCAGAAAATGGGAAATTCTTCCTCCAACTTTGGAGGGCAGAGAGGAGTTGGAGACCGGCGGTAGAGGGAAGTCATTATCGCCAAGCAGCGTCTTTCTGTCGCCCTCCTTTGCCACGAAAGGAAGATTTAGTGTAGGTGGTGTGCTGTTGACGTTGCTGGTACTGTGGCCGATATTGCCGAGTGGAAGAGAAGGAAGCTCGGTGTTGGAAATCCCCTCTAGTAGATTGTTGGCCTCTCCCTCTTGAGCCTCGAAAAGAGGGGTTCCGGAATTGCAGGGTACCCAAAGCCCTAGCCGTGTCGGTATTCTTTTTAATACCTTGCATAGCTTCATCTATGTGTGTCCCAAATAAAAGCTGGCCATCGTATGGCATGTCCAAGACTTTGGTTTGCACTTCCGGTCTGAAGGAAGTCGCCTTCAACCAACCCTGGCGCTGTAGTACAGCTGCGCCCACGAGTTGGCGAAATCCGGTAGAGGCAATATCCATTGCACAGTCTATAATTTCAGAGGCAGATCTCTCACCCTCCAGTAAGATCTTCTTCGCCTCTTCCTTTGACTCTTCCGGCAAGGTCGCAAGGTATGGAGCAATGTCTGCCCACATCTGTCGATTATAACGTCCTAACAGTGCCAAGGAATTGGATGCACGCACTATCAAAGCAGACATGGACAAGAAGCGCTTGCCAATATTGTCCAGCCGCCTACACTCTTTGTCCGGCAAAGCAGTCAGAAAAGCGGAAGGATTTTTTGATTCCCGCTGAGCAGCTTGAGTAATGACTGAGTCCGGTTTCGGATGGCCAGTCAGGCAAGCCGGAGCAGTATCTGGAGCTTTATGTTTCTTATCCAGACGAGGCAATACTGGAGGCACCGAAGAAGGGTTCTGCATAATCTTGACACCCTGTTCCCATATGTAGTCTATAATAGGAATAGACCGAACATACTTCTTAAAAGGCTCTTTAAAATCGTAGAGGAAACGATCCTGTTGGTGCGAGGGCATAGGTATATGAAAGCGCTGCGCCGCTCTCCACAATATTGTGAAAGCCTCCAATGTTTTCTGGAGGCGAGTCAGCTGTGGTAGGAACGGGAGAAGCCGGACAGGGAAGTATGTAATCATCCCACTCGTCCAGATTAGATTGGGAATCTTGAAGTTCCCCTTCTTCATGGTCTTCTTCTTCATCATCATCTGTAGAAAGATAAGGTGGTGATGTGACAGGCTCAGACTAAGTTCAATGGAGGAGGTCGTGGCTGTGGTGTTGGAGGCACAACCGGAAGAGGAGATGGTGCAGACGTTGGAAACCGCTGCTTGTAGTCCAAAATGAGGATCTGTAGGTCAGAGACCAGGGAAGCAGGCAGACAAACCATGGGAGGTGGAGGCGGATGGTATTCCTCAGGAGAAACCTCCTGATCTTCCTGCCCTCGATCTTCGTAATCGGAGCTGTCTTGGTATTTAACGTGCAGTTGCGATGGACTTGTTGCTGTGCGGAACATACTGCTATCGTCAGAGTCTTCCTCCTCTACAAGATGTGCTGGAGGCAAGAGCTGGACCCTACTAGGGGAGGTCAGGGCCGGTGTTAGTGCACGGTTGGTGATTTTGAGGAGCACATATGTACTTTGTATATCAGAATCTGTAGCAGTCGACGGTGAAGTGTGGACGGGCATCATAGTAGATTGAGATGTGGTCAGGGCAGTCGTCGACGGTGTCATCGTCGACGACGATAAAGGCTTCGTTGACGATGAATGCTTTGTTGACGGTGTCGTCGTCGACACTGTCGGCGATCGCAGCGTCGACAGCAGCCTGGATGTCGACGATGTCTTTTTAATTTTCAGCGTCGACGAGACAGACCTACCGGCAGTTGTCGTCGATGTTGATAGGGAATGAGACGTGACAGAAGTGGAAACTGTCGTCGACGAGGTGACACGTACTGCCGTTGATGGAGATTTCCTAGTCGTTGAAGCCACCGTCGACGAGGTAGTCGTCAACGGGGTGGATGAAGGCTTTTTGAAGGCATGAAGAACTTCCCGAGGAGAAACCTTCGCTGGCAGAGTCTTAGGAGGTACTCCTGAAAACTTTTTATGCGCCTTCTTTTGAGGTGGCTGCGACGAAGGGCCCGGAGAGGCCACCCTTGGTCTTTTCTGAGAGGACTGTGAAGAGATGGAAGAGCCCTCACTTTCCTCAGAAGACAATGCTGTATCTTTGTCTTTAAGCCTCTGCAGCCAAATTAAGAGGCACCCCTCACGGTCTTTAAGGGTCTTGGAGGAAAAGGTACGACATACCTTACAATCCTTTGAAGAGTGGTTTGGATAAAGGCAGTAGAGACAGTCCTTGTGTTGATCGTCCACATGAAGTCTCTTTTTCCCACAGGAAGCACAAGACCTGAAAAGGCCCTTCTTCGGAGTGTCTGCCTTGAGGAACTGAAGAATTTCACTCAAAAAATGCAAAGTCGAAGCAAGAAACACTGGTAATCCAGAAACAAGGAATGTTGAGCAGAGCTCAGTGGAGACTCCCTTAGCACGACGTGCGGTAGAAAATCTGAGGGACTAGAGCTCCTTCCAGGAAGGTTCTAGAGGGTGGTGATAGCTGATTGGCTACTCTCCAAAGTTTGGTCCTTTTTTACAAAAGGACGTGGATATGTTACTAAGGTGAGGCCTTTGGCCTATTACTCTATATGTCTAGTGAGACATTACTTTATTTATGTACCGGGGACTCCCATCCCGACGACTGGGAATGATTCAGGAATGTGAATCTATGAAAGATACCCTAATACTGGATAACCTATGTTAAGCCTCCGGTCTGAAAAATGTGAGACTGAAGCATGATGATTAATGGAAATAAATGGAATTGGCCATCCTAGCCTTTTAAATTATTATACATTAACATATCGCTTTCCTACTGGAAAACAAATTATATTTTGTTTGAAGTGCTCCCGGATCCAACGTTGGGTAGGACAATTCAGTGCCCATGATCAATAACGATTCCCTGAAGAATAAGTGCCATGGATACTAAAGGATTCCAAGAGTATTTTTTTCACTTGTACAAAAACAAGAAAACATAAGTTATGTAGGTGAGAGGGCAACACAGCACATAGGAAAGATTTAACAAAAAATGACCACCATTCTCTCAAGCTAGCACTGGACATTCACATCTGGATTATGGTTAATATGGGATCACAACATTTATTGAAATAAAGAAAGTGCCTCAAAATGGTGACCTCAACTCTGGCTCTTAAGAAGATCCTTCTGATATCGGTTTGTAAAAATATTCTAAATTTCAAAACCAAGATAAACAGCATTACCTCTTCATGGTCTTCCTCCAGATCTCCACTGAGAGGGCTAATGTCTACTTCCCGCCAGCTGGAAAAAGCACAATAAATACATTAGAAAAGGATTCATAAAAAAATGATTAGATAACATCCCAGTCTAAGATTGCATGCCTGTCAGTCAACCACATAATAAGAACAAACTCTAAAGTTAGAGCATAAGAAACAACCTCAATGACTAAAGCATAATCAACATATGACTGTTTACTTCTTAAAGGCAAATGTCGAGCAAAGTGTTTCTAGGCTTCAACTCCTTAACTTCAATCACCTAAATGTGACCTTATTTTTAGCTGGAGAATGTGAAGACTAGCGCTATTGGAGCCACATGCGAAGTGAACAAAGAAAAGAAAAATATAGTGGTTGAAGGGGACTGAATATACCCCTGAAAGATGCGGTCTCAAGAAATTAGCTACAATAAACAGGTTGGCTCGACTCTAAAGGTGCATTTCTGTACTTCAAGTATGCCTGTCTCGATATTCCCACAATGCCGCAAATTAAATCTAACAGACCACTGACTGCTGCACAAAACAGAATCCCTAAATGCTCTTACAACCCTAGCTCACTGTAGATGTGCAGCAATTTGCTGGAAGGTGCAAATGTGAAAGAAACAAAAAGGCAAACTGACACCAAACAACAAAGGACTATACACTACACATGGTGATGCTTTCAATGAGGTCAAATGTAAATCCCTCTGAGAATAAAAACCATACCATACAAAGATAGTGTACCACACATGTAAAAAGCTACATCATAATTTCTTCATGTGCTTAAGGGTATCAGTAGCAGTCTGTAGATGTGATTGAAGTGCTGACCACTTGTCTCTGGTTTTGCTACTAGGAGCAAATGTTTTCCCTTTGGACTAGTTTAGGGCTATTTGGTTACCAAAAAAGGCAATTCCATAAATTGCCACATTTTTTCGCTGTAGAGGAGATTTCTCATTAATAAAGCAGCCAACATAAGTGATCTTTTAGGATACACAGATAAGCCATGGCATTGAGTTCCCAAACTTGCAACAACAATACTGCTGAATCTTGATGCATGACCATGCAATGCCAATCAAGTGGGCACCCTCATTCCTGCATTCAAAACATGTCCCTATGCTTTCTGGGCGCATCAGTTTTAACTTCTTGGGAATTTAATGTCTGGATTAGAAACTTAAATTGAGGAATACATGCTTGCCCGGTTGACCCAAGTAACCAAATCTTTCTCTGCAGAAGCTTTAGAAGAAGCCTCTCTGCATCTATTCTTGCTACTCATGTTCACAGTTGCACTAGCCATTGGACTCCCAACAGGGATGTGGAATTCCTATAGCGCGACACCCAGGACAAATTGTTTGGGGTCAAGGGCAATACATTTTCATGTGTATTTTGTCCATTGGACAACTAGGCCCAACCCCCTACAGCAAAAAACCTTTGGGTGCCAGTTTGCAGTACCACATTATGGATCAGGGAAGGGCACTGTCTACAGTTAAGGTAATATTTCTGCCTATATGCTAACGCTGTTCAAACTTCTATGTATGGTACATTAATTGAAAGCCTTTATTGTTAGGGTGAGCGTTAAGTAGATTTGTTAAGCTCTGACTGCACATCTGACAGTGGATCCAAAATAAAAATGTGTACACACGTTTTCAAAGTTTAGCAATATGAGGCGATGTATAACGCTCCCAGAATGCTGTGATTTGATGCAAATATTTGCCGAAGCTTGAAAGCAGATTGATGATTCCTTGCTTTCAAAATAAAATGTTAAAAAATGAAAGCAGGAAAAAAAAAAAAAACATTTTGCTAAACTACTATAAAATTTCAGGAACCAATTCTTTGCATCATTTAGTAATGTGTTGATGCATGCTAGTATATCCCAAAAATATTCATAAGGGAAAATCAGTGAAACCATTTTCAATAAGAATGGGAAACAAAAATAAACAAGCATTGGCAAAGCCAGTAGGTCTGAAATTGGTGGTCAGCTTTTTAGTTTTGTCAATGTGTAACTTGTTTTGGCATGGTTTTTGTAAAACCTTATTGGTGTGAGAGCTGCTGGGCCCTCACCATTACAATACACATTGGCAAAAGCAAAAAGGAAAATGCTACTTACCAGTATGCATCTGTTCTTGGCATGAAGAGCTGCAGATTCACACACTGTGCATAGATCGCCATCTGCTGTTGGGCCCGGATGTTTGCACTTTGTTGTTGTATTGGAACAAGTCTTTGGGAGTCACGGGATAGGTGACGCCTCCTTTGGACAATAGTGCGCATGGGCATCGACTCCATCTTCAGATTGTTTTTTCGCCAAGAAGGGAAATGATGGAGTTTTGTAAGAAACAGAAATAGATGCCCATGTATGTTGTATCTAATTAAGATAATACTGGGACAGATAAAGGTAGCCGGGGAGGCGTGTGTGAATCTGCAGCTTTACATGCCAAGAACAGATGCATACTGGTAAGTAGCATTTTCCGTTCGAGGCAAATGAGCGGCAGATCACACACTGTGCATAGATTGCATAGCAGTACTTCTCCTTAGCGGCGACCACCAGTATCTCTTGCAGTAGTTTGAAATAGTGTTTTAAGTACAGCCTGGCCCACACTAGCTTGTTCTTTTGCCTGCACATCTGCACAATAGTGTTTTGTGAATGTGTGCGGTGTAGACCATGTAGTTGCTTTGCAGATATCATCTAAGGGAATGTTTCCTAAAAATGCCATTGAAGCCCCTATCTTTCGGGTAGAGTGGGCTTTAGGGGGAACAGATAATGTACGTTTTGCATTGTGATAGCAAATCTGTATGCATTTGACAATCCACCTTGCTATCCCAGATTTTGAAATGGGGTTGCCTTTATGTGGTGGTGAGAAGGACACGATAAGTTTTGTCTTGCGAAAAGGTTTTGTTCTTTCAATGTAATAAAGCAGTACTCTTTACATCTAAAGTGTGAAGAGCTCTTTCTGCGACTGTTTGTGGTTGCGAGAAGAATACTGGCAACTCCACAGACTGGTTGAGGTGGAAGGGAGAAATATGCCATTGAAGCCCCTATTTTGCAGGTAGAGTGGGCTTTAGGGGGAATAGATAGTGTACGTTTTGCTTTGTGATAGCAAATTTGTATACATTTGACAATCCACCTTGCAATCTAAGACTGATATGGGATTGCCTTTATGTGGTGGTGAGAAGGATACAAAAAGTTATTTTGTGAAAAGGTTTTGTTCTGTCAATATAGTAAAGGAGTGTTCTTTTTACGTCTAGTGTATGAAGAGCTCTTTCTGGTATCGTTTGTGGTCGTGAGAAGAACACTGGCAACTCAACAGATTGGTTGAGATGGAAGGAAGGAATTTGTGCTGAGAACCACTTTGTTATGATGGAGTTGTAAAAATGGTTCTTTAAAAGTTAGTGCCTGTAGCTCACTGACTCCAAGAGATGTAATGCTACAAGGAAAGCGACTTTCCATGTAAGAAATTGTAGCTCGCATTTATGCAGAGGTTCGAATGTAGGGCCCATTAGTCTTGTGAGGACAATGTTTAGATTCCACACTGGCGAGAGCGGTACCATGGGAGGAATTATTCTTTTGAGGCCTTCCATAAATGCTTTAATAGCAGGTACCCTGAACAATGACAGATGTTGTCTGTTTTGTAGGTAAGCTGCTATGGCAGCGAGATGTAATCTAATCGATGTGTATGCTAGATTACATCTTTGAAGATGCAGCAGGTAACATATGATGTGTTGAGTGGAGGCATCTAAAGGATTGATGGTGTTGTTACAGTATAAAACAAAATATTTTCCACTTGGCTGCATAGCAGGCTCTAGTGGTGGGTCGCCTAGCCTCTTAGATAACGTTCAAACAATCTGGTGGTAGGTTGAGGTAACAAAATTCTAGGACTTCAGGAGCCAGATCGCCAGGTTGAGCTGTGCTGGATCTGGATGTCTGATCTCTCCATGGTTCTGTGCTAAGAGCTGTGGGGAGAGGTGTAGTTTTTGGTGCGGGACTACTGATAGTTCCAGCCATGTTGTGTACCATGGTTGTCTGGCCCATGTCGGAGCAACTAGGATCGGTGTTAGTGACTGTTGTAGCAGCTTGAGTACCACTAATGGAATGAGTGATAGAGGCGGAAAAGCGTACGCAAATCTGCCTGTCCAATTCATCCATATCGCATTGCCTTTGGACAATGGGTGTGGATATCTGGCGGCGAAGCTTGGGCATTTTGTGTAGTAATGTGTGGCGAAGAGATCTCTGGCTGCCCCCACATTTGGAAAAATAGTTGAAGAACTTGTGGATGAAGTTCCCACTCGTGAATCTGTTGTGTCTGACGACTTAACAGATCGGTCATGTGATTTTGAATTCCTGGAAGATGTTGGGCTAAAAGGAATATGTTTTGAGGAATAGCCCAACTCCATATGCTCTGTGCTAGTTGAGAGAGCTGCAGAGAGTGCGCCCCCCCCCCGTTTTTGTAAATAATACATTGCGGTCATATTGTCGGTGCGGACTAAGACAGCTTTGCCTGATATCTGTTTCGGGAATCATTTTAATGCCAGAAAGATTGCTAGTAACTCCAAATGGTTGATGTGGAGTAGTCTTTGCTGAGGTGTCCATGTGCCCTATATGGTGTGATGAAGTAGATGAGCTCCCCAGCCGGTGAGCGATGCGTCTGGTGTTAGCACAATCTGTGGAACCGGCTCTACGAATGGTCGCCCTTTGGGAAGGTTTTGGGTGTTCCACCACTGCAGAGAGCGATGTGTGCGGCCGTCCACCAACACCAGATCTGTCAGCTGACCTTGAGCTTGGTTCCACTGATGTACCAAGCATTCCTGTAAGGGGCGCATCTGGAGTCATGCATGAGGTACTATGAATATACAAGAGGCCATCATCCCAATTAGTTGAATAAACACTCGAGCTGGAAGGGAGTGTTGCGGATGGAATTTTGCTATAAGGGTTTGCATGCTTGCTATCCGGGCAGGACTGGGATATGCAAGGCCTTTTGAGGTGTCTATTGTGGCACCTAGATATTGTTGGATGTGAGACGGAGGTTTATGGTAAACCCTAAGTCGTGAAGTAGTTGGATTGTGGTGCGTGTGTGATTTACACACTGGGTATGCGACTTGGCTTTTATGAGCCAGTCGTCCAAATATGGGAAGACATGGATTTGTTGTCTTCTTAAGTGGGCTGCTACCACTGCCAAACATTTTGTGAAGACTCTGGGTGCTGTGGTGACTCCGAATGGGACAGCCTTGAACTGGTAATGTTGACAGTCTACTACAAAACGGAGATATTTCCTGTGGAGGGTGAATGGGAATGTGGAAGTAGGCGTCCTTGAGATCTAAGGTGGCAAGGAAGTCTCCTTGTTCGAGTAGAGGAAGGACCTGTTGAAGAGTAATCATATTAAAGTGGTCTGATTGTAGGTAGAGGTTTAATGGTCTGAGGTCCAAGATGGGTCTCAGGGTTCCTTTGGAATGAGGAAGTACAGGGAGTAAACCCCTGTGTTTTGGTGATGCAGGGTGTATGGAAGTGGGTTTCTGTTGCAGTAACCCCCCCACTTTTTGCCTGATAACTGATGCACTTTCCCTTGTTGTGCCCTGGGCTCCTGCTAATCAGGTGCCCAGGGCCTGTGTTCCTTCCCTAAAAACTGCCTAACAGCCAAAACCCAAATGACATCTCTGGTCACATGTCAGCCCCTGGTAAATGGTACCCAGGGCCTTGTGACCAGATAAGGCCCCTAAGGGCAGCAGCACTTACTGTGCCACCCTTAGAGGCCCTGTACCCTGACACACACACACTGCATTTGCAGACTGAGTGTCCTGATGCAGAACAAAACAAAGAGTCGACATGGCACATGTGTGCCATGACCACAACAAACACTGCCCTGGCATACCTCAGTCACCCCTAGCTGGGTGCCCTATGCCAGTGGTGTGGGCACAGGTGCATGAGCCTTGTGCCCCCACAGTACCCAGGTCCATTTGTGGGCACTGTAAGAGCAGTGCTGCCATTAAGAGTATATGGTGCTGGGAGGTCGTCAACATGAACTCCACAGCACCATGATGGCTACACTGAAGACTGAGAAGTTTGGTATCAAACTTCTTAGCACAGTAAACCCATACTGATGCCAGTGTGGGATTTACTGTAAGATGCACAACAGAGGGCATCTTAGAGATGCCCCCTGAACCTAGCCTACAATCCACGTCTTGTCTGAGGGGCTGCCACACAGCAGACATGTTGCTGGACCCCTGGGTAGAGAGCCATCTGCTCTCCTGGGCCTGCAACAATGCACATCCTGGGTGAGGTGCTAAGTCTCCTCCCACAGGATGGGAAGGGGAAGCTTCAAAGGCATTCCGCCTCTGTGAGCTTCTCCAGGCCACTTGCTGTACTCAGCAACTGGCCCCTACCAGTTCTGACCCCCACTCTGGCGGTAAGACTGGCCGGAAATTCCAAGGAAGGAAAGGGGGTGCACCAGCCTCTGCCAACCCCACCCCTCAGGTGGGGGAGGTGCGGTGAAGCACATCTCCGGGCTTACGCCATCTTGAAGATGGGAAGCCCTGCCCAACCAGGACTAAGCTACTGCCCCCTCTCACAGGAGAGTGGCAGGATAGGGGGTGTACCTACCTGTAACGCCCCTAAATCTAGTATTTAGGGGCA
The DNA here is from genome assembly GCF_964204655.1 of Triturus cristatus. Taxonomy (NCBI): domain Eukaryota; kingdom Metazoa; phylum Chordata; class Amphibia; order Caudata; family Salamandridae; genus Triturus; species Triturus cristatus. The sequence continues at coordinate 803,127,663 of NC_140579.1, read as the reverse complement.
CCCTGAACCTTCCTTCTTTAGATTCCAGATTCCGAAACAGCAAAGAAGATCAAGAAGAAAGAAGACCTGCCGTGCAGCTGCTAAAAAGAGAGACACCAACTGCTTTGGCCCCAGCCCTACCGGCCTGTCGACCCTCGCACCTGCTCCTGCTAAATCCCAGCATCTCCTGTGGCCAGCAACCTCACAAACCCTGGAGGACCTGGCTACCTTATGACTGAGCATCTGGGACTCCCACGAGCAGTGGCACTGCTCAAAGCAAGTAACTGACCCCTGGCACCAGCCAGGAACCGCGAACCCTGCACACTCTGCACCCGCCAAGCCTGGCCTGTGGACAAAGACCCCTAGGACGTCCCCCCGGCGACTGTGACCCCGAATCCGCCACCCAAGGACCCACCTTGACGCTCCAGACAGCTGCAGCCTCAGAACCAGGGACCACCCCAACCGCGATCAACAGAGGGTAAGATTTCATGACATCAAAAGGCACCCCTGCACCCGGCGCCCTGCGGCCCCTTGTGCCCGACTCCTGGGTACCTACCTAACCTCCAACTACCCAACTTACCTCTCGAAGTGGTGGTGGCACCTGAAGAATCTTCGTCCCCGAGCTTGCAGCCTTTGTTCGTCCTTGAGCTTTTCCATAGCAATCCATTGAGCACCCGAATGCTCAAAAGCACCCTGCACCCAGCCGCCCGGGTGGCCCTGGCAGTGCAACTTCTACTCCTATCTACTTCCCCATTTGCCCTGAGCAAGTGACCAGGAGCCTAGCTCCCACAGCCGTGTGGCCTGCCAGTCAGCAGCCACCAACCAAGGGCCCCCTGCCTTCCATAGGATAACATTGGGCCTAACTCACTCTGCTGAGGGTGCAACAACTGTACTTACCTGACCCTGGGAGACCCCCCGAGTCTATGCCCAGCACCTTAACTGTGCGGTACAAAATGGGGTGGTGATGGACGGAGCATCAGAACCAATCAAACACTCACACCCAGTCAACAGATCTGGGTTTGATCCATGACTGTTCTTTAGCCCACTCTGCCACCCCAGTTCAGACATGGCCATATGCAAATCAGTCTGACCCTGTGCCTCATGGGAACAGTCCAGCCCTAACTGCCAAGCCATGCCTTCCCTGGACTGGAAACAAGCTTCCTAGGTGAACAAAAAAACGATGGATTTAGGCCCAGATCTCTGTACTGGGGTGAATGTATGACATTGTTCTGCATTCTGTCCATCAACTGTTTTTGCATTTGTCACCCCGAGTGGGACGGGTATGCTCAGACGTGAGTCCCGTGCTCTCCATGCCACTGGAATCAAGCTATCCTGGCTGAAGAGGGGTGAAACCCCGAAACCGGTCCTAGGATGCTTGGTTCCAGTCCAGGCAGGACCTGGCTTGGCAGTTCGGGCTGGACTGTTCCCATGAGGCACAGGGTCAAGACTGATTTGCATATGGCTGGGTTCAAACTGGAACGGCATGGTGAGCAAAAAAACGATGGATATAGGCCCAGATCTCTGTACTGGGGTGAATGTATGACATTGTTCTGCATTCTGTCCATCAACTGTTGTTTTTGGAGCACCTTAACTCTGCCAGTCGAGTACTTGCCCAAAAGCCGATATCTCACTTTTCTTCCATAGGGTAACATTGGCTGGTTTCACTCGAAACTTTTTTTTAAGTGTGGAGTTTCTAAACTTTAAAATATTCACCTAAAACTCAAACGAGTAACGAAATCGAAAATACTCACCTGCTATTAGGAGAGTTCCAAGTGCTGGATCTTGGTGCAGAGCACTGACCCTGAAAAGTAATTACAAGCATACTTACCGCTAACTCAATTTTCTCCCATAGGAAACCATTGACTGTTTTTCTGTGAAATTTCTTCTGTCGATTTTTGCAAACTACAAATATTCTTTAAAAATCGTACCAAATGTGAAAACGTAATTCATCACCTGTTTTAGATAGATGTCCCAGTCCTGAGCCTAGGAGCCCAGCACTGGATTACAAAAGTAACGAGAACATACTTGACCGATAACTTGAACTTTCTCCCATAGGAAACCATTGATTGTTTTTCTGTGAAATTTCTTCTAAGTGTCGACTTTGCAAACTTACAAATATTAGTTAAAAATCGCCTGTATAACCTAAACGCATTCTATCACCTGCTTACAGGTGGTATCCTAGTGCTGGATCCAGGATCCCACACTGAACCCGAAAAAAGTAACCATAACCCCACTTACCTGCAAGGTGAATTTTCTCCCATAGGATAACATTGGTAATTTGATTAGAAAACGTGTCAACTTTTAAAACGCCAAAATATTGCTTAAAAATCACAACAGTAACTAAAACGTATTTACTCACTTGTTTCCAAGAACTGTCCCAGGACTGAATCTAGGATCCAGTCCTGGAGTTAGAAAAGTAATCCTGAAAGTAATCAATTGCATTTAACTTAAAAATTCCGATTGAGCTCAATGTATTATTGTGTTTGAAATTGTGTTGCCTATTGCAACAAACTAACTATTGCATTCAAAAGTCAATTGCCTATTGCAAAGTATTTAACTAAAGCATCTCATTCAGAGAAAGTATATTTTGATACCTATTGTTGGTTCGAAAATAAAACCACCATATATTTTGATATACAAGCCATTGGCCTAGAGTTCAGTTCTTGAGTGTGTGAGACCATTTGCTGACTGAGTGTACAACAAATGCTTTACACTGTCCTCGGATACTGCCTGACCAAGCTACCACTTTGGAGAGTAAGGTTATATATAACTTTAGCCTCTGCCAAACCTCTGGGGACTGTGGTCTCTGTACACACTGTACCTATTTGGGAACAGTATATACAGAGCCACTTTCTCACACAGGGGAACTGGTTCTATTGCTAGTTTTTGTAAGAGGGAAAGCACCTCCTGTTTTAAGCGCATTAAGTGCTCTGTTGACATTGGATGCTGTTTGGGTGGTATGTTTGGGGGGGTTGAAGTGAGTTCTAGGCAATAACCGGATTGCATGATTTGTCTCACCCACCTGTCCGTAGTGATGGTGTTCCAGACAGGTAGGAACTGTAGCAATCTTCCGCCGACCGGAGTAGAGTTGTCCGGGGGGAGTTGAGGGAAGTCATTGTTTGGGGGTGGAGGCAGTGCAAATATTGGTAGTTTTGCCTCTACCTTTGTTATTGCCCCTGTAGCCTCCTCTGTAATAGCCTCTGGTAGATGAGATCTGGGTGGGACTCTTGTAGGAAGGGGAGGGGTTGTCAGTGGTAAAGCCTCTAGAGGCGCCCCTATAAGAGGAGCGACGAAAGGAACTTCTGGGAGCTTGCGATTGCAAAGCTCCTATTGATTTGGCAGTGTCGGTATCTTTTTTCATCTTCTCCAAAGATGAATCTACATTAGGCCCAAATAAGTGTTCCTGGTCAAACGGTTGGTTTAATATGGTAGTTTGAACTTCAGGTTTGAAGCCCGAAATGCGTAGCCATGCATGTCTGCGTAAAAGGCCACTGGTAATAATAGCTCGGGATGGTGGGTCTGCAGCATCCAGAGCGCAACAAATGGAGGTATTAGTTCTAAGTTTGCCTTCCTGGATAAGATCATTGGCTCTTGTTTTATATTAATCTGGAAGGTGTGGTAGTAGGGTCTCTAGCTCGTCATAGTGTGCCCTACCGTACCTAACCAGCAAAGCCTGTGTGTTGGCAATTCTCCATATATTGGCTGCTTGGGACGCTGTTCTTTTACCAGATGCGTCCAACAATTTTGACCCCTTATCAGGAGGTGGAGCATCGCCTGTGGTTTGGGGGTTAACCCTTTTCCTGGCGTTGGAGACTACAAGGGAATCCAAGGGTAGATGCCCTTTAATATAAGTTGGGTCAGACTTGTACTTTTCCACCCTGGCGTTAATGGCTCTGGCCCTTACAGGATCTTTAAACACTTCAGGAGCGTGTTAGATTACCCCTTTTAACATTGGGAGAATGGAAGTGGACCTTTGAGATGGTGCAAAAGTGTCCAGGAGGAAATCCTCTTCTACAGGGTCTGTGTGCAAATTCACACTGTGGTATTCTGCAGCTCTGTGTATGAGCTGAGTGAACCCTATATGTCCTCTGGAGGGGATGGTCTAGATGTGTAGATATCTTGTGGTGCATTAGGGACATCTGGTGTGCCATAATCTTCCAATGGGTCCTATGGGGTGTTAGGGTGACTAGGTTCCCCTAAAAGGTCATTAGCCCCTTCCTCCCCAGAGGTGTCATCATCCTGCGGTGGAGGAGATTGCGAGGGTACTGGGGATGGGATAGGAGAGATGTGGTGTGGAGGAGGAGGTGGAGAAGGAATTCTGAAAGTGAAAGTGGCAATGTGTCTCTTCTTTGGGCGTGGAGCTGGTAGAGGTTTGTCCATTTTCCTTTTCCTGGAAGGACTAAGTTGACCTGTCTTTGGGTCTATTTCAAGAGTTCTTTGGGTTGGATCAGGCTGAAAAAGCTCCTCCTCAGGAGTGTGTTTCGGTGCCGATTTTTTCGGGTCCGATTGTTTGTGTGGCACATGTTTAGAGCGGGTTTCTGCTCCTTAGGCTTGGAATCGGGAGTTTTCTTGGGTTCTGTTGGGGTCTTCGGAACCGAAGGTTGAGCGCCAGTGGTCTTTGGAGCCGGTTGCTTCTTTGGTTCCCATGTTTGTTTGGAAGATTGAGCATCAGTCTTTGGATCCGGTCGTCTGGTTCTGATGATTTTTTCGGTGCCGAGACGTCCGTACCGATTTCAGTGCTGAAGGCGCCGATGTGGAATCGGGTGTCGGTGCGGATGAAGACAGTGGTTTCTTCTTTGGTGCCGGGGATGGGTTTTCGGTACAGACGGTAGGCTGACTCGATTCAGAGTGGCCTGAAAGCTTATGTATCGACTTCTTTGCCAAGACCAAAGGCGGGCGTGGGAAGTTTTGTTCCGGTGTGCACCTAGGCCCGAAGGTGAAGGTTTGATCGAATCCTTCTTGTGAATGGGTGTGGGGGTCGACGTCAGTACTTATGACCCGCTGCCCTGGAGTGATGTCTTCGACATCGGAGTTGTTGGCATCGGAGGTGCTAATGTTACCCTCTTCAATCTGCTCCTGCACATTGATGCCTTCTTGGAAGATATCGTCCGGTATCGATGTTGAAGATCGAGCCATGCTTCTTCGAGCTAGACGATCCCGAATTGTTTTCTTGGAACGGAAAGAGGCACAAACTGGACAGTCTTTGGCCTCGTGCTCGGGCGAAAGGCAGAGGTTACACACCTCGTGAAGATCGGCGTGTGGAAACTTGGATCCACATTGAAGACACTTTTTGAAAGGAGTCCTTTCCATGAGCCAAAGGCCAAATGGCGCAGCTGCGCCTGAAGGCCTGCGTCGATGATCGGAATCGAAGAATTCAAGTTTGGAGAGATGCGCGTCGAATGGGAAACGTGATTGAAACAATACCGAAGAATGGGTGAAGGATTGCGCGTCGAAAGGTAGAACGGTAACAACACCGAACTGAACCGCGACAAACACATCCAAGCACGATGGCGGAAAAAAACAATCTGAAGATGGAGTTGATGCCCATGCACACGATTGTCCAAAGGAGGAGTCACCTATCCCTTGACTTCCAAAAACTTGTTCCAATACAACAACAAAGTGCAAACATCCGGGCCCAACACCAGATGGTAATCTATGCACAGTGTGTGGTCTGCAGCTCATATGCCTCTAACATTGTTTTTTGGATTAAAAAAGCACTTACTGCCACAGTAGTTACTGGCACTGAACAAAACAACTTTCTGTGCTGATATGCTCCTTGTAAAAGAGCAGAATCCTGTCACTCACAGTGAAGCCAGAGAGGGACAGAATTTTAATAAACACAAAAGGCTACGGTCAACGCAAGACCAAATTAGGTGCCCAATTACTAAAGAGTCTCAAAAGTGCACCCATCCTTGCATTAAGTGCAGCTATACGGCTTTTGTGAATACCCAAGAATTTACAGAAGTAGGACAAGAAATAGTACTCCTAGAAAATATTTGTTGACTGCATTTTAGCATGAGCAAATATGCATGTGTAGATTTGGTCATGCAAGTTTACTTTTCCTCCAAACACTTTTTTTCCCCAACTCTGGAAGAAAGTTTACGTCTGCCATTGTCAGGAGTAAATTTGCAACATTTCTCAGTATGGAAAAAGATTAGTAAAGAGTTGTTGAAAACCCGTAAAACATTCAAGTTGGTAGGTTTGCACAGGCTCAAAAGGGCATTCTAACCCTAGAACTACTGCTTACCACTACCTTCAGCCCCAGTATATAGATTTGCAGAAACATGGCAACATAAGGGGATTGCAAGTATTAAAACACTACTATGGTATGAGTATGAGCCCTGGTTTAATCAGAGAGGCTATTTTAGAGCTCATCTATAATGAGATTACTGCTATCATTTGATACCTCACTTGTGAAGGTGGGGCAAGGGCATGTGACTGGGAATAGCCAAAAACAAAGGGATTAAGGGTATAGCACAGTGAATTCTAGGCAAGAACTTTTTTATTTAAAAAAAAAATAAGTTTAGGCAATTCTGCTTTGACACCCAAGCAAGTGAGGTATCATTTTACTCGGGAGACTAAGGGGAACGCTGTGGGGTAGGACATTTGTGCCGACACGGTGATCCCACACAACCATATGTGGAAAATGTGGTTTTCACAGCTAAATGTGAGGTCTGCAGGAGCTTCTGGGTAGGAAAACATTGGGAGGTCCATGCAAGCCATACCTCGCTTGACTCCCCCAGGTGTTTAGTTTTCAAAAATGCGTGGGTTTGGTAGTTTCCAGATTTGGCCGTCGAGCCCGGGGCCAAAAACCCAGGTGACCCCACCTTACAAAACCTGGTTGTTTTGTGATAGGTAATTTTGATGTCTCCTCAATACGTTTTGGGCCCTTGCCTGTGGCAGGTGTGAGAAAGTGCCACCTTTCTTGCATGGTCTGCTCCCACTTTTTGCTTAATTGCTGAATGTACTTTGAGTGAGCCCTGGACTCCTGCCAATCAGGTGCCCAGGGCCTATGTTCCTTCCCTAAACACACAAACCCAAATCGGCAAACCCTGGCCACATGTCAGCCCCTGGTAAATGGCAGGGCCTTGTGACCAGGGAAGGCCTCTAAGGGCTGCAGCACTCATTGTGCCACCCTTAGAGGCTCTGCACCCTAACACACCCTAACACACCCTAACACACACACACACTAACACACACACACACTAACACACACACACACTAACACACACACACACTAACACACACACACACTAACACACACACACACACACACACACACACTAACACACACACACACACACTAACACACACACACACACACACACACACACACACACACACACACACACTAACACACACACACTAACACACACACTAACACACACACACACACACACACTAACACACACACACACTAACACACACACACACACACTAACACACTAACACACACACACACACACACACTAACACACACACTAACACACACACACACTAACACACACTAACACACACACACACACACACACACACACACACACACACACAAACACACACACACACACACACACACACACAAACACACACTAACACACTAACACACACACACACACACACACTAACACACACACTAACACACACACACACTAACACACACTAACACACACACTAACACACACACACACACACTAACACACACACACACACACTAACACACACACACACACACTAACACACACACACACACACTAACACACACACACACACACTAACACACACACACACACACTAACACACACACACACAAACACACACACACACACAAACACACACACACACACTAACACACACACACACACACACACACACACACACACACACACACTAACACACACACACACACACTAACACACACACACTAACACACACACACACACACTAACACACACACACACACACTAACACACACACACACACACTAACACACACACACACACTAACACACACACACACACACTAACACACACACACACACTAACACACACACACACACACTAACACACACATACACGTGTTACCATCCTTGTGGGGACTATGTGTGAATACCTGCCTTGTGGGGACTAACCTTTCCCAATGTTTTTAAAACACACTAAAAACAGAAAAATGTTAAGAAAAAATTCATGATACAGGATCCTGCTTCAAATTAGCAAATATATTGTTATTTACTCGTGCGCACAGCACCATACTTGTGGGGACTTGAACACGTGCTACCATCCTTGTGGGGACCTAGTCCGTAACATTATTTGTGAATGAATACAGTCGAAGGCACATGGCTAAATGTTTATTTTATCAACAATATACAGCAACAACATTATAATCTATTCATATATGAATTGCTGCATATATACTAGGGGTATACATAATGGACAGATTAGCTTAATGTGCCCTAAAATATCATATCATATGCTTAAAGAAAGACCCTAAAAGCTGTATTTAACCTCTTTATCAGTGCCTAACACATAAAGAAATTATCATATGGAACTAAGAAATATGGTCAAGTGGAACCCAAAGCTTGATTAGCTGCTTACATTTTTGCCAAAATAGATGTTCAAGTCCCCACAGAGATAGTGGGTGAAGATCATTGTGTTTAAGTCTCCATAGAAATAGTGTGCACATTCAAAGCTTAAAATCCATTATAGAGTGTGAAGCTAATGATGTTCAAGTCCACACAGAGGTTGTGTGTAATTATAGGAATGCTCAAGTCCCCACAGTGATGGTATGCTATTATAGCGATGTTTAAGTCCCCACAGAGATAGTGTGTTATCATAGAGACGTTCAAGTCCCCAAAGTGATGGTGTGTTATTATAGTGATGTTCAAGTCTCCACAAAGATAGTGTATTATTACAGTGTAGTTTAAGTCCCCACAAAGATAGTGTGTTATTATAGCGATGTTTAAGTCCCCACAAAGATAGTGCATGAAGGTGATTGTGTTTAAGTCCTCATTAATATAGGGCCCAATTCACAAAGGTCAACTTAGACAAAAAGTCTAACTTTACTACTTTTCAGTATTTACGAAGGTAAATTTAGACCAAAAGTCTAAGTTTATTACTTTTCAATATTCACAAAGCCTCATACAAAGAATGTGAAGCTGATTATGTTAAGTCGAAGAAAACACAAGGAGATGATGGATGGAGTGCTGAAACTTTTCAGTCACTCACCCCCAGTCACAGATCTGGGTTTAATCTATCATTGTTCTTTAGCGCACTTGGCCACCCCACTTCAGACCCAACTATATGCAAATCAGTCTTGACCCTTTGCTTCATGGGAACAGTCCAGCCCGAACTGCCAAGCCAGGTCTTCCCTTGATTGGAAACAAGCCTCCTAGGACCGGTTTTGGGGTAACACCCCCTCATCAGGCAGACTTGCTTGAATCCAGTGGCAAAGTGAGCAAGAGACCCACGTCTTGGCATACCCTGCCAACTTAGGGTGAACAAAGCGAACACAAGGAGATGATGGACGGAGTGTTGAAACTTTTCAATCACTCACCCCCAGTCACAGATCTGGGTTGAATCCATCATCGTTCCTTAGCTCACTTCGCCACCCCAGTTCAGACCCAGAAATATGCAAATCAGTCTTCACCCTGTGCCTCATGGCAACCCCTGGTGCTGCAAGTCAAAACAGAGCTTGCGTTTAATTACAGGAATGCTCGAGTCCCTACAGAGATGGTATGTTTTTATAGTAATGTTCAAGTCCCCACAAAGATAGTGTTTTATTATAATTTTTTTCAAGACCCCACAAAGATAGTGTGTTATTATAGTGATGTTTAAGTCTCCACAAGATAGTGCATGAAGATGATTGTGTTTAAGTCCGCATTAAAATAGGGCCCGGTTCACAAAGGTAAACTTAGACAAACAATCTAACTTTTCAGCTTTTCAGTTTCACAAATGTAAGCTTAGACCAAAAGTTTAACTTTACTACTTTTCAGTATTCACAATGCCCCATACAGAGAATGCAAAGCTGATGATGCTCAAGCCAAAACAGAGCTTGCGCATAGTTACAGGAACGCCCAAGTCCCCACAGAGATGGTGTGTGACTATAGTATTACCATTGTAGCCAAAGAGAATGAGTGTGATTATAGACATGCCCAGGTCCCCACAGTGATAGTGTGTGATTAAAGACATGCCCAGGTCCCCACAGAGATAGTGTGTGAATATAGAGATGTCAAGGTCCCCACAGAGATAGTGTGTGATTATAGACATGCCCAGGTCCCCACAGAGATAGTGTGTGATTATAGAGATGTCGAGGTCCCCACAGAGATGGTGTGTGACTATATTATTGCCACGGATGCCAAAGAGAATGTGTGAGATCATGGACATCCCTAGGTCCCCTCAAATACCTACACCCACCTAAACCCCAAAAATTCACTTGCCACCCAAAAACCCATACCCACCATAAAAAATCCCTTGTGACCCAAATACCCATACAAACACTAAACCTTAAATGATTCATTACCACCTAAAACCCCATATCAGACCTAACCCCTAAATGTTCCCTTGCCACCAAAAACCCATGCCCACCCTAAATCCTAAAAAATCAATTTCCACCCAAACGCACCCTAAACCTTAAAAACCATTGCGACCCAAAAACCCATACAAACTGTAAAATCTACAATATCCCTTGCCACCAAAAATCTTACACCCACCCTAAACCCTAAAACTTCCATTGCCACCCATAAAACCCCTACCCACCCTAAACCCTAAAAAATCTCGTACTGCTTAAAGACCTACACCCACACTAAACCCTAAAAATTCACTTGCCTCCCAAAAACCCATGCACACCCTGAAAAATCCTTTGCCACCTAAAAACCAATACAAACACTACACCTAAATGATTCATTACCACCCTCAAACCCATACACAGCCTAAACCCTAAAAAATTCCTTACCACCCAAAAATTAAAACCCACCTGAGACCATAACATTTCCCTTGCCCCCAAAAACCCACACCCACCCTACACCTTAAAATTTCCTTTGCCACCCAAAAAACCATAACAACCCTGAACCCTAAAAAATCCCTTGTCGATCAGAAACCCAGAACCACCCTAGAAATAAAAATTCCCTTGCCACCCTAAACCTTAGCAAATCCCTTGCCACCCAAAAACCCATACCCACCCTAAGCCCTAAACATTCCCTTACCACCCAAAAAATCAAAACTCACAATAAACCCTAAACATTCCTTGCGACCCTACCTCCAAAAATCCCTTACCACCCAAAAACCCATACATACCCCCACCTTAAGAATCCCTCACCTCCCAAACACCCATACCCACCTTAAACCCATAAAAATATACTGGCCACCCAAAAAACTATACCCAAAAAAACAAAAAAGTACCTCACCAACCAAAAACACACATCCACTCTAATCCCTAAAAATTCCCTTGTCATCCAAAAACCCATACCCACCCAAAACCATAAATTTCCCTTCCCCCAAACATCCACACCCATTCTAAACCTTAAAAATTTCTTTGCCACCTAAAATCCCACACCCATCCCAAATGCTGAAAAATCCCTTACCCCTCAAAAACCTACACACACCCTTAACCCTAATAAATTAACTTGCCTCCCAAAAACCCATACCCATCCTGAAAAATCCCTTGCCACCCAAAAACCCATACAAACTACACCAAAATGATTCATTACCACCCAAAAACCCATACCCAGCCTAAACCCTAAGAAATCCCTTACCACCCAAAAACCGATACCCACCCACAACCATAACATTTCCCTTGCCCCAAAAATCCACACCCACCCTAAACCTTAAAATTTCCCTTGCCACCCAAAAAACCATAACAACCCTGAACCCTAAAAAATCCCTTGTCAATCAGAAACCCATAACCACCCTAGAAATAAAAATTCCCTTGCCACCCTAAACCTTAACAAATCCCTTGCCATCCAAAAACCCATACCCACCCTAAGCCCTAAACATTCCCATACCACCCAAAAAAACAAAACACGCTAAACCCTAAACATTCCTTGCGACCCTACCTCCAAAAATCCCTTACCACCCAAAAACTCATACATACCCCAACCTTAAAGAATCCCTCGCCTCCCAAACACCCATACCCAACTTAACCCCATAAAAATATACTGGCCACCCAAAAAACTATTCCAAAAAAACCGAAAAAGTACCTCACCACCCAAAAACACACATCCACTCTAATCCCTAAAAACTCCCTTGTCATCCAAAAACCCAGACCCACCCAAAACCATAAATTTCCCTTCCCCCAAAAATCCACACCCACTCTAAACCTTAAAAATACCTTTGCCACTTAAAAACCCACACCCATCCCAAATGCTGAAAAATCCCTTACCACTCAAAAACCTACACACACCCTTAACCCTAAAAATTAACTTGCCTCCCAAAAACCCATACCCACCCTGAAAAATCCCTTGCCACCCAAAAACCCATACAAACACTACACCAAAACGATTCATTACCACCCAAAAACCCATACCCATCCTAAACCCTAAGAAATCCCTTACCACCCAAAAACACATACCCACCCAAAACCATAACATTTCCCTTGCCCCAAAAATCCACACCCACCCTAAACCTTAAAATTTCCCTTGCCACCAAAAAAAACATACCCAACCTAAACCCTAAAAAATCCCTTGCCACCTAAAGATCCATACCCACCCTAAGCCCTAAACATTCCCTTGCCACCCAAAAAAGCGATACCCATGCTACACCTATAAAATACTTTGCGACCCTACCACCCAAAAACCCTACAGTTAAAAAATCCCTCACCTCCCAAAAACCCAAACCCACCCTAACCCCATAAAAATTCACTGGCCATCCAAAAAAACATAACCAACCTAAACCCGAAAAGTACCTTACCACTCAAAAACACACATCCACTCTAATCCCTAAGAATTCCCTTATCATCCAAAAACCCATACCCACCCAAAACCATGAAGTTGCCTTGCCTCCAAAAATCCACACCCACTCTAAACATTAAAAATTCCTTTGACACACCCATCCTAAATTTCCCTTGCCACCCAAAAACCTATACCCACACTAAACCCTAAAAGTTCCCTTGCACCTAAAAACCCATACCCAACCTAAACCCTAAAATTTCCCTTGCTACCCAAAAATCCAAACTTACCCATAACCCTAAACAATCCCTTACCACCCAAATACCCACACCCACGCTAAAAACTAAATATTCACCTGCCAACCAAAACAACCATACTCGCCCTAAACCCTAAAAAGCCCTTATCACCTAAAAACCTACACTCAACCTAAACCCTAAAAATTCTCTTGCCGCACAAAAACCCACACCAACCCAAAACCCTAAACATCCGCTTGTGACTCAAAAACCCATACACACCATAAACCCTACAAAATCCCTTGCAGCCAAGAATGCTCTATCGTGTGCGTGTTGATGTTTTGTGTGATAAACCTGGTAAACATCGAAGCCACCTCACAATAGATAATATGGCATATAGGAGCTGTGTGGGATGTAAATGAGGTGTTCTGTGCAAAGATTTCACACCGTTAGGACCAGTTTAACAACCAACTACAACCAACTACAGAAAGCAGCAACTGAAAGATGACACACATTTTTTGTACTTTTTGACCTTTTTGCGCTAGAAACTTTTTGTTGTTAAAATTTGCAGATTAAGCAGCGATGACAGATTATGTGGCAAATGCGGCAAAATAGTAATATAAAAGGCAACCTCATAATTGCACAATTCTAGTTGCCCTGGTTATAAGGCATATTTATGCGTAGATGTTTGGGTGTGCCTCTTGGTGCCATTACCAATAGTTCCAATCCCATGAAAGGGGCAGCTGTCCTGAAGTGATTGTAAAGTCTGAATAAAGGCCAGAAATCCTGTTCATAAACGTATCAGCCATCATGAGAAGTGCTATTGTCTTTCTGACTCTTCCTGGCATTCTGTATCTCAGTCTTTCTATGTCTGCAAATGTATTTCTCTCTGTCTTTTCCCATGTCTCTCTCTCTTTTTGTCTTTCTCTGTCCCGTTCTTTTTGTCCTGTTCTCTCACTCTCTGACTCCCCCTGACTTATCTTTGCAGCTTGCTGTCTCTCTCACATCCCTTCTTCTCTTTCTCTGACTTTGTATGTATCTCTCTGTCTTTTTCTCTCTCAGTTTCCCTCTATCCATGATTTTCTTTCGCCTCATCTCTCCCTGTCCTAGGACGTTCTTATTATCTTGGACAAATTCCAAATGTTTTCAAACTCTGCACTTGATCTTTGCAGCCTGCTTTGCAAACTGGAAAGTTTCAGAAGCAAAATTGTTTGAATGGGCCTGTCAGTTCTCAATGTAGTCCGCTGTGCATTTTTATTACTGCCATCTGACCCTGCATTGACGGGGTCAGTGGACACTTCATCTTCTTAAATCTCAACTATGTTTTTCTCTATTTATAAATGTTGGATGTAAGTCATCCTCTTCCCTCCCACATCACAATAGATCTTACCATTTGTACCTACTCACATATTCCACATACCAGACCTTCAATTAACTTCAACGTGAGAACCTTATGAAAAAGCTACAAATATGTATTCAGCTTTTGAACGGACCTGAGAAATATTTGTCCCTTTTACTGAGTAAAAACGCCTCAGACATCTGTAGACGTTGAAGGAATTATTTGTGAATTTATAACTGTAACTAGAAAACGGATACATTTAAATATACTATGCGCTTTAAAATTGCATATGTTGTTTTATTGTTTTCAATGTAAACTCGCGCTGAGCAGGAGGCCGCGATCAGTCGGCCTCTTTTTGAACACCATAGCCCCATCCTTGCTGCTGTCAGGGTCTCGGATCAGAGGCACCTGATGGTCCTTATTTCTCGAAGGTGTTTTCCTTGCAACAGGGCCCATCCCCCAGTCTGCAGGGTAAACTGATTTCATGAGATCCCGGCACACTGCCTCTTGATATTCTAATGGCCCTTGTAATGCACAGGTGCCTATTTGCACGTTGTTAGCTGCCCAAATCGAAGTCCTGCCATAAGCTTCCGCTCAAGGCACATATTTTAACATCTTGAATAGTAGACCGAGGAAAGGGCTTTGTCTACACGCTATGGAGCAACATTTTTGTTTTAAAAGCAAATATTGTGAATTGCACAGACCCCTAATCATCAGACATTTGTAAAAATGCGCCATGTCAATAATATTTTTTTAAAACTTCCATGTAAGCCTTCTGCAACTTTGGCACTGTAAAAGAAACGAATTTCTAACAATTAGTCTTCAATGAGAGATTAGTGCTAACAGCAGTTTTAATTTGACCTCATCAGAAGACCTGAAATAATTTGGTGGTGAAGCCATGTTAAAATATCATTGTTGCTAAATCAAGCAGAGTGAGCCGTCTTTACATGCATCCAGAATAAGAAGATATCGAGCCTATGCCGAGATTCCAACACTCCCCAGTTCTTAAAGGCGGCAGCTCTGGTCATTTCCCCACATCCTCTACTTTCCTGGATTTCTCTTTGGTCACCCCATTATGTGTTCCAGTCCCCAGACATATAATTTGTGTTTACACACATATCCCCGTTTGTAGTGCGCACTACTGAAGATGCGAAAAGCCTAAAAAAAACCTCAGCACGGTAACTCCAAATGTTTAGCTGGTGAAGAGATCAAAGAATCATGTAACCCTTTCAGTCTGCACAAGCTCGCCATGGAGCTGCAGTATTTGTAAGGACAAATTAAATAATTTACACAGTAAACTATGCTGCGCCTTTAAATCATACATCGCTTAACAGTTGCACTTGTTAGTTTAACTGCTTGCAGTTTGAAGCTTTACAGAAACAGCCTCAGTTTGCACACCTGAATCCTATGCTGCTTCTCTCTACAAAGGTGTGTTAGAGGCAGGGCCCATCCCCCAGTCAGAGTTAAGAGAACGCGGGTCTCTTGCGATGCTAATTGTCCCTTTGTTATGCGAAGAGATGCATTTGCATCTCCAGTCCGGCGGCATCCTGAAGCCCTGCCCTGAGTTTCCTCTCAATGCAGGGAGTGTTCACAGACGCTGATGAGAAAGGCCTCACAGATTCATGCCCAACAAGCGACCTCTCTTTTAAGACCTGATGACTTTAATCAGTTAACCTCCACTGTGCCTAAAACAAACAAAAAAGGAATGTGTCCGTATGTAATGTTACCCAGGCTACATACAGCACACAATATACACAATTGGGAATTGAAGACAAAATAGGGATGTGCAGAATGAAACAGGTGTACCTTTTGTTTTATATAGTGTGTACATGCATTTTTAATTTCTGTCGAGTTTAACATAGTCTTCCACAACACCTGCTTCTGTAGGCCTGTAGTGGATAAAGAAAACGTATTTACACCATATTTATGCCAGTTACTACATTATTTTCAGACAGTACAGCTCAGAAATAGCAGTCAAAGGTTGACTATTTGTATTTCTGACCTTAGCTGTCTGAATCTAAAGCACCAATTTCGAGAAATATCATGATGCTGTCCCAGCACCTAAATAATTCATAGTTATTATTTAGGTTCTGAACAGAGTACAGGGAAGTTGTTTGGGGTACCTATTGCCATAGCAGGAGGGGTGGTAGCACTGGATATACAACTGTGGCACACCTGCTCCCTGGCATACATTTTGTGCTCACACAATAAATAAGTGTACATACAAGATCAACACAACTATAAGGTGCACTGCAATTGTGTGTATAACTATAATCGTGACCAAGACATGTAGGGCTATGTGTATGTTACCTGTTGCGCTCCCACCACGAGCACACAACACTTCAATATCAGCATATGCTTTACAACTTGTGGGTCCTTAAAGCAGGCGTGTACATAGTCAAAGAGTGATTTGTTCTAACATCTCTTTAGAATGTTATGCCAAAATTGATTTTTAAAGGGGCACAGATTATGGAAGAATATACATTGCAAATAGTTTCTTTATACTCATAAAGAATGGGAATTTGTTATTCTCTGCCCTCTGTGTTCATAATTTCTAAAATATGAAAAAGAGCTGTGTTTGAAAGCATCTAACTAAGGAAAATAAATTAATTTGAGGGTATCACATTTTCCTACTTCTTTGTTCAATATTGCATGGACAACAGAGAAGCATGTTTAATTTTTCAAGGTGTAAATACAGGCCCTCAAGAGTAACTGGTCACAAAGGGAAGTGCAAACATCAACCCATCCAAAACTGGTATGAAGCAAGCACAGTACAGAGATGTCTAGCAAGGCACTTTAAAGAACTAACAAACAATTCCTGTCCCTGGGCCTGGTGATTTGGGAAGCAAATTATTATACTGTAGCACTTGATTCAAATTTTGGTGCAAAGTTTTGTTCTTTTTGCGCTTAAGTTGATCAGCACTGCTCATTTGAATGCTTTACATAATGAAGCATTGCACAGAGTTGTGGAAACATTCATGTAAAATTATAATAAATATTGGCCTCACATGGTGAAGTAGAGGTATAAACAGTACTAATAGACTACTCTATGATGATAAGCAGTTTGACATTTGGAATATCAAGGCACCAAGCTCCTTGTACAAGTAACAGACATGCATTTTTCCTGCCACACTATCCTTCCAGGGTTCCACAGAAATTGTATAACAATCTGTGGCCACAGGGGAAGTCAGTCTTATTGCCAATGAACACTGAGAATTTTACACAAATTCTTTCTCACCTACAGCTTTTGACCTTGCAGAATGGCAAAACTTAAAACAAATGGCTACTTTTTTTCTGCTAAACCTGGGTGGCAGTGAACCCTAGTGTTGACCACATGTGTATTTCAGCATTTCACAAGTCAGTGACAGGGCCCTACCTGGGTGCACTAAAAAACTTTACTTGTCTTTTTTATAAACTGTGTGCATGATTCAGTTAGCTGTGAGTATGAGAACACCTTGGTACATGGGTCTCTGGGGGATATATCTAGATGTCAGTGTCCTTACTGCTACAGTTGACCACCTCTGTCATCTCTAGTGATACTGTGTGTACTTGTAAGTGTCAGGCTTGCCTGGTAGTGCTGATGTTAATTGAACTGGCCTCTGCAGAGCATGAGAGTCACTGCCTGAGTGCTGCTGAAATTACTATTGAGAAGTTGTTCAGGCTGCAGCTTTATGAAACCACAGCTGGCCTTGATAGCCCTAGGCCGGTCATAGTAACTGGGAAGGACTCTTACCTGTCTGGATGAAGAGATGAAGGCCACACACAATCTCACTGTCAGACCACCAGTAAGAAATATTTAACACAAATATCCTGCACGTCGTGACTGCCCTGACTGCATGATCAAGTGTTCTGCAGCAGGGGGATATGGCTGTCTGTATGGAGTTACTGCCACTATGTTTGTTATTATGATCCAATGGCTGTGTCGTAACATCCTATTAGTGGCAAAAATGCTGTACTGCCCTCCGTTGCACGACACAAAAGGAGCAGGAGAGCACCATATCTACAGCGAAATGGCTCTCTCCTCCACTCTACCTAGCGCCAGCACAGAATTTTGCTGTTGTGCACCACTTTTGCACCAAAATGCAAGGGTGCATCGAGAGTCTAGCATAAGCTTTGTACTGGAAGGATTCCCTTCCAGTACAAAATACTATGCTCAGACCAGTTTTCAAACTTTTACTTCCTTGTATGTGTGCTGTACAGTGCAGCACACATGAAAAATCGGAAAAGAGAGTTGAAAGAAAATATTTCTCCTTTTAACACCTGCTTTCAAATAATGTTAATTTTTGATGCACAATACTGTCTCACATTTTTGGTGAATAGGGTTTTTGTCAAAAAGCATGGGTGGTTGCATGGGAGAGTCCATGTAATGCCCCTTTACGCTAAGTAATGCAATGCATGACATTACTTTTAGGCAATTTCGAACACAAAACTTGAAAGTAAATATTAATAAAAACATTGTGCTGGTTTGCGTCACTTTTGTGATGAAAACAAATTGCTAAAAGTTGGTAAATCTGCTCCTAAATGTGCACAGTAGCAAGTGCAAGAAATTAAGGCCCTCATTTATGGGGATTTGGTGTAGGGCAGCAAAGCAAGTCAGCTTGCTGCACTGCTCTACGTCAAAGCGAAAGGGTAGGAATGAACCGTATGTATGCAATACAGTAAATTCCTGACCTTCCCACCTGCACTGGCGTTTTGGCAGTCTAGCTCCAATGCATGCGCCCTTGCACCATGGTGTAAGGGTGCTTGTGTTGTCGGCTGAATTGTTTTTCTGCAGGAAGGGGCACAATTCTGAACAGAAATAATCCTAAGTGGAGGAAAAAATCAGGAGCAATAAAGTTATTTCTCCTTGTTACGTCTCGCCTTGTAAATCTGGGAAAAATTCTGCAAAACAGATGGAATGCCTCCTGAGTGCAGAGTAAGACAACTCAACGATTTGTGCTGCCTTGCATTACTCCATAGCTATGAGGCCATTCAAAGCCACGCATTGTGGGTTTGTGTGGCCTCATAAATATGATATTGTGATTTGCACCACTAGAGCGTCACAAAAAAGTGACAGTCCGATGACGCAAGGGGCTTGTAAATATCCCCCTAAGTAAACAAGTCCAGCCCTATGCTGACAGGGCTGTACCCGTAGCAACCAGTCAACTCTCCTCCAACTAGGCCCGGCTCAGATATTTATCCTTTACCATGATTTTCTTTTTATCCTGCATGACAATTACCTATCACTATTTACCACACAAATAAGTAATACGCAGGTAAATGATGCTAATAGATGTTTACTCTTACCATGAATCCTTTACCACTCAGTACTTTACTTCACAGGTAAGTATATTTTTTTAAAATAGCATTATGTTATTTTAAAGAACGAAACAGGGTCAAGGTGTAAGTAGAGGTAAAGGGGTTATGAGTGATTTTATGGTTACAAGGTGCATAGTGGGAAAGGAGGCTAAGGGTGTTTTTAGGGTTACTGAGTAGGTATAGATATTGAGGTTAAAAGTGATTTTAGGGTTAATGTGTCAGTGGAGGTAAGGGTGATTTTAGAGTTAATGTGTAAGTGTAGTGGGAAGAGGTTGGAAGTGGTATAGAGAGGGGAGTGATTTTAGGGTTAGGGCTGGTAGAGGTAATTGGAGGTTAGGGGAAGATTAAGCTTAGGGTGAATGGGTTGGAAGAGGAAAAGCAAGGTAAAGAGGATTTTAGGGTTAAGGGATAAGGTCAAGGGAGGTAAGGGTGATTTTAGGGTCAAGGGATGGATAGAGGTGAAGGAAGATAAGCGTGATTTTAGGATTCGGGCGTAGGTAGGGGTAAAGGTAGGTTTTGACTTAAAAAGGTGGACTTGGGATTACCCCCAGAACATACCAAAAAAGGAAAGAGGGCTAGGGCCTGACCTCCCAAAAAACAACAAAATTTGATAGATATAGAGATATACATCTAGATATAATTTTCAGAGTGCCAGTAGCCACTTTGTAGTTCTAGTTAGGAATCCCAGAGATAGGAATTCCTTGGAGTTTTGCTTTCTAATAACTTTTCTCCCATTTGATGAATCTCCACAATACTTTCCTTGCCTGTAGCTAAATTGACTGTTGATGGCAAGTTTTGTGGTAATTCATTAAGAGGGTGCAGAGAAAAAACCAGGGTCCCAAAACAGGTTTTTTCCACCAATGTAATTTCCATAAACTTTGGTCTTGCATGTAGGACATAAACGGCTGCACTGATGTGGCTGGAGTAAAGATTATGGTGTTTAGATGATCCTTTTGGGTAGTACAGAAAAATAGGGTAACCATTTCTCAAATTTATAAGGTATTTTAACTTAGTATTAACGGTGGATGTTGCAGTTACGCAAATGTTTGCGAAAGTACTGTGGTGAATGCTAATGTCTGCCTTTACAAAATTTAAAGGCAATCATGCTGTTTTTACGTACACTTCAGCTTTTCTGATTTAGGCCTTAGATATAGGTAAGTATTAGGTTTTATATATTTTCCCTACCTATTACCACTTTAACAAAGTGGTAATAGGTAGGGAAAATTATATATAAGTTATTCAATATTTAAAAAAAATGTCACAGCACCGCAGTCCTACCTAGGCATACCTGCAGTACTTAATTTTTTTTAATTAAACATGTAACAAACTTTACAATACACTGTAGTATATACTGTACTACATTATATTTCACTAATATAGTGTCCTACATTGCATTTTTTTTTAATGTTGTAATTTTTTTCCTGAACTTCCGTGGTACTTTGTTGGTTCTAGCGTAGTTCTCCATAAACTGTTTTAAAAATATAGCAAAAAATATAAATTCATTTTCACTACCTTTTACTACTCTAATACATTGGTAATAGGTAGGGTACAACAATAAAAAACACTACTTACCTATATCAAATGCCCCAACCCAGAATGGAACGAAAGTGGGCTAAAAACGACATAGCTGCCTGTTATGTTTTGTAAACACACTTGCTAGCCAGTCATATGCTACCTTGTTATCGGTATTTACATCGTTATACTGCAAGATTACCATAGTAGATCAAGGCACAGTATATAAGTAAGTATTGTCAGATATATAACTTTAACACTACTTAGACTATTTACATCTACTACCAAAAATTACCATTTACACTGCCACATTACATCTACATCCATTCACACACGTTCACGCTACGTTTAAAGTAACGTGCCATACTCTGCCCCTTCACTGTATGCTATTCCACTCTACACTAATGCACTGTACATCAGTCCACTCTGCCCCATTTCACTGTACTTCACTCCGCACCACTGCACGCTATTACAATCTAACCCATTCCATTCTATGACACTCTAGTCTATGCCACTCCGCTGTACCCCCTCCACTCTACTCTACGCTATTACACTTTACCCAATTCCACTGTATGCCACTCCACTCTATGCCACTTCAGTATATGCCATCCCACTCCACACTATTCCACTGTACGCTATTCCACTGTATGCTAGTACAGTGTATGCCACTAAACTGTATGCCACTACACTATATGCTATACCTCCCCAAGCAATTCCACTCTATGCTACTCCACTCTACAGCACTCCACTCTATGCTATTATACTTGACGCATTCCATTCCATGTCACTCCACTATATGATACTCCACTCTACTCTAATCCACTGTACGCTATTAAACTCTATTCTATGACATTCCACTGTATGCCAGTTCACTCTATACTCCTCCACTCTACGCCTATCCACTCTACTCTATTACACTGTAACCAGCGGCTCCACTCTAAGGCACTCAACTCTGCACTATTCTACTCTGTCGCTACACTCTATGCCATGCATATTCAGCTGTAAGCCAGAACTACTGCTTTTGCTTTGGCTTTAATGTGCAAAAACATTCTTATTAGGTGGCCCTCCTTCTGAAGCTGAGGCATTAAGCAGGCATAAAAGATAGTGTAGCAGACTAGACAAATGCAGCATAATGTCAACCAACCTATCCAGCCCTAGGCTCCGCCTCACCCTATTGTTTCAGCTTGTGGTAAACAGAAAGCAACAAAGCAGCAGAGACTTATGCATGCACATAAAAAGGTTGTGCCTCAATGCACTGCTGTATTGGAGAACATTCAGGATGCACTGCATGGCGGCTTGTTATACTGTTATCAAACAAGAACTCCTTGGTATTGTGTCTGACACAGCTTCTTCTTTGCTGCTGGTGCGAGGCATGGCAGCTTCCCCATAGTTGCATTGCAGTGCATTCCTTACCTACCATGGATGCCATTTATAAAGATGTCAGACAGTGAGAACCTTCTCCAGCCCGCACAGGCTCTGCGCCTCCTTATCTATGCCTGCTTGGTTGTTACCCATAAAACACCACCCTGATTTCAAAGTATGGATAACCCAATGCCATGTGTCGAAGTTCTATGAAGTTTTCACAAGGCATAGTGATTGACACTATAAACAAGAAAATGCCTGCAAGCTTTTAAAAGGCACCAGAGAAAGAGAGTGCGCTTTTATATTTGTATGAAAACAATGATTTTGGAGAATATCCTAAAGTGCACATAAGTTTTGTAGTTTAGATCAGTTTATTTATTTATTATTTTTTATTCACATTTTTTTGTTGTCTGACATTGTCCAAGGGGCAATGTAGAACTTTTGAGAGGTCCATAAACAGTACAGTTAAATCCAGTAGAAAAGAGTATATAGGCATCACTTCTAATATTTACAGAGTAATTAATTGTTCCATAATAAAGTGGGTTGTCATTAATTTCCCTGTAAATAAAAAGAAAATTGCTCTTTGATAATCATAACTCAGTCAACTCTGAGTAATGTTACTTTAGCCCTCATCAAGTGATGCCATCCTTAGAGAGCAACACATTAAGAAGTTTACTATTTTCTGTTAAGTATGGGTGTGCACTGTTAGCACAAAATGATCTTATAAAGGAAATAAGGTGCCTTCTCTGTTAAAAAAATGTATTACATCTATAAATCATCTATATATAGACAAAAAAGGAACAAAGCCAGCACACACCCTTTTTGCATACCTCACTGCATTTTGATAGAGTCCGTATATTTCCCATAAGTGCCGTGCCTAATATGTGCAGGCAAATCCTCGTACATTTGCACCAAAAAGTGAACCAAAGCTTCCTTCATTCCCATGACAAACATTTCGCCCTAGAGCTTGCCTATATCCACCCCGTCGAAGGCAGAAGCAAGGTATATAAAGATAATGAGAGACAGTTCTTCTTAGCCTGTGCATATTTACTAATTATCAACCGCAGATTTAGATACTGCTCTGTCATGCCGAGACCCTTCTGAACGCATACTGTATTGGGGACAAGCTACCTTTTTCGGCTACCCAGGCCTCCAAATGGGCTAACAAGATCCTTCCCAAAACATTTGTTGCTTGAACATGAAATACCTTGAAAAAACAAGAGACAAGAAGCTTTTGGCAAACTAGAACATTCTGTTTTATTAAACAATGCAACCGGGAGAACTGCCACAGACATAGGGTCTGAGGACTGTCTCAATTTACAATTGGTAAAACAGTTCTGGTGATAGTTTTATGGTAAGGAATGTGAACCTCTATCTTTGGAGACTTAAATTAATGTATTGGAGGAGGAATCCAGGTGGGCTTTGAACTTGCGTAGACACAATGCGGCCAGTGAGTAATGTGTCTAGATGTCCAACATGGGGAGAGCATGACCACTGTGTGTACTCTGTGTGCTGTGTCCTGCTTGGCTATGTGTTCCTAACTTCATGTGGCATCTGCCTTTATGGTGTTTTGGGAGCGCACGCACCCCTCCGGCAATGTGTGCTTTATTGGGGCCAATCTCCCTGATCATTGTGGTGTCTCTGCAACTATCTGTGGGATTGATCTGCTATGTGCCACCCCACCTGTGACCTTTCAATTAGTGACCTCGGGCCTGGGTCTCAGGGCCTAATAACTTTGTATTTCTGAGTCAGGGTTGACGTGGAGTTCACAAACGGTAAATTTGACAATAAAAATGCAATTTCATTTTTATACATGAATGTGTCATTATTCATATTGACATCAGCTTGCATGTGGAAACAATCAAGGAAACAGGGCGATAGAAACATGTATCTGATCTGTCGCCCTTTTCAAAGATGGGAACGATAATAGAAGTGGACCAGGATTTAAGTGGACCAATGGCAGCGGCACTTCTTAGCATGTTAGTGATAAGTGGAGCCCAAAGAGTGATTTTATTACCAAATATGTACATTGGTACTCCATCCCGTCTTTGAGCCGTATTCATCGTACTCTGCTTAAATACATTTCCGACCTGGGCACAGATCTTCAGTCTGACATAGTCAAGAGCATGCAATCTGAGCTGGTCAAGGGCCTAAAGTCTCAGTTCTGCGTAGGGCTTCAGGATGATCTGAGAACAGGTCTGCAGTTAAAGATGCACACATGTGTATGAGGAAGAAGCCAACGACAAAAGTGACTTAAAAATGTGTAATAATCTTGTGAAAACTTGATTTCTAAAGCAGTGCTACTTATACTTATTCTAACATGGTTAAGTAGTTACTGTTTGTGACTTATTTGCAACTTTATAAAGATATCATCTGAAGGGGAATTTTGCCATTACTAGTTCTTCTAGCTTTATTGAT